>NW_027507764.1:470477159-471677159 GCF_037356315.1 Lithobates pipiens
AGCAAGGGTTGTTAAATATGTGAGTTAGTGGTTTGATTGTTGAGACCAAAGAGGCAGAAGAGCGTAAGGAATCCCATAGTGTAAGGGAGTGTGATAAGGTCAGGGATAGAATTGCTGGTCTGTTTTTCTGGGGAGTCCATAGTAGGAAGTCCAGAGTAAAAGTAGGGACTGCCTGTTTCTCTATGTGGACCCAGTCTGGTTTCTCATATTTGGAATAAAACACAGACATCTGAGTCAGGCTAGCTGCTTGATAATACCTGAACAGTTGCGGTAGTCCTAAACCTCCTTTTTTCCTGTGGGCAAAAAGGATGCTGCGGGACAGTCTGAACCCTGTCTTACCCCAGATGAACTTTAGAATTTTGCTTTGGAGGGAATTAATGGGATCCTTGCGAATGGGAATTGAGAGAGATCTGAACAGATATAGTAATCTGGGCAATAGTGTCATCTTAACAGCGTGTATCCTGCCTAGCCAAGAGATGGGGAGTTGTGACCAAGTCCGGAGGTCTGTTTCTAGCTTACGGTACATTGGGGGATAGTTATGGCTGTATAAGGTCTCTATCTTAGCCATAAGATTGATGCCTAGGTATCTGATAGAGGAATCGCTCCATTGGAATTTAAAGGTCTGTTTTAAGAGGTCAACTGTGAAGGTATCTAGGGAGACATTGAGAGCCTGGGATTTACTGTAATTCACCTGAAGGCCTGACATCTTGGAGAAAGTAGCTAGCAGGGAGCATAGGTTGGGCAAGGTGATTATGGGTGAGGTGACGAAGAGCATGATATCGTCGGCAAAAAGGCCACATTTGTGAGCTTGAGAGCCGCATGATACCCCTTTTATGTCTCGAATTTGTCATATAGCAATAGCAAGTGTCTCAATCACCATTGCGAAGATGAATGGGCACAATGGGCATCCTTGCCTGGTCCCTTGCCTTACATTATCTCTATGGGTTTAGAATAAAAGCCTTGGATTCAAACTCTTGCCATGGGGGTAGAGTAAAGTGCCTGTATCAGACCTACAAAACGTTGTCCAAAGCCCCATTTGCGTAGTATGGCAAAGATGTAGGACCAGGAGACTAAATCGAAGGCTTTCTAAAGATCTTGCGAGAGTAGCATACCCGACTGTTTGGGGCCACCATCCCAGTTCGTTTGAAGAATAGACATAATGTCAGTAGTTCTCCTTATCTGGTCTGGGCCCTGTCTGCCTGGAATGAAACCCACTTGATCCTTGTGAACGTATGCATTAATAAAATCTGCCATCCGAGTGGCGAGAATTTTGGTCAGTATTTTGACGTCGCAATTGATCAAAGAGATAGGGCAATAGTTCCCAACCTCTTCCAGGTTCTTGTCTGGTTTTGGAATGACTGCTATGAGCGCTGCATTCAGATGAGGATCAAGTGGGTTTCCCTTCATAGCATGATTAAAGAATTTG
Source organism: Lithobates pipiens (assembly GCF_037356315.1). Taxonomy (NCBI): domain Eukaryota; kingdom Metazoa; phylum Chordata; class Amphibia; order Anura; family Ranidae; genus Lithobates; species Lithobates pipiens. Next base: position 470,478,586 of record NW_027507764.1, read on the forward strand.
GATAGATAAGGGGCTAAGGTGTCAGCAAATTTTTTGTAATAAGGATTGGTAAGCCATCCGGCCCAGGGGCCGAGCCTGTTTTTAGGGTTTTGATTGCTGCTAAGATTTCCTCTGTTGTAAAAGGTGCTTCAAGGCTGTCTCTGTGATCTGGGGAGAGTTGTGGGATAGGCAGGCCGTTTAGGAATGCGTCGATGGTGTAGTCAGAAGGGGCAGGGTTTGGTGAGTATAGTTTATTGTAGAACTCTGAGAATGAATCGAGAATCTTTGAGGGATTAGCTGTGGGGCCTTATCCGGGGATTCAAATTTTTGGTAACGCATGCATTTTGAGTCTGGGTGACAATTTGGTAGCTAACATGGAGCCCATTTTATCACCGTGTGTATAGAATCGATTTTGAGACCATCTTATTTATTTTTCGGCCTTAGCAGTTAGGGCTAGATTCAATTCAAGCCTTATCCTGTCCAGTTGGGGGAGCAAAGTGCGGTCGGGATTTTGTTTATGTCGTGTCTTAAGGGACTCATATTCGTTTTCTAATTTCTTGATGTCTGCTTCTCATTCTTTTTTTATGTTAGATGATAGTCTGATGAGTTCCCCCCTAATAAAGGCTTTATGAGCCGCCCACAGTGTTTCTGCTGAGATGTCCTCACAGTCATTAAATTTAAAGTACTCCTTAATGGAATTGTCTAGCATTGTGACCCTAACAGGATCTGAGAGAATAGACTCATTGAGCCTCCATTGTCTCTGGCCCGGTCTGTTGTAGTGGGATCGAATATTCATAACCACCAAGGAGTGGTCTGACAGGGTGGATTCAATGATTTTCGATTGGAGTATAAGGGGAATTGATGAGGATTTTACTAAAAGATGGTCAATTCTGGCGTAAGTATTGTGGGGATGGGAGAAGTGGGTATAATCTCTTTTGGTGGGGTTCAGCTCTCTCCAGACGTCCGCCAGTCCCTGCTCGTGTATCAATTTAGCTAGTTTGAGGCTCTCATTAGAGGGACGAATGAGTTGTGTTCCCAAGGGTCTAGTTTTGTCCAGTCCCTGGTCAAAAGCTGTGTTGGAATCCCCCCCGAGTACGACTGTCCCTTCTAATAGGGGAGTGAGGTTCAGTAAGAGGCGTCTGAAGAAAGCTGCTTGCCCCTTGTTAGGGGAGTAGTAGGAGATAAATGAATAGAGGTGACCATCTAATGTGCCTTTTACCAGCAGATATCTACCGTTGGGATCTTTGGTTTCAGAAACCATTTGAAAATTACAGGATTTGGCAAAAACTATTGCTACCCCTTTGGTTTTATTTGCTGCGTTAGCGAGAAAGAATTTATTATAGTGAGAGTGTAAAAAAGTGGGATTATACTTAATAGGGAAGTGGGTTTCTTGTAGAAGAAGGATATCTATTTTGGAGGATTTATATGAGTTAAAGATTTTCTTACGCTTGAGGGGAGAGTTTATACCCTGTACATTGTGAGAGGCTATCCTCCAGGTATGTTTTGCATGATCAGCCATGGACATCTGGGTGGGGAGAGCTACTGATAGACACATCACTCACCTTCCTGGGGAGTAGAGGAGGTGGAATTAGCTGAAATAGTCGAAGACGTTTGTCGACTGTGTTGACCCTTGTGATAAGCCGAATCGCCGTCAAATCTGAAAAATAGAAAGTAAGTAAATGATGCTCCGAGGGAGGGAGGGGAATAAAGAAAAGAAAGATATAGATCCAAGTTGGAAAAAGAGTGTCCCCCCCCTGGTGAAAAGGAGACCAGGGGGGGGAGAAAAGGGGACTGTGGTCATCTCGCAGCTAATTGTGAGATACATAAAGAAAGAAAAATGCCAACCCTAGGGTTGGTCGTCCGGCCTCTCCGACAACCGAGGTAGTCGAAAAGGTAGGAGGAGGTGCATGTGGCTTATGCCAGGGCCCCAGCACTCATTAACCCGCTGGATTCAAACAAGGAACTAAATAGCTAGACAAGAGCCAACAGGTTTAGATAGTGTAACATTAAATGTGCCACCCAAGAGGCTTCAAGCCTCAGTAACTATGATCAGGAATAAGATCACAACTTCAAAATGCCAGAAAAAACAACAAAAAAAAACTGGGAAGAAGAAAAATGTAACCCAAGTCCCGGCAGGGGAGTAATTAGGCAAAAAGGAAGAATACGGTCTCCTTGGCTAGGGGAAAAAAGATGGCATCAGTGCCCCCATTGTGGGGGGACTGGGTGGCCTTCCGGCCTCCAAGGTCCAAGAAAATACTTTTATGAACTACAACCCTGAGGAGGGTCAGAAAACAGGAGAATAGTTAGTTCAAGGGGGTCCATGGTTGGAAGATCTTCTGGATTTGGTTTTACTCCACAGTGGATTTGGAGATCCAGTCGGTGGAGGACGTTTGTTGGAGCTTGAGGTGGGAGCGGCAGCTTCCATTTCCATTTCTTGAGCAATCACATTCAATTTCAGAAGTAGCCTTTCTCCAGAGTCGAATGTGGAAAAGGAGTAGTGCTGGTCCTTAAATTAAAATCGTACAGCGAACGGGAAGGCCCATTTGTACTTAATATCCTTTTGGGCCATGGCCAACAAGAGCGGCTTCAAGGATCTTCTCTTTTGGATGGTAGAGGGGGAGATGTCTGCAAATATTTGCACTGGATGTCCTTGGCAGGAGATTTGCGGGAGGGCTCTAGCTTGTTTCATCACCGCCTCCTTCACTGCATAGTAAAGGGGTTTAGCAATGATGTCTCTGGGAGATCTGTCCTTGCTGGGGGGGTCCCATGGCTCTGTGAACTCTGTCTAGCTCCAGGCGAGCTGTTAGGATATTGGGGACCAGAGCCCGGATTAAATCCTGTGTTGCAGTTGCGACATCCGTGACAGATTCTGGCAGGCCTCTAATTGTGAAGTTCAGTCTCCTAGACCTATTTTCCAGGTCATCAATGCGTGTAAACGCTGTGTCTAATTGATCCTGTAGTGTTTGGAGGAGACCAGTATTTTGATGGGTAATTGCCGAGGTTTGTTCTATCTTGTCTTCAATGGCATCCATCCTGGATCCAATATTTTGCAAATCTGCTCTGATTTCTCCTGTGATGGCTGCTGCGTTCGCAGCGAGACCACTGTCCAGGAGTGTTGAGAACTTAATAAATAGATCATCCAGGAAGAGCTGGAAAGTTTGGGTGATTGGACCTTGAGGGCCAGAGGTGATCAAGGCAGAGGGGCCAGCCTGCGATAAGGCCTGATCCCCAAAGGCTTGATTGAGAAGTGATTCTGTCGAGGCAGTGGAGGGGTCTGGGTGCCCCAAGCAGTGCAGCCCTGATGTGAAGTGAAGAATAGCCAGAGATAGGACAGATTTGTGATCTGGAGTACAATCCAGGTGCTGGGTAGAGGGCTGAGAGGCTGCAGCAGCTGCGGTGGCCATCTTGTGACACCCTGTTTGTGTGGTGGAGCTGAACTCCCTCTGCAGGTTCCTTCTGGCCCCTGTTCTGTGCATACAAGGGGGTCTTAGTGGATAGGGGGTAGGGTGTACCTCTGAAAGCGTCCGTTTGAGCCTCTGGTTCGGTGTGAGATTCCCCTCGTGGGTTATTAGAGTCCGGCGGCCATCTTGGTACACCCCACAGTGTAACACTCGGCCTTCTTGGGGTTTGCGGCCAGCCTGGGGCACCGGAATAGTATCAGAGTGGTCCCCGGGAAGTAAAGGTCCCGGTGTGCGGTGCGCGGATCCGGTAGCAGGGCTGGGTGGCCTGCTAGCAGTGCTGGAGAGGCGGCGTGGCGCGGAGCTCCTGGCTTACGCAGCCATATTGGAACCCTTGCGCATGTGCACTCTTGAAAATATTTTATTATATCTTTTCATGTGACAATACTGAAAAAATGACACTTTGCTACATAGTAAAGTAGTGAGTTTACAGCTTGTAAAACAGTGTAAATTTGGTGTCCCCTCAAAATAACTCAACACACAGCCATTGATGTCTCTGTAATCAAAAGTGAGTACACCTGTAAGTGAAAATGTCCAAATCGAGACCAATCAATATATTGTGGGGCCATCATTATTTTCCAGCACTGCTTTAACCCTCTTGGGCATGGAGTTTACCAGAGCTTCACAGGTTGCCATTGGAGTCCTCTTCCACTCCTCCATGAAGACATAACCAAGCTGGTGGATGTTAGAGACCTTGCACTCCTCCACCTTCCATTTGAGGATGCCTCGCAGATGCTCAATAGGGTTTAGGTCTGGAGACATGCTTGGCCAGTCCATCACCTTTACCTTCAGCTTCTTTATCAAGGCAGTGGTCATCTTGGATGTGTGTTTGGGGTTGTTATCATGTTGGAATACTTCCCTGTGGCCCAGTCTCCTTCTGGGATGACAGCCATGCAGATCAATTTGATGCAGTGTGTATGGTCTGAGAACTGACACCAAAGACAACCTCTGGGCATGAGTACTCAACTTCTTTTGTCGATCATGGCAAGGACTGTTCTGAGTGGAACCTGTTCTGTTAAACTGCTGTGTGGTCTTGGCCACCGTGCTGCAGCTCAGTTTCAGGGTCTTGGCAATCTTCTTAGCCTTGGTCATCTTTATGAAGAGCAACAATTCTTTTTTTCAGATCCTCAGAGAGTTTTGTACCACGATGTGCTATGTTGAGCTTCAAGTGACCAGTATGAGAGATTGAGAGCAATAACACCAAATTTAACACACCTGCTCCTCATTCACACCTGAGACCTTGTAACACTATCGAGTCCCATGACACCGGGAAGGGAAAATAACGAATTGGGTCCAATTTGGCCATTTTTACTTGTGTTGAGTTATTTTGAGGGGACAGCAAATGTACTCTGTTATACAAGCTGTACACTCATTACTTTACACTGTAGCAAAGTGTAATTTCTTCAGTGTTGTCACATGAAAAGATATAAAATATTTATAAAAATGTGAGGGGTGTACTCCCTTTTGTGAGATACTGGGAGTACTGTTTCTAATACATTTCAGGCAGTGTATTAATATAAATATAAATATATATATATCTGTATGTAGCACTAACCCCCGAAGGAGCTGCTGGTTTGATTGGGCTTACCATTACCTTCTTCACCTCGATTTGCGTCTAGGGGTTTCCCGTGGTAGATGGCTCAGAAACTTTAGAGACTGACGACAGATCCGCTTAAAGGGATTTTTATTTGCAAAAACGTAGTGAACGAACAGTCTCTTTGTATAGGATCAGAGGGTTAGGATCCTTCCATTCACAGCTGGATGTTCACTCAAGTTGGATAGTCCCTTTTCCACAAGGCCTAGCAGGCAACAAGGTGCTTAAATCAGGAATAAGTCTCTGCCACAGACTTTGTTGTAGAACACGTAGGAATAAGTCTCTGCCACAGACTTTGTTGTAGAACACGAACAAGGAAACTTTTGTGTGGTACCAGTATCTTTCAGCCGGTTTGGCGATATATACGAAACTGGATTCACTTAGGTCCTTCAGCCCTACCAGGCTCTTGCTAAGAAGCCAACCCGTGCGTGGCCTTCATCTGAAGAGTCCTCCTCTGGATAGCTACGGAGTTGCTGGGCCTCTCCACAACCGGAGAAGGCACCGGACCACCTCCGAATCCCTTCCTTAGTTTCCTTGCCTCGGGCTAGCCAGCCCCGAGACATGAAGTCGGGTGGATCCGCACCCCAGGCCATAGCCTTCCTGGGGGCTGGTCAGGAGGACCAGGACCATGGAGTCAGAATATACTTCTGGACCGGAACCCCGAACCACGTGACATCCGCATCTTAAGTACCCTCTCCCAGAAAGCACAGCAAGAGTGACACTCCCACTGGACGGGCTCCGAGAGAAAGTAACCTTAAAGCACCCAACCAGACTGTTTCCATGCCTGCCAGACGAGACCGCGCCCTCTATGGCTAGGCCTAACACCCTATAGCCCAGTCAGACTGATGCTGAGGTCAAAATTTGGAACAATTATACCCAAACTAAACTACAGTTTAGGTGTAACATTAAATTTCAAAACATATAGTGTGTGCTCTTCAGGAGCCAGCGCTACATATATAATGACATTGGGGTGTTTTAGCTCAAGTATAGATGCGTTTCTTTGTACAGTGAGTCCACGTCAGACAGGCCTGGTAGCCCATGGTTATTAACCACTTCCCAACCAGCGCATGACGATGTACGTCGACAGAATGGCATGGGCAGGCATATTGGCGTACAGGTACGTCCAATATTCAATGCCGCCCTGCCATCGGGAGCGCGCCCCCGGCGGCGCGCTCCCGCGCTGGTCGGGACCCCCGTGAGTCCGGTCGCTGGACCCGCGGACTCGATCGCCGCGGGCATCCCCGCGATCGTCTCACGGAGCGGCCGAATGGAGGAAATGCTGTGTAAACAACATTTCTCCATTCTGCCTAGCAACTAGTGACGCTGATCTCTGCTCCATGTGATTGGAGCAGAGATCAGTGTTCACTAAATGAAAGCCCAACCCCCCCACAGTTAGTAACACACCCCTAGGAACACTTAACCTCTACACTGCCACCCACTGGTTAACCCTTTCACTGCCAGTGTCATTTACACAGGAATCACTGCATTTATATAGCAGTGATTACTGTATAAATGACAATGGTCCCAAAAATGTGTCAAAAATGTCCGATGGGTCCCCCACAATGTCGCAGTCACAATAAAAATCGCTGATCGCCGCCATTACTAGTAAAAAAAAAAAATAATAAAAAATTATTAATAAAAATGCTATCAAACTATCCCTATTTTGTAAACGCTATAACTTTTGCTCAAACCAATCAATAATCGCTTATTGCGATTTTTTTACCAAAAATATGTAGAAGAATACGTATCGGCCTAAACTGAGGGAAAAAAATGTTTTTTTATATATTTTTGGGGGATATTTATTATAACAAAAAGTAAAAAATAATGCGTTTTTTTCAAAATTGTCGCTCTATTTTTGTTTATAGCGCAAAAAATAAAAACCGCAGGGGTGATCAAATACCACCAAAAGAAAGCTCTATTTGTGGGTAAAAAAGGACGTCAATTTTGTTTGGGAGCCACGTCGCACGACCGCGCAATTGTCAGTTAAAGCGACGCAGTGCTGAATCGCAAAAAGTGGTCTGGTCTTTGACCAGCAAAATGGTCCGGTCTGCAAGTGGTTAAACTGAGAAACAAAAGCAAAAGGTCCATTCAGGATTCCCACGCAGGGGTTTAACTTCATTTAGCACTCAAAATAAGGAGAACATACCGAGCCACCTGGCTCTCTTGTCAGGGGTTCCTCTGCTTGCTCTAAACAGAGTTGATTCTTTCCAACCCCCAGGACTCACTGGCTTCCGTAGTGACTCTCAAGGCTAGCCAGCCTTTCCCAGTTCCTGGGCAAAAGATCCCCCTTACACGGGCTGCAGTCTCCCACAGGGCAGACCACTTTCCAGACACAGGTCTCTCTTCACACAGCACCAGTATTAGCAAGCTGCTCACACTCCACCTTCCTTCTCCCACTGCTCTCCACATTCCCTCATTATATGGGATTTGTGCACCTAGGCACACAACCTGCTGGCTATCCACAAGACCCAGACACAGGGTTGGAGATCCCGTCCCACCCAAAACTCTTAGGGATCTCCAAACTATAAAGTCCCATCCAGAACTAGAAAGATCCGGAGCAAGCTGCCAGAGCAGTTCTCTCCTTTTCAAATCTAAACTCTGAAGCTCTGCAGTCCACCGACATGCAGACTCTGTGTCCATTTTTTCCCACATTCTACACCAGTTGTAAAGTTTGGGAGATTGTAGCTCCACAGGACCGAGTGCAAAGCCGAAAAAAAAAGGCTTTTATTTTCAGCATACAAATCAAAATGAGGCTTCCAGCGGCACACAAGCAAAAAATACAAAATAAAGTCCACTTATCTTCAGCACAAAGTAAAAGTAAAAAGGCACCTTACAATATATATATATATATATATATATATATATATATATATATATATATATATATATATATACAGTACAGACCAAAAGTTTGGACACACCTTCTCATTCAAAGAGTTTTCTTTATTTTCATGACTATGAAAATTGTAGATTCACACTGAAGGCATCAAAACTATGAATTAACACATGTCCAATTATGTACTGAACAAAAAAGTGTGAAACAACTGAAAATATGTGTTATATTCTAGGTTCTTCAAAGTAGCCACCTTTTGCTTTGATTACTGCTCCGCACACTCTTGGCATTCTGTTGATGAGCTTCAAGAGGTGGTCACCTGAAATGGCTTTCCAACAGTCTTGAAGGAGTTCCCAGAGATGCTTAGCACCAGGGCAGGTGCAAGGATTTTTGACACCCTAGGCGAAACCTCATTTTGCCACCCCAACTTTGCTCCACCCGTGACTTCATCCCCTTTGCCCTGCCCATGTGACAGGAGGTAGCGCTATACAGGAAGCATCAGCTTTGCTTCCTCTAGCGCTTGCTCGAGTGCTGCGTCTCTAGTTACACTACCGGTCGGATGGAGCAGCTGCCCGAGACTGAGTTAGTTACATGCTGCAGCCTGCAGAGCATGCAAATGCAGAGGGAAACAAATGGCCTGGCGCCCCTAGGCAGCAGTGCGCCCTAGGCGGCTGCCTAGTTTGCCTAGTGGTAGCACCGGCCCTGCTTAGCATTTGTTGGCCCTCTTGCCTTCACTCTGCTGTCCAGCACACCCCAAACCATCTCGATTGGGTTCAGGTCCGGTGACTGTGGAGGCCGGGTCATCTGGCGCAGCACCCCATCACTCTCCTTCTTGGTCAAATAGCCCTTACACAGCCTGGAGGTGTGTTTGGGCTTATTGTCCTGTTGAAAAATAAATGATGGTCCAACTAAACGCAAACCGGATGGAATGGCATGCCGCTGCAAGATGCTGTGGTAGCCATGCTGGTTCAGTATGCCTTCAATTTTGAATAAATCCCCAACAGTGTCACCAGCAAAGCACCCCCACACCATCACACCTCCTCCTCCATGCTTCACGGTGGGAACCAGGCATGTAGAGTCCATCCGTTCACCTCTTCTGCGTCGCACAAAGACACGGTGGTTGGAACCAAAGATCTCAAACTTGTACTCATCAGACCAAAGCACAGATTTCCACTGGTCTAATGTCCATTCTTTGTGTTCTTTAGCCCGAACAAGTCTCTTCTGCTTGTTGTCTGTCCTCAGCAGTGGTTTCCTAGCAGTTATTTTACTATGAAGGCCTGAATCACACAGTCTCCTCTTAACAGTTGTTCTAGAGATGTGTCTGCTGCTAGAACTCTGTGTGGCATTGACCTGTTCTCTAATCTGAGCTGCTGTTAACCTGCAATTTCTGAGGCTGGTGACTCGGATGAACTTATCGTCCGCAGCAGAGGTGACTCTTGGTCTTCCTTTCCTGGGGCGGTCCTCATGTGAGCCAGTTTCTTTGTAGTGCTTGATGGTTTTTGCCACTGCACTTTCAAAGTTTTCCCAATTGTTCAGACTGACTGACCTTCATTTCTTAAAGTAATGATGGCCACTCGTTTTTCTTTACTTAGAATTTGTATTATGGCAAGAAAAAAACAGCTAACAGTCTATTCAGTAGGACTATCAGCTGTGTACTGTATCCAGGGCTGGACTTACCATTGGGCTTGACTAGGCTCAAGCCCATGGGCCCCTCCCAATAGGGGGCCCCACGATCCCTAATGAGATACATAGCCGAGTGTACTCGGCTCCGCTCAGTCACGCCCAGTCCCCCCCTATGATGGACATAACACAGGGATTGGCCATGACTGTGAACTGAGCCGAGTACTCTCGGCTCCGCTTGGGACTGCGAGAGGACCCGAGAGCTGCCTAGAGCCGCCGAGAGGACCCGAGAGCTGCCGCATGGACCCGAGAGGACCCAAGACTCTGTATCTTGGCCGCGCCATTTTTAAACTTCAGGACTACAATGACAAGGCTGCAAATGACACTGGGGCAAGGCTGCAGATTGATGGGCAAGGCTGCAGATGGACACTGATAAGGCTGCATTGATGGGCTTTTAAATGTAATTTTTTTTCCTTAAAATTCCCTCCTAAACTGGGGGTGCATGTTATACGCCAATAAATATGGTAACATATAGAAGGTAGGGCCTGAAAGGGACTCAAGCCCAGGGGCCCCCACCACCCTAAGTCCTGCCCTGACTGTATCCACCTCCTGCACAACACAACTGATGGTCCCAACCCCATTTAGAAGGCTTGAAATCCCACTTATTAAACCTGACAGGGCATACCTGTGAAGTGAAAACCATTTCGGGTGACTACCTCTTGAAGCTCATCAACAGAATGCCAAGAGTGTGCGGAGCAGTAATCAAAGCAAAGGGTGGCTACTTTGAAGAACTTAGAATATAAGACATATTTTCAGTTGTTTCACACTTTTTTGTTCAGTATATAATTGGACATGTGTTAATTCATAGTTTTGATGCCTTCAGTGTGAATCTACAATTTTCATAGTCATTACCCCCTGTTCGGTTTGCTCCAGAACTCTCGAACATCGCAAAAGTTCGGACACGAACAACGATTGCCATTGAAGGCTATGGGACCCGAACAGGAAAAAAGTCCCCATTTTGAAAACTTATATGCAAGTTATTAGCCATAAAAAGCGTGAGGCACTGTCCGGTGCCCGTATCGGACACCGCAACCGCCGGACTCCGGGCCGTAGTCGGCCGCCACCCGGGACACGGCGCTGCCATCTTGGGGCCTACTGGGTCCGGAAGCCTAACGCCGGCCTGCGGCGTTCCACTGACCCCCCGCTACTTCCGAGGGTCACCCGAGGACCCTCCTCGCAGCGGAGCCCTGAGAGCCACCTATCCGGGAGCGGAGGGACCAGCAGGCGAGCCCAGAAACCACAACACAGGTGAGGGGTACGGCGGCCATATTGGTACACCTCAGGCCCACTCTCCTCCAGGCCTATGCGGACTCTCCCTCTCCCCTACCAACCTGCTTCAGCCAAGCTGCCCTAGTCATTCTCACCCCCAGACCAACTTTCAACGGCCAGGGAATTCTCAGCTACTCTGAAGCTCCCAGATCTGTGCTCTATTCTATGACATTCACCTGGGGGCCATCTTGCTTCACCCACCTTCAGTACTGTTGCAGTTGCAGTTACTCTTACTAATACAGATTGACCTCGCAGTTCACTTTACTACTCTCTAAACAACAAGTGTGTGCTGCCCCCCACCAGGAGTGCGTCCTGAGTCCCACACCTACTAAACCCCTGCAACTGGGCTATTAAGGACGTCGCAGCTTGGTGGAGCTACACCCTCTCCTCCCCCTCTCCCCTTTACAGTTTTGAAGGAGCTTGGCACCTCTTTCGGACCTACACACTTCCCCCCCAACAACAAGATACTACAGTCCCGGACAGTCACACAAGGCCTATAGCTGTGATGGACTATTAGAGATGGGACCTAGATCTCCTGTCCTCTCTCCGTGACTCCCATCTTACGCTTATGTGAACTTTTACTGACAGGGTGTCTCCTTTTTGACTCATTTCAATCGGCCACACACCCCATGGGCAAAATTGGGGATCAACGTCGCACCTATTCCTCTGCTATTAAATCGCAGCCCTCTGTAGCGATGGACCGCTATCTGAGCAGACCCTCACAAGCTGCTTCAGGGGTTCCCGAAAGTTCACAGATCCCACCGGAACAGCCTGACATGTGCACCAACATGCTCTTCAATGATACCCCCACACTCTCATCCTCCCTATCCCCCCCCCTAACTGCGGAGTTACTGGACACTAAACTACACTCCCTATTACAAGCAATCACTCATACCATTGCACAGGAGGTAGGGAAAGTGGCCAAGGAATTGAGAGGGGAGATTGATCAGCTAGGTGAACACACAGACGCCTTGGAATATAAATTTGATGAAATGGTGCAATATGTCCAGGTTCTCGAGGAAGACAACGCCACTATAAAAAACACCGTGACCCAATTACAAGCCCAGCAGGAAGATCTGGAAAACAGGGAACGTAGACAAAACCTTCAGTTCAGAGGTATTCCTGAAACGGTAGAAGACAAAGACCTGCGCACCTACCACCTAAGCCTTTTCAACTTTGTAGCCCCGAATATCCCAGACATAGATTGGCGCCTAGACAGAGCACATCGGTCGCTGGCTCCAAAACCCCCTCTGGGGGCCAACCCGAGAGATGTGATTGTGCGTTTTCACTACTATGACAGCAAAGAAGCCCTGACTCTTGCCTCTCGTAATCAGTCCAGAGTTGAATTTAAAGGCTCCAAGCTACAAATCTTTAGTGACCTGTCACCCATTACCCTGGCAAGGAGGAGAACCCTCCGTCCACTAACTTTGCACTTACAATCTCACAAAGTGGCCTACCGGTGGGGTTTCCCTTTCCGCCTATCCGTTTCAAAGGACGACATCCAATATTCCCTACGCGATTTGCAAGAATGTGACACCTTCCTGCGCAACTTGGGACTTCCACCTCTTCCAGAAGAAGATTCTCAGCCTCTTCCAGCTACGCCCAAACCTCCGCTGACTCCAAGCCGCATCTGGACCCCGGTGCGACAGAAGACGTCCAAATCCAACTATACACCCCGGAAAAGTCGTGCCTCCAGACTCCCGACCTGAACTGCTTCCTCCGGATTTCCTCTGGATGCCTTATTTACCTTGACACCCTACTGATATTATGGGTAGTCAACACCCCTTAGTGGGTTTACTTACCCCCTGGCCCGGGGGGTGGGTGGCCGAACTTATCTGACGCTGCCTCCAGTTTAACCAAAATTTTATTCTTCTCCCCTCAACAAGTTGTGAATTTTTTTTTTTTGCCTGATAGAAGTTATAGTACTAATGTTTTTTTGTTTGTGTATATGTGTGTGCGTGTCTGTGGGTATGCACATACGTGTACATAGCTCCCGCCCCCCCCCCCCCTTTTTTTTTTTTCTTCTTACAACCCAGGTCTCCTGTTTACGCTGGGGGCAACCTGCTCATTTTGGAGAGAGGCTGGGGATCCTCCCAGTCCCTATTTCTCCCCCATTTTTTTTATTTTATTTTTTTCAAATTTTTCTATTTTTCTATTTTTGCATATTTTCTATTTTTGCGTGTTTTGGAGATGTACAATTCTCCACTTCAGACCCATGGCTTGGACCTGGGCTCCCTGGTGGCGCTTAGCTATCCAGGTTTCCGTTGGTTGGTCGTTAAACCCCGACCCCTTATTTTACCCCCGTTCCTCCCCCTTTTCCTTTTTCTTTTATGGTACGTTTTTACCATTGTTGGTGGGCCACTGGGATTATTCCCAATCTGCCACCAGACCCGCTTGCTTTTGGTACAGATTTTGTTATACGATCATATTGATATTTGTGTCATGTGTGTCTATTATGTAATATATATTTGTTTTGGGTCCACTGTTATATCCTGCTTGTTGCACTTGTGAGGTTTTCTGTCATGATCTGGCCCTTATCTGACCTGCCATGGCATTGAAACTCCTAACTTATAACGTTAAAGGATTAAATTCCATTCAAAAAAGATGGCTGGCTCTGAAGGAGTTTAGAGCTTCCAGGGCGGACGTGATCCTGGTCCAAGAGACCCACTTCCGTGCTGGAGGCTCTTTTAAGTTTGCTAGCAAACATTTCCCGACCTCCTTTCTAGCATCCGACCCGTCGGGAAAGGCAGGTGTAGCTATACTGATTAGTCGGCATTGCCCGTTACGGGTCACATCGTCCCACTTAGACCCTCATGGAAGGTTTATCATTCTGAAATGTTCCCTATTTGCTAAATCCCTCACCATAGTTAACATCTATGCTCCTAACTCAGGTCAGCTTAACTTCTTGTCCTCAGTCTTTGGCTTTCTAGACCGCTTTGCTCAACCGTTTATGGTTTTAGGAGGAGATTTTAATATGACAATGTCGTCAGACAGGGATAGATGCACTCTATTCCCCTCGGCTTCCCCACCCCGAGCCACTCAATTATCTAAATCATTCTGCAAGTTGATCAGGTCTAGATGCTTGTTAGACATCTGGTGGTTAAAACACCCTACTCACAAACAGTACACCTTTTTTTCACATCCTCACAAGCTTTATTCCAGACTAGACCACTTCTTTATCTCCTCGCCCCATTAACATCAGCAGTCTCCTCCAAAATCAACCCTATGACGTGGTCCGACCACTCTTCGGTTCACTTAGACATCCACCTTCCATCTACATTTCCTAAGACCTGTCACTGGAGGCTGAATGAGACATTTCTTCACTCTCCAGAAACTAAAAGCCTTTTGACAGATGGACTCACGGAATACTTCCAACTTAACACTGGCTCGGTCACGGAGCCCTCCACCCTGTGGGAGGCCCACAAGGCTGTTTTCCGCGGTCAGTGCATAGCGCTGGGATCCCGTCTTAAAAAAGACGCGACATCCCAGTGCTCTGCCATTATGACCGATTTGCGCCTAGCAGAGAGACTGCTGTTGGCCTCCCCCACAGTGGACAGGCTCCGAAAAGTCATCTCCCTGCGCAATCGGCTCAAATCCCTAGCAATGAGCAAAATAGACAAATCTCTTCTGTGGTCCAAACAGAAGTTATTTGAATTCTCAAATAAACCTCATAAGCTGCTGGTAAATAGGTTGAAACCACATCCTTTTCAACCCTCTCCCGACTTTCTACGACATCCTGATGGTTCACCTACTTACTGCCCCCTGACTATGTCACGGATCTTCGGAGACTTCTACCATAATTTATATAACTGCCTACAGAAGGACCCAAATTATGACTTTACACAAGGGAGATTTGATCTCTTTTTTGAACACTTGAAATTACCTAAACTCCTCCCTGACCATCTTGCAACCCTGAATTCAACCATATCGCCTGACGAACCTGAAGCAGTAATCACACATCTCCCCAGCCAAAAAGCCCAGGGCCCCGACGGGTTACCCTATTCCTATTACAAAACTTTCCTACCTGTCCTGAGTCCCCACATGATCTCGCTCTATACTTCCCTACTTAAAGGTTCTACTCCACATGCCCAATTCCTACATGCTCATGTTTCGGTCATTGCAAAACCTGGTAAAGATCCCTCCCTACCAGACAATTATAGGCCTATAGCGCTATTAAACTCAGACTATAACATTTTTACGAAGATCCTGGCTAATAGGCTGACCCATATAATCCCTACACTCATCCATAGAGATCAAGTTGGCTTTGTACGAACTCGTCACGCAGGTGATAATACAAGACGCACGATAGACCTGATTGATTTATTGAACAAAACCTCCCGTCCAGCCCTTATTCTCAGTCTAGACGCTCAGAAGGCCTTCAACAGGCTTAGCTGGCCGTATATGTTTGCTACTCTTACTAGATATGGTTTCACAGGCTCTTTTGTTGCAGCTCTTGAAGCCCTTTACTCTTTCCCCTCTTCCCAGGTCAAACTGGCATCCTACCTATCGTCCTCCTTCCCTTTGAGCAATGGAACGAGGCAGGGCTGCCCCCTGTCGCCTCTTCTTTTTATCCTCTGCCTGGAACCTCTGGCGGAGGCCATCCGGGAATATAAAATGTCCCTATTTGCAGACAACATCCTCCTGACACTGACTAGTCCCCATATCTCACTTCCGAACCTTTTATCCTTGCTGAAAGACTTTAGCTCGATATCAGGGTACAAGATTAACACCAGTAAAACCGAAGCTTTACCTATACATATTCACTCTTCTGCTCTCAAATTACTGCAAGACAACTATACCTTTCACTGGTGCACAGACTCCATTAAATACCTGGGAATTAACATTACTCCCTCCTATTCAACCTTATACTTGGCTAATTACCCCCCACTTTTTCGCGACATTGATAGGCTTTTGAAGCAATGGGATTTGCTTCCCCTCTCACTTTTGGGCCGTATTAATGTCCTAAAAATGTCGATGATGCCTAGACTCCTCTACCTTTTTGACACTCTTCCGATCCCAATCCCTATGTCCCAACTAAAGGCTGTCCAAAGAGCTTTTCTTAACTTTATATGGCATTATCGAGATAGAGTTGCGGGTCCAGTGATGTTAGCTCCTAAATGGCATGGAGGTCTGGGAGCCCCAGTTCTGATCAAATATTACTACGCTACACACCTTAAACCAATTATTACCTGGTCATCCCGGAAAGCCCCTACAGTATGGGCAGAAATTGAGATGAGCATCACCAGACCTGCACACATCTGTGCCATGCTTTGGGCAGACCTTAAAACCTCCATGGGCCCACTTCGTAGCATTTGTCTAGCCCCAATGCTGTTTTCCTTGGATATCTGGAGGAAATGCCTAAAGTTATTTCCTCTGGCCTCCCAATGCCCTCCTTTGATAAACATACTGTTTAATCCGGATATCCCAGACAGCCTGGCATATGATAGAATGATTCCTTGGTCCCAAGCTGGTCTGTTTCAACTCCGTAATATAGTGCATCCGCTCACCAGGAGGCTTCTATCGTTCGCGGAATTGCAGAAACAGCACCAAATTCCCAAACAACTTTTCCACTCCTATCTGCAAATCAGACATTATTTTGCTTCTAAATCCCCCACTCTCTGTCTTGATAAGCCAACCTCATTTGAATTTGAATGCACTCAGGACCCATACCAGGCCCATTTAATCTCTGACATTTATAGAATACTCCATGAATCGGTGCCCATTACGGAATCTTCCCATTCATATATGCGGAAGTGGTCGCAAGTGTTAAAACACCCCATCCTACTCCCACAATGGCAGAGAATATGGGAAGCCGTCTATAAGACGTCCCGCTGTGTGGAACAGAAGGAAACGGCTTACAAGATACTGCTCTTTTGGTATAGAACGCCTGAAATTTTACATAAATATGATCCCACAACCCCTGCGATGTGTTGGAGATGCCGAGGGGATATAGGTTCCCATTTCCATATTTTCTGGGAATGCCCATTGATCCGCCCATTTTGGCTTACAATACAATCCTTCATCCAAGACTTGTTTGAGATTTCCCTCCCACTAGACCCTCTGTATTTTCTACTAGGGTTACCGGTTCCTGGACTCTCTAGACATGTTCAGAGGCTCATCACCTTTATTTTGTTAGCAGCTAAGAGAGCTATCTCTATACAGTGGCTATCCCGTACTCCGCCCACTCTCCCCCAAGTCTTGCAGAACCTAGAACATATCGGCCGTATGGAGAAGCTTACAGCCATAGTCCATGACACTATGCCTCAGTTCTCTATGATTTGGGATCTGTGGTATCGCTCTAAACTGTATGCTGCTGCTTAATATAGACTACTAATTTACGACCTCTTACGCTGAGTTTAAGGCTCAAATTGACCGTTTACACCATTTCATGCCCTTCTAAAGGAATGAAATTTCCACATTTCCTGCTCACTGTCCTATGCCTATTTGATTGTGACGAATGCTGATCTGTACGGCAAATAATTGTTAATTTTTGTGAAGACATACTGAATGTGCTGAAATATCCTGGTCCCCCCCTCCTCTTTCTTCCCTCCCCTTTCCTTCCCTTCTCCCCCCCCCCACCATCCCCCCTCCCTCTCTGTTTTTGATTTGCCTTATATGATGGACTTACTGTCTACATGTGCACTTATGCAAGCATAAGATACTGTGTCATTGTTATCTTTATATTTTCAATAAAAATACAATAAAAAAAAAAAAGGGTATGGGTGCCTGGGTACTGCCCTGGGGAGCATGCACCAATGCAAAAGAACTTTAAAAAAATATAGTTTTTAAAGGAGCATTGATTTTATGATGCTTAAAGTGAAAAAAAAAATGAAAAATGCCTTTAAATATAGTGCCCGGGGGGGGGGGGTCCCCTTATTCTGCCTGTAAAGTGGTGCATCTGTGCAGCGTATAGAACCTGTTGCAGCAAATCTGACATTTACAAAGAAAAAAATGACATTTCAATTAATTTTCCCTGTACAAGATTAGAGATTTTTTTTGGGATAAATTCTGGTGTCTCTTTGGTAGACTATGGATGGAAATAACAACGTTCTGCACCACAGAGAGCAGGTCTTATGTGAAGATGACAAATTATAGTACACTCAGGCCAAGATTAAGATTTTTTTTAGATAAAGTCTGGTGTCTCTTTTGCAGACTTTGGATAGAAGTAACAGGTTTCGAAAAAAATGTGGCTTTAGGTGTTGTTGGTGCCTTCACCCCATAACCTTCTCGAGGTAGTCTTGATGAAAGCAACAAAGCCTTGATGTAAAAAAAAATTATTTGATGCCCCTGTCACGCAGTTGTGCAAAAATATTTTTTTGGGTGTTGTTCACCCCAGAACTTTCTAGAGATAGTCTTAATGAAAGCAAGAATTGGCCTTGCTGTAAAAAAAAATGATTTGACACCCCATTACACAGTTGTGCAAAAATTGGTCTTTTGGTGTTAGTGCCTTCACCCCATAACCTTCTGAAAGTACTCTTGATGAAAGTAAGCATTGGCCTTCTTTTAAAAATTTAAATTTGATGCACCTGTCAAACAAGTGTGGAAAACTTGTTCTGTGGGTGTTAATTGTGCCCATGAAACTTATACCAAAAAATTACTTCAAGATAAAATCAACACCCACAAAGCTAGGCAGAGATTCGCGATCCCAATAACACTTAATCAGTGACATTGGCATCAGGGGCTTGATAGCTGCTGCTAATCCAGGATTGATTAATTTTGACAAATGTCAGCTCGTCAATGGAGTCTGTGGACAGACGCTCTCTTTTATCTGTCACAAAACCTCTAGCAGCACTGAATGCCTGTTCTGAAAGCACACTGGATGCAAGGCATCCCAGCAGCTCTATTGCATACTGGGCATGTGGTCTATTCCCATGACCCAGAAACCCAGTGGATCGTGTACTGGAAAGCTCTCCTTGTCTGTTTTCTTCCCTATATAATCTTCCACCCTTTGATACAGACGCTGCTGATGGGATGTTGAAGATGACAGCCCGGGGCATGGAGGACTAAAAATGTTTAAATGCATCACTGAGGCGGCCCCCTTCTCCACCGCTCCTCCTTTGACTAATAGAAGCCTCACAACTACCTTTTCCATGAGATTGTAACCGCTTTAAGGTGTCCTCAAGATATTTAATCCTGTACTCCCTCTGTGGGGAGGGTATGAGTTCCGGACTTTCCCTTTTTAACGTTGGTCAAAGAGGGTTGCCAACCAATAATGATCTTTATCCTTGATGCCACAAAGGTTCCTTTCTCAGGCTTTGAAGAATAAGGAAGGCCATACACTGCAAGTTTGCGGAGGCATAAGAAGCAGAGTCATTGAGGTCACTGAAGATTATAGTATCTGGAACTGCCCCCTCCCAGCCACAAATTACTCCCAATGTTTAAGGGGACTGAAACCAATCTCTTAAGGTTTGCGGTATGTTTTCCTCTGCTTCAATGCCTCCAAAACAGCCATAAGCCTCCTACTCCACTTCCTCACTCGCCTCTTGTGTGTTCTGTGACATTGGAGGAATGGTGTCTGCATAAAGCGGACCTTGAGATGAAAGGAAGTCCTCCTCTTCCTCCCACTGCTCTGCCTCGAATGTCCATAATGCCATGCAGAGTCTGCTCCAGCAGGAACACAAGAAGGATTATGTCACTGATGAATGCATTGTTACCATCGTTGTCGCCTCCTCAAATGGTGACAGTACAGTGCATACATCCTTTTTTAGCAGCCACTGGCATGGCGAAAAAAAAGCAGAGGTGCCCTGAGCCTGTCCTTGTGCCATACTCAAAAAGGTACGTGTTGACAGAGTTCACATGGTGGGCATACCAAAATTCAGGCAGTTTACGGGCAGGTTCCCGCTGAATTTCAACCAAACTGAACACTGGTTGTGTTTGACCACCTGAGTACCTGTTTGAGAAATGATGCGCCACCAAACTGAGAATATGTGCCAGGCATGGCACATGTGTCAACGTTCCCTGTCGAAGGGCAGACAGAAGGTTAGTGCCATTATCGCACACCACCATTCCTGGATCAAGCTTCCATAGCATGAACCATCTCTGGGCCTGCCCTGGCAGAGCTGAAAAAAATCTCTGCTCCGGTGTGGCTCTTGTCCCCTAGAAAGACCAGCTGAAGCACTGCATGGCATCTTTTAGCCTGACTCGTTTAATGGCCCCTTGAATGCTTGAGGGTAATGGTGGTTCATAAGAAAATCCAGCAGAGGAGGGCATGGAGGAGAAGAGGGGGAGGAGATGACAAATCTAATATCATCACCACCAGTTGTATGGAGACATGGTGGCAAAACAAGTTCCAGCACTGAGCCTTGTCATACATCCTTCCTAGTTGAAAGCAGAGTTACCCAGTGTGCTGTGAACAAAATATATCATCCCAGCGATGCCAAAACATTGTCTTTCATGTGATGGTACAGAGCTG
Organism: Lithobates pipiens; assembly: GCF_037356315.1. NCBI lineage: Eukaryota > Metazoa > Chordata > Amphibia > Anura > Ranidae > Lithobates > Lithobates pipiens. The sequence continues at coordinate 470,498,811 of NW_027507764.1, forward strand.
GAATGGCTTTATGTGAAAAGAAATAGCGACTGGGAACCTTCCATTGTGGTACAGCGCATTCTGCAAATTCACGGAAGGTGGCAAAATCTACCAGACGAAAGGCAGGAGTTGTAAAGCCAGCAATTTTGACAAGCTGGAATTTAAATGCTGGGCATGTGGGTGACAGGGAGTGTATATTTTTTTTTTTGCTGCAGCATCTGTGGCAGATAAATTTGCCTGCTATACTCTACAGCTGGTGGTGTGCTGCTGGCAGATGTGTTGCAAGGACCTTTGACACCCTTTGCTATACCGTCATCCCTATCTGTGGAGGCTGCTGAGAGGTCATGAGATATAGCGGGGTTACACATGAAAGGTGAGGAGTGAGGAGGAAAAGAATTTGGACCCTTGTGTGTGGCTTTCAGGTGCTCTTGCCAATGGGCTGAGTGGTGGGAGATTAACCACTTAAGGACAGCCGCATGCCATTATACGTCATTACAATGGCATGTACAGGCACAAGCACGTACATGGGGTCATTTGGGGGGGTTTGTGTTGTTTTGGCATTTTATGGCCTTCGAAACTGTGATAGGTAGTGAGGATTGAAATCAAAAATTTGCACCCTTAGAAATACTGAAGGCAGTGATTGGTTTTCGGGGTGCTGTACGCGTCTAGACTCCCAAAAAGTCCCACATATGTGGTATCCCCGTACTCAGGAGAAGTAGCAGAATATATTTTGGGGTGCAATTCCACATATAACTATGGCATGTGTGAGCAATATATCATTTAGTGACAACTTTTTGTAAACTTTTTTTTTGTGTCATTATTCAATCACTTGGGACAAAAAAAAAATATTCAATGGGCTCAACATGCCTCTCAGAAATTTCCTTGGGGTGTCTACTTTCCAAAATGGGGTCATTGGGGGGGGGGGGGGTTGTACTGCCCTGCTATTTTAGCACCTCAAGAAATGAGATAGACAGTCATAAATTAAAAGCTGTGTAAATTCCAGAAAATGTACTCTAGTTTGTAGACGCTATAACTTTTGCGCAAACCAAAAAATATACGCTTATTGACATTTTTTTTACTAAAGTCATGTGGCTGAATACATTTTGCCCTAAATGTATGACTAAAATTTAGTTTATTCGATTTTTCTTATAACAAAAAGTAGAAAATATCTTTTTTTCTCAAAATTTTCGGTCTTTTTCCATTTATATCGCAAAAAATAAAAATCGCAGAGGCAATCAAATACCACCAAAAGAAAGCTCTATTTGTGGGAAGAAAAGGACGCAAATTTCGTTTGGGTACAACATTGCATGACCGCGCAATTACCAGTTAAAGCAGTGCAGTGCGAAATTGTAAAAAGATCTCTGGTCCTTAGGCTGTTAATTGGTCCGGGGCTGAAGTGGTTAAATGCCTTGTCAAGCATGTGTTACCCAAATGGCTGACATTTTTGCCACTCTCTATCTGCTTGTGGCAGAGATTGCAAATTGCAATAGTATGATCAGCTACTCATGTGCTGAAAAAGGCCTGCACAGCTGAGCTCTGGGAAGTGGGCCAGGAGATAACAGTTCCACAATCGGAAGGCACGGGATAGCTGCTCTTTACTCTTCCATGATGCCTGCCTCTGGAGGACATCCTGCCTCTTTGGGATTGTTTCTCCCCCTCACTTTCCTCCTTTGCTCTATCTGGCAACCAAGTCGCATCAGTGACCTCATCATCAGCATCCCCCCCCCCCCCACCCCTTCATCATCACTGGAGCCAACTTGGCAATATGCTGTGGCTGGGGGAACATGACTACCAATTTGTCATTTATCACTGTTCTCCCCTTTCTGTTGGCTAATGTTAGTCCATTCCACTACCTCAGAACCAACATCTGGATCAGGTAATGTCTGTGCCTCCTCAAGCAGCAAGTGGCTGACCCTGTGTTCAAATAATTCAGCTGCTCCATGCAGGATGCTGGGGCTATGGCAGGAGTAGCTGAGGACAAGGAGGCAGAATATCTCGCTCTGGCAGTGTGGTGGACTGCGCACTAGTGCCAGATTAAAGGGTCATAGAGGATGACCCCCCAGTATTGATCCTCTGCAACTCTGGCATACCCCACCCTCTGGTGATGGACCATCCTTCAGTGTTATCGCATCCAGTGCAAGGCCCTGCATTGGTCTCTATGATGTCAGGACCTTAGACCACTGGCGTGTAAGAGGAGATGATGCTGTGCTGTGCTTTTCTGGAGTTGGGCTTTAAATCAAAACAAATTGTTGATTTTGGAAACATGCAATCAGAGCCATTCAAGCCAATTAGCATAACAGTATGATTTAATGTCGTAAAGGGAAACATCAACCCTACACAGATACCCAACCCCCCCCCCCCCCAAAAAAAAAAGGCAAACACAAAAAGAACATGCAGGCTTCAAGCAGATGATCCCTCATAGAAATTAGTCTTAGTAGCCCATTATTGTGTGTGGCCACATATCCACTAAGTCAATTTGCTGCTTGTAACGAGATAAGAATAAACGCCTAAGAGAAATATTGCTAAATATAATAATAATATTACTATTTATTCTAGCAGAACTACAGCTGTTATTTCTTTCTTGTTGGGTTTGTGTTCTTTGATGCTATTTTATAAATTGCTCACTAGATGTCAATCTAACTTCACAAATATATAGTACTTAAATCTAGTTTCTGAATATTGGATGTTGACAGTCAGCGTTACATGCGCAAAGTCTGTAAACGATACGTAGATAAATACTGTATATCTACAGTTTGTAAGTTATAAAATGGACCCCATACAGTACTGATCTAGCATTAAAGTGCATCTAAAGCCATGATTTTTTTTCTGTTTCAGTGAAGTAGTAAATGTATAGTAAGTCTGTCAGATTTTTAATGCTGTCTGAGTCTCTTCTGGGGGTTTCACCTTCTGGGGAATTGGGCAATGAAATCCTAGTACCTTTTTAAATGCATTCCTGCAAGTTTGAATGCTGTCTATGGTTCTGTTCCTGTGCTATGGGTCTTTGAGGCTGCCTTCTGTTTCCAATTACACCAGTTCCCCCATGCATACCTACAGGCAAATATTTAATTTGACAAAGTGAAAGAATCCCTACTTATTTTATTAATCCCTACTTATGTCCTCATTTTTACTGAAAAATAAGGACAGAAACCCATCCATAAAAATATTGTTTATTAATTAAATTATGTATTTGTTTATCTAGCTGTAACTTTTAGTACAGTATATTTATAGTGTGACAACTCAACTTCTCCTGCAGAGAAAACAGTGGTAAAGGCCAAGTACCCTGTAAACTAATGTTTCATAAGACAATGGTCATCAACCCTGACCTCAGGGCCCACTAACAGGCCAGGTTTGCAAAATAACAGAAATACATCACAGGTAGGTTTAAGCGGACACCTGGATGTGCGGGTTCGATGGAACTTCGCAAAAAAGTTCGAGTTCGGGACCCGAACTTGACCCCAAACCCCATTGAAGTCAATGAGGACCCGAACTTTTGAGGACTAAAATGGCTCTAAAAAAGTAATGGAAAGGGCTAGAGGGCTGCAAATGGCAGCAAAATGTTGTTAAGAGCATGACAAGTGATCTTTGCACAAACAATGTGGATAGGGAAATAACTTAAAATAACATAAAATACATAAAAATAAAAAATAATATGCTGGAGGCCCCCTTCTCAGAAGAAGAGGTACAAGAAGTCATTAAGAACCTCAAATCTGGTTCTGCTCCAGGCCCCGATGGTCTCCCTAACTCCTATTACAAGACATTTACCACCACCCTGACTCCCCATTTGACACCATTTTTTAATGCAAAGACACAGGGAACCCCACTTGATCCTCCCCTAAACACAGCCTACATTGCAGTAATACCGAAACCGGATAAAAACCCGGAAGAAGTCAGTAATTATAGACCCATCTCCCTCATCAATAGCGACTTAAAAATCCTTACCAAACTCCTTGCAAATCATCTAGCTTACTTCATTAACCAATATGTTCATAAGGATCAAGTGCAGTTCATCCCAGGCAAACAGGGCCCTGATCAGATCAGAAGAGCCATAGACAGTCTCCATCCTCCAGACAAACTGGCCAGGAGGTCCAAAACAATCAGGCATGCTTTTATCACTGGACCTTCAAAAGGCCTTCAATTCGGTCTCCTGGCCATACATCTTTACAATCCTTGAATGTTGGGGCTTTGGTGACAAGTTTATAGGCCTGATCCGAGCTCTTTATTTAAATCCTAAAGCCTATATTAGGCTTCAAGGTCACTACTCCAAACCAATACATATAGCCAAAGGTACCAGACAAGGCTGTCCTTTATCTCCGCTAATCTTTGCAATAGCAATTAAGACACTCACCATCTCCATTCGACGGGACCCCAACATACAAGGAGTTCAAAAGAGAGAGAAAGATCAAAAATACAACAATGGCTGGGTAAGGGTGGTATACATGTCTATTCTGCACAAGGTACGGACAAGTCCTGTGGGATCCATGCCTGGTACATTTTAATGAACGTGAGCTTGTCCACATTGGCTCTGGACAGGCGGCTGCGCTTGTCTGTGATTATGCCCCCTGCCGTGCTAAATACACATTTAGATAATACACTGGCTGCAGGGCAGGCCAGCACCTCCAAAGCGTAAAGGGCAAGGTCAGGCCATGTGCCCAATTTGGAGAAGTTGAAGGGGGCAGACCCATCATTCAGTACGTGTAGGCATGTGCACACATACTGCTCCACCATGTTGGTGAAATTCTGCCTCCTGCTAACACGTTCCATATCAGCCGGTGGTGCTGGTTCTTGTGGCGTGCTGACAAAGCTTTTCCACATTTCGGGCCATGCTAACCCATCCTTCTGAGGTACTGCCGGTGCCTCGGCTACGTTGGCGACCTCTTCCTCCTCCTCTGCCTTTGCCTTGTGCTTCCACTGTGCCCCCGCTATCAGGTGGGAATGCCACCAGCAGCGCGTCTACCAGCGTGTGCTTGTACTCGCGCATCTTACGATCACGCTCCAGTGAGGGAATTAAGGATGGCATGTTGTCCTTGTAACGGGAATCCAGCAGCGTGGCCACCCAGTAATCAGCACCAGTTAGAATGTGGGCAACTCGGCGGTCGTTGCAGAGACACTGCAGCATGTAATTGCTCATGTGTGCCAGGCTGCCCAGAGGCAACGTAAAGCTGTTCTCTGTGGGAGGTGTATCGTCTGTGTCCTCTGTATCCCCCCAGTCACACACCAGTGATGGCCATGAGCTGGTCTGGGTGCCACCCTGCTGTGGACATGGTTCCTCCTCCTCCAACTCCTCCTCCTCATCCTCCAACTCATCATCCTCCAGAACTGTGCCCTTGCTGGACAATTGTGTACCTGGCGTTTGTTGGTGCAGGAACCCACCCTCGGAGCCACTTGTGAATGACTGCCCTGAAAGCCTTTGAAATGATCCCTCTTCCTCCTCCTGTGCCACATCCTCTTCCATCATTGCCCGAAGCATTTTTTCAAGGAGGCATAAAACTGGGGTAGTAACACTGAGAACGGCATCATCGGCAATGGCCATGTTGGTGGCGTACTCAAAACAGCGCAACAAGGCACACAGGTCTCGCATGGAGGCCCAGTTATTGGTGGTGAAGTGGCGCAGAGCGACTCACGCGTGCATGCTGCAGCTGAAACTCCACTATCGCCTGCTGCTGCTCGCACAGTCTGGCCAGCATGTGCAAGGTGGAGTTCCACCTTGTGGGCACGTCACATATGAGGCGGTGAGCGGGAAGGCCGAAGTTACGCTGCAGCGCTGATAGGCGAGCAGAAGCAAGGTGAGAACACTGAAAGTGCGCACAGACAGCTCATACTTTCTGCAGCAGCTCTGGCATATGGGGGTAATTTTTAAGGAACCTCTGGACCACCAAGTTCAGCACATGTGCCAGGCAAGGGATGTGCGTCAAACCGGATAGGCCCAGAGCTGCTATGAGATTTTGCCCATTATCGCACACCAGGGCTTTTCCCCCCAAACAGGAACGTTTTAAAACTGCCTGCTGTCGTTTACCCCTGGCTGTGCTGAAATTGGTGGTGAAGGTGCTACGCTGATAGGATGAGGAGGCGGTAGAGGATGCGGAAGCGGAGTAGGAGAAGTTAGCAACAACTGAAGTGCCCTGCAATCCTCAGTGGTGGAAGGACATGCGCTAAGCTGCTATCCGCCTCAGGCCTAGCCGCCACTGCATTTACCCAGTGTGCTGTTAGGGAGATATAACATCCCTGACCGTGCTTTCTGGTCCACGTAACCATAGTTAGGTGGACCTTGCCACAGATGGCGTTGCACAGTGCACACCTGATTTTGTCCCCAACTTGGTTGTGAAGGGAAGGGATGGTTTGCCTGGAAAAGTTGAGGCTGGGCACGACGTACTGTGGGACACAGCCAATGCCATCAGGCTTTTCAAACTCTGTGTCTCCACCAGACGGAATGACAGCATTTCAAAGGCCAGGAATTTTAAAATGCTGGCATTCAGGGCCAGGGATCGCGGGTGGGTAGGGGGGTACTTCCTCTTCCGCTCCAGTGTTTGGGAGATGAATGCTTCCATGGGACTTTGTGGAGATCGTTGGTGACCCAGGTGGTAGTGTTGCTGGCAGATCCTCTCTTTGCAGGTTGGAAGGTGCCCCTGTCACTACAGAGGTGGATGAAGAGGCCGAGACTGAAGCAGAAGAGGAAGCAGGAGGAGCCAGAGACCTTTCTTGGTTTTTGAGGTGTCCACTGCAGCTCGTGCTTTGCACTTAGATGCCTGGTCATGCAGGTTGGGCTCAGGTTGAGAACGTTTATGCCTCACTTTAGGCTCTGATTGCACAACGTGCAAACCACTCGTGTCTTGTCATCAGCACATTGTCTGAAGAACTGTAATCCTAGGGAACTCCTTGGACCTGGCTTTGGTGTGCTCGGTCCCTTGCTCCATTGGGCAGTAGCAGGCGTACTGTCTAGGGGACGGACATTCCGCTTTTGCACCCTGCTCCCTCTTCTGCTTTGCTGGTGGCTCTGTGCGACCACCGCCTATTCCTCCAAACTACACAGGTCATCTGCATGACGTTGATTCCATGTGGGGTCGAGGACATCATCGTCCTCCACATCATCTTCCACCCAGTCTTCACCCCTGCCCTTTTTGTCGGTCCGCACAATTGCGAAAGCAGCAGCAGTTGGCACCTCTGTTTCGTCATCATTCGAGATGTGCAGCGATGGTCCTCCCATGTACTCATCTTCAAACATAAGTGATTGGGCATCGGTGCACTCAATATCTTACACTTCTGGGGCAGGGCTAGGTGGATGGCCCTTGGAAACCCTGCTAACAGAGTCATCAAAAAGCAGAAGAGACTGCTGCATGATTTGGGGCTCAGACTGCTTGGCTGATTTGCAAGGGGGTAAGGTGAAAGACTGATGGACATCGGCTGCAGGTGCCAACTCTGATCTTTCAGCAGTAGACTGGGTGGGAGGCAATATGAAGGAACTGGAGGCACTGTCAGCAACCCAATCTACTATCGCCTGTACTTGTCCTGGCCTCAACATTCGTAAAGTCGCATTAGGCCCAACCAAATACCGCTGCAGGCTCTGTCGCCTACTCGCACCTGAGGAAGGTGTTTCACTTGTGCGTCTAGCTGGCACAGATCGACCACGTCCTCTCCCTGCAACAGGAGCTCCACCAGCAGCACCACGACTGGGCCACGTCCCTTATTTGACGTTCTCCTCATATTTCTCAAATTTAGGATCTTGCCCTAAATGGGTGTTTTTTGAATAGCAGAATAGAAGAACAGTATCTAAAGGGGGTATCTCACACTTACAGATATGAAGAAAATGCTATTCAAAACAAAATTTTTTGCCCTAAATTATTTTTTGGGGAATAGCAGAATAAAACAACAGTATCTAAAGCGTGTATCTCACACGTACAGATATGCAGGAAACACTGCAAAATATTTTTTTTTTGCCCTAAATGGGTGTTTTTAGAATAGCAGAATAGAGCAACAGTATCTAAACGGTGTATCTCACACGTACAGATATGCATAAAACGCACAAAAAAATAATAATTTTGCCCTAAATTATTTTTTTTGGAATAGCAGAAAAGAAGAACAGTATCTAAAGTGTGTATCTCACATGTACAGATGTGCAGGAAACACTGCAAAATATCTTTTTTTGCACTAAATGGGTGTTTTTAGAATAGCAGAATAGAGCAACAGTATCTAAATGGTGTATCTCACACGTACAGATATGCAAAAAATCCTATTCAAAATTTTTTTTTTTGCGCTAAATTATTATTTTTTTTGAATAGAACAATAGAAGAACAGTATCTAATGTGTGTATTTCACACATACAGATATGCAGGAAACACTGTAAAATATATTTTTTGCCCTAAATGTTTTTTTTTTTAGAATAGCAGAATAGAGCAACAGTATCTAAGTAACATATGCAGTGCTGGTGCACTCAGCTTACATAAAATGCCCGTCGACGCCAACCAAACTAACAGATGGATAAAAGTTATATTTTCTCTGTCACTGGGCTCAGGGCAGTGTAAAAAGATTGTGCACTGCACCCACACAACAAAATCAAGGTAGATCGCTGAGTAATTAGATTTCTGAAGCAGGACTCCTATCTAATTCTCTCCCTCAAAACAGCAGCAGCAACCTTTCCCTACACGATCTATCTTTTCTCTGGCACTGGGCTCAGGGCAGTGTAAAAATATTGTGCACTGAACCCACACAAGAAAATCCAGGTAGATCGCTGAGTAATTAGATTTAGGAAGCAGGAATACTATCTAATTCTCTCCCTCAAAGCAGCACCAGCAACCTTTCCCTACACTATCTAAAGCAGAGTGATGTGCTGTGCTATGTGCCTCTAGCTTATATAGAGGCTAGGTCACATGCTACACTGGCCAATCACAGCCATGCCATTAGTAGGCATGACTGTGATGGCTTCTAAGGGCACACAAGTTAAATGAATGTTAATTGGCTGCCCTGTAGTGGTTAAAAAAGCACCATTACATTACCGAACACCGAACCCGAACATACAGTAAATTTACAGTTTGGGTTCGCTCAACCCTAATCACAGGTGATATAATTTGCTGCGCAGTGATTGCAGTATTCTAGTCAGCATCTCCCCAAGGTAATACATAAAACCTGGTCTGTTAGTTGGGCCTGAGGACAGGGTTGATGACCACTGTCATAAGATAGCTGATATATATATATATATATATATATATATATATATATATATATATATATATATATATGATATATTTGACAGTAACCTTTATGCTGAATAATGACACACCTGTTGAGCCTGTATACATAGCACACATTTGCCTCAAAATATGTGTAGCGCTGGCTCCTGACGAACAGGCGCTATGGTTTTTGTAATTTGCCTGAAGCCACAGTTGGCTTTCAGGGCTATTTTTCAAAATTTATGGTCTCAGTACCAGTCCAGCTGGGTTGCACTGGGTTCTCCTTGCAGTCTAGCTGGATGCATTGGATGCCACTATTCTCTTGGAACCAGCCCAGTGGGAGTGTTTTCCTGCTGTGCATTCTGGGGGGTGGTATTTAAGGTACCAACGCCACGTTCCACTGGGTCTTTTTCCATTATCTTCTGTCTGTTTGGTTCTGGTGGTCCTCCTGACCCAGCCCCATGGCCCTCCTGGCCTGGGGTGCGGAACCATGCATCCTAAGTCTCTGAATTTTCGGGGCCTACTGATCCAACGGTGCTCCAGTGCCGTCTCATCTGAAGGGAGAGGCCCAGTAACTGAAGAACCCCAGGGGAGGACCCTTTAAGGAGAAGACCGTGCGCAAGGCTGGTTTATCTAAAGGGGCCTGGAGGCTTAGTTGAAGGACGCAACCTGGATCAACATTCATATGGTATCGCCAGATCGGCTGAGAGAAACTGGTACCATATGTCAGTTCTTTAAATGTATCTACATCCCTCAGTAACGCTCAAGTGTATCTCACAAGTCTGTGGCAGAAACTTTGTCGAGCATCCCACCGGCTGCTAGGCCTAGTGAGAGAGGTCTATCCACGGGTTGTTAAATCCAGTTATGAAACAGTCTCTATTCTCTGGATTTTCTCTAAAGACTTCCATTTTTCAATCTAAGTGCCTGAACTCACTCCTAACCCTCTACCCTTTATTGAGAGACTGTGTTTTGTTCTAAATAAATAACCCAAAAGAGGGTTCAGTGTCAGTTTCCACATTCTTTGGGCCATCTACCACGTGAATCCCAAGACGGAAAAGCAAACAAGTGAGGTAGCGGTAAGCCCAAATAAAACCAGCAGCTCCTTCGGGGGTCAGTGCTACATATGCTTTAATGACTGTGCCACAAGTGAGTCTAACCAATACAAACCCCACCTGCAGTATAGATTCTCTCCTATCTCACCAGTACAGAGCCCCCCTATCCCACCAGTATAGACCCCCTTCCTACCCACCAGTACAGCACCTCCAGAAGCACAGACCCCCCTCTCTAGTTGGGACCACCTTCCTACCCACCAGTACAAACCCCTTATGCAGTACAGACTTCCCCTCCAGTACAACCCCCCCCCCCTGCACACCAGTACAGATGCCCCATCCAGACCTCCTCCTCCTACAATACAGACCCCTCCTTACCCACCAGTACACCCCTCTCCTTCCCCACCAATAGAAACCCCCTCCAGTACAGATGTCCCTTCCTTTTCCCTAGCACAGGTCCCCCCTCCAGTAGAGACCATCTACCTCCCCACCAGTACAGATCTGCTCCAGTATAGACCCCTTCCCTCTCCAACTGTACAGATCCACGTCATTCCCACCAGTAAAGATTCCCCCCTCCAGTACAGACTTATCCTCCAGTACAGACTCAACCTCCAGTACAGATCCCCTCCCTCCAGTACAGATCTCCTCCCTCCAGTACGGACCTCCTCCCTCCAATACAGACCCGCTTCTTACCCATTAGTACAGCCCCTTTTAGTATAGATGCCCCCTCTAGTACAGACTCCTCTCCAATACAGACCCCCCTTTAGTATAGACACCCACCCCAGTACAAACCCCCCCTTCCCACCAGTACAAATCCCCCATCCAGTACAGATCCTCTTCTTCCACACCAGTACAGACCCGCCTTTCCCACCAGTAAAGGCCCCCCTCTGTGATAAATTAACACAAAGTATAGGCAAACAGCAAGGAGCTTGAACAAGAGTCTTGTGTTTAATCAGCAGCATCCATTTTACAACAACTACTGCTCCCCGCCCCCAGATCACATGACTAAGACTGTTAACTGTTTCCTACCATGCATCAGGAACTAGGCATAACAATTTAACTTGAAGTATAACATAAAGCATACACATCATTACATCTTCCCTCTCAAGTACGAAGCATTTATGCAGTCCCTCCATATTTTTGATTTAATAGCTCGACCATAGCGAGAAAAGATAACCGCTGGCTCATCATCCATAGGACTGGTGTCCAGTTGAGAGGCACTCCCAGCATTATCACATGCTGATACATTTATGCTGTCCTTGGTATCCCTGTTTAGGACTTCTGTGCCATCATGGGCTTGTTCTTTATCTCCATTGTGATTCAATTCCTTTAATAATGTATCCACGGCAGTGTCTGGACGACGATGACGTCTGTTTTGTATCAGCTTCTGTCCCCACTTGGTTTCAATTATATATGATTTTGGTGAATTAGCTTCTTCGATAATTCAAGCAGGTTCCATGCATTCTGAGTGACTTTGTGTCACACAGCTTTCCCAGCACAGAGTGGACGAAGGGATTTTGTGTATTTATCAAAATATAGTTTTTGCTTTTCCATGTTAATGATCCTCTGAGCTATTACTCGATCATGTTGGATAGACAGAGGCTGCAAATTCTGTGGTGCAATAGGCACTGTGGTCCTCAGTGTTCTACCCATTAGCAGCTGTGTAGGTGAGAATAACCCTTCAATATGTGTTGCACAATAGTTTAACAGTCCTAGGTGCACATCCTGCCCTGATGATTGGGCTATATCAGTATAATAGATTTGGTTATGCCAACATACTTCTGTTAGACCATTGACCTGTGGGTGATATGGGCCTGTGGGTTTGTGCCTGATTCCCCATTCACACAGGAAGCACTGACCTGCATGCTTTGGTCAATCACAGCACGCTCTGCTAAGATAGCCATGACTCTGGGGGACTAAGTCCATGCCCTACACTATATAAGGCTGCCTACACGGCAGCCATATGTAGTGTTGTCGGTGTGGACAGAGAGATAGCTTGATTTCGATTAAGCATTCAAGTTATTCAGTTAGTGGCAGTGTATTTGATATATATATATATATATATATATATATATATATATATATATATACAGTCAGTCAGAGATCCTTCTGCTGATCTTGTGTTTATCGCGTGTTAGTAGAAGTTTGGTTAGAGACGATTCACGCTTTTCAGACTTGTGCTTCAGATCGTTCCTGCTCTACAGTTTGTTCTTGTCGGTACATATCTGCCTAGCAGTGCCTGTAGGCAGTTCACATTTGTTTGTCATTGCGGCCTATATCTTGGTATAGTACGCTTTGATTTTCAGTGCTTATTGTCTCCTCGTTGCTGATTTGCATTTCGTTCTTTCAGGCCTTGCTGTTTATCAGTGCTTTCTTTTGTCCGTTCTGACCAGCCGACCGCTTTCAAGCCATGTTGTGTGTACGTACTCGCCGTAGAGTTTTTGCTGTGCGGGGGCTTGGTATTGGGGTTCTCACTTTGACACAAGCCCGGTCCATGAACAGGGTGGGGAGGAGTTCATGGACCAAGAATTGGTTGCTCCAGCATGACCAGTTCTCTCATATGCCTTTGCTGCGTGAGATCAGTGAGAATAATCCTGATGATTTCAGGAATTATCTCAGGATAACGGACCCCGTTTTTCACCGTCTGTTGGCTTTGCTGTCCCCTTATATCAGCAGGCAGGATACCTGCATGCGGAAAGTCATTACTCCGGAGCAGAGGCTCATCGGCACGTTGCGGTACTTGTCGACAGAGAGAAGCCTTCAGGACCTGAAGTTCTCGACAGGCTCTGGGAATCATTATTCCAGAGACCTGTTCTGCCATCATCCAGATCCTGCAGAAGGAATATATATGGGTGAGTTTTCTCCTTTAACATCACATTCTATGTATTTAATGTTTGCTAATGTATTGTATTTATTTCATCATTCTATAATTAACATAATTGTAATAAGCTGGGAATTTCCTCTTTGTCCTCATGCATGTTGGAATTTTGTATGCTCCTATTTTGTCCTTCATGCTATTCGAGGCCCATATACTCCTAGTCTAGTCACTTACCAATGTATTTTGTCAGCACCGTTGTAATGCTTTACCCTAAAGACCCCCTAAAATGTGTACAAATGTTATCGTTGTCCTTAAATTCATGCAGAGTGCCAGAGGCTTTTTTGGGGGGCCCAAAATCATTTGGAACCCCCCTCCCCCCAACCGCTAAGTCAGCTGATAGCAATCCTCTATCTGCTGACTTTGCCAAACCCAATACACACTATACCTACCTCTTTTGTGGTCAGATTTATGGATGAATTTCTCAAAGCATGTAGTGCAAGGGCCTGCCTGAATACTTTCAAATGCTACTGTTTACATTTTTCTCCTCCTATTATTATCTTGATAGGTAATTGCAGAATCTACAAATGTGCTTTCATTTATTAATTTGTTTTGATGCCACTTCTTATTACCTGTCCAGTGGGCTGCCAATAGTGTAATTAAGGAGGAGCTGGCCAAAGTAACAAACATTACTTTGTTACTCCATTACATAGTGGAGAGGGTCGTTACTTGTTCAAAACATACCTCCCCCCTTAAAATATTTTCAAGGGGCCATCAGAAGGGGGTGATGAATCTGATAAGTGGACCTTATATTTTAGCCTTTAAATACTCTTTACAAGAAATGTTATACTGATGTTGGCCAACAATGTTTGTGTCTAATCTGCTTGTAATGTTTCTGTGCAAAATTACTAATTCGATTTTTTTTGTTTGACTCCACAGTTTCCTTCAACGCCACAGGAATGGCAGACAGTGGCCTCCCAGTTTACCCAGCGGTGGGATTTTTCCTAACTGCAGAGGGGCAATCGATGGGAAGCATGTCCACATTGTCCCACCACCCCATTCGGGGTCATACTATTTTAACTATAAGGGGTTTCATAGTATCATGTTGATGGTGGTGGTGTTGGCGACATATGAGTTTCTGTATGTGGACGTGGGGAGGAATGGCCAGATGTCAGATGGAGGTGTATTTACCCGGACCGAGTTTTACCGACCTCTCGAGAGTGGTGGCTTGGGATTGCCACCCCCGGAGGAAAATGTCAAAGGACTGCCATTTGTCTTCGCAGCAGATGAGGCTATTCAGTCTGGGAAATCATGTCATGAGGCCATTCCCCCAGAGGACCCTCACCCCTGAGAAGAGGGTTTTTAATTACCGGCTGGCCAGAGCCAGAAGAGTTGTGGAGAACGTGTTTGGGATTCTGGCCAGCCAGTTCCACCTGTTTCAAATGGCCATTAATATGGCGGAAAACAAACTTAATACCATCGTGTTATCTTGTTGCATCCTGCATAACTTTTTGGAAAGAAACAACCCAAATTATGTGGTCACAGTTGGGCCTGACGCCGGACTTCAGCAAACAATGACGTCCCTGGAAGCGGCCTGTCCTGGCTTGCCCCCCCCCCCCCCAAGCGCTTGTGAAGTGCGACAAAATTATTTGCAATATTTTGCGGGGGGAGGGGGGCACTGCTTTGCCAGCACATGTTGAATACATTTTACATTTAATCTGCAAAAATCTGGATTTTGATTTCCTGCTTGTGTTTCTTTTTTTTGTCTCCTAGTGCACTTGTAGTGCCAAGCGGTTTGTACATTATTATCTAAACCCATTGACACCAATTCAAACACAAAAAATGGTATTGATCATTGAACGAAGAAGCCACGCATTGCTGAGTAAAAATCCTTTACTCCACATGTGCATTGTAAAACATTTTTTGGTAAAAAAGTATAACATTTTGAGTTATCTACATATTTTTTTAAGGTTACATAAACAGCCATGTTTCAAAACAGAACATACACAACTCTGGAACTTACAAAGTTCAACATTGAAAAACTTAAAAGGCAAGATCACACATATTGTCCAAAATGTGTGGATCTTGCCTTCAACAGATGGGGTGAAGTCACCCCTGTAAAAGCCTAATTTTGAAGATGCACACAAATTGGGAGTCAAACTGGGGATTTACATTCTGATCCCATGCCTAATGTAAACATGTGCTATCTGCCATCATGGGGGATAAATGGATGGGTTTTGGGGGTGCAACCCCTTCCTCTCACCTACTTGAGTTTTGAGGACGGGGTTGCAGGCACAAAACGCGTACATTGATATCCCCTGATGGCAGATAGCACATGTTGACATACTGTGTGCATCTTCAAAATTAGGCTTTTTTAAAATGTCAACATTTTTGCAAAAACACAAAATGGTGACAATTTTTTTGTAAATTAAATTCTTCCAAGGACGTCAATCATGTTCTTAAGTTTTACTTCAATATCCATAGTTTTTTGTTTGATAATCTCTCAATCCTGAGTACACCACATGATGTCCTGGATTAGCCTTTGGGCACTGTCACTGGTGAAATTATCTGATTGTTCTTCCACAACCTGTACATCACCTAAAAATCAAAAAAACACACCATGTATTATAAATATGCAAGCATGCATCTCTTATTACCTGAAGCTGGGGTGTCAGACACTCACCTGTTGTGGTCTCAATCTCCACTACCTCTCCTTTCTCCACATCCTCAGCTTGTGACCTCTGTTCCCTTTGTTCAGGAGGTGAGGGGTGCCTGGTGACCTCATATTTCCAGATTCTTTGCTCCCCTATGAGAATGAAACAAAAGGTATACTTATCACACAGATATTTGAGGCAACAAATATGAATGATAAACATTGCTTGGAAGTGGGGTACAATTGTCTGTTTGGGCAGAATTCCAAGCTGAAGACATGATTTTGGACCCCCAAGTATCCAATGGAGTACCTGTGTTTGACACCCTAAAAAGTTTGTTCTTGTGTCCCACACTAGTGCACCTGGGTCCAGATGTGTAAACAGCTGCTGAATGTCCTCTCCATACATTACACTGAATCTAGTTTGCTATTCCTTCTAGGTTCAAACACATCTAGACAACAATGTTCTAAACCTCTTTTATTAAATTCAAAATTAGCATGAACAAATGTATTTAATCAGGTATCTAGGAAAACATTGTATTTATTTGGGAAAATAACGATGTTTACTAAGACCGATTACTGTGCGTATGAACATGAAAGTAGCCATTTTTACATGTACAACACAAAGAAAAACACATGCAATATTAATAATAATAGGAACACACAACAAATACTTACTTTTTCAAAGAACTTTCTTGTTCTTTCTATACTGATCCTGCTCCCTTAATTTTAGGTCCGACCAGTGTTTCCTCAATTGATCCTTGGATCGTCGTACCCCAAAATTCCTGTACAGACTCTTCACAACTTTAGCCATGATCTTGGCCTTTCTCAGATTTGGGTTTGGGTATGGACCATAATTCCCGTCATAGTCGTTCCTCCTCAAGATGTCGACCATCTCGAACATCTCAGCAAAGGACATATTTGTAGCCTTAAATCTCCTCCAGGATCGGGACGTTCCTGGTTCCGGGCTTTCCTCCTCTTCGTTAATGCTATTATTATTATGCACCTGGTGTGTCTCTGCCATGTTCCTCTCCCACTGCAACGAAAGGGGCACGCATGCGCAGTGTATATAAAGCTTAAACATGTGTGTGTTGTAACTACGTTCTGTGTGCAGAGGAAGGAGGAACGGAAGCGACAAACGTTATAACGAAGGTAAGATTTTAACTTTGGTGACATGAGCGGACTATACTGAATCTAGATTGATGCCTATATTGGCTTTTAAGATTATCTTGAGATGAGTTTTTTTGTCTTTTGTTTGGTCTTGCAGAGAAAATGTATCCATTTAAAGACCAAGAATTCCTGGATAAATACTGTGATATGCGCAATTCATGGGGGGTGAAAAACCCGTTATATCATAATAAAGCTGCTAGGAAGGCAACGCTGGAGAAGCTGCTTGAATTTGTAAAGACCCAGGCCCCCAATGCAGACATGAGGTCTCTGGAAACGAAAATTGGTAGCTTGAGAAGCATCTATAGGAAGGAGTATCAGAAGGTCCAGCAATCCCTGGGGTCAGGAGCAGCAGCAGATCAGGTGAATGTACCCAGTCTGTGGTACTATAACAGGATGTGCTTTCTTGATGACCAGATTGAGGGCAGGGAATCGCTTTCAACTCTTCTGGCACCCCTTCCCTCCAGCCTTCCATCCAGCCTTCCCTCAACCCCAGCTGAGGCTTCCGTGGACCAACCTGGGCCTTCCATCCAGGAGGAGATTGAGGAGCCCAGTTGGAGCCAGGTATAGGATTTTTATACATATTTTTTATGTGAAAATGATGGTTGTTAACTAGATGTTATTATTGATAATATATTAATGATTTAACAAAAAGTGTTTCACATGTCAATAGACAGTTGTGGCCAAAAATGATTGGGACAAGAATGAAAAATGCTGAGCTCAGAATGATAGTCTTTTCTATTTAGTAACATTACATTTGCAACAGTCATGAGCTGAAAATTGTGTGTGTTTGATGAACAAAAAACTAAAACTATGTCCCTTTTTCATACACAGGAAGACCTCAGCCAGGATGAAGCTCTGGCAAGTGGCACACAGGAGGAGGCGGGGGAAGGTGTCAGCCAGGAGGTGGCAGGGCCCAGTAACACCCAGTCTCAGGTGCCTCCCCTCTGCCTTCCATACAAAGACCCAGGAAAGGGACTGAAACAGAGGAGGCAGCACTGGTCCTCATCAAGGAGGGTAATGACACCCTGAAATCCCCCCTTGATGCTGTAGAGGCCTATGGCATCTACATAGCCTCCAATTTACAGCAGATGGAGGAGGGCCAACGGCGCAAATGTGAAAAAAATCATTTTTACAACCATCCACAAGGGGTTGAGTAGTGAATTAACTGACAACGACCACCTGTGTGCATTCCCCCATCCTCCTCCTGCCGCAGGTCCACCACCAGAGCCACAGCCTCTAGGGAAGGCTGCAGGGAAGGCTGTAAAGAAGACAAGAAAGTGATTGCCTGATTTCAGTCTGGTCTGACAGAACACATAGCCTGTTGTAGTACCATAGCCTGGGTACATATGTCATCTGCTGCTGTTCCTGTTCTCTGGGATTCCTGGACCAGATTGACCTCCTTTCTATATGGACTTCTCAAGCTACCAAGTTTTTGAGACACAAAGTTTATGCGTGCCTTGGGGGCCAAAGGCTTCGCAAATTCAAGCACTTTCTCCAGCGTTGCCTTCATCTTTATTTTGTTTTTATGATGTTAAATAAATTGTGATTTTTTTTTTTTCTGAAAATACTTGCCTGTGTGTTTTTCTTCAAATAGCAAATATAACATTTTTGGGGTGAGTAGGCATGTACATTTCAAAAATACAATAGACCCCCACTCCAATACAGACCCCCTTCCTTCCCTCTCAATACAGACCCCCAATACAGTCCCCGATCCAGTACAGAACTTCTGCCTCCAATACAGACCTCTTCCCTCCAATACAAACTCTCTCCTTACCCATTAGTAACCCCCCCCAGTACTCCAGATCTGACCTCCAGTACAGGCCCCTTCTCTCCCCATCACTACAGATACCATCCAGTACAGACCCCCTTCCTCCCCATCAGTGCAGACCCCCCTTTCTTACCATCAGTACAGGTACCCCCTTGAGTAAAGCCATCCTACCCTCCACATCTGTGCAGATCGCCCCTCCAATACAGACCTCGTCCTCCTGACTAGACCTCTTTTACTATCACTAGTACAGGTACCTCCTTGAGCAAAGCCTCCTTCCATCTGCGCTAGTACCCTATCAATACTCTGCAATACCCTGCCAATACTCTGCAATACATACCCTGCCAATACTCTGCAATACCCTATCAATACTCTGCAATACCCCGCCAATACTCTGCAATACATACTCTGCAATACTCTGCAATACCCTGCCAATACTCTGCAATACCCTATCAATACTCTGCAATACCCTGCCAATACTCTGCAATACATACCCTATCAATACTGTGCAATACCCTGCCAATACTTTGCAATACATACCCTATCAATACTCTGCAATACCCTGCCAATACTCTGCAATACATACCCTGCCAATACTCTGCAATACCCTATCAATACTCTGCAATACTCTGTCAATACTCTGCAATACACTGCCAATACTCTGCAATACCCTGCCAATACATACCCTGCCAATATTCTGCAATACCCTGCCAATACTCTGCAATACCCTATCAATACTCTGCAATACCCTGCCAATACTTTGCAATACATACCCTATCAATACTCTGCAATACCCTGCCAATACTCTGCAATACATACCCTGCCAATACTCTGCAATACCCTGCCAATACTCTGAAATACCCTATCAATACTCTGCAATACTCTGCCAATACATACCCTGCCAATACTCTGCAATACCCTATCAATACTCTGCAATACTGTGCCAATACTCTGCAATACTCTGCAATACCCTGCCAATGCTCTGCAATACTCTGCCAATACATACCCTGCCAATACTCTGCAATACCCTGCCAGTACTCTGCAATACTCTGCCAATACTCTTCAATACATACCCTGCCAATACTCTGCAATACCCTGCCAATACACTGCAATACCCTATCAATACTCTGCAATACCCTGCCAATACTCTTCAATACTCTACAATACCCTGCCAATACTCTGCAATACCCTATCAATACTCTGCAATACTGTGCCAATACTTTGCCAATACTCTACAATACTCTGCAATACTCTGCCAATACTCTGCAATACCCTGCCAATACTCTGCAATACCCTGTCAATACTCTGCCAATACATACCCTGTCAATACTCTGCAATACCCTATCAATACTCTGCAATATCCTGCCAATACTCTGCAATACTCTGCCAATACTCTGCAATACATACCCTGCCAATACTCTGCAATACCCTGCCAATACTCTGCAATACCCTGCCAATACTCTGCAATACCCTATCAATACTCTGCAATACTGTGCCAATACTCTGCAATACTCTGCCAATACTCTGCAATACCCTGCCAATACTCTGCCAATATTACCCTGCCAATACTCTGCAATACCCTGTCAATACTCTGCAATACTCTGCCAATACTCTGCAATACATACCCTGCCAATACTCTGCAATACCCTTCCAATACTCTGCAATACCCTGCCAATACTCTACAATACCCTGCCAATACTCTGCAATACCCTGCCAGTACTCTGCAATGCAATACCCTGCCAATACTCTGTAATACATACTCTGCAATACTCTGCAATACCCTGCCAATACTCTGCAATACCCCACCGCTACTCTGCAATACATACCTGGCCAATACTCTGCAATACCCTGCCAATACTCTGCCAATACATACCCTGCCAATACTCTGCAATACCCTGCCAATAATCTGCAATACCCCACCGCTACTCTGCAATACATACCCAGCCAATACTCTGCAATACATACCCTGCCAATATTCTGCAATACATACCCTGCCAATACTCTGCAATACCCTGCCAATACTCTGCAATACCCCACCGCTACTCTGCAATACATACCCAGCCAATACTCTGCAATACATACCCTGCCAATATTCTGCAATACATACCCTGCCAATACTCTGCAATACCCTGCCAATACTCTGCAATACCCCACCGCTACTCTGCAATACATACCCTGCCAATACTCTGCAATACATACCCTGCCAATACTCTGCAATACCTACCCTGCCAATATTCTGCAATACCCTGCCAATGCTTACCCTGCCAATACTTACTCTGCCAATACCCAGCCATACCCATCCATGCTCAGCCAATATTACAGTGGGGGAGATGTATATTGCAGTGGGGACTATATGGTGGTGGCTTTTTTACAGGTTTTTTGCAAATTCAATAATTATTTGCTGATTCGAAAAATGATCCGATCTGTGACTCTGATCCGAGGAATGATCCGATCCGTGAGTTTTTTGATCCGTTGCACCCCTACCAATTTTCCTCCGTGTCCCCCTCCAGTTTTCCTCCGTGTCCCCCTCCGTTCTGCTGTCCCCTCTGTTCTGCTAATGTCCCCTCTGTTCTGCTACTGTCCCCCTCCAGTTTTCCTCTCTGCCCCCCTCCAGTTTTCCTCTGTGTCCCCCTCCATTCTGCTACTCCCCCCCTCTGTGAAAACACCTGCTTCTCTGATGAGGGCACTGTTATGGGGACACTCTGATGGGGGGGCTGTCTGAAGGGAACCCCTGCTCTCTGATGGGGGCACTGACAAGGCTCCATTTGATGGGCACTGATCAGGCTGCATTGATGGGAACAGATGAGTGAGTGGCCTGGGGCCTGAGCCCCACTTTGCAGAAACAATACAGGCAGCCTGAGAAGAGGAGCTCCGGGCCGGCACACTCAGCATGCCCGACCTCCCTCCCCTGCACAGACCAACACACATGTGGACATCTTGCGGCAGAAGGGGCCCCACATATCGTAGCTTGCAAAGAGACATAGTGCAGAAGGGGCCCCCAGTCATTGCAATCCCCTGCGAGGGAACCGTTTTCACACATTTGTGGTGGTTTTTTATTAGTATAGCATACAGCTTAAATTATTTTGTTACATCTGTTCTAGATTTATTTAAGGCATGTGAATTTTGGAGGTGTCCTCGTAAACTGGTACTATAAATGTTGCAGTTTATTTGTTAAAGGAGTATGATTTTATATATATATATATATATATATATATATATATATATATATATATATGTATACACATGCTTTTTTTGTATTTTTGAAGTGGGGAATCTTGGGTGAGTGCCAGGCCAGCATCCTGAGACCAGCCATGCCAGCGCCATGAGACCAGCCAGGCCAGCGCCCTGAGACCAGCTAGGGAACTACCGAGTACCCTGAGGCCAGCCAACCAGCACCCTGAGACCAGCTAGGCCAGCACCCTGAGACCAGCTAGGCCAGCACCCTGAGACCAGCCAGGCCAGCACCCTGAGACCAGCCAGGCCAGCACCCTGAGACCAGCCAGCCAGCACCCTGAGACCAGCCAGTCCAGTACCCTGAGACCAGCCAGGCCAGCACCCTGAGACCAGCCAGGCCAGCACCCTGAGACCAGCCAGGCCAGCACCCTGAGGCCAGCCAGGCTGCTTATTTTACACCATTATTTATTGTTTTCATTGTTACAGAAATGAGCAAACGAAAAAGCAGCATTACAGATTTCTTCATGAAGGCATCCAGTAAGAAATCTCATGCTGATTCTGCAAGTTGCTCCACTCAGGCTGAGCCTTTGCTTCAGCAAGCGGTGTCCGCTGCAGAAACTACACCAGTCAGTGAATCGGTTGTTGACTTCATTACCAATGTGGCTGAAGATACCACTGCCAATGGCAGTGATATCATTGTTCTTCCGGAATGTTGGGACCAGAATCAGTGGATAGAATTTAAATAAAAAGAACCCTTGGCTGTTTGTAGAAAATGGTCTTTTAGGGTGCAAATTGTGTCGTGAAATTAAACACCTTGGAGTGTCTGTTTCACAGGGTGTATCCATTTCCAAAGAATGGAGCACTGGTATAATTACTCCATATGGCAAAACCAAAAAAGATATGTTGACCTCACTGCGTAAAAAAATCCACATACATCGGATTTCAGAAGCACATGTAAAGGCAGGAAATATCCAAGCAGTATCCAGAAAGGAGATACTGCAATCCAATATTGCAGAACAGCAGAAGCATAAGTTTGTGTCCACCACTAAAGTCTTTCGCACTGCCTACTTTTGTGCGAAAAAAAATCGCCCTTTCACAGACTTCCCAGATCTTATCAGCTAGCAAATTGCTAATGGAGCTGACATAGGAAGTATTCTCCATAGTGAGTACACAGCAGCACAAATAATAGATTGCATTGCTAGTGAAATGAGGAAAAAGCTTTGCAAAGCAGTTGTTGAGCAGGCTTCAAAAATTTTTGTTTATATTGATGAGTCTACAACAGTTTCTACACATTCAGTGTTAATCGTTTATATTCGTGCCTCTGTTAACGGAAAAGACCCAGTTACTTTTTTTCTTGATTTGCTTGATTTGCCTAAAGCAGATGCCAGGTCTATTGAAGCCACTCTTCTAGCTTGCTTTTCTAAATTTGGATTCAGTGATGACTTTCTTGCCAAAAACTGGATTGGGGCTTGCAGTGATGGTACAAGTGTAACGCTTGGAAGAAAGTCAGGTGTTTTGGAACGACTCAGTCAAAAATATCCACAGCTTGTGAAATGGCACTGCTTGTGTCATAGGCTTGAATTGTGCATTTCAGATACAATTCATTCTATTCCTGGTCTTCACCATTTCACATCATTTTTTGAGAAGTTGTATGCTGTGTATCATCAGTCACCGAAAAAACTGGCAGAGCTCTCTGAATGTGCAAAAGAATTAGAAGTACAAATTCTTAAAATTGGAAAAGTTTTTTCAGTTCGATGGGTTGCTTCAAGCCAGAGAGCTATACGAGCAGTTTGGGAGTCGTATCCTGCACTACACAGTGATTTCATGAAAGCAAGTTTGAGCTCAGCTCATAACAGTCAACGGAAATCTCTATTTAGTGGCCTTAACAAGGTCTTGACATCAGAAGATTATTTGTTAAACCTTGCAGGGGTTGCGGATGCTGTTCAGGAAATGGGACTGCTATCTGAAGCTCTACAAAGAGATGACATCACACTTCCACGAGCCTATCAGCTGATTAATCGTTCAATTCGTGCAGTTGAAAAAATGAAAGACATGCCTGGTAAACATCTGA
This sequence comes from Lithobates pipiens, assembly GCF_037356315.1. Taxonomy (NCBI): domain Eukaryota; kingdom Metazoa; phylum Chordata; class Amphibia; order Anura; family Ranidae; genus Lithobates; species Lithobates pipiens. The sequence goes on from NW_027507764.1 coordinate 470,522,645, forward strand.
AAGAAGCCATGGAATCACTGGAGAAAGGGAATTTCAAAGGTGTGACCATGAATACAGAGAGTTCAAAAGGCCAAGTGAAGATAAACCTCCCTCAGTTTTACCAATGTTTGGTGGATAATTTGCGCTCCAGACTGTTTGCTTTAACTGCAAGCAACAGACCTGCCGCTTCATCACAGTCAGGTGAATTTGAAAGTCTTGTTTCTGAAATTGACATCCTGAATGCACAACGCTGGCCAATCAATGTGGACAGTCCGTGGTTTGAAGGTGAAGTGAAGCTGGAGCAGCTCTGCAAAAGATTCTGTCTCAGCTATTATCCATCCATCTGCGAAGGTTTCAGAGACTACATTGATAATGGTGGTGAAGAGATTCCTGAAAAGCTGAAACCAGTGGTGACAGCAGTTAACAGTCTTCCAGTGACATCCAGTGATTGTGAAAGGGGCTTCAGTACAATGAATTTGGTGATGTCACCCATTAGGAGTGGGCTTGGCATTGAACGCCTATCTTCTCTATTGTTTATTAGTCTCATTGGCCCCCCTGTGCATTTATGGGATCCTTTGCCATATGTCACAAAATGGCTGACCACACATCACAGCGCAGATGATAATAAATCTCGGAAAGTTGATAATCTTAAACGCCAAGGACAACGTTATTCCTGTTTGTGGGATATTTTCTAATGGGCTGTGTAACAGAATTTGGAACAGGGTGTATTTGTGGTAGAAATTCCCTGCGAGGGAAAGATCATCACCCATTGTGTTGATTGTTTTGTTTGACAAGTTATTTTGTTTTTGTAAACTGGCACGTTACAATAAATGTTGTACTGTATTTTCTATGAAATATATATGCATATGAGCGTACCTTTTTTTTTTTTTTTGGTGGGGGGAATGGATCTTGGGTGGGAGTTCCCACACTTTTTTCCCAGGACTTGACCCCTGAAGAAGGGGAGTGGCTTGCTAAGCACTATGTGTGGATGTTGGACAGCTTAGGGACCAGCCAGGCAGACAAGAAAATACAGTATCTTAAAAGGTAAGTATGGATATCCCAAAACTGGTTGGTACACAGAGTATACACAAATATTATATTTTTTTTCTTTAAGGAAACAAATTCAAACAGATAATTCCACAATGGTTCCTTTCCTCCTGTAAATTACTTTATAAATTAAAATATTGTTAATTAATGCAGCGCAATACACATTGCTGACATCTGATTATAATTATCTTAAACATGAAGCTGCATCAGCAGTTTAAATGGATAATCAGGAAACGTGTAATGAAATCATCAGAAAAACCCAAATGTGACTTACAATACTGTGCTAAGGTTTGTGAGTTAAACTGGCATATGGCAAATGATTACATTCAATAATAATTCATTAATAGCCAATTTATTCCTGGCAGGGATCCAATTTTTTTACTAATCTTCCCAGTGGGCAGCTCTGTTTCTCTCTTACCTATACTATTAAACCTTTTATACATTTGTGCTCGCATTTACACTCTTTTGGAAAGCAGGTTACAACTAAAGATGCAAATCGTACACAATTAATATTCAGCATTGCTGAACAAATTGGCTGTGACATCTATTGATTAACCTCTTCAGCCCCGGAAGGTTTTACCCCCTTCCTGACCAGAGCACTTTTTACAATTTGGCACTGGATAATTTTAACTGACAATTGCGCGGTCGTTCTATGCTGTATTCAAATGAAATGTGCGTCCTTTTTCTCCCACAAATAGAGTTTTCTTTTGGTGGTATTTGATCACCTCTGCAGGTTTTTTTTTTTTGCGCTATAAACAAAAAAGAGCTACAATTTTGAAAAAAAAACTATATGTTTTACTTTTTGCTATAATAAATATCCCCAAAAGTAAAAAAAAACAAAAAAAAAAACAAATGTCTTCATCAGTTTAGGCCAATATTTATTCTTCTACATATTTTGTGAAAAAAAAATTGCAATAAGCGTATATTGATTGGTTTGCGAAAAAGCGTCTGCAAACTATGGGAAAGATTTATGCCATTTTTATAGCATTTTTATTAATTTTTTTTTAACTAGTAATGGTGGTGATCTGCAATTTTTAGCAGTACTTTGACATTGCAATGGACAGATCGGTGACTTTTGACACCTTTTTGGGACCACCGGCATTTATACAGCAATCAGTGCTATAAAAACTGATTACTGTGTAAATGTCACTGGCAGGGAAGGGGTTAACACTAGGGGCGATCAAGGGGTTAAATGTGTGTTCCCTCAGCATGTTCTAACTGTGTGGGTCTGGGAGGGACTAGGAGAGGAGCATGTCATATTTCCTACTTAGTAGGAACAAACAATATGGCTCCTCTCCTCTGAGAACACAGGAATTTGTGTGTTTACACACACAAATCCCCGTGCTGGCACTTGTGCACGGGATCACGTGTGGCCGACGGCGAACGTGACCGCCGGCCACATACATTGGGTCCCCCGCCCTGCAGTGGGGTGCGCCCTCTGGTGGCCGAAAATGGGTAGAACGTACTGATTTAATTACTACTGTTTTTTTTTTTTTTTCTTGCCAAATAAACGAAAAAAGACCGAAAACATAGTTTGTTCTAAAATTTAGTAAACAGCTAATTTTTCTTATTCACTGATGTGCGTTGATGAGGCTGCACTGATGGCCATTGATAGGCTGCACTGACAGACACTGATGAAGCAGCACTGATGAGGCAGCACTGATGGGCACTGATAGGCTGCACTGATGACGTGGCACTGGAGGGCACTGATGAGGAGCCACTGATAGGCAGCACTGATGGGCACTGATAGGCACTGGTAGGCTGCACTGATAGTTAGCACTGATGGGCACTGATTGGCAGTACTGCTGGGCACTAATTGGCAGCACTGGTGGGCACAGATTGGTAACACTGGTGGCGACTGCACTGATAATCAGGACAATGATAATCAGTGTGCTGATTATCAGTGAACATCCTTTTACAGAAGCGGTGTCAGGGCTGGGCTTAGCCCTTCCTTCTCTGAGTCGGTCGCTCAGCTGTCGGCTAATTGCCAGCTCCCATCTCTCTCCACAGTTACTCAGCTGTTGATGATCCTGCTCAACAGTCCTGCCCACTTAAGCCATCCAGTCCAGAGGAGCTCTGCCTTCGCCTTGGTCACATCACAAGAAACTATCTCCTGTGTTCCTGTTTAAAGGCTGGCTTTGCTAACATCCTTCCAGGCTACAGATCCTGCTTGCTGTTCGCTACTTGGATCCCTGACTTCTGGCTTGGCTCACTAGCCATTCAGGTTACAGAACTTTGGCTATGTTTTCACTATGTTTGTTCTTTTTACATTTATTATTAAACAAGTGTGATTTAACTGTACTGATTTCATGGTTTCTGACAAGCGGTTATCGGTTCTCTTCTCCATTCCTCACGCTGTCAGTGTGAGGACAGGAATGCCGATAACCTTCTTCTGTTTACATTATGATCAGTTGTGATTGGACACAGCTGATCACGTGTTAAAGAGCCGCCAGGGGAGTGTCACAGAATGATCGCCTGAGTACGTCATATGACACCCTCCCAGAACTGACAAGCCACGCTTTAGCCATCATTCCGCTATAGCACAGTCAGGAGGTGGTTAATGTATTATGTAACTCACATTCCCTGCACCTCCCTGACTCCATGGTTAAAAATAAAGTTAGGTATACACTTGTTAGACCTATTACTCCTAATTAAAACTGTCCTGTTGCTGACCACGTTTACACTGCTTTCCCATCTGCAGTCTCTTGCTTCTTGAATAGAAAAACTCAATTAGTACATTTTAGCCTTGTCATGTTTGTTAAAACTGTCCTGCTACTGGGCCGTTTTACACAGTAGTTTGTGGTTTTGTAATTCCTAACAAGAGTATGATATTGCCCATTGGCAGAAGAGGTTTGCTTTAGGGAAAACAGGGACATCCTCAGAAACCAATTTTTATCTACTGGTCATATCAGTCCTATTACCAATTGATGAAAATTTAGGTGTCGCCACAAAAATTACTTTTTAAAAAAATTAAATGATACATACAGTATCTCACAAAGGTGAGTACACCCCTTACATTTTTGTAAATATTTTATTATAGCTTTTCATGTGACAACACTGAAGAAATTACACTTTGCTACAATGTAAAGTAGTGAGTGTACAGCTTGTATAATGGTGTAAATGTGCTGTCCCCTCAAAATAACTCAACACACAGCCATTAATGTCTAAACCACTGGCAACAACAGTGAGTACACACCTAAATGAAAATGTCCCAAATTGGGCTTTACATTGTAGCAAAGTGTAATTTATTCAGTTTTATCACATGAAAAGATATAATTATTATTATTATTATTATTATTCAGGATTTATATAGCCAGCAATTTACGCAGCACTTTACAATATAAAAAGGAGACGATACAGTTACAATACAATAAAATACAAGAAGATTAAGAGGGCCCTGCTCAGAAGAGCTTACAATCTAATAGGGTGGGGCAGGTGGTACAAAAGGTTATAACTGTTGGGAATGAGCTAATGGAAGTGGTAGGAGATTAGTTTGAGACGTGATAGGCTTCCCTGAATAGATGAGTTTTCAGGGATCGCCTGAAGGTAGCAAGAGTAGGGGATAGCCGGACCAGTGGAGGTAGCGAGTTCCAGAGGATTTGAGAGGCTCTGGAGAAATCCTGGAAACGAGCATGGGAGGAGGAGACGAGAGAGCTTGAGAGTAGGAGGTCTTGAGAAGAATGGAGGGGACGATTTGGGTGATATTTGGAGACAAGATTGGTGATGTAGCTCGGGGCAGAGTTGTGAATGGCTTTGTATGTTGTGGTTAGTATTTTGAATTTAATTCGCTGGGTAATTGGAAGCCAGTGTAGGGATTGGAGGAGAGGGTTGGCAGACACTGAGCGGTTGGTAAGGTGGATAAGTCTGGCAGCAGCATTCATGATAGACTGAAGAGGAGATAGCCTATGGGGAGGCAGGCCAATGAAAAGGGAGTTGTGATAGTCAAGGCGAGATATAACAAGGGAGTGAATGAGGAGCTTGGTGGTTTCATTTGTTAAAAAGGGGCGAATTTTAGAAATGTTACGGAGGAGAAATCTATATATAATAAAAATATAAAATATTTACAAAAATTTGAGTGGTGTACTTACTTTTGTGAGATACTGTATGTTGCCCTCAAAGCTCCATAATAAGGACTGTCTTTCTACTTTATTTTTATTTATTTTTTGGATTGCCACATGTCACTTCTGCCAGTCCCCAACCTCCTTTTTTGAAAAATAGCTTGCCCAATGGACAGAATTTACTGAAAGGATTCACTCCCCACAGACTATATGAGGATTCACCTCTGAATTTAAGCTTGCACAATTTAAAACTAGATTTGTGTAACCCTTGCCTAAATGAACCATGATAGATTTGTTTATTGTTGCTAGGGACTACACACATACTTTTCTAAGAAAAGTACTCTTGTCAGTGATTTGACAGGCAAATATTTTCTTATTTAGTCAGTAATATAGTTCTTACATGCACAGCAGACACTGCAGCTAAATGCACAATAAATCTGAACTGAAATTATCTACTGTAGCTTTTCTTTTTTTGTAGCTCCCTGTTAAATGCTGGAATATATTTAAATGTCATTGAGCAGGAAGCTTCACGGTGCTGCATTGTTGCTTTCCTCTGCAAGCAATCATCCAGTTACTGAGTTTCTCACATCAAGTCACTGAAATCAGCATATCGCCTGTAGTTGCAGACACACCAGAGTGGCTGTCTTTGTATATCCTCCAACTCCATTCATTTGGAAGCATAAAGTGTTTTAATAAAAGTTATATGTCTGATCTGCAGAATGTTCATATTATGAACTTCCAGAACAGTGATTCACTACCTGGGGTACAGGGTGTGCAGAGATAGCCAAATAATAAAAATGAATAATGGCACTGTACTGTATTATGCATTTCCATAGTGCAAGTGGCCTTGCTGCATGATGTCCAACTATCTGTTCCCTCTCAGCCCTATTTGGCCAGCACACAAAAGTACCTCTGCAACTGACAAATACTTGTGTGTTGAGGTGTTCCTCTGTAGAAGGAAAAGCCGAGCCCCACACTCTTTTGAAGCTGTAGCAGCACTTTTTTATGCATTCTGTAAATGGTACCTGTTCTTAACTGCATTGTACCACTTTCTATAGCTTTTCAATATCCTTTTTTACTGTTCCCCTTATGTACATGGTACTGAAAAATGTAGACATGTTTTTTGCTTAAACACAGGTCACTTTCTAATCACAAACGTTCTCCCAGGTTGACTTCACTGCATAATTTATTCAGACAGATTACTATTCAACTCAGACTGTGTAAATCAAGGACACTAAAAATATCCATCAAATCCATTTATTGATTATAAAGGTGGGAAATTAGCTAAGGGACTGCAGTAATTCAAGATCCAACATGAATCATCACCTCAATCAGATTATGGGCATTTTCTGTCCATATTGCCTATTCTTGTGTCGCGTACACGCGATCGGAATTCTCGACGGAAAAACCTATGATGGTTTTCCCAATGGAATTCCGATGGAATTCGGCTCAAGCTGTCTTGCCTACACACGGTCACATCAAATTCCAATCATTTATAACGCGGTGACATACAACACGTACGACGTGACTAGAAAAAGGAAGTTCAATAGCCAATAGCTTCTGTCTCGTAGTTGGATCTGAGCATGCGTGATTTTTGGCGTGTCGGAATTGCATACACACGATCGGAATTACCGATAGAAAGTTTTTCCATCCGGAAAATTGAGAATATGCTATCAATTTTTGGCTGGCGGAAATTCGGACAGCTAAATTCCAATGGAGCATACACACGGTCGCATTTTCCGATGAAAAGCTCTCATGTGTCTTTTTCTGGCCAGAATTACGAGTGTACGCAGCATTACAGTATATCACCACATTTCATATTTTATGAAAAAAAATATGAAACCAGGAAACATGTCACTGTGTCAACGGTTTCTTTTAATAGGCCTCTATAGGGCCTGCTCAAGGAGTGAGAAATCTGGCTTACTGACGTTTGATGTCACTTGTCACCAGCAGAAGTGCTAGATATTCCATCTGAGAACATGGGCCCTGCTCCCAAAACCAAGAGAGAAACCCATTTGTATTGCTTAAAAAAAGTTGTCTCTTTAAAAAGTGTTCAAGACTAAATAAAAATGATTTCTTCTTTTAATCGCTTCAGCCCCAGAAGATTTTACCCCCTTCCTGACCAGAGAGAGCACTTTTTACAATTTGTCACTGCGTTGCTTTAACTGATAATTGCCCGGTCATTCAACGTTGTTCAAAAAACAAAATTTGCATACTTTTTTTCCCACAACAACAAACAAAAAAAGAGCGACAATTTTGAAAAAAACCACACAATATTTTTGACTTTTTGCTATAATAAATATCCCCAATTTAAAAAAAAAAACAACAAATTTTTTCATCAGTTTAGGCAAATATATATTCTTATACAATAAGCATATAATGATTGTTTGCGTAAAAGTTATAGCATCTGCAAACTATGGGAAAGATTTATGCCATTTTTATGGCTTTTTATTTTTATTTTTTTTACTAGCAATAGCACTGATCTGCGATTTTTAGCAGTAGTGTGACATTGTGACAGACAAATCAGAGAATTTTGACACTTTTTTGGGAGCATTGGCATTTATACAGCGATCAGTGCTATAAAAATGCACTGATTACTGTGTAAATGTCACTGGCAGGGAAGGGGTTAACACTCGGGTGCGATCAAGGAGTTGTGTGTTCCCTCACTGTGTTCTAACTGCATGGGGATAGGATTGACTAGGAGAGAAGCCATATACATTTTCCTACTTAATAGGAACAAACAATATGGCTGCTCTCCTCTGACAGCACAGGGATTTGTGTGTTTACACACACAAATCCCTGTGCTGTCGCTAATGCACGCGATCAGGTCCATTGCTGGCCTTGTGCATCGGGTCATCCTCCGTGCAGCGGGCAAGCCTTCTGGTAGGGTAGGATGCAAAAACAAATTTTTGAAAGGGAGACAAACCTCCAACCTCAGAGGAGGCCAATTTTAGGGTTATTTTCTGAAGCCATAAGGGCCGGATCTCATAGTCCATTGTAGTCTATTGAGGAAACATATTATTGAGATTCGGTTTCCTATGGGAGCTTCTTGCCTGGAGATGACGTTTATGCAGTCTTGATCCCTGTAATTCGGGATAGATAGTGTTTGGTAAGCGGCCATCCTTTTTCTATTGAAGGAGCACTCAAGCACTGTTAAAAATGAATCTTTATAGCATCAAGCACTTTAATCACCATCAACTGCACAAGGACTCTCTGTAATAACAAGGGACTTTTTCCAGTGGTCCGTTTATTAGAGTTATTATATTGCATTTATTTGTATATTTTGGACTTTATTCACTTATTGCTTATTTTGCACTATTACGTTCATTTGCACATTTTGACCTTTATTCACATGTTGCTTATTTTGCACATTGCTTGCTTATTTTGCTCTTAATGTATGATTCCATGTTTTAGTAATTTTTAGGATTGATCTGTTTTATTACACTTATTTGTTCATTTCTAAATTTTAAGGGACCACACACTTTTTTTTGTATTTGAGATTGGTTTTTGGCCCAGTGTCTGGGTTGCATGAGTTGCAGCAGTCCACCATATTTTCTTTCCCCCATTTTTGAATCGAGTGCAAGATTTTTTTTTTTTTTTATTATTAGAAAGAGATATATTTATACACATTTTTAAAAAATAGTATTATTGAAATGTTATCATAATAACCTACCTAAATGTCACAAGCTGACTTGCTCATCCTCATCTGGTTGTCTATTCTGGTAAATCGTAGTCTGAGCCTGTCCAGAAGGTCATCAAAGGAAGTAATGAATATGCGCATAAGGTTAAAGAATTTATATGGATAATTATGTTGCTCCATGTACATGTTCACAAAGTATCCCAAAGATAGACGCTGAGATATCAACGGATGGGTCCAAAAGCAACGACGGCTGCTTCTCTTCTCCAGCTGTCTCTGTCTCCTCATCTTCAGTAACAAAATCATCAGCCTCATCAATTTTCTGGATGACGGATCCATAATGGACACAGCCAGGAAAAAAAGATAGCTCCTGAAAAATACAATTGCTCTCTCTGCTCTCATAATGGCGCTGACAAAATATTCAGGAATGCATTGTGGGTTATTTGGAAGTGAAATATAGCAGAGAAAAGTGTTTTTTTTTTTTTTTTAAATGCTTCTAAACGCTGATGCAGCTAAATGTGCATAAATGCATGTGCAAATCATGGCTAAAAGTGTTTTTTATGTTTCATTCTCCTGCCAGCACTGGTGTTCAGAGGGATTTTTTTATAACGTCCATTGTGCATGAAGCCTTAATATGAAATCTTCTCAAAGTGACATAAATCATTTTTCACAATCAATAAATAGAACTCAGGAAGGACTGAAGGTCATGGGTACAGAGGCCAAATAGCTCTCATAATTATCTATGTAACACTACCCTATTGGTTAATCTTATTGTTATGTTTAAATCGCATTTATACATGGTAATTTACTACTCTATTTATGGACAAAGAACATGTCTGACACAAATACATTGCCAACTCAAGTATTTAAAATGCTCTGCATTTCATTTGGTACCCCTTATATATTTATAGTGTGATCTCAATATCCAGTCTTGCAGACACTTAGAAGCATTACCCACCGTAATCTCTGCTGTAGCTGTTAGGCTTAGATTAGATCTATAATGAAGATCAATGTTTCAGTAAAGCAGATCCATATGTGTTCTTCTCAGAAGTACAAAACATTCTGCAGTTATTAATACAGTACATACTGTAGGGCTGTAATAGGCAAATACTGGTTAGCTGCTGTAATCTGAACATAAATGTCTTGCAACATGGTGGCTTGCAGCTTTCTGTCCTGGACTTAAATAATCACCTGTAAAACAAGAAAAACAACATATTCAGTTTAAAATAGAGATTACAAACATTTGTGTATAGATTTTAAAAAAACGTTATAAATACCTTTTTCCCCCTTTTTTTATAAGTGATCACATGCCCTCTATTCTCAGCTGCATATGAGCTGGGGGGGGGGTAGCTTCCTAGTGAAAGGCTTTGCAGGGGAGGTGTGTAAGCACAAGTCTGATCATTGGAGGAGAGCAGCCTTGAGTTCCCAGCATCGCTAGAGAACTGACCATAATGTGCTCTACTGCTTAGTGTGGTCAGTTCAAAGCAGAGGGACTGGCAGGAACAGGGGTATTTCACACAAAGGAAGCAATACAAAGAGAACAGGAGACATTTTCATAAAGTACATGTCACAGCAGGAACATATCAGGAATATAAACTGAGTAACAAACACTTTAAAACACATCCAGGGCACTATCAGTATTGGGTTTCTATGTTCTCCCTATGTCTGTGTGGGTTTTTCTCAGAATCCAAAAATATATTGGTAGGTTAATACATTTCCTCTTATTGTCTCTAGGGTGTTTATGAGTGCGGCATAAACATAAGAATATGAGCTTCATCAGGGAAAGGTGACTATTGTGACTGACATATATGTTTTGGATGTGCTGCATAATATGTTGACACTATAAAAAATATAGATATAAAACAATAAATATAGAAAATAAAACAGAAAAATGAAAAAAATAAAAAAAATAAAAAAATACTGAAACTAAAATATAAATGTTTAGTGTCCATTTCCTTACGAACCATAGTTGTCAAACTGAAAGTAACATTTTCTAGACTATATTACCCAAAACAATACCATACTTTTAAGGCACATTGCTTTGAGTGGTAGAAAATATACCGCGCTAGTTACTAGAAAATCAAACATACAGTAATGAAGTATATGTGATATACTAACAGCAATTAATGAAACAGTCCCCAGTGAGAAAGTGCTTGTGCTAGTGCAGTATATTTTAACTTTTAATTGTTTTATTGTATTTTATCTATTGCACGCTATTAAATTGTATCCTTTTAATTTTTATTATAATCACAATGCTCCAAGTGCATTTGTAGTTAGATTGTGAGCAGTCCCAACTTACGCTGCATGGCCTCTCTGATTCTACAAAGCCTGCGAAAGGACCCTAGGATTTGTGGTATCAAGGAGAGGGATCATTACTGGCTGGCAACCCTTCTTGATTCACGTTACAAGGGTAAGGTTGCAGAACTCATCCTGCCTTCGCAGAGGGAGTAGAGGATGAAACATCTTCAGGAGACCTTGAAGAAATGTTTGTGCAACACATTTCCAGACCAATTACAATTTCCTGGTGCTGGACAATGTGTTGCTGAGGCTTCGTTCAGTCAGATGAAGATCGGTGGAGAAGGTGGCCGGCTGACCGCTGACTTTAAACTATTTTTCAGTCCTCATCGCCAAGGTCTGATCGGTTCAAGCAACCATCGCCAGCGTCTGCATTACATGGTGCAATAATATCTAGAAGAGCAGGCTTGGAGACCTTTCCAACAGAGCATCCACTGGGTCTTGAGAATGAACCACTGGCCAGAACTTTCTCAATATGCAATTGAGCTACTGGCCTGTCCTGCCTATGCTGACTATCCTATTCCTCCTCAATCTTGATGATGCTAGCTTCCAACAATATTTTTGGTTTAGGGAACCACCACCCAAGGCCCAATTTTTCTGCCCCTGTTTAACAGGGGCATGCAATTGCAATTCATGATATAATATTTCAACGCAGGGCCCGTTCCTGCATCCAACAAGAGTAACTGTGAGTGCTTACAGTGTTGTGGCACCACCACCACCCAAGGCCCAATTTTTCTGCCCCTGTTCAACAGGGGCATGTAATTACGATTTTTAATCTAACATTTTACAGCAGGGCCCGTTCCTGCGCCCAACAAGAGTAAGGGGTTACATTGATCTGGTATCATATAAATGTACTCACCGAGGCCAAGATGCAGAGAGCAGTCGCTGTTGCGACTCGGCGCAGACCACCCCTGAAGGTGGCACAGAGGGTGGTTGCACCAAGAGGCACAAGCTCTTGCTAGTCACTTGCTAGTAGATCAGCAGGTAACTTGAGCAGAGCTGAAAGGTGATGTCCCGTGGGAAGGTCCAGAAGCAAAGGTAGCAAGTCCGTAAGGCAAAGGCAGAATCCAGGAGGCAGGCCAGGGGTCAAACACAGTCCAGATCAGAAGACAACAAATACCAGGAATGATGAGACAGAAGGGTAATCCAAAGACAAGCCAGCGGTCGAACACAGGAGATAGCAGGTAATAGACATGTGCAGAGTAAAATATTTCGTTTCGGAATTTCGTTTTCGTCCGAAAAATTAATTTATTTAGTTACTTCCGAAATTCGTTTTCATTTATTTCGTTTTTCGTTCAAAAATTGCATTCGTCCAAAAATCCACATGAATTACGGTAGAATCTGTCTTTGAAGGCTTATGGTGTCTGTCGAATGTATAAAGAAGATTTGACAGAGCTAGTATATAGCATACTTCGTGTGAACTTTAGAACCCTATTAAAGTCTATGGGACTCCAACGTTCAAAATCTAAAGTGCTAATTTTAAAATCTAATTTGCAAGTTACTGTCCTAAAAAGTGTTTGGGGACCCGGGTCCTGCCCCAGGGGACATGTATCAATGCAAAAAAAAAGTTTTAAAAACTGAAGTTTTTTCGGGAGCAGTGATTTTAATAATGAATAAAGTGAAACAATAAAAGTGTAATATTCCTTTAAATTTCGTAGGGGGGGGGGGGGGGGTCTATAGTATGCCTGTGAAGGGGCGCATGTTTCTGGTGCTTAGAACTGTCCCTGCCCAAAGTGTCATTTATGCAGGAAAAAAAGTCCTTTAAAATCACTCGCAGCTATTATGAATTGTCGGCTCCGTAATACAGAGAACACTCATTGAAAGTCATTGATAAAAAAATAAATAAATAAATAAATAAGCGTGGGGGTCCCCCAAATTCAATTACCAGGCCCTTCAGGTCTGGTATGGATATTAAGGGGAACCCTGCGTCAAATTAAAAAAAAATTGGCGTGGGGTTCTCCCTAAATATCCATACCAGACCCTTCAGGTCTGGTATGGATATTAAGGGGAACCCCGCGTCAAATTTAAAAAAAAATTGACATGGGGATGCCCCTAAAAATCCATACCAGACCCTTTATCCGAGCACGCAACCTGGCAGGCCGCAGGAAAAGAGGGGGGGGACGAGAGAGCGTCCCCCCTGAACCGTACCAGGCCACATGCCCTCAACATTGGGAGGATGCTTTGGGGGTCTGTGACCCCTCAAAGCACCTTGTCCCCATGTTGATGAGGACAAGGGCCTCATCCTCACAACCCTGGCCGTTGGTTGTGAGGGTCTGCGGGCGGGGGGCTTATCAGAATCTGGAAGCCCCCTTTAACAAGGGGACCCACAGATCCCGCCCCCCCCTGTTTGAAATGGTAAGGGGGTACAAAAGTACCCCTACCATTTCACAAAGAAAGTGTAAAAAATAGTTAAATAAGACAAACACACTTTTGAAAAATTCCTTTATTAAAAATAAAAAAAAATTTAAAAAAAAGATTCCAGTGGTGGTAATCCACTCTTGCTATCCAGCGACGGACGATCATCTCTCCGGGTTCCAGCGACGCTGATCTCATCCAGCGCAGCGAATCCATCCACCTTCTGTCTCCACTGAAGAGACACTGCAGGGATTTCGGCGGCCTGACGTTTCTTATATACGGAGGGCGGGGCCACCCGCCACCTGACCCCGCCCCCCTCTGACGCAAGGGGAAACCCGGGCTTCACCGTGACGTATGGGTGACCCCGCACCCCTCTGATGTAACACAGGCAGGTTTCCGTTACATCAGAGGGGTGCGGGGTCACCCATACGTCACGGGGAAGCCTGGGTTTCCCCTTGCGTCAGAGGGGAGCGGGGTCAGGTGGCGGGTGGCCCCGCCCTCCGTATATAAGAAACGTCAGGCCGCCGAAACCCCTGCAGTGTCTCCTCAGTGGAGACAGAAGGTGGATGGATTCGCTGCGCTGGATGAGATCAGCGTCGCTGGAACCCGGAGAGATGATCGTCCGTCGCTGGATAGCAAGAGTGGATTACCACCACTGGAATCTTTTTTTAAATTTTTTTTTATTTTTAATAAAGGAATTTTTCAAAAGTGTGTTTGTCTTATTTAACAATTTTTTACACTTTCTTTGTGAAATGGTAGGGGTACTTCTGTACCCCCTTACCATTTCAAACAGGGGGGGCGGCATCTGGGGGTCCCCTTGTTAAAGGGGGCTTCCAGATTCTGATAAGCCCCCCGCCCGCAGACCATCACAACCACCGGCCAGGGTTGTGAGGATGAGGCCCTTGTCCTCATCAACATGGGGACAAGGTGCTTTGAGGGGTCACAGACCCCCAAAGCATCCTCCCAATGTTGAGGGCATGTGGCCTGGTACGGTTCAGGAGGGAGGGGGGACGCTCTCTCGTCCCCCCCCCTCTTTTCCTGCGGCCTGCCAGGTTGCGTGCTCGGATAAAGGGTCTGGTATGGATTTTTAGGGGGACCCCCACGTCAATTTTTTTTAAAAATTTGACGCGGGGTTCCCCTTAATATCTATACCAGACCTGAAGGGGCTGGTAATTGAATTTGGGGGACCCCCACACTTTTTTTTTTATTTATTTTTTATCAATGACTTTCAATGAGTGTTCTCTGTATTACGGAGTCGACAATTCATAATAGCTACGAGCGATTTTAAAGGACTTTTTTTCCTACATAAATGACACTTTGTGCAGGGACAGTTCTAAGCACGGGAAACATGCGCCCCTTCACAGGCATACTATAGACACCCCCCCCCCCCCCCCCCACGAAATATAAAGGAATATTACACTTTTATTGTTTCACTTTAATCATTATTAAAATCACTGCTCCCGAAAAAACAACCGTTTTTAAAACTTTTTTTTGCATTGATACATGTCCCCTGGGGCAGGACCCGGGTCCCCAAACACTTTTTAGGACAGTAACTTGCAGAATCTTCTCTCTGTCAAATCTTTTTTCTCTGTCGAATATATTCTCTATATAATCTTGGACTAATAGTAGAGGTAAAGTTAGGCACATTCGACTACAGGTTCTATAGACACAGATTATTGTCAGAGTCACGTCAAATCTCCTATTCTATATCGAACTGTTGTAACAATGAAAACGAAAATAAAGCATTTATTTATGTCGGATCTTTCGTTTTTCGGATTCTGTGCTTTCGTTATCGTTTGTCAAAACGAAAACGAAAATAGCTGAAATTCAGACGAAAATGCATTCGGACAAAACGAATGCACATGTCTAGCAGGTAAGTCCAGATACAGGCTGAGGGTCAAATACGTTCAGAAAGCAGGAGTCCAAGGTCAAGCCAGAGGTCGGGTCAGGAGAAGATCAGCGAGGTCGATGAGGCAATCCGGGTCACAACGGGTAATACAGATCACAAGAGCAGACGTGGGAATCACAGGAAGCTGAAGACGAACCAACAGTGTGTTTGGATGACCTCACTTCTTTTATAGGTCAGCGAGGGGTCACACCTTGTGTGTGTGGGCTTGTGTGCTTTAGCGCATTCCTATTGCGCACAACAGTGCGCTAGAGCGCTTTACCCGTGCACATCTTATGACATCTGGCACCACCAACACCTAAGGTCCAATTTTTCTGCAGAGTACAGTGGTGTGAAAAAGTGTTTGCCCCCTTCCTCATTTCCTGTTCCTTTGCATGTTTGTCACACTTAAGTGTTTCGGAAAACATCAAACCAATTTAAACAATAGTCAAGGACAACACAAGTAAACACAAAATGCAATTTGTAAATGAAGGTGTTTATTATTAAAAGGTGAAAAAAAATCCAAACCATCATGGCCATGTGTGAAAAAGTGATTGCCCCCCTTGTTAAAACATACTATAACTGTGGTTGTCCACACCTGAGTTCAATTTCTCTAGCCACACCCAGGCCTGATTATTGCCACACCTGTTCACAATCAAGGCATCACTTAAATAGGAGCTGCTTGACACAGTAAGGTCCACCAGAAGATCCTTAAAAGCTACACATCATGCCGAGACCCAAAGAAATTCAGGAACAATTGAGAAAGAAAGTAATTGAGATCTATCAGTCTGGAAAGGGTTATAAAGCCATTTCCAAAGCTTTGGGAATCCAGCGAACCACAGTGAGAGCCATTATCCACAAATGGCGAAGACATGGAACAGTGGTGAACCTTCCCAGGAGTGGCCGGCCGCCCAAAATTACCCCAAGAGCGCAGCGACGACTCATCCAAGAGGTCACAAAAGACCCCACAACAACGTCCAAGGAACTGCAGACCTCACTTGCCTCAGTTAAGGTCAGCGTTCATGCCTCCACCATCAGGAAAAGACTGGGCAAAAATGGCCTGCATGGCAGAGTTCCAAGGAGAAAACCCCTGCTGAGCAAAAAGAACATGAAAGCTCATCTCAATTTCTCCACAACACATCTTGATGACCCCCAAGACTTTTGGGACAACATTCTGTGGACCGATGAGACAAAAGTGGAACTCTTTGGAAGGTTTGTGTCCAAGTATATCTGGCGTAGAAGGAACACTGCATTTCATAAAAAGAACATTATACCAACAGTAAAATATGGTGGTGGTAGTGTGATGGTCTGGGGCTGTTTTGCTGCTTCAGGACCTGGAAGACTTGCCGTGATAAAAGGAACTATGAATTCTGCTGTCTACCAAGAGATCCTGAAGGAGAATGTCCGACCATCTGTTCGTGTACTCAAGCTGAAACGAACATGGGTTCTGCAGTAGGACAATGATCCTAAACACACCAGCAAGTCCACCACCGAATGGCTGAAGAAAAACAAAATGAAGACTTTGGAGTGGCCTAGCCAAAGTCCTGACCTGAATCCTATTGAGATGTTGTAGTATGACCTTAAAAAGGCCGTTCATGCTCGAAAACCCTCCAATGTAACTGAATTAGGACAATTCTGCAAAGATGAGTGGGCCAAAATTCCTCCAGGACGCTGTAAAAGCCTCATTGCACGTTATCGCAAACGCTTGGTTGCAGTTGTTGCTGCTAAGGGTGGCCCAACCAGTTATTAGGTTTAGGGGGCAATCACTTTTTCACACAGGGCCATGATGGTTTGGATTTTTTTTCACCTTTAATAATAAACACCTTCATTTACAAATTGCATTTTGCGTTTACTTGTGTTGTCCTTGACTATTGTTTAAATTGGTTTGATGTTCCGAAACACTTAAGTGTGACAAACATGCAAAGGAACAGGAAATGAGGAAGGGGGCAAACACTTTTTCCCACCACTGTATATAGGGCAGGCTGTATAGTGTATATATACTGCTGTTCAGAGTATATAGTGCCTGGGGGGCCCCATGCCGTTTTTTTTTTGTTTTTTTGCGGGGTTCCCCTTAATAGCCATGCCAGACCTGAAGGGCTTGGTATAGATTTTGGAAGGACATCCACGCCATTTTTTGGGGTATTTTTACAATTTTTTTCTTTTTTTTTAATTCTTTATTTCTTTGCAAGAATACAAAACATAAGTTGTTAATAATAATTACATATAAAAAATACTTTCTGGTAACCACATATTCCATTAAACATCATCAATAAAATACAACATAATATATTCCTGCCATTTTTATAAACAAAACAATATCAATACGATATCCAATACAATATCCATTCCCATAGCAGTCCTCCTCCTACTCAAAAAAAAAAAAAAAAAAAAAAAGGGGGGGGGGGGGGGAGGAAAACCGACCCCACCCAATAGAGGGTAAGGTTTACATCACTCAACCAGTTCATCTAATCCTCCGTTTCCTCTCCAATCAACCTCTTCCCCTCCTCTGACTGTAAAAAAATTTCCCACAGGGCCCAGACTTGCACTATAGCTTCCCTTTCCTCAGGAGGCATAGGGATCAAATTCTCCATGATCCCAATTTTCCTTACTTTGTTTAACCATTGCGAAATTCGCAGTGCCCCCGTTTCCTTCCAACAAATGGTGATGCAGCTTCTAGCTGCATTCACCAGATGGCATAACATTGAATTCTTATATCTCTCTAATGGGATATGTGTACATTGTAGTAGGAAAAAGGCCAGATCTTCCTCAAGATGATATTCAGTAAACAATTGAGAGATTTTCCGAACCTCTTCTCAAAACTGTCTAATCACTGGGCAATACCAAAAATTATGGACAATAGTGCCTCTCTCCTTACCACACCTCCAACATCTATCTGATGTTTCTGGAAAAAAGGTATGCATTCGTGATGGAGTATAATACCAACACATTAATACTTTATAATTTAATTCCTGTATCTTGACACATCAAGATGATTTCAAAATCAAGTGTATTATTTTCTGACGTTGGGTCGGGGTAAAGGTTTGTCCGAGATTTACAATTTTTTTCAATAATTTTTATGTATATTGCCGGGATCCGACACTTTACAGTCGCAAGCAATTTTAAATGACATTTTTTCCTTTAGAAATGTCATTTTGCTGTAGTACTTTATAAACATGGGAAAGATGCGCCACTATACAGGCAGACTAAGGAGGCATGATATTTAAAGGAATATTTAATTTTCATTGTTTCACTTTAGGCATTACTAAAATCACTGTTCCCAAAAAAAATCCACTTTTTATGGCAATAACTTGCATACCAGCCTTTAAAATTAGCACTTTTTATTTTTCACGTTCGCATCTCATAGACTTTAATGGTGTTTGAATGTTCGCACTCATTTTTTGCCTGTTCGCATATTCTGCCACAAACCGAACCAGGGGGTGGAGGGTATTTGGCTCATCCCTACTGTTGATATGAATATAGATGTTTTTAGAAAGAGTTTCCTTAAAAAAACATGTGGATCTTCAACATATCATGCCATGTCTGTGGCTAAACTTCAGAGGCTTTGAAAGGAATTTAGGTAAAGGCATCTAGCCTTTAACATAAGGTCAGTAGTAAATCACCTTATATCTTTACTGACCACTGCAATCCAAAGCACCAAGGGCAAAACTGTATCTGCCTCATTTGTCTTTAGACAATTCTCCAGCCTATCATTGTTTACCCTTACCCTTTGTCTCCACTATCATCTACACCACAACCAAAACTCCCCAGTAAAAATTACTATACAAATCAATGTGCTTTTTGTTTTATTTTACCAATAATTCTCCTAGGGATCACAGCTGTACATAATCTGTTAATCAATGGACACATTTTCCATTTAGATAGCTTTTCCTCTTTTGTGATATAGCTCTCCTCCTTTTTACTTTTAATGAAATGTGCTGAAACACCCGCCTTACTCATATATTTGATCTTAGCCACAGTTTAAATAATTCAGACAGTTTAAGTCTTGAAGGGACTAGAAAGGATAAATCACAATAGCTTTCTGGTCTTGCCTGCTAAAGCTTTATCAAAAAGTTTAATCTCAAAGCTGCTGCATTGTTCATGTTAAATCCTCTTTTCCCTTCATCTGCTTTTTCCCTTTCTTTCCATTCCACTAAGTTAATGAAAATCATCTCTCTTTTCTGTTTAATGTGAAATTGTTTAGTACCATTGAGATAAACTCTGTCTGATTAATGTTCAGCTACAGTTCTTAATCTCTGCAGTACATAGGCATACAAGTTATCTACAGCCATTTTAGATTAAATTATGTTCAGTATGTATTTTTTAATTTAAATGTACATCAAAGGCGTGTGTGTGTGTGTGTGTGTGTGTGTTTGGCATACACATACAAGAGTATGGTTATCCATTTCAGTAGGTCAAGCCATATGACTGAACTAAATGTTGGTGTAAGTAGCTTGAAAAACATGATTCAGTCTTGTATGCACCAAGTTAAATTATACTAATAATGAAGAACCTGCATAAATACCTGGTCACTTGTGGAGAAATATATAGGTGTAGTGCTACCTCCGCATGAGCCACTGGTTAAATTTGTTCTTCTCATTACTCTACCCTTCAACTCCAAGAATGGCCTCAGCCATACTGGCTCACCTGGCAATGTGATTAATAGAATACCACGTTAATGACACACTGACACAGTGGGATGTCTGTGCACAGTGATCAAATGTGGAATTTATGAAAGGCAAGAGCCCACTTACCAATCCTGTACACGTTCAGTGGTCCTCTGAAAGGCAATCAAACGATTCACCTAATCACAGATTTGTTCTAATGATTTTTAGTTTGCTGACATGGTGGATCGACTGATTCAGTGGCGTTCAGCATTGCTGAAGAGCGTCCTTCTTTAATCAGGTGGCATCCTGACCCTCTGGATTGGAGCTGTAGGCTGTGTCCCCTTGGTAGGCCACAATCCCTCTCTCACAGCGACAAGATGGTGTCCACATGAAGGGATCCAGGAAGCAAAGGGGCTTGGGCCTAGTCTGCTCTTTACCTTTATAGTCTCTCCCACAATTTTCTTGACTCTCTGCAGTGCAGCCTGGTATTTGCATTTCTGCCACCTCGCAAAAGGGAGTTCAATGACTCGTGGCCACTCATTAAAATTAGAAGAAAAGAGGTTTAACCTTAAACTATGTAGGGGGTTCTTTACAGTAAGAGTGGATTCCCTTCCACAGGCGGTGGTCTCAGCGGGGGGCATTGATAGTTTCAAGAAGCTATTAGATAAGCACCTGAATGACCTCAACATACAGGAATATACAATGTAATACTGACATATAATCACACACATAGGTTGGACTTGATGGACTTGTGTCTTTTTTCAACCTCACCTTCTTTCAGTCCGCCCCCACATGCTAGGGTGCTAGGAGTATCCCTAGACTCTGAACTGTCCTTTCAGGCCTACATTGAATCCTTGTCCAAATCATGCTGCCTTAGACTCTGCAACATCTCTAGAATACGCCCCTTTTTAACCAATGACACCGCCAAGCTTCTAATTCACTCCCTGGTCATCTCTCACCTCGACTACTGCAACTCACTCCTCATTGGACGACCTTTACATACACTACCCCACCTTCAGTCCATAATGAATGCTGCTGCAAGACTCATCCGCCTTACCAACCGTTCAGTGTCCTCCACCCCTCTCTGCCAATCCCTGCACTGGCTTCCACTCACCCAACGAATAAAATTCAAAGTACTAACAATAATTTACAAAGCCGTCTATAACTCTGCCCCCAGCTACATCACTAACCTAGTCCCAAAATACCAACCAAGCCAGTCTCTTTGGTCCTTCCAAGAGCTCCTGCTTTCTAGCTCCCTTGTCACCATTCCTTTGGAACTCCCTACCCCAATCTATCCGACTGTCCCCTAATCTATCCATCTTTAGATGTTTCCTGAAAACCCTTCTCTTTAAAGAAGCTTATCCTGTTTCTGACTAATACACTGTTTTACTTTGTCCATCAGCTCATCCACCCCAGCTATTACCTTTTGTATCAATTGACCTTCCCTCCTAGATTGTAAGTTCTAGCGAGCAGGGCCCTCTGATTCCTCTTGTACCAAATTGTAATGTAACTGTAATGTCTGCCTTCATTTTGTTAAGTGCTGCGCAAACTGGTGCTATATAAATCCTGTATAACAATAATAATAATAATAATATAATAGTTCCGGCTCTCTACCGCAATGTGGAAGGCAATGTTTTGCCTCGTTGGACAGGGCAGTCAGCAGTAAGGTTCATATTACCGCTGACTCATGGTCCAGCAGGCATGGGCAGGGACGTTACTTTTCCTTCACGGTGCACTGGGTAAGTCTGCTGGCCTGTATCTGAAAACTGCTTACAATGGAAAGAGCTGATAGAGCTTGTGTTTGCAGGACCAGATGCAGACAAATGGTCTGATCAGCAGAAAGCAGCTCACTTTCTTATATGCGTGGGATAGAAAGGGCGTGATGTGTGATGAGCCTGACAAGCAAGTGGGGAGATCACTGCAGAGGACAAAAAGAAAAAAGAGGTACTGTTTGCAAAGTTTGAGGCATACTGCAACCCAAGAAGAACCTCCACAGTGCAAAGGAAACTGTTTTATGTGAGGAACCAGTGTGGAGGTGAGTCTGTGGATGAATGGGTAATATAGCTGCGCTGGCTTGCCAAAGACTGTGCTTTCTATGATGCTGGAGATATGATAAAAGACTGCATTCTGTTGGGCAGTAATTTTAAGGAAGTTCAAGAAAAGCTGCTGCAGGAAGAAGACTTAAATCTTGAGAAAGCTATAAGGATTGCCAGAGCATATGAAATGTCAAGAAAGGACATGCAGGTACTGGAAGGAGCAGGTATTAATGCTATAGAAAATCACAGCAGCAGATATGGCCAATAAAGAACACCTATGGCACTGGGACAAGTAACACACAAGAAGCGTGTGGATATTGTGGAAACATGCACCATAAAAATAATATTTGTCCAGACAGGGGGCAGATATGCAATAAATGTAAGAAAAGAGGACATTTTGCCAAGGTGTGTAAACTGTCTTCACAAAAGGTCAAAAACAAGTTCTGTACATGCCAGAAAGGACAATGATGACAATGCAGGGTCAGACTCAGACTGCACCCCAATATATCTTGCAGCAGTACAAAAAACACATCAGTCTGCAGATGAAGCAACTGTAACATTACAGATAGGGGCTAAAAAAGCTCTAATCACATTCAAAATAGATACAGGAGCACAAGTAAATTGTGTGCCAAGCCACACATACCTGAAACACCTCAATATGAATCCCCCTTAGAGACTCAGGACCTACTGAAACAAATGGGATATGGTGGTGAAAAGCTGAAAGTAATGGGCCGCTGACATGCAAAATGTTCATACAAGGGAACTGAAAAGGTTTTACAATTGTTTGTGATAGACAAACAAACCCCAGCCGTGCTAGGTCTCAGAACAAGTAAAGAGATTGGACTTGTTTATGAACATAATTACTGTGGATGGTGGGCACAGAGGCTGACATTAAACGCGAGTACTTTGATCTATTCAAGGGCCTGGGGTGCCTCCTGGGTGTAAGCCGCATACGTATAAAAGAGGGTGCACAGCCTGTCATTCACGCCCCAAGGAGAATACCTTTAACTCTTGTGGATAAAGTCAGACAAGAACTCACAAGGATGGAGAAGCTGGGAGTAGTAAAAAAGGTCACAGAACCATCAGAATGGGTCAGTGCTATGGTTGTGGTGGAGAAGAAGAACACAGGTGCAATTCGTATAAGCATTGACCCACATGATTTAAATAAAGTCATAATGAGAGAACACTAAAAACTCCCCACCATAGAGGATATAGCGCACAAGCTAGTAGGAGCAACAGTATTTAGTGTACTAGATGCCCATTCGGGTTACTGGCAATTGCGTCTTGATGAAGCCAGCAGTTACCTGACCACTTTTAACTCCCGATGGCACTTCACAAGGATACCTTTTGGCATAGCATATGCACAGGAAATATTTTAAAAGAAATCACATGAATTGATCGCTGGTCTACAGGGTGTTGAAGTAATAGTTGATGATTTGCTGGTTTATGGAAAGGATCAAATGGAACATGACAAAAACCTTACTGCTTTACTCAATCGGTGTTGTGAGAAGAATCCTACACTCAATCCAAACAAAATGCAAATTGGGGTAGAAGACGTTACATATTTTGGACACCTATTAACCAAAGAGGGCTTGAAAAAACTGATCACTAAACATCTAGGGCCAATACTGAAATATTTTGACATAAACTGTCATGACATGAAGCATGGGATGAACCTGAGTTGGAAGAACAGTTACATACAGTACTAGCGAATATTCCAATATCGGATGTACGGAGAATATAAGACAAGACACCAAACAGGATAAAGTCCTAGAAAAACGAAATAAGCTGGAACTGAACTACAGGGATTCTGGCCTATGAACAATGATCTATGCATTCATTCGGATATCATATTTATGGGTGACTGTATTCTCATACCTAAGTCACAGTAGGCAGAAGTACTGAAACAAATCCACCAGGGGCATTTGGGCATCACTCTGTGTAAGCGCAGAGTGTGGGAGTTGGTCTACTGTCCTAATTTGGACTTTGATAATGAGACACTTGTGAAGAAGTGTGAAACCTGCCAGACATTTCAAAAACACAATGCAAAGGAACCTCTTACACCGTGGAATGCTCCTTCATGGGCATGGCAGAGACTGGCTACAGATATTTTTAATTTTGAGGACAGCCATTACCTAATAGTAGTAAACAAACAAGAAAAAAAGAAAAATGCGACTTTCAAGGTGCAATTCAAAACACAAAAATTATAAAAATATTTTATTTTAGAAAACATTGATAAAAGGCATGATATTAAAATTCATCCAATATTACAGTACAATATTAGACAGTGCAGCATTATGCATGTTAGGAAACAGTTAACAGTTTTGGTCATGTGATCTGAGGGTGGGGAGCTGTGGTCAGTCCTGTAAGATGGATGCTACTGAATAAACACCAGGCTCATGTTCCAGCTCTTGCTGTCTGCCTATTCACAGGGAGCTTGACTTCATTTCGCAACACCAGTGGCTACTGATCAAGGATTCATGCACTCTCCTGTCACCATTTTAGGAGGCCATAAGGATGGTGAGCAGCGACAATGCATGCATCAGTGACATTGTCCCGCTAGTCTGCCAGTTGGAGCACACGCTTTGGGGAATCATGGACAGGGCACTTGAGGCAGAACAGCGGGAGGAAGAGGAGCACTCCCTTACCTCTCAAGGCCCCCTTTATCCAGATAGCATTCCTGCGGGCCTGACAAACACACAGGAAGAAGAGGAAGAGGAGGAGTAGAAGGATTGTGTCATCATGGATGTAGGGAATAATACTCAGCATCAGTCTTCAAGGGGTGGTTTTCAGTCCCCAGAAACCCAAGGAGTTGCACGTGGCTGGGAAAAGGTAGTTACAGATCATGTAATCCTTAGTGACCCAGTGGACTCAGAATCGAATGCCTCTGCAAACTTATGCTGCATGGCCCTCTGATTTTGCAAAGCCTGCAAAATGACCCTTGGATTTGTGGTATCAAGGAGAGGGATCATTACTGGATGGCAACCCTTCTTGATCCACGTTACAAGGGTAAGGTTGCATAACTCATCCTGCCTTCGCAGAGTGATCAGAGTATGAAACATCTTCAGGAGACCTTGAAGAAAGGTTTTTGCAATGCATTTCCAGACCCTGGGAGGTTACAATTTCCTGGTGCTGGACAACATGTTGCTGAGGCTTCATTCAGTCAGAGGAAGAGAGATGGAGAAGGTGGCCGGCTGACTGATGCCTTTAAACAATTTTTCAGTCCCCAACGCGAAGGTCTGATCAGTTCAAGCAACCATAGCCAGCATCTGCATTACATGCTACAGGAATATCTAGGGGCAAGAGCAGACTTGGAGACCTTTCCTTCAGAGCATCCACTGGGTTAATGGATCTTGAGGATGAACCACTGGCCAGAACTTGCTCAATATGCAATTGAGTTACTGGCCTGTCCTGCATCCAGCATCCTTTTTGAACACATATTCAGTGCTGCTGGAGGGTTTGTAACTGATCAAAGAGTGCACCTGTCCACAGACTCATATTGATAGACTCACATTCATGATCAGCAGCTATCAAGCACCTGATGCTGATGTAACTGATTGAATTTGCTATGGATCTGGGATCCCTTGAAGACTGGCTATGCTGACTATCCAATTCCTCCTCAATCTTGATGATGCTAGCTTCCAACAATATTTTTGGTTTAGGGCACCACCACCACCACCACCCAAAGGCCCAATTTTTCTGCCTCTGTTTAACAGGGGCATGTAATTAATTAAAATTTTTGATCTAATTTTTCACAGCAGGGCCCTTTCCTGTCCCCAACAAGAGTATCTGTGAGTGCTTACAGTGTTGTGGCACCACCGTTACCACCCAAGGCCCAATTTTTCTGCCCCTATTAAACAGGGGTATGTAATTGCAATTTTTTAAATAATATTTAACAGCATGGCATGTTCCTGTGCCCAACACGAGTATCTGTGAGAGGTTACAGTGTTGTGGCACCACAACCACCACCCAAGGCCCAATGCCCCTGTTTAACAGGGCCATGTAATTACAATTCTTGATATAATATTTCACAGCAGGGCCTGTTCCTGCACCCAACAAGAGTAACTGTGAGGGCTTACAGTGTCCTGGCACCACCAACACCTAAGGCCCTAATTTCTGCAGAGTATATAGGACAGGCCATATAGTGTATATATACTGCTGTTCAGAGTATATAGTGCCTGGGGCCCCCCATGGCATTTAAAAGGGCCTGGTATGGATTTTGGGGGTGACATCCACGCCATCTATTTTATATTTTGGTATTTTTGTATTTTTTTGTCTATTTTTGTCTTTTTCCAAATACATAATGATAATATCATTAATATTATTATTATTATTATATTAACTCATTTTAATTGTGTACATTTTTAATTATTTTTTATTTTTTACCATCATTGTGATATGATATTTTATTCTTTTTTAAATTTTTCCCTGAGACATAATATGTCTGTTTTTAATGTCCTCACCTCACATCCCTTATTGATATTTTTCTTATATATTTGTTTTTTATTGTATAATGTGTCTTATTCGCTTGTCTATGCATTCAGAGCCACATATATATTGTAATGTTCGGGGGGCCAGGTAGATCGCAGGACACAGGCTTTTCACACAACAAAGGGTTTATTAAACTTAAATAGCTTTACAGCAGCCAAAAACAAAAGGGAAAAGTTTTGTAGTCTCACCGACTTGCAAAGTCCAGAATAGCTGTCTTTATCAAAACAGAGCTTGATCTTGATGGCAGGTAGCTTCCCCTGCCAGGAGCCTTCCAAACAGGACACTGCTGTCCACTTCAGTTGCTGCAACCCAAAATAAACACCATCCACCATGTCTTCTCCACTCCTCCACACCCATCTACCACTTCCTGTCTTGTTTTTAAAGACACTTCCTTAACAGGTGGGTTAATCAATTTTATTCCCTTAAAGAGACTATAAACCAAATAGAGGGGAAATATAGCATCCTTCCAGGACCCAGCCACGTCGTCCTGTACATATCCCCCCTGTGCCCCAACGCCAAGGAGGTGGAGGCAACAGTGGAGCTCAAACAATGGACTCAGGAGAGGGCATCTGCATTTTGATGCAGTCTCCCCGGCCTATGCTCCACTACAAATTGAAATTCCTGGAGTGCCAGGAACCACCGGGTAACCCTGGCATTAGTCCCTTTTCCCTGTCTCAGCCATGTTAAAGGGGCATGGTCAGAAATCAACCTAAACTTCCTCCCCAAAAGGTAATATCTGAGGGATTCCAGAGCCCACTTAATGGCCAGACACTCTCGGTCAATTATGGCATAGTTTTTCTCCGCTGGTGTTAACTTCCTGCTGAGGAAGACTATCGGGTGTTCCTCGCCATGAATAACTTGTGACAACACCGCTCCCAATCCTACATCGGAAGCATCAGTCTGGACAACAAACTCTTTTGAAAAATTAGGTGCTACCAGGACAGGGTGTTGGCACAGTGCCGACTTGAGCTCCAAAAAAGCCTTCTCAGCGTCTGCATTCCACTCCACCATGACCGATTTCCGACCCTTAGTCAGATCAGTCAACGGAGCCGCCAACGTGGCAAAGTTGGGGACAAACCTCCTGTAGTATCCCACCATGCCCAGGAATGCACGTACCTGCTTTTTTGTGAGGGGGCGGGGCCAATTCTGTATAGCCTCTATCTTGTTGACCTGCGGTTTCACTACCCCTCTACCCACGATATAACCCAGGTATTTCACCTCCTCCATTCCCAAAGCACATTTTTCAGGGTTTATTGTAAACCCCTCCTTCCAAAGAGAGTCCAGCACTGCCTGCACTTTGGGCAAATGTGATTCCCAGTCTTTGCTAAAAATGACTATATCGTCCAAGTATACTGAGGCATACTTCCGGTGAGGTCGTAAAATCCTATCTATTGCTCTCTGGAACGTGGCTGGAGCAGTTTGCAATCCAAAAGGCATCCTTTTGTACTGAAAACTCCCCTCTGAGGTAGAAAAAGCAGTTTTCTCTCTAGCAGCCTTAGGCCGCGTACACACGGGCGGACTGTTCGCCCAACCTTGTCCGCTGAACAGTGTTTGGGCGGACAGTCCGCCCGTGTGTGGGCTTTCAGCGGACAGTTTCAGCGGACAGTTGGACGGACAAAGTCTTTCGGAAATTCCGAAAAACTGTCCGCTGAAACTGTTTGAGCGAACAGTCCGCCCGTGTGTAGGCTACTTTCGAAATGAGCAAACTGTTCCCGCTCGGAAAGTCCGCCCATTTCGAGCGCGTGTACAGGTAGGCGGGGCCCGCGAGGGAGACGTCGCGGGCTCCGCCGCCTGGAATGGGCTTAAAGGGGAACCCCAACGCCGAAAAAAATCGGCGTGGGGGTCCCCCCAAAGTCCACACCAGACCCTTGTCCGAGCACGCTACCCGGCCGGCCAGGAAAGGGGGGCGAGCGAGCGCGCCCCCCCTCCTGAGCCGTACCAGGCCGCGTGCCCTCAACATGGGGGGTGCCTTGGGGAAGGGGGGGCCGCGCGGCCCCCCCACCCCAAAGCACCTTGTCCCCATGTTGATGAGGACAAGGGCCTCTTCCCGACAACCCTGGCCGTTGGTTGTCGGGGTCTGCGGGCGGGGGGCTTATCGGAATCCGGGAGCCCCCTTTAAGAAGGGGGCCCCCGGATACCGCCCCCCCACCCTATGTGAATGAGTATGGGGTACAATGTACCCCTACCCATTCACCTGTGAAATAAAGTACAAAAAAAAACACAACACAGGGAAAAAATATTTTATTGCACAGCTCCGGGGGTCTTCCGTCTTCGGGGGTCTTCTCGCCGGACTCCTCCGCTATCTGTGTGTAGCTCTTTTACTAGCGGAGGAGTCCGGCTTTCTTCCTCCCCGCCGCCGGCCTCTTCTCCCGACTTCGGGGGTCTTGTCCCCCTCTTCGGTTCTTCTGCCGGGCCACCGCGCCTTCTTATAGCTCTTTTGCAGGCGGTGGCCCGGTCTTCTGTCGCCGCTGTCGTCGCCGCCGCCGCCTTCTGTTCTTGTTCTTCTTGTTCTTCTTCTTCTCCTGGAGATGTTGACTCGACGAGCTCTCCGGCCGGAATGCCAGAGCCGCGCTGTGCGGTCACTTATATAGTGACAATGGGGCGGTGTCACATGGTATATGTCACATGGGTTGGTCACATGGGTTGATGTCACATGGGGACTATGACATCGTAAGGGGGCGGGGTCACCATGTGACCAACCCATGTGACATATACCATGTGACACCGCCCCATTGTCACTATATAAGTGGCAGCGGAGCGTGTCCCTGGCATTCCGGCCGGAGAGCTCGTCGAGTCAACATCTCCAGGAGAAGAAGGAGAAGAAGAAGAACAAGAAGAAGAACAAGAACGGAAGGCGGCGGCGACGACAGCGGCGACAGAAGACCGGGCCACCGCCTGTAAAAGAGCTACAAGAAGGCACGGTGGCCCGGCAGAAGAACCGAAGGCGGCGACAGAAGAACGGAAGGCAGCGGCGACAGAAGACCGGGCCACCGCCTGCAAAAGAGCTACAAGAAGGCGCGGTGGCCCGGCAGAAGAACCGAAGAGGGGGACAAGACCCCCGAAGTCGGGAGAAGAGGCCGGCGGCGGGGAGGAAGAAAGCCGGACTCCTCCGCTAGTAAAAGAGCTACACACAGATAGCGGAGGAGTCCGGCGAGAAGACCCCCGAAAACGGAAGACCCCCGGAGCTGTGCAATAAAATATTTTTTCCCTGTGTTGTGTTTTTTTTTGTACTTTATTTCACAGGTGAATGGGTAGGGGTACATTGTACCCCATACTCATTCACATAGGGTGGGGGGCCGGTATCCGGGGGCCCCCTTCTTAAAGGGGGCTCCCGGATTCCGATAAGCCCCCCGCCCGCAGACCCCGACAACCAACGGCCAGGGTTGTCGGGAAGAGGCCCTTGTCCTCATCAACATGGGGACAAGGTGCTTTGGGGTGGGGGGGCCGCGCGGCCCCCCCTTCCCCAAGGCACCCCCCCATGTTGAGGGCACGCGGCCTGGTACGGCTCAGGAGGGGGGGCGCGCTCGCTCGCCCCCCTTTCCTGGCCGGCCGGGTAGCGTGCTCGGACAAGGGTCTGGTGTGGACTTTGGGGGAACCCCCACGCCGATTTTTTTCGGCGTTGGGGTTCCCCTTTAAGCCCATTCCAGGCGGCGGAGCCCGCGACGTCTCCTTCGCGGGCCCCGCCTACCTGTACACGCGCTCGAAATGGGCGGATTTGCCTCCTCCTTACGTGGGCGAGTCCGTTCATTTCAAAAGTTGAGCGAACTGTTTGGCAAACAGTTCGCTGAAACAGTCCGCTCGTGTGTGGGCAAGTCCGCTCATGCAAATTTTGAGCGGACTGTTTGCCGAAACTGTTTGACGAACAAGGTTGGGCAAACAGTCCGCGCGTGTGTACGCGGCCTTAGTCAACGGTATTTGCCAATACCCCTTGGTAAGGTCTAACGTAGTGATATACCTGGCTGGACCTAGTCTCTCGATAAGCTCATCTACCCGGGGCATGGGGTAGGCATCAAACCAGGAAACTTCATTAAGTTTCCGGAAATCATTGCAGAATCGCAGAGTCCCATTGGGCTTCGGTACCAACACAATCGGGCTCGACCACTCACTCTGCGATTCCTCAATAATCCCTAGGTCTAACATCTTTTTTACTTCCTCTGAAACGGCCTTCCTTTGAGCCTCTGGGATGCGGTAGGGCCGGACAAAAACTTTGACTCCTGGTTCTGTGACAATATCATGCTCTACGACACTAGTGAGCCCGGGCAAGTCTGAAAATTTTTCTTTATTTCTCTGCAAGAACTCCTTTGCCTGCTGACTTTGGGTTTTAGACAGGGTATTTGCTACTTGGACACTCTCCACCCCAACCCGAGGCTCAAGTTTTGTACTAGCCAGGGAGGTCGCTGGTTCCCTGTCTGTCCAGGGCTTTAACAAGTTTACATGATATATCTGGAAGGGTTTCCTCTTGCCTGGCTGGTGGACTCTATAAT
Source organism: Lithobates pipiens (assembly GCF_037356315.1). Classification (NCBI taxonomy): domain Eukaryota; kingdom Metazoa; phylum Chordata; class Amphibia; order Anura; family Ranidae; genus Lithobates; species Lithobates pipiens. The sequence goes on from NW_027507764.1 coordinate 470,553,516, forward strand.
TTACCTCTCCCACTTTTTCTACAACCTCGAAAGGGCCTTGCCATCTGGCCAAGAATTTACTTTCCACAGTGGGAATCAACACTGCTACTCGATCCCCCACTTGAAAGTTCCTAATTTTGGCTGCCCTATTATAGACCTGTCGTTGAGCCTCCTGGGCTTTTTGTAAGTGTTCCTTAACTAGCGGCATCACAGTTCGGATCCTCTCCTGCATTTGAGAGACATATTCAAGAACACTTTTATGCTGGATTGGTTCACTTTCCCATTCTTCTTTAACAAAGTCCAGTAGTCCGCGAGGTCTCCGCCCATATACCAATTCAAAGGGCGAAAACCCAGTGGAGGCCTGGGGCACTTCTCGGATAGCGAACAGGAGAGCTGGTAACAGGCAGTCCCAGTCTTTCCCATCCCTTTGTACCACTCTCTTGAGCATAGAATTAAGGGTCTTATTAAAACGTTCTACCAATCCATCTGTTTGGGGATGGTAGACCGATGTGCGCAGCTGTTTAATCCGGAACAGTTTGCATACATCAGCCATAACCTTCGACATAAACGGGGTGCCCTGGTCTGTGAGTATTTCCTTGGGAAAACCTGTCCGTGTAAACAACTGGAATAACTCCCGTGCAATAGCCTTAGAGGAGGTATTCCGCAGGGGTAGCGCCTCAGGATATCGAGTGGCATAGTCAAGGATCACTAGTATGTAAGAATGACCTCGAGCCGACTTTACCAAGGGACCCACTATATCCATGGCTATCCTCTCGAATGGGACCTCAATTATGGGTAGAGGGACCAACGGGCTCCGGAAATGGGTCGCCGGAGCGGTCAACTGACAGGTGGGACAAGAGGTACAGTATCTCCTTACCTCTGCTTTCAAGCCTGGCCAGTAAAACCGGTCGGCGATCCGTGCCTCCGTCTTTTCAACTCCCAGGTGTCCCCCTAACACATCATCATGGGCCAGTTCCAGGACCTTGCGTCTATATTGTTGGGGTACCAATAATTGTTTTACCACATTTTCTCTCACTTTAGTAACCCGATAAAGCAATTCATTACATATTGAAAAATGTGGCCACCGCTCATTAGCACCTGGCTCTTGGGGCTTCCCATTTATTACTACAACCTGTTCCCGTGCCCTGGCCAAAGTGGGGTCCTGCATCTGGGCAGTACCAAATGCCCCCTGGGGAACACCCAAATCTGGCAAGTCAGGGGTAGAGGCCATTTCCTCATCGTCTTCCCCCAGCATTACCTGAAGCGGGGAAGGTTCCCCCCCCCTCAGTGTTCAGGTAGGTCTGAGAACCCCACATATTGACATCTTTAACAGTATCAGCACTATTTTCATCATGATTAACCAAAGTCTTGGCGTTTTTATCAACTGGGTCCATATTATGAACATGTGGCATCTCAGGGTTATTTCCCTCTACAACAGGAACAGAGGGACTAGTTTCTTCCCAGTCTCTGGACCTTTCAGATAGTTCTCCTTGTCTCCAAAGTTTTGCAAATAATGGACAGTCTCGTCCTATGATAACGTCATGTACCAAGTTCTTTACCACCCCCACCTCTTGAGTACCAGTGCCACATGCTGTGGAGATGGACACCGAGATGAGAGGGTACTCTCTAGTGTCCCCATGAATGCACACAACCCGCAAAATTTTGCTTACCGGACCGATCTTCCCAATTACTCTAGGGTGAACCAGGGTTACCATGCTTCCAGAGTCCAGCAAGGCCCATGCAGGGTGGTGGTTCACTTGGACTTCACACTCAAAATTCCTCTCTCCAAGGTCAAGATGTGTTGTACACGATTTATGGGCATAAAAAGACCCCCTCTGAAGAACCCCGCATTCCATGGGTTCTTCCTGCAATGGGCAGTGGGCCCGGGTATGGCCCCAGGCATGACATCGCCAACATTGTACATCCCCTCCTCTCCGATCAGGAACAGGTCGCTGAGGGGGTAACGGGTGTGACTCTTGGCCTTCCGGGGTGTTGGTTCCAGGGCTCCTGGGGACATCCTTTCGAAGGGCAGCAGTTGGTCGGAAGGGCCGTGGCAGACTGGGCCCTTGACGCTTGGTGGGGCCAAGCAGATCCTCCACCACCGTATATCGTTCCACCATCTCAACAAGGCAGTTCGCGGTTTTGGGGTCTCCATGGCTGACCCACCGTTGAAGGTCATCTGGCAGTGACCTTAAGTATCAGTCCAGCACGACCCGCTCCACAATTTGGGGGCCAGACAACACTTCGGGCTGCAGCCATTTTTTTACTAGTTGCACCAGGTCATGCATTTGAGATCGCGGTGGCCGGTTTGAACGATACTTCCATTGGTGCACTCGTTGGGCCCGAACGGCCGTAGTCACCCCCAACCGAGCCAGTATTTCTGCCTTTAGTTTTTGATAATTTTTAGCATCTTCTGGTGGTAGGTCAAAATAGGCTTTTTGAGAATCTCCGGTGAGGAAAGGAGCAATTAAGCCGGCCCACTGGTCCTGGGGCCACCCTTCTCTCTCTGCCGTCCTCTCAAATGTTGCCAGAAACGCCTCTACGTCATCACTCAGGGACAACTTCTGCAAGAAATGGCTTGCCCTTATGGTCACCTGGTTGCCAGGGGCAACAGCCACTTGTTCACGGCCCTGAGACAGCTGCTGCACTGCTTCTTTTAAGGCCGCCATCTGAGCCTGCATAACCCCTTGTTGGGTTGCTTGCTGGGCTGCTAACTGGGCCACCAACAGGCGAGTATTTTCTTGCTGCAAAGCCAGTGCCTCGTTGTGCTGCGTTTTTTGTACCTCCAGCTGCGTTTTTTGTACCTCCAGCTGGGTTGCTAAGCGCTGATTAGCTTCCTCATGGCGGGTCTGCGCTTGTATATTCGCCAAGGACAGCTGTTTAATTAGCTCCTCCATGGTTTCAGCTTTCCGCAGTTGTGCAGCTTTAACCCAGGACATAAATTCACTGTACTGTCCCTTTAAATGTCAGTTCAAATCCACACAAAAAAAAAAAAAAAAAAATAGCAAAGAAAAAACGCCTGTTACTTTGTCCTGCCCGCATTCGAGCACCACTTGTAATGTTCGGGGGACCAGGTAGATCGCAGGACACAGGCTTTGCTCACAACAAAGGGTTTATTAAACTTAAATCGCTTTACAGCAGCCAAAAACACAAAGGAAAAAGTTTTTAGTCTCACCGACTTGCACAGTTCAGAATAGCTGTCTCTATCCAAACAGAGCTTGATCTTGATGGCAGGAAGCTTCCCCTGCCAGGGAGCCTTCCAAACAGGACACTGCTGTCCACTTCAGTTGCTGTAACCCAGAACAAACACCAAACACCATCCACCATGTGTTCTCCACTCCTCCACACCCATCTACAACTTCCTGTCTTGCTTTTTAACCACTTGGGTACCGCGCTATTGCCGAATGACGGCATTAGCGCGGACCTAGATTTCCAGGACTACGTCTATTGACGTCGTCCTGGTTACGAGCGGCCTGCGCGCCCCCTGAGGGGCGCGCGCGGCGCGCTCTGTGATCGGCGAGTCCGTGAGACTCGCCTGATCACCGATCCGTGTAAGGGGTCGATCCCGACCCCTTATCACGTGATCAGCTGTCAGCCAATGACAGCTGATCATGTGATAGAACGGAGCCGGTAATCGGCTATTATTCCTCCTCGCGCTGACAGCGCGAGGAGAAAAAAAAAAAGCCGATCACCGGCGGCCGTGATCGGGACATCAGTCCCGATCACGGCCAGCAATGAAAGGCACCACATGCCACCTGCCAGTGCCCACCTTCCTCCCGCAGTGCCATCCTGAAATATAACAAAGTAAAAGTAAGTGCCCCCCGTCTGTGCCCATAATGCCCACAGTGCCACCCCACAGTGCCACCCACAGTGCCACCCCACAGTGCCACCCACAGTGCCACCCACAGTGCCACCCACAGTGCCACCCAATCTGCCTCAAAGGTGCTGCACCCCAGTGCCGCCCATCAGTGCCCAGCAGTGCCGCCCATCAGTGCCCAGCAGTGCCGCCCATCAGTGCCCAGCAGTGCCACCTATCAGAGCCACCTATCAGTGCCACCTATCAGTGCCCATCAGTCCCATCTATCTGTGGTACCTATCAGTGCCCATCCGTGCCACCCATCCGTGCCACTTATCTGTGCCACCCATCCGTGCCATCTTATCTGTGCCCATCTTTGCCCATCAGTGCCGCCTTATCTGTGCCCATCGGTGCCGCCTTATCTGTGCCTATTAGTGCCGCCTTAACTATGCCTATCAGTGCCCACAAGTGCAGCCTATCAGTGCCCACCAATGCAGCCTATCAGTGCCCACCAATGCAGCCCATCAGTGCCCACCAATGCAGCCTATCAGTGCCGCCTTATCAGCGCACTTCAATGAAGGAGAAAAATGACCCGTTTGCAAAATTTTATAACAAACTATTAAAACATGATTTTTTTTTTTTGCATCTTTTTTTGTTTGTTTAGCAAAAAATAAAACTCCGAGCTGTAACTAAATACCACCAAAAGAAAGCTCTATTTGTGGGAAAAAAATGATAGAAATTTCATTTGGGTACAGTGTTGTATGCCCGCGCAATTGTCATTCAAAGTGCATCAGCGCTGAAAGCTGAAAATTGGTCTGGGACTGAGGGGGGTTTAAGTGCCCAGTAAGCAAGTGGTTAAAGACACTTCCTCTAACAGGTGGGTTAATCAATTTTCATTCCCTTAAAGAGAGCACAACCCAAACAGAGGGGAAATATAGCGTCCTTCCAGGACCCAGCCACGGCGTCCATTACAATATATATATATATATATATATATATATATATTATATTTTATTTCATGTGTTAAATACATGTTTAGATATTGTTGTTCCCATTTTGTCTCACCTACGTCCCTTTCCCTTTTCTAATATGTTGGATTACGTCCCTTTTGATTGTCCCGCCTATGTCCCTCCCCTTTTCCTTTATAAGAAATTCCTTTGTGGTAACTTGCTATGTCTGTTGAAAAAGGAGTGTGACCTGTGATAACAACCAAGTGTGCATGCTCTCGAAATGCGTCCCTTAGAGATGATGTCATCCCTTTGAGCCAGCTGCATCTCGTGCTCGAAGCCTCGGTTTGAGGCCGCCTTCCGGAGCCGGCCATACCATCTGTCGGAAGTCCTATCAGCAACTGATGTTTACAGTATGGACTTTGGGAACCTCATCATGACATCCAGTATACCATGTTTGCTTTCCTCCATCTAAATGTGAGTGCTACTATTATGTACATTAAAGCTGTGTTTTAAAACTACTGCACCCAGAGACGCCTCTCCACTTGTTTTTTCTACAGCTTCGGAATATGGTTTGTATTCTATATTGACGGCAGCCCTGCGTGCATCCCCTGGATTGAGTCCTCTTCTCTATTGACATCCTACATAGACTGTTTAACTAAGGCCGCGTACACACGGGCGGATTGTCTGGCCAACTAAGTCCGTCAGACAATCCGACAGACAGTCCGTCCTACTTTTGAATGAACGGACTTGACCACACACGACGAACAGACAGTCCGCTAAAAGCTTGCGCGATGACGTGTACAGCACGTACGACGGGACTAGAAATACGACGTCCAATACACTGCAATGCAACCTTCGGCCGTGTAAATCCTTTCTGAGCATGCGCCATACTTAGTCCGTCGAACTAGCCTACTCACGAGCGGACTGTCCGCTGAAACCAAGTTTGGACGGACAATATTACGGAAATTCCGAAAGACTTAGTCCGCCAGACTGTCCGCTGAAAAAGTCCGCTGAAGCCCACACACGAGCGGATTGTCCGCTGAAACACGTTTCAGCGGACCAAGTCCGTCAGACAGTCCGCCCGTGTGTACGCGGCCTTATGCTTCACTATATGGACTTTTTTCCAATATAGAACATAACTTAAACTGCATTGGACGAAAAATTGAGTCTTTGGATTAGTGCGCCTATATTTGTTATTATGTTCTGAAAGGGAGTATCTCACCAAAAATGTCATTTTTGTTGCAGGGGATGCCTAAATCTGACTTGTATCTTCAGGGCCAGATTAAGAGCATCATGGGCCTGGTGCTAAGGATTTTGGTGGGCCTTTTTATGAAAATAAATAAAATGAAAATGCACACAAGGGGGGGGGGGGGGGGTGATACCGAGATAGGGAGCTGAAAGAGAGGGGATGAGAGGGAGGGGAAAAGAGAGAGAGGGTGTTGGGAAATAGGGGGTTGAAGGGGGTGAGAGAGAGAATGGGGGATGAAGGTGGTGAGAGAGAACAGGGTGAAAGAGAGGGGATGAGCGACAGAGGGGGTGAGGGGGTAAAAGAGAGGGGGTGAGAGTGAGGGGGTGAGTCTGTGGGGGGGGGGGGCAGCACAGCATAGTACATTACATAGGGGGGGGAATAGCACAGTACATTACATGGTTGGCACAACACATTACATGGTGGATACATGGATACAGCACATTTAAAGGTGGGCAAAGCACAGCAAATTACATAGTTGGCACAGCACATTACATGGTTGGCACTGCCCAATACAGCACATTACAAGGTAGGCACAGTACATTATATGGTGGGCACAGCACATAACATGGTTGGTACAACACAGCACATTGCACGGTGGGCACAGCACATGCACAAGGTGGGCACAGGACCTTATATGGTGGGCACAGCACATGACATGGCGGGCACAGCTGAGCACATTACATGGTGGGCACTGCATGGCACAGCACATTTCATTGTGGGCACTGCATGGCATAGCACATTTCATGGTGGGCAATGCAACTGCACATTACATGTTAGGACCAGCATATTACATGGTGGGCACTGCTGAACAGCACAGCACATTACACAGTGGGCACAACACACTACATGCTGAGCACAACACATGGCAGGGTGGGCACAGAACAGCACATGACATGGTCGGAACTGCACATGACATGGTGGGCACTGCATGGAGCAGCACATTACATGTTGGGCACCGCACATTACATGGCGGGATCACTGCATGGCACAGCACATGACATGGTGGACACGGCAAATTATATAGCGGGCATTGCAAGGCACAGCATATGACATGGTGGGCACTGAATGGCACAGCACATGACGTGGTGGGCACATCACATGACATGGTGGGCACTGCACATTACATGGCAGGCACTGCATGGCACAGTACATGACATGGTGGGCACTGCACATTACATGGTGGGTACTGCAAGGCACAGCACGAAATAGTGGACACTGCACATCACATGAAGAACAATGCAATGCAACACACAGCACATTACATGGAGGGCACTGCACATTACATAGTGAGCACTGCAATGCACAGCAAATGACATACTGGGTACAGCATATTACATGGGAGCACTGCAATGCACATGACATGGTGGGCACAGCACGACATGGTGGGCACTGCAAGGCACAGCACAACATAGTGGGCACTGCACATTACATACTGGGCACTGAATTACACAGCACATGACATGGGGGGCATAGCACATTACATGGTGGGTACTGCAATGCACAGCACATGACATGGTGGGCACTGAACACAAAAGAGCACACTACATGGGGGTCACTGGGCACAAGAGAGCACATGACATGGTGGGCACTGGGTACAAGAAAGCACATTACATGGGGGGGCATTGGGCACAAGAGAGCACATTATATGGGGGGCACTGGGTACAAGAGAGCACATTACATGGGGGGCACTGGGTACAAGAGAGCACATTACATGGGGGGCACTGGGCACAAGAGAGCACATTGCATGGGGGAAGCAGAAGTGTGTTCCCTAGCACAATAATTACATAACACCTCCGTGACAAATTGACTAGCCTTATGTCAGCAGCTTTTTTTTTTTTTTTTATCAATAAAAGTTTTTTTATCAATGAGAACACAAGGCACTACATGGTATATTTGCATAGGTATACTGTGAACAACAGAATTCTCCATAATCAAAACAGTATATAAGTGGTGGTAGATGTATAACCATCTCATTTATCGTATGCTGAAAAAGCATTGTACAATACCCTGAGTTCTCAGCACCCATAACGAAAGGAGGTGCAACATACAAACAAAACAGTTAGGAGAAGATGTACATATAAAATTTAATTATAAAGAAAACTCTCTAGTCCAACTGGTAATGTGCATAAGAGTACTCACGATCTAAAGCATTAGCAGATCTCTCTTGGTGGGTCACCTATTTTTCCACATAAGTCTCTGAAATTAACTCATAAAAGCTACTATCCCATCAGTAATCTGTCTAATGCCAACTGTAGGGGTGCCACCTCTGGAAGGTTTAACCAACTCTGCCATATACTTAGAATTTTTTTTGATGATTTCCTATGATGGTAAGTATATTTTTCCCGGATAAGGATAGTATTGACTTGTTGGATCCACTGTGTCTTTTTTGGTGCACTTGCCGAGAGCCAGAATAGAGCATTCAGCTTTCTTGCTAGATGTAGGAGCCTTGTGAGGGCAATGTATACTGGAAGGGTATACAGTTCTTCATTAAGATTAAGACACGTAAGTGGGTCTGCTGCTAATTGAACCTGTAAAATACTATTGATTTTGGCAATAATGGTGCTCCAATACCTCGCCAATTTGGGGCATCTGCATAAATTATTATTATGAATAAGATTGCCAAGTTGGGCTTGAAACTTTTGGACAAATTTGGGTATATCGCCTGCCCCATTTGTGTAATTGCACAGACGTACGCTACACTCGGTGCAATATAAACAGATGGGATAGTCTCTGTGCCGCTGACACTGACACCAATGGACCTACCTCCAAAATCTGCTCCCACTATTCGCCATCAATGGGGCCAACATCTCTCTCCCATCCCTCCCTACAAGGTAAAATGTCAGGGGCTTGTATGTGCGACAATAGATAAGTTTAGATTCTAGAAATGATCCCTTTCTTCTCAGGGTCAATGTCAATGTCAATGGAGTCTAGGAACGCAGAGTCTTCTAGTTTCAATTTAGAGTGTCTACTCTGACACCTCAAAGCATAGTGTAGTTGAACATACCCTGTTTCCCCTAAAATAAGACCTAGTGTGATTGTCGGTGATAGTTGCAATAAAAGCCCTACCCCCCAAATAAGCCCTAGTTAAAGTCCTTGTAGGTCTTCTTTTCAGGGTAGGACTTATTTTTGAGGAAACAGAGTAGGGCTTATTTGGGTGGTAGGGCTTATATTGCAGCCAACACCGACACTCAAGCTAGGTCTTATTTTAGGGGAAACAGGGTATTGGTAATGATGACCTTTAAGCATAGGGAATTCACTCAGTAATTGGGAGTATGGTTTTAGGGCAGGCCCATCAAGAATATGATAGAGGAATTTAATCCCCAACCTTTCCCAAATCGGGTGTTTGGGAACCTTGTCTTAATCTGTGTAGAAGCGGTTGTGCCAAATGGGGGTTTGACATATATAGCCGTTAATCCGAGTGTGTTCTTAACCCCCTTCCACACTTTCATCAGTAGCTCGTGGGGCAATTAAATGGGATTTTAGGGAGTTTCATTTCCATATGGGACAGGGAGGTATAGGCTTTGTCCGGGCCGACAAGAAGATTCCCAGAGGGGTCTGTAGTTGTCCCAAGACTTTTATACCATAATTTAAGCCCATTATCATTCAAAAATAAAACCACTCACCTATTCTGTTCTATCATGTCAAACTAACAAGTTGTCACTAGAGTGAATATATAAAAAATTTATAAAGCGCTACCATCAACCTTAATATAGCAAAGTGATCCAATAAATAATGTGATCCAATAAAGGATGTGATCCTATAAAAAATAAACTAATCATATATATGTGTCCAGTAAACCACACTAAATATATATTAATGACTGTTTTTCCAAAATGCTTGTAGATTTCTGGAGACACTGGGATAAAAGTCAAATACCACTCGTTTGTAAGATAAAACACAAAAGGACAATGATACCCAAATGATCAGGTGTGCAGTCTCTGATGATGTTCACATGTGGTGGATTGCTTTCAAACCTTCATTGCTTTCAATCCTTCATAGATCGATATTGCTCAAACAAAAGAAAGGGCATACCTCATTGCGCAAATAAAAATAAAAATGACATGTGCGTAATAAAACACAGTTACACTCACACATGCCCCACAATAAAATCGCATTTAAGAAGGTCAGTTGCATATATTCAGAGACAATCTCCTCACTTGGCTGTTTCTGCTCACACAGCACTGGGGTTACTGGCTCCTCCTACGCGTTACATCACTGGCACGTGACTTTTTTGAGATATCAGCACATAACACAATAATAGCAGTCACTATCGTTTGTTCATCTTAATATCATTTTTGGTTCACAATTTGATACAATCATTCACATCAGCGCTTTAGTAATTTTTATACAATTTGTCACTATAGTGACTGTCCCAAACTATGTGGTCATGGAATGAATTAGTACCTGCTAGGGATGAGCTTTCTGTTCGAGTTGAACATGAGTTAGACTTGAACATCGGCTGTTCGATCGTTCGACAAAGAACAAACATTATGAGACGTTTGCGTGAAATTCGAGTGGCACGTCACGCCCCATAATGCACTGCGTCATCGCAGTGCATTGCTGGCTGATGATTAGCCAAGCATACACTATGACCCACATGCTTTGGCCAATCACAGCACCATCAGCAAAGAGAGCCATAATTGGCCAAAGGCAGGGTGCCTTTGGCCAATTATGGCTCAAGGGCACACTGCACACTGCACACTATATAAGGCCTCCTACACGTCGGCCTTGTGTAGTGTGTTGTTGGCAGAGACAGAGAGAAAGAGAGTGTCATTTTATTTACTTTGAGCAGCCAGTTGATTCAGTTAGCTGTAGCGTATTTAGTATATATATATATATATATATATATATATATATTTTTTTTTTTTTTTTTTTTTTCTCTCTCTCTCTTCCTTTTTCTCCCCCTCTCTTCTCCCTTCCTTCTCTTTTTTCCTTTTGATAAAGGTCTGGACCGGACTGAAGGAAAGCGACTGCAGGCCCTTTACAAAGGCGTTTAGCTAAGTAATGGCCACAGGGGAAGATGAAATGGTGCAACCCAGTGGTGCCAATGGCTACCACTGGAAATTACACCCTGGGCGTCTGTATGGTCAAACTGATCCAGCTGGGTCTCTTTAAAAAATGAATTAATTAATTTTACAAATTCCATATAGGAATCCCCATAATGAATAAGCGAACAAAAACAACCACAACAACAACAAACCTCTTGATTGAAACTTAAATTAAATCTCTTATATGCATGCCGATAAAAAATAATAATAGAGAAAGAATTCTCAACTCCTGTGGTAAGAGGAAAGACATAGGTAGTCCAGAAAAGGGTGTATATATGAAGCCAACGAAGGCCACAACAATAATGTAAATTAACAGCAAAAAGCTATATTTAAAAAAAAAAACCTCTACAAAAATTGACAAATATACCAAAACAAGCCACTAGAGGAAAGGCTTATATATACATACATATATATATATATATATATATATATATATATATATATATATATATATATATATACACACTATATCCAGTTTAGCTAGATCTCACTGCAGACTGTTCCTCCTGGTGCACTGTTTCTAATATACTTCAGGCAGGCAGTTGATTCAGTTGGCGGCAGTGTATTTAGTATATATACACCCCGGCGCTGTGTGTGTATATATATACAATCTGTGTCTATTGACCTTGTATCATAACAGTGCATTCACTTAGGGGCAACAGGACTTCCAGCGTGACTTTTGGAGGCAACTTGGACACGACTTGAGTGTGAATCACAGTGCGACTTACAACACGACTTTAATGTAAAAAAACAAAACTACATGGTTCCCCTTCAAGAGCATACCAGGCCCTTCAGGTCTGGTATGAATATTAAGGGGAACCCCGCGCCCCAAAAAAAGAAAATGGCGTGGGGTCCCCCTCAAAATCCATACCAGGCCCTTCAGGTGGGCCAAAATTCCTCCAGGACGCTGTAAAAGCCTCATTGCACGTTATCGCAAACGCTTGGTTGCAGTTGTTGCTGCTAAGGGTGGCCCAACCAGTTATTAGGTTTAGGGGGCAATCACTTTTTCACACAGGGCCATGATGGTTTGGATTTTTTTTCACCTTTAATAATAAACACCTTCATTTACAAATTGCATTTTGTGTTTACTTGTGTTGTCCTTGACTATTGTTTAAATTGGTTTGATGTTCCGAAACACTTAAGTGTGACAAACATGCAAAGGAACAGGAAATGAGGAAGGGGGCAAACACTTTTTCACACCACTGTATATATATATATACTGTATCCTGTGTAGCTAGATATGACTGCAGGCCATTCCTGGTGTACGTATTCAAATACACTTTTAGGCAGGCAGGCAGGTCATTAAGGTTATTCAGTGATCTGAAGTGCATAAAATATATATACAGTCTCCAACACATATATATCCACTGAATTCTAGTCTAGCCAAGCCTATATCTGACTGCAGACCATTGCTGGTGTAAATTTTCAAATACATTTTCAGGCAGGCAAGTGATTCAGTGATCTGCAGTGTAGTAAATATATATACAGTCTCCAACACACATATATATATATATATATATATATATATATATATATATATATATATATATATATCCACTGCATTCTAGTCTAGCCAAGCCTATATCTGACTGCAGGCCATTGCTAGTGTACGAGTTCAAATACACTTTCAGGCAGGCAGGCAGGCAAGTGATTCAGTGATCTGCAGTGAATTAAATAAATATATCCAGTCTCCAACATATATATATATATCCACTGCATTCCAGTTTAGCCAAGCCTATATCTGACTGCAAGCCATTGCTGGTGTACTTTTTCAAATACACTTTTTAGGCAGACAGGCAGGCAGGCAAGTGATTCAGTGATCAGCAGTGCATTAAATATATATACAGTCTCCAACACATATATATATATATATATATATATATATATATATATATATATATATATATATATATATATATATCCACTGCATTCCAGTCTAACCAAGCCTATATCTGACGGCAGGCCATTCCTGGTGTAAGTATTCAAATACACTTTCAGGCAGACAGGAAGACCAGGGAGGTTATTCAGTGATCTGCAGTGCATAAAATATATATACAGTCTCCAACATATATAGAGTGGGGCAAAAAAAGTATTTAGTCAGCCACCAATTGTGCAAGTTCTCACATTTAAAAAGATGAGAGAGGCCTGTAATTGTTAACATAGGTATACCTCAACTATGATAGACAAAATGTGGAAATAAATCCAGACAATCTCATTGTCTGATTTTTGAAAGAATTTATTTGCAAATTATGATGGAAACTATGTATGTGGTCACCTACATACGAGTACGATTTCTGGCTCCCACAGACCTGTATCTTCCTCTTTAAGAGGCTCCTCTGTCCTCCACTCATAACCTGTATTAATGGCACCTGTTTGAACTTGTTATCAATATAAAAGACACCTGTCCACAATCTCAAACAGTCACACTCCAAACTCCATTATAGTGAAGACCAAAGAGCTGTCGAAGTACACCAGAAACAAAATTGTAGACCTGCACCAGGCTGGGAAGACTGAATCTGCAATAGGCAAGCAGCTTGGTGTGAAGAAATCAACTGTGGAAGCAATATCTAGAAAATGGAAGACATACAAGACCACTGATAATCTCCCTCGATCTGGGGCTCCATGCAAGATCTCACTACGTGGGGTCAAAATGATCACAAGAACGATGAGCAAAAATCCCAGAACCACACGGGGGGACCTAGTGAATGACCTGCAGAGAGCTGGGACCAATGTAACAAAGGCTACCATCAGTAACACGCTACGCCACCAGGGACTCAGATCATGCAGTGCCAGACGTGCCCCCCTGCTTAAGCCAGTACATGTCCGGGCCTGTCTGAGGTTTGCTAGAGAGTATTTGGATGATCCGGAAGAGGACTGGGAGAATGTCATATGGTCAGATATAACCAAAGTAGAACTGTTTGGTAGAAACACAATTCGTCGTGTTTGGAGGAGAGAGAATGATGAGTTGCAACCAAAGAACACCATGCCTACTGTGAAGCATGGGGGTGGCAACATCATGCTTTGAGGCTGTTTCTCTGCAAACGGAACAGGACGACTAATCCGTGTACATGAAAGAATGAATGGGGCCATGTATCGTGAGGTTTTGAGTGCAAACCTCCTCCCATCAGCAAGGACATTGAAGATGAAACGTGGCTGGGTCATTCAGCATGACAATAATCCCAAACACACCGCCCGGGCAACAAAGGAGTGGCTACGTAAGAAACATTTCAAGGTTCTGGAGTGGCCTAGCCAGTCTCCACATCTCAACCACATAGAAAACCTTTGGAGGGAGTTGAAAGTCTGTGTTGCCCAGCGACAGCCCCAAAACATCACTGTTCTAGAGGAGATCTGCATAGAGGAATGGGCCAACATACCAGCAACAGAGTGTGACAACCTTGTGAAGACTTACAGAAAATGTTTTACCTCTGTCATTGCCAACAAAGGATATATAACAAAGTATTGAGATTAACTTTTCATATTGACAAAATACTTCATTCCATCATTTGCAAATAAATTCTTTCAAAAATCAGACAATGTGATTGTCTGGATTTGTTTCCACAATTTGTCTCTCATAGTTGAGGTATACCTATGATGACAATTACAGGCCTCTCTCATCTTTTTAAGTGGGAGAACTTGCACAATTGATGGCTGACTAAATACTTTTTGCCCCACTGTATATCCACTGCATTCTAGTCTAGCCAAGCCTATATCTGACTGCAGGCTATTGCTGGTGCACGTTTTCAAATACACTTTCAGGCAGGCAGGCAGGCAAGTGATTCAGTGATCTGCAGTGCATTAAATAGATATACAGGGGGAGTGCGCATGCGCGGGCAGCCGGAGCGGATGCAAGCCTAGACTGCTCCGCACTCTCCCGGCACATTAGGCTAACTTACGCTGCCCACCGGCCCCGCTCGTCCCCATATACATACGGGACAGCGGGCACTGAATACGCGGATCGCTCCCCCATGCCTACTAGATCGTCGGGGAAGGCGCACGGCGGCAATTTACATCCGCCTCGTGGATCTGGCCGTAAATCCAAGATGGTGACCGGCAAGCATACAGGGCCCAGACCGGAGCAGCAGCCACAGCTACAGAGGGACAGAGGACGCTCAGCTGGCTGCAAGTCTTTTGATGTGGGCTCTCTCACAGCTTCTCCACCTTCAGGTGAGCAGATGGATCGTCCCTGTCCAGCATCCAGCCCTGTCAGATCTCTTTCTCAGGCCTCTTCTCCGTCCCCAGGCCCTGCTTCTCATGCCTCATCTGCCCTGGAAAGGGACCTATCGGACATATTTCTCAGCCAGACCAGCGGCCATGATATGGATCCTGATAGCCCTGAGGGATCCCCTGACCCTTTACCTGAACCATTGCCATATTCCCCTGATACTGTCTTGCTTGCTCGTTTTGCGGACATGCTGAGGAAAGAGCTAGAGAAAGCTACATCTAAATTAACCTCTGACCTACGGCAAGATTTCCAAAGTTTGGGTTGTCGGCTGGATAGTATAGAGTCCAAAGTTGATGATACTGTCCATAGAGTGTCACAGAATTCTGACATGATCACCAAACTCCACGATCGTTTGGAGGAAGCCTACAATAGAATTGACGACCTGGAAAATCGTGCCAGACGTTACAATTTCCGTATATTCGCGGTTTACCGGAATCAGTTAAAGATATTGCTTCTTTCACTTCTTCTTTGATGCATTTGGCGGTCCCAGAGATTGATGACATTCATATGGAAATTGATCGCATTCATAGAGCTTTGGTCCCCCTGAAACCTGATGGACCACCTCGAGACGTGATTGTAAAGCCCCATTTCTTTGGGGTTAAAGAAGCCATTATGCGGTATGCCAGGGATCGCCCTGACTTGGAGGTTGAAGGTCATCATATTCAAATCTTCGCGGATATATCGCAAGCTACCATTCAGAAGAGGAGGGCGTTCAAGCCGCTGCTATCCCCTTTGATTCAACGCAATATTCGCTATCGCTGGAACTATCCCTTCCGACTACAGTTTACTTATGACAATCGATCGTATGCTTTCTCTACATTTGCAGATGGGGAAAATTTTTTGCTGAAACTGGGATTTATTACCCAGACCCCAATTTCTTCTGGTCCGTCCACAGCTACTGATCTCCCCCCTCCGCTTTTGCCACTCTGGTCTTCCCCGACTTCGAAGAAATCCGCAACATCGCGTCGAGTTACCTGAGAGACTCTATGCTGTCATTTTTTTTTCTTTTTTTTTCTTTTTCTTTTTTTGATTACACTGGAAAACCGGACTCGGGGGGGAAGGGGAAAATATAAAGAGTTGTAGATTTATGTTTTATTCTGTTTTTTCCCCTTTTTTCCTAGGGTTTGGGGGTGTTTTCTTTTCTAGGCGGTAGCTTCTCTGTGGTCCTCATATAGGACATTAGCTGCCGTTTGTAGATTTTTATTGCTTGATCAGATTACTATATGTTTTTTCTTTGTATTACTTAGAGTTTTCAGGTATATGTCTATGGGCATAACATTTGCTATCTCTTATTGTGCCGGGAGGTGGCTATGTGCTCTCCCTGTTGGTAGGACTCTCCCCATTGATTTTCTTTGGTGGAGACTCCCACATTTCCAGACCTAGGTTCTGGTCTAAGTTGTTACATTATGTTTAACTTCTGTTGCTTAATGTTTTTCTTTCTGTTGATACTGGGTGTTGTTGAACCCACGTATCGGTTTTTTTTTTTTCTCTCTCTTTGCTTTCTTCCTAGTCTTCACTATTATTTCTTTTTTTTCCTTGAGGGTCAGCCAGCGGAACTTTGGTTCATCGAAGAGGTCCATATGTTGCCATTGGTGGGTGAGTCTGCCTATCATGTACATTTACGTTTTCTACCATGTCCCGGTTAACTGACTCGACTGGAACCATTCGACTGCTATCCCATAACGTACAGGGACTGGGCTCCCCATCTAAGCGGATTCAGGTATTTAACTATTACAAATCTCTGAATGTAGATATTGTAGCTCTTCAGGAAACGCATTTTGCTTCCTCTTTCACCCCCCGCTATATGCATAAAGATTATCCTGTGTGTAACTTTGCTAATGCCACAGAGAAAAAACGTGGGGTAGCACTCTGTTTGTCACGGCGACTTTCATTTATTGAGAATAAAGTGCTGCGGGATCCAGAGGGGAGGTTTCTAATGGTTAAGGGTCACTTGGGGAGCAATTTGGTGACAATTTTGGTTTATTATGCCCCCAACACGAATCAAGTAGCATTTTTTAAAGCCCTGCTCCGGTCATTAGCGTCGGAGTTTGAGGGTGATGTGATCCTAGCCGGGGATTCTAATTTAGCACTAGATCACGTTTTGGATAAATCACATTTATCTCATCTTCGATCCCCTCCCAAACATAGCCGAATCTTTGCTCCTTGATGTGGCTGCCAAGTCGCCTTCGCCCTCCTATCTTATGCCCCACCCTGTCTCACTCCCTGGAGGTTTGGGACAGGGTGCGACATCGTAAACCGCTAGTGTCTTCGCATACTCCATTGGCCCCGGTGTTCTGTAACCCAGAATTTCCACCTGGCTTGACTCCACAAGCATTCCAGTGGTGGCTCAATAAAGGCCTCCTACGGATAGGTGACTATCTAGAAGGGAACCGACCTCATTCCTTGCAGTACTTTATAGAGACAATACAGATGCCCTCTAGTGAACTGTTTCGGTATAATCAAATTGTATCCTTTATACGTTCTAAACTCGGTTTGCTTGATAGACCGTTTACTCTTACGAATTTTGAATTATCTTGCCAATCAAAGGACCTAGTACGGGGACGTATATCTACTATTTATGCTACTATTACGGACCCACTTACTAAACTCCCCTATATGACCCACTGGGAACGGGACTTGAATCTTACTTTTGACCTGCCTGACTGGCAAGATATAGCTTATGCTTTATCTAAAGTATCTGTTAATACTACACTGATTGAGGCAAATTACAAAACTCTACTACGATGGTATTTAGTGCCAACCAGGATAGCTAAGATGCATCCATCTGCATCCCCCATGTGCTTTAGACGGTGTGGTCAGGTGGGTACAATGTGCCACATTTGGTGGCAATGCCCAACAATAGTTAGATTTTGGATTCGTATATTTAACCTTATATACACGGTTACTGGGGTCAATATTCGTAGAGCCCCAGAGGTAGCGCTTTTTCAAAAGCTCCCTGATGGGGTTCCCAAGAAGTCTTCAAAACTGATAACATATATAATTTTGGCCGCTAGGATAACTATAGCTAGATATTGGAAGCAGTCGATGGTTCCTCTTGACTCTGTGAAACTTAAGCTTAACTGGATCATGGTTAATGATAGACTCACCTGGACCCTTCGTAATAATTCCAAGAAATTTAACATGATTTGGGATCCGTGGATCAAATATGTCTCTCCCTTGTGATTTGCCGCTGGTTGACCCTCCCTCTTTCTCTTTCCTTTCTTTCTCTCTTCTCTCTTCTTCCTCTTTTTCTTTCTTTTCCGTTTTTTCCTTTCTGTCCTTTTTTTTCTTCTCTATATTTACTGTTTAACAAGATATTTTTTATAACTTGGAAAAGGTCAGGCGTAACTCCGTGAGGTCGTTACTTGTGGAAGGGGGGTGTAGGGGAGTTTCCCCCCTCCCTGTTTTTTTTTTCTTTCTCCTTTTTTTTTTCCTCCCCCTCTACCCTGCTCTGTTTTCTACACTGTTATTATTCCTGATAATATAGACATAAAAGGTTCTCTGGACGAGATCTAAATGGGCCTAGCAGAGTGTGGGGCATGCTTGTGAATTTGATTTGCGAAGCACCATACTCTTCTGGGCTACTCCGTAATGTGCAGCCTATCATTATATTGATTACGTTTAGTTATATTTGACTTATGGTTTTAAGAAGCTACACTCCCACGTTTTACTGTCGGTAGACCTGGCTAATGTGTAGGTTAGGGGTCATATTCTCCAGATTTTATTTGTTCACTGACCGTACTATTTGTGATATTTTTCTTACTGTCTTACCTTGCATTATAAATAAAAACATATTGAAAGTAAATAGATATACAGTCTCCAACATATATATATATATATATATTGCATTCCAGTTTAGCCAAGCCTATATCTGACTGTAGGCTATCGCTGGTGCACGTTTTCAAATACACTTTTAGGCAGGCAGGCAGGCAGGCAAGTGATTCAGTGATCTGCAGTGAATTAAATATATATACAGTCTCCAACATATATATATCCACTGCATTCCAGTTTATCCAAACCTATATCTGACTGCAGGCCATTGCGTGTGTACGTTTTCAAATACACTTTTTAGACAGGCAGGCAAGTGATCCAGTGATCTGCAGTGCATTAAATATATATACAGTCTCCAACATATATATATCCACTGCATTCTAGTCTAGCCAAGCCTATATCTGACTCCAAATTTAGGCCTTAGGTGTTGGTGGTACCAGAACACTGTAAGCCCTCACAGTTCCTCTAGGTAGGAGCTGGAATGGGCCCTGCTGTGAAATATTATATCAAGAATTGTAATTACATTCACCTGTTGAACAGGGGCAGAAAAATTGGGCCTTTGGTGGTGGTGGCGGTACCACAACACTGTAAGCCCTCACAGTTACTCTTGGTGGGAGCTGGAACGGGCCCTTCTGTGAAATATTACATCAAGAATTGTATTTACATGCCCCTGTTGAACAGGGTCAGAAAAAGTGGGTCTTTGGTGGTGGTGTGTTGGTGTTGCCACAACATTGTAAGCCCTCACAGTTACTCTTGGTGGGCACAGGAACGGGCCCTGCTGTGAAATATTAGATCAAAAATTGTAATTACACTGCATCCTGTCCTGCATACTTCCCAGCTGCCAGAAGGTTACCCAGTGTGCCGTGAAAGAAAAGTAAGTCCCTGTCCATGCCTGCTGGGCGATGAGTCAGTGGTAATATTCACCTTACCACTGACCGCCCTATTCAACGAGGCCAAAACATCAACTTTTACATGCCGGTAGAGAGCCAGAATGGCCTTGAGAGAAAAAAGATGGCATTTGGAAACCTGCCACTGAGGTACCACACTTTCAACAAATTCTCGAAAGGGGGCAGAGTCTACCACCTTAAAAGGCAGCAATTGGAGTGCTAGCAATTTAGCCAAACTAGCATTCAGCCGCTGAGCATGTGCATGGCTGGGACCAAATTTCTTTAGACAGTTTAGCAACTGGGGTAGGGAAATTTGCCTGCTACAATCAGATTTAGGTGTACCGCTATCAGATTGCCTGCAAGTGCTTGGGACACCTAATTCTCCACCTTCATTCCTCTCAGTGTAGGTCTCTGAGAGGACTGAAGGTATAGTGGGGTTGGAGATCCCAGCTGATGAGGAGAGGTCCGTCTTGTTCTTTGGTTTGGGTCTTTTAAGTACTGTTGCCAATGGACTGAATGGGAGCTCGACATATGTCTGTTCAAGCATGTGGTGCCCAAGTGGCTGCTGTTTTGGCCACGCTTGATAAGCTTCAGACATATGTCACAAACAGCAATGGTGCGATCTGCTGCAAACGTCTCAAAAAAGGTCCACACCAAAGAACTTTTGAAAAAATGCACGGAGTCAGCAGCGCCCTGCAAATGCAGAGCTATGCGGTGTGATGCAGTTGGTTGGCTGTCCTTAAGCTGGCCCCTGGAGGGCATCCTACCTCGTTGGAGATATGCCGCATCCTCCTCCTCCTCCTCTCTTCTATCAGGCACCCACATATAGTCAAGGACCTCATCATCCCCTCCCTCCTCGCCACTGGAGCAAACCTGGCAATATGCTGCAGCTGGGGGAACATGAGTGCCAGTTTCTTTTCCTTCTTGGGCACCCCCTCTCTCTGGGCTCACATTACTGCCTTTATCCTTAACCTGGGTACCATCATCGAAACCTTCAAAATGCTGTGCATCCTCCTGCAGCATGTACCCAACACTGCGGTTGAACAGTTCGGGGGACTCCTCAGGACATATTGGCAGGGCTAGGGAGGGAGTGACTGATGCCAAACTTGTCTTAGCCTGGGTGACAGAGGATAAGGGGGATGAGGACGGCTTTGTGATCTACTCTACCAACTCTTCTGCATGTTGTGGCTCAACGCGGCCAACTGTCGAAAAAAAGGACAAGCGTTCCCCACAGCCACGTGCTGAGGATGTACCGTGTCCACGACCAGCACTGTTGGCTGTAGAAACAGAGACCTGCTTGTCCTCTTTTAGTGGCCTGTGAGGGTCTGCCTTCCCTTGGTGGCCTTCCAGACATGCTATAAAACTGGATTAGCAAAACACCACCTGAAATTTACTAGAAAAGTTACACCAGCAATGGCCTGCAGTCAGATATAGGCTTGGCTAGACTGGAATGCAGTTGATGTATATATGTAGGAGACTGTATATATATTTTATGCACTACAGATCACTGAATCACCTGCCTGCCTGAAAGTGTATTTGAAAACATACACGAGGAACTACCGGCAGTCAGATATAGGCTTGGCTAGACTGGAATGCAGTTGATGTATATATGTTGGAGACTGTATATATAATGAATGCCCTGCAATTCACTGAATCACTTGCCTGCCTGCCTGAAAGTGTATTTGAAAATGTATACCAGCAATGGCCTGCCATCAGATATAAGCTTGGCTAGACTGGAATGGACATTAAGGGGAACCCCGTGCCAACAAAAAAAATGGCATGGGGGTCCCCCTCAAAATCCATACCAGACCCTTATCCGAGCACGCAACCTGGCAGGCTGCAGGAAAAGAGGGGGACGAGAGAGCGCCCCCCTCCTGAACCGCACCAGGCCACATGCACTCAACAGTGAGAGGATGCTTTGGGGTCCCCCCAAAGCACCTTGTCCCCATGTTGATGAGGACAAGCGCCTCATCCCCACAACCACCGGCCAGGGTCTGTGGGCGGATAAGGGTCTGGTCTGGATTTTGAGGGGGACCCCCGCGCCATTTTTTTTGGCACGGGGTTCCCCTTAAAATCCATGCCAAATCTGAAGGGCCTGGTATGGATTTTGAGGTGGACCCCCACGCCATTTTTATTTTTTTGGAGCGGGGTTCCCCTTAAAATCCATGCCAGACCTGAAGGGCCTGGTATGGATTTTGAGGGGGACCCCACGGCATTTTCTTTTTTTGGGGCGCGGGGTTCCCCTTAATATTCATACCAGACCTGAAGGGCCTGGTATGCTCTTGAAGGGGAACCATGTAGTTTTGTTTTTTTACATTAAAGTCGTGTTGTAAGTCGCGCTGTGATTCACACTCAAGTCGTGTCCAAGTTGCCTCCAAAAGTCACGCTGGAAGTCGTGTTGCCCCTAAGTGAATGCACTGTTATGATACAAGGTCAATAGACACAGATTGTTATTGTCAGAGTCACGTCGAATCTCCTATCTGTATCGAACTTTGTCAAAACGAAAATGAAAATAAAGCATTTATTTATGTTGGATCTTTTCTTTTTCGTTTCCTTTTATGTTGGAGACTGTATATATATTTTATGCACTGCAGATCACTGAATCACCTGGCTGCTTGCCTGCCTAAAAGTGTATTTGAAAACGTACACCAGGAACTACTTGCAGTCAGATATAAGCTTGGCTAGACTAGAATGCAGTGGATATATATGTAGAAGACAGTATATATATTTTATGCACTGCAGATCACTGAATAACCTGCCTGGCCTGCCTGAAAGTGTGTTTGAATACATACACCAGGAACGGTCTGCAGTGAGATCTAGATAAACTGGATACAGTGGACATATATATATATATATATATATATATATATATACAGTGGTGTGAAAAAGTGTTTGCCCCCTTCCTCATTTCCTGTTCCTTTGCATGTTTGTCACACTTAAGTTACATAGTTACATAGTTACATAGTTAGCCAGGTTGAAAAAAGACACAAGTCCATCCAGTTCAACCTTAAAAACAAATAAATAAAATAAAAAATAATCGTACAATCCAGATACCCAATTTTATGCCCACAATTGATCCAGAGGAAGGCGAAAAAAAACCCCAGCAGAGCATGCTCCAATTTACTACAGCAGGGGAAAAAAATTCCTTCCTGATCCCCCAATAGGCGATCGGATTTTCCCTGGATCAACTTTACCTATGTTAGTACCTAGTTATATTATGTACCATCAGGAAAGTATCCAAGCCTTTCTTAAAGCAATCTACTGAACTGGCCAGAACCACCTCTGGTGGGAGTCTATTCCACATTTTCACTGCTCTAACTGTGAAGAAACCTTTCCGTACTTGAAGCTGAAATCTCTTTTCCTCTAGACGTAAAGAGTGCCCCCGTGTCCTCTGGGTTGACCGTACAGAGAACAACTCAACACCAAGTTCACTATATGGACCCCTAATATATTTGAACATGTTAATCATATCCCCCCTTAATCTCCTCTTCTCAAGAGTGAATAAATTTAGTTCCTCTAATCTCTCCTCATAGCTGAGTTCCTCCATGCCTCTTATCAGTTTGGTTGCCCTTCTCTGCACTTTCTCCAGTTCCCCGATATCCTTTTTGAGAACTGGTGCCCAAAACTGAACGGCATATTCCAGGTGAGGTCTTACTAATGATTTGAACAGGGGCAAAATTATATCTCTTTCTCTGGAGTCCATACCTCTCTTAATACAAGAAAGGACTTTGCTCGCTTTGCAAACAGCAGCTTGGCATTGCATGTTGTTATTGAGCTTATGGTCTACCAAAACCCCCAGATCCTTCTCCACTATGGATTCCCCCAGTTGTACTCCCCCTAGCATGTATGATGCATGCATATTCTTAGGCCCCAAGTGCATAACTTTACATTTATCAACATTAAACCTCATCTGCCACATAGTCGCCCAATTAGACAGTGTATTGAGGTCGGCTTGTAAATTGGAGACATCCTGTAAAGACGTTATTCCACTGCATATCTTGGTGTCATCTGCAAAGACAGAAATATTACTTTTGATGCCAGACCCAATATCATTTATAAAGATGTTAAAAAGTAAGGGTCCCAACACTGAACCTTGGGGTACACCACTGATAACCTTAGACCATTCAGAGTAAGAGTCATTAACCACGACTCTTTGAATTCTGTCTTCTAGCCAATTTTCTATCCATTTACAAACTGATATTTCCAAACCTGTAGACTTTACCTTACACATGAGCCGTGTGTGCGGAACTGTATCGAATGCTTTTGCAAAATCCAAGTATACCACGTCCACCGCCACCCCTCTGTCCAAGGTTTTACTTACCTCCTCATAAAAAAAAATCAGATTTGTCTGACAACTTCTGTCTTTCATGAATCCATGCTGTCTGTTGCTTAAAGAGTTATTGTTCAGCAAGAACTCGTCGATGTGGTCTTTTATTAAACGCTCCAGTATCTTCCCAGCTATAGAAGTTAAGCTAACAGGTCTATAGTTACTTGGTAAAGACTTTGATCCCTTTTTAAATATAGGCACCACGTTCGCCCTGCGCCAATCCAGTGGGACTATTCCCGTCATTAATGAGTCCCTAAAAATTAGATACAATGGCTCTGAAATTACAGAGCTCAATTCTTTTAGGATCCGTGGGTGGATGCCATCAGGTCCAGGTGCTTTATCCACCTTTATTCTGTCTAAGTATTTCTGGACCATATCCCTTTTGAGCCATTGTGGATAAGTGTTTCGGAACATCAAACCAATTTAAACAATAGTCAAGGACAACACAAGTAAACACAAAATGCAATTTGTAAATTAAGGTGTTTATTATTAAAGGTGAAAAAAATCCAAACCATCATGGCCCTGTGTGAAAAAGTGATTGCCCCCTAAACCTAATAACTGGTTGGGCCACCCTTAGCAGCAACAACTGCAACCAAGCGTTTGCGATAACGTGCAATGAGGCTTTTACAGCGTCCTGGAGGAATTTTGGCCCACTCATCTTTGCAGAATTGTCCTAATTCAGTTACATTAGAGGGTTTTCGAGCATGAACGGCCTTTTTAAGGTCATACCACAACATCTCAATAGGATTCAGGTCAGGACTTTGGCTAGGCCACTCCAAAGTCTTCATTTTGTTTTTCTTCAGCCATTCGGTGGTGGACTTGCTGGTGTGTTTAGGATCATTGTCCTGCTGCAGAACCCAAGTTCGTTTCAGCTTGAGTACACGAACAGATGGTCGGACATTCTCCTTCAGGATCTCTTGGTAGACAGCAGAATTCATAGTTCCTTTTATCACGGCAAGTCTTCCAGGTCCTGAAGCAGCAAAACAGCCCCAGACCATCACACTACCACCACCATATTTTACTGTTGGTATAATGTTCTTTTTATGAAATGCAGTGTTCCTTCTACGCCAGATATACTTGGACACACACCTTCCAAAGAGTTCCACTTTTGTCTCATCGGTCCACAGAATGTTGTCCCAAAAGTCTTGGGGATCATCAAGATGTGTTGTGGAGAAATTGAGACGAGCTTTGATGTTCTTTTTGCTCAGCAGTGGTTTTCTCCTTGGAACTCTGCCATGCAGGCCATTTTTGCCCAGTCTTTTCCTGATGGTGGAGGCATGAACGCTGACCTTAACTGAGGCAAGTGAGGTCTGCAGTTCCTTGGGCGTTGTTGTGGGGTCTTTTGTGACCTCTTGGATGAGTCGTCGCTGCGCTCTTGGGGTAATTTTGGGCGGCCGGCCACTCCTGGGAAGGTTCACCACTGTTCCATGTCTTCGCCATTTGTGGATAATGGCTCTCACTGTGGTTCGCTGTATTCCCAAAGCTTTGGAAATGGCTTTATAACCCTTTCCAGACTGATAGATCTCAATTACTTTCTTTCTCAATTGTTCCTGAATTTCTTTGGGTCTCGGCATGATGTGTAGCTTTTAAGGATCTTCTGGTGGACCTTACTGTGTCAAGCAGCTCCTATTTAAGTGATGCCTTGATTGTGAACAGGTGTGGCAATAATCAGGCCTGGGTGTGGCTAGAGAAATTGAACTCAGGTGTGGACAACCACAGTTATAGTATGTTTTAACAAGGGGGGCAATCACTTTTTCACACAGGGCCATGATGGTTTGGATTTTTTTTCACCTTTAATAATAAACACCTTCATTTACAAATTGCATTTTGTGTTTACTTGTGTTGTCCTTGACTATTGTTTAAATTGGTTTGATGTTCCGAAACACTTAAGTGTGACAAACATGCAAAGGAACAGGAAATGAGGAAGGGGGCAAACACTTTTTCACACCACTGTATATATATATATATATATATATATATATATATATATATATATATATATATATATATATATATAAAATATACAAAAAATTGCAACTTTAAAAGAAGTCCACTTTTTCATATATAGCAGCGCATGCACACTTTAAATTTTTTTTTTAATATAAAGTGAGTTCATTAGAATTTTGATCAGTGTCCAGAAAAGAAGGTGCTTATTCTATCCGTTCTTTGTTGTGATTAAACTGCAGCTTCCACCATAAAAGTTCACCACTTGTGGGGCACACACGATCCCCTTTGGGGATGCACTCACCGAACGACCAAGATCAAAAAAGCCTTTAAACTGCCATTCAACAATGCTTCTTTGGCCACTAGATGTCTCCCTTGTTGGAATTCGGTTTTAGGTTAAATTAGATGAGTTCAGTATGTGGTGAAAATAGCCAGTCCTGGAGTCTCACAAAGGTCTTCCCTTTGCAGCGTGGGGCACTGGTGTGATCTTACAGGGATCCAGAGAATGCTGGGAACCAGGAGGCAGGAAACAAGAAGCAGCTGGTCGTGACTATATATATATATATATATATATATATATATATATATATATATAAAATATACTGCAGTTAACTTAATCAACTGCTTGCCTGAAGTATATTAGAAACAGTACAGGAACAGTGTGATCTAGCTAACTGAATAAACTGCCTGCTCAAAGTAAGTATAGTGTGGGGGGCGTGGACTTAACCCCTGAGCCATAATTGGCCAAAGTCACCCTGCCTTTGGCCAATTATGCCTCTCTTTGCTGACAGCGCTGTGATTGGCCAAAGCATGTGGGTCATAGTGCATGCTTGGCCAATCATCAGCCAGCAATGCACTGCGATTATATAGTGCATCATGGGGCGCTGCTTGAATTTGGCATTAACGCCCCATAATGTTCGATCTTTGTCAAACAATTGAACAGCCTATGTTCGACTCAAACTCATGCTCAACTCGAACTCAAAGCTCATCCCTCCTAGCCAAGCCTATATCTGACTGTAGGCCATTGCTGGTGTACATTGCCAAATACACTTTCAGGCAGGCAAGTGATTCAGTGATCTGCAGTGCATTAAATAT
The DNA here is from genome assembly GCF_037356315.1 of Lithobates pipiens. NCBI lineage: Eukaryota > Metazoa > Chordata > Amphibia > Anura > Ranidae > Lithobates > Lithobates pipiens. Next base: position 470,580,784 of record NW_027507764.1, read on the forward strand.
ATACACAGTCTCCAACATATATATATATATCCACTGCATTCCAGTCTAGCCAAGCCTATATCTGACTGCAGGCCATTGCTGGTGTAAGTTTTCAAATACACTTTCAGGCAGGCAGGCACGTGATTCAGTGATCTGCAGTGCATTAAATATGTATACAGTCTCCAACATATATATATCCACTGCATTCCAGTCTAGCCAAGCCTATATCTGACTGCAGGCCATTCCTGGTGTACGTTTTCAAATACACTTTCAGGCAGGCGATTCAGTGATCTGCAGTGTATAAGATATATATATATATATATATATATATATATATACAGTCTCCTACATATATATCCACTGCATTCTAGTCTAGCTAAGCCTATACCTGACTGCAGGCCATTCCTGGTGTAATTCTTCTAGTAAACTTCAGGCGGTGTTTTGAAAATCCAATTTTACAGCATGGCCACCAAGGAAAGGCAGATCCTCACATGCCATTAAAAGAGGGCAAAAAGAGGGCAAGCAGGCTCTGTGTCTACAGCCAACAGTGCTGACACGGTGCATCCTCAGCACATGGCCATGGGGCACGCTTGTCCTTTTTTTTTCGACAGCTGGCTGTGTTGAGCCACAACATGCAGAAGAGTTGGTAGAGTGGATCACAAAGCCGCCCTCATCCTCCTCATCCTCTGCCACCCAGGCTAAGAGAAGTTTGGCTGCCAATGTATTCCATTGGCTCAATAGCATCAGTCACTCCTTCACTAGCCCCACCATCATGTCCTGAGGAGTCCCCCAAACTGTTCGACCACAGGAGGATGCGCAGCATATTGAAGGCTCCGATGATGGTACCCAGGTTGAGGATGAAGGCAGTAACATGAGCCCAGAGAGAGGGGGTGCCCAAGAAGGACAAGAAACTGGCAGTCATGTTCCCCCAGCTGCAGCATAATGCCAGGTTTGCTCCAGTGGCAAGGAGGGAGGGGATGATGAGGTCACTGACTCTACATGGATGCTTGATAGAAGAGAGGAGGAGGCACATCTCCAATGAGGCAGAATGACCTCCAGGGGCCAGCTTAAGGACACCCAACTGACTGCATCACACTGCAGAGCTCGGCATGTGCAGGGTGCTGCTGACTTCACGTTTTTTTTCAAAAGTTCTTTGGTGTGGGCCTTTTGAGACATGTACAGCTGATCGCACCATTGCTGTTTGCAACATATGTCTGAAGCGTATCAAGCATGGCCAAAACAGCAGCAGCTTGGGCACCACATGCTTGACCAGATATATGTCGAGCTCCCATGCAGTCCGTTGACAACAGTACTTAAAAGACCCACGCCAAAGAACAAGGTAGACCTCTCCTTGCTCCTCAGCTGGAATCTCCAACCCCACGATACCTTCAGTCCTCTTAGAGACCTGCACTGAGAGGAATGAAGGTGTAGAATTAGGTGTCCCAAGCACTTGCGGGCGATCTGCTAGTGGTACACCTAAATCGGATTGTGGCAGTAAAATTTCCCCACCCTAGTTGCTAAACCATTGAAGGAAATTCAGTCCCAGCCTCCAAAATGCTGGTAGTGATGATTCTGCCCCCTCCTCTTCTTCTTCCTCTATGGCCTCTTCCTGTGCATATTTATCCTCTGAACCAGCGGTGCTCTGTAGACTTTCTAGGGGCTACGCAAGCACTCAGGCAAAAAGATGCCATGCAGTGCTTGAGTTGGTCTGCTTAGGGGACAGGAGCCACACTGGGGCAGAGATTCTGGCAGCTCTGCAGGGACAGGTTCAGAGGTGGTTGACATCATGGCAGCTTCAAGCAGGAATGGTGGTTTGTGACAATGGCACCAACCTCCTTTCTGCCCTACGACAGGGACACTTGACCCATGTTCCCTGTTTGGCTCACATCCTTAATTTGGTGGTGCAGTGGTTCTTGCGCAGGTACCCGGGCTAACAGGATCTCCTGTGGCAGGCCAGGAAAGTCTGTGTGCATTTCCGCCGGTCATGTAATTCCAGTGCTCTGCTGGCTGACCTTCAAAAGGAATGCAACCTGCCCAAAACCCACCTCATCTGTGACATGTCCACCAGTTGGAACTCACAGTTGGAAATGCTGCAGCAGCTGCACACGCAGCAGAGGGTCATCAATGAGTACCTGTGCGAGTATGGCACCAGGACAGGGTCTGGGGAGCTTGGCTTTTTTTCGCTATGCCAGTGGCTAATGATCAAGGATGCATGCACTGTCCTGTCACCATTTTGAGGAGGCCACAAGGATGGTGAGCAGTGACAGTGCATGCATCAGTGATCCTGTCCCACTTGTCTTCCTATTGGAGCACACACTGCGTAGAATAATGGACAGGGCACTTGAGGTAGAACAGAGGGAGTAAGAGGAGGACTTCCTTACCTCTCAAGGCCCCCTTTTCCAGACAGTATTCCTGCAGGCCTGCCTATCACACAGGAAGAGGAGGGGGAGGAGGATGTGGATTGTGTCAGCATGGAGGTGGAGCCTAGCACTCAGCATCAGCAGCAGCAGTCTTTTAGGGATGATTTACAGTCCAAAGTAACCCATGGACTTGTACGTAGCTGGGAGGAGGTGACTGCGGATCATGTCGTCCTTAGTAACCCAGAGGACTCTGGACCGAATGCCTCAGCTAACCTACCCTGCATGGCCTTCCTGATCCTGCAAAGCCTGCGGAAGGATCCTCGTATTCTTCGGGTCAATGAGAGGGTCCATTACTGGCTGGCCACTCTCCTTGGTCCATGGTACAAGGGTAAGGTTGCGGACCTTGTCTTGCTGTTGCAGAGGGAGCAGAGGATGAGACATCTCCGGGAGGCCTTGCAGAAAGGTCTGTGCAACGCATTCCCAGAGACTGGGAGGTTACAAACTCCTGGTCCAGGACAACGTGTTGCTGAGGCTTGTTCAGACAATTTTTTAGTCCGCAGCCCCAAGGTATGATTGGTTCAAGCAACCATCGCCAGCATCTGATTTACATGGTGCAGGAATACCTAGGGGCAAGGACAGACTTGGACACCTTTCCCACCGAAAAGCCATGCAATCATGAGCCAGCAATGCACTGCGCCATCGCAGTGCATTGTGGGCCATGAGCGCCACACGAATTTGGCACGAACGGCCCATAACGTTCGGAATTCGCCGATCAGGCGAACAGCCGATGTTCGAGTCGAACGTATGTTCAACTCGAAAACACGAAGCTCATCCCTACTCAAGACCCAGTAACCCAGTGGATTTTCGGCTGGAAAGGTCTCCAAGTCTGATCTTGTAGTCAGTTTGTAGTCAGAGGTAGGAGCTTGTGCGTGTTGTCTGCGTGCTCTGAACCCAGTATACACCGCTATATCCACCTATATAGCAAACTATCTTGCTCGTTTTAAATAGAGCTTGCAGTCAGCGGTAGGAGCTTGTGCGTGCTGTCTGCGTGCTCTGAACCCAGTATACACCGCTATATCCACCTATATAGCAAACTATCTTGCTCGTTTTAAATAGAGCTTGCAGTCAGCGGTAGGAGCTTGTGCGTGCTGTCTGCGTGCTCTGAACCCAGTATACACCGCTATATCCACCTACATAGCTCTTCTCTATTTGAGCCATCTGCCATCTGCAGGAGTTAGTGGAAGTTGTGTGTGCCTCCAGCACAATATACACTACCCAATTGCTGTTTTTCCCAACTCCTTCAGGCCATTACCATGTCTGGAAGGCCAGCAAGGAGAGGCAGACAGGCGCGAGCCGATAAATGAGGGCAAGCAGGCTCTGTGTCTAGAGACAACAGTGCTGGTCATGGACGCGGTGCATCGTCATCATCAGCATGTGACCATGGGACACGCTTGTCCTTCTTTTCGGTAGCTGGACATGTTGAGCTGCAACATGCCAACGACTTGGTAGAGTGGATGACCAAGCCCTCTTCATCCTCCTCATCCTCTCTCACCCATTCTCAGGGTACTAGCAAAGCAGCTGCCAACGCATCGTCTTCCCTCCTCTCAATGAAATCATCAGTGACTCCTTCCCTAGACCCACCACGTCCTCCTGAGGAGTCTCCTGAACTCTTTGAGCACAGTGTTGGGTACATGCTCCAGGAGGATGCCCAGTGTTTTGTAGGCTCTGATGATGATACTCAGCTAGAGGAAGGCAGTAGCGTGAATGCAGAGAGAGGGGATGCTCAAGAAGGACAGCAATCTGGCAGTCATGTTCCACAAGCTGCAGCATACTGCCAGGTTTGCTCCAGCAATGAAGAGGGAGGGGATGATTAGGGCACTGACTCCACATGGGTGCCTGGTAGGAGAGAGGAGGAGGAGGAGGAGGAGGCACATGTCCAATGAGGCAGGATGCCCTCCGGGGGCCAGCTTAGGGGCAGCACACCGACTGAATCACACCGCAGAGCTCTGCCTGTGCAGGGCGCTGCCTCTGTGCGTTATTCTAAAAGTTCTTTGGTGTGGGCCTTTTTTGAGACGAGTGCATCAGATCGCACCGCTGCTATTTGCAACATATGTCTCAAGCGTATCCCGTGTGGCCAAAACATCAGCCGCTTGGGTACCACATGCTTGACCAGACATATGTTGACCTGCCATGCAGCTCGTTGGCAAGCGTACCTCAAAGACCCACACCAAAGAACAAAGCGGACCTCTCCTTGCTCCTCATCAGCTGGCATCTCCAACCCCACTAGACCTTCAGTCCTCTCTGAAACCTGCTCTCAGAGGAATGAAGGTGTAGAATTAGGTGTGTCACAGCCAAGTGCTTCCGGGCACTCTGCTAGCAGTACACCCACGTCCGATTATAGCAGGCAAATGTCCCTGCCCCAGCTGCTGGACCGGCAAAAGAAGTTCACTCCCAGCCATCCACATGCCCAGCAGTTGAATGCTAGCTTGGCTAAATTTCTAGCACTTCAACTGCTGCCTTTTCAGTTGGTAGACTCGGCCCCCTTCCGTGAGTTTGTACAATGTGCGGTTCCTCAGTGGCAGTTCCCCAAATGCCACATTTTCTCACGGAAGGCGATTCCGGCTCTCTACCGGCATGTGGAAGGCAATGTCCTTGCCTCGCTGGACAGGGCGGCCAGCGGTAAGGTGCATATTACCGCTGACTCATGGTCCAGCAGGCATGGACAGGGACGTTACCTGTCTTTCACGGCCCATTGGGTCACTCTTCTGGCAGCTGGGAAGGATGCAGGACAAGGTGCAGTAGTGTTGGAGGTTGTTCCGCTACCACGCCTCCAAAATGCTACTATTGGTTGTGACACACCTCTCTCCTCCACCCCCTCCTCTTCTTCTTCCTCCATGGCCTCTTCCAGTGCTCTGTCCTCAGAACCAGCGGTGCTCCATAGGCGTTCCAGGGGCTACGCAAGTACGCAGGCAAAATGATGCCATGCCGTGCTTGCGCTGGTTTGTTTGGGGGACAGGAGCCACACTGGGGCGGATGTTTTGTCAGCTCTGCAGGGGCAGGCCAAGAGGTGGTTGACACCACGCCAGCTTAAGCCAGGAATGGTGGTTTGCGACAATGGCACCAACCTCCTCTCCGCCCTCTGACAGGGACAATTGACCCATGTGCCCTGTGTAGCTCACGTCCTTAACCTGGTACCCGGGCTTACAGGATGTCCTGAAGCAGGCCAGGAAAGTCTGTGTGCATTTCCGCCGATTATTTAATGCCTGTGCTCGGCTGGCTGAGCTCCAAAAGGAGTTGAACCTGCCCAAGAACCGCCTTATATGTGACATGCCCACCAGGTGGAACTCAACGTTGACCATGCTGCAGCGGCTGCACACGCAGCAGAGGGCCATCAATGAGTACCTGTGTGACTACGGCACCAGGACAGGGTCAGGAGAGCTCGGTTTTTTCTCACCACGCCAGTGGGGCATGATCAGGGATGCATACACTGTCCTGTCACTGTTTGAGGAGGCCACAAGGATGGTGAGCAGTGACAGTGCATGCATCAGTGACACTGTACCTCTTGTCCACCTCTTGGAGCATACGCTGCGTGGAATAATGGACAGGGCACTTGAGGCAGAACAGAGGCAGGAAGAGGAGGACTTCCTTGCCTCTCAAGGCCCCCTTTATCCAGACAGTGTTCCTGCTGTGCCACCCATCACACATGAAGAGGATGAGGAGGAGGAGGAGGATGATTGTGTCAGCATGGAGGTGGAGGCTGGCACTCAGCAACAGCAGCAGCAGCAGTCTTGTAGGGATGATTTACAGTCCCAAGAAACCCGTGGACTTGTACGTGGCTGGGAGGAGGTAGCTGCGGATCATGTTGTCCTTAGTGACCCAGAGGACTCCGGACCGAATGCCTCAGCTAACCTACGCTGCATGGCCTCCCTGATCCTGCAAAGCCTGCGGAAGGATCCTCGTATTCTTCGGATCAAGGAGAGGGACCATTACTGGCTGGCCACTATCCTTGATCCACGGTACAAGGGTAAGGTTGCCGACCTTATCTTGCCATCGCAGAGGGAGCAGAGGATGAGACATCTCCGGGAGGCCTTGCAGAAAGGTCTGTGCAATGCGTTCCCAGAGACTGGGAGGTTACAAACTCCTGGTCCTGGACAACGTGTTGCTGAGGCATCGGTCAGAAGGAGCGGTGGAGAAGGTGGCCGTCTGACCGATGCTTTCAGACAATTTTTTAGTCCGCAGCCCCAATGTATGATCGGTTTCAGCAACCATCGCCAGCGTCTGATTTACATGGTGCAGGAATACCTAGGGGCAAGGTCAGACTTAGACACCTTTCCCACTGAAAATCCTCTGGCTTACTGGGTCTTGAGGATGGATCACTGGCCAGAGCTTGCACAGTATGCAATTGAGCTACTGGCCTGTCCTGCATCCAGCGTTCTTTCGTAACGCACCTTCAGTGCTGCTGGTGGCTTTGTTACCGATCACAGGGTGCGCCTGTCCACTGAATCAGTTGATCGACTGACCTTCATCAAGATGAATTAGTCTTGGATCACCCACAGCTACCAAGCACCTGAAGCTGATGTAACCAAATAATTTTTTTTGAAATATCACATCCCTTCAAGACTGCCTATGCTGATGCTGAGTGACTGTCCTGTTATGTTGATTGTCTATCCTCTTCCTCCTCCGCTGATATGTTGGAAGAACATTTCTGGTTCTGGGTGATGCCATCAGCCCAATTTTTCTGCCCCTGTTTAACAGGGGCGTTTAATTACAATTTTTGATGCAATGCTTTGCAGCAGGGCTAATTCCTGCAATAAAACTAGAGTATATGGGAGAGGTTGTAGTGTCGTGGCACCAGCACCAGTGCCTAAGGCCCAATTTTTCTGCCCCTGTTTAACAGGGGCGTTTAATTACAATTTTTGATGCAATGCTTTGCAGCAGGGCTAATTCCTGCAATAAAACTAGAGTATATGGGAGAGGTTGCAGTGTCGTGGCACCAGCACCAGTGAATAAGGCCCAATTTTTCTGCCCCTGTTTAACAGGGGCGTTTAATTACAATTTTTGATGCAATGCTTTGCAGCAGGGCTAATTCCTGCACTAAAACTAGAGTATATGGGAGAGGTTGCAGTGTCGTGGCACCAGCACCAGTGCCTAAGGCCCAATTTTTCTGCCCCTGTTTAACAAGGACATGTAATTACAATTATTGATATAATATTTCACAGGAGGGCCCATTCCTGTGCCGACCCAGAGTAACTGTGGCACCAGCACCACAACCACCAAAGGTACATTTTTCTACCACTGTTCAACAATGGCATGTAATTACAATTCTTGATATAATCGTTCACAGCAGGGCGCTCCAGCGCCCACCAAGAGTCACTTTGAGGGCTTACAATGTTGTGGCAAAACCAACACCTTGTTCCGCCATTTCTGCAGAGCATATAGGGCAGGCCCCTACTTTCAAACATCCAACTTACAAACATCTCCTACTTGCAAACGGAAGGAGACAACAGCAAGTGAGATCAAAAAAGATGGACGACAAAACAAATTATACATGGGTGATAACCCTTCCCTATGTTTTCCAAAAAGCTTAAAAATAGTTTTTTTGACTGGAGCTACACTTTAAAAATGTACCAGTTGAAAATTACAAACAGATTCAACTTAACACAACAAACCTACACAGTCCCTGTCTTGTTTGCACCGCCTGTATACTGCTGTTCTGAGTATATAGGGCCTGGGGGCCACACACATTTCCTTTTTTTAATATGGGTACGGGGTTCCCCTTAATATGCGTACAAGACCCAAAGGGGCTGGTAATGGGCAGGGAGGGCAACCCATGCCATTTTTCTCAATGATTTTCAACCATATTGCAGGAACCAGATATAACATTAAAACCGCAAGCAGTTTTAAATGACGTTATTTCCGTTAAATGTCATTTTGTGCAGGGACTGTTCTAAACACGGGAAACACGTGGCACTTCACAGGCATACTACAGACACCCCCCAGGCACGATATTTAAAGGAATATTTCATTTTTTTTTTTCACTTTAATCGTCAAATCAATTGAGCTACTGGCCTATTCTGCATCCAGCGTTCTATCTGAACGCACATTCAGTGCTGCTGGAGGCTTCATAACCGATTACAGAGTGTGCCTCTCCACAGACTCAGTTGATCGGCTCACCTTCATAAAAATGAATCAGTCTTGGATCACCAGCTACCAAGCACCTGATGCTGATGTAACCGATTAATTTTTTTTATGAATGTGAGATCCCTTGAAGACTGCCTATGCTGATGCTGAGTGACTATCCTATTGCTCCTAAATTTTCCTATTGATAGCTTCTAAGAACATTTTTGGTTCTGGGCACCACCACCAGTGCCTAAAGCCCAATTTCTCTGCCCCTGTTTAACAGGGGGCGTGTAATTACCATTTTTGCTGTACTATTTTGCAGCAGGGCTCATTCCTGCACTCAACTAGAGTATCTGTGAGGGGTTGTAGTGTTGTGGCACCAGCACCAGTACCTAAGGCCCAATTTTTTCGGGCCTGTTTGACAGGGCATGTAATTACGATTTTTGCTGTATTATCTTGCAGCAGGGCCCGTTCCTGTGCTCAACAAGAGTATCTGTGAGGCTTTACAGTGTTGTGTCATCACCACCACCGACACCACCAAAGGCCCAATTTGTCTGCCCCTGTTCAACAGGGGCATGTAATTACAATTCTTGATATAATATTTCACAGCAGGGCAAGTTCCAATGCCCACCAAGGGTAGCTGTGAGGGCTTACAGTGTTGTGGCACCACCACCACCACCAAAGGCCCAATTTTTCTGCCACTGTTCAACAGTGGCATGTAATTACAATTCTTGATATAATATTTCACAGCAGGGCCTGTTCCAGTGCTCACCAAGAGTACCTCTGAGGTCTTACAGTGTTCTGGTACCACCAACACCTAAGGCCCAAATTTCTGCAGAGTATATAGGGCAGGACGTATAGTATATACAGGTGGTCCCCTACTTTCAAACATCTGACTTACAAATGACTCCTACTTACAAATCGAGGGAGACAACAGGAAGTGAGAGGAAGTCTACCCCTTGGAAGTTAAATTCTCTCCTGTAAGAGTTAATATGGGAAAAAGGTGTCTCCACTGATGCTTTATCACCAATCCTTGTTTCCCTAAAAAACCCAAATTTTCAAAATCCAATTGTCATTGGGACAGAAAGTGAGGTGAAATCTTCTGAACAGGGGCACAGACAGCAAAACAAATATTACAGGGGTGATGATAACCCTTCCCTATGTTATCCAAAAAGCTTAAAACATTTTTTTTTTGGCTGGAGCTACACTTAAAAAATGTACCTGTTCCAAATTACAAACAGATTCAACTTAAGAACAAACCTACAGTCCCTATCTTGTTTGTAACCTGGGGACTGCCTGTATACTGCTGTTCAGAGTATATAGGACCTGGGGGCCCCACGCCTTTTCTTTTATAATTTGGGTGCAGGGTTACCCTTAATATCTATACAAGACCCAAGTGACCAGATAATGGGCTGGGGCTTCACCCATGCTGTTTTTCTCAATAATTTTCATCCATATTGTCGGACCTGACATTACATTACAGTCGCAAGCAGTTTTAAATTACTTTTATTCCTTTAGAAATGACATTTTGTGCAGGGACTGTTCTAAACATGGGGAGCACGCGCCACTTTACACTTTTTTTTTAGGACAATAAATTGCATATTAGCCTTTAAAATTCACACTTTGATTTCTCACGTTCAAGTCCCATAGACTTTAACGGTGTTTGAATGTTCGCGCGAAGATGCTAGTCTATGGAGCGACGGATGTCAGTGGTGACATGTCCGCTAACATCCGACCCGGTACAATCCGCCAAAAGCGGACGGATAGCCCTACGGATCGGATTAGATCTGATGAAAACAGACATGCTGTCAGTTTTCATCCGATCTCTCCATAGAAACCAGCGGCTCTCAACAAGCCCATCCCTGCTCAGTGAGCAGAGAGGGACCTGTCATCCGCTGGCTCAGCGGAGATCAACGGAGAGATCTCCTGCCGAGTTGGCGGACAGAGTCGGACTCTGTGGAAGGGGATCCGCCTCGTTAGAATGCGGCCTAAAGAATACAGAGCATGGACTTCAAGAACTCAGAGAGCCACAAAAAATGTTGCATCTGATAAAAAAAAGTAAAGGTTTCATCTAGAAATGAGTGAGCAAATGGGGAAAATACTAATAGAAAAAAGGATAAAACAAAAAACAAAATTATAAATATTACAATGTTTCTTTAGGCTGCTTGTTCTAATAAAAAACACTTAAATACGGAGCTACACTTTAATGTAGTGTCTCATGAAACAAACTTCATGAAATAAAACACAAACTTTGCAAAGAGTGCACAAGAAACAATAATAGCTCTGGACGCAGGCTGTTTGTACCACATGTTCTACACTGCTGTGCCATCACAACCATATGTGGTCATATAGGCGATACATTGAAGTGGCCTAACTGGGGCATAAAACTGAGGTCTGGTACTGGAAGAGCTTAAGGTTGGGTTCAAACTGCTGTACAGAACGGCTCACAGCAGATGTCCGGTGGGTCCCTGTTCACTGTTTCATTTCATATTTCGGCCAGAATTTTGGGCTGAATTCGGATCTGAAATGGACCAGAAGACGCACAGGACTCTTCTGCAAACCGCCCGGCAGCCCTCCTGGGGATGTTTAAACCAGTTCCATTGAAAGCCAGTCACAGTCTCCTGAAATGCGAATTGGATGTGGTGAAACCCACATTCAATTCGCAATAGTGTGAACCTAGCCTTAAATCGGTATTAAAACCAAAAATGCAGCTTACTAATCATTAGATGTGGTGGCTGCATTCGGTTTTTTTTAGGCTTTTTTCCCCTCTGTTTTCACCTGGTGATCTAGCCAGTAAACACCTCTTGTATTAGAGTGCCTGCACTCTGGATGAATGACACAGGGAGCACTAGGGTGCACTAGCAGATTTAAGTACACAAACAAATTGAAGCCTAACTCCATCTCATACTTTATAATCAGTTACAGCAAACTGTTTTTTTTTCCTTTAGGGATAAAAATTTTACATAAATAAATAAAAGTTGATCATTAAAAGATAAAATGACTACATCATGGATAAAAATGATAAATAAACTGAGCAGTTACTCAAAGTAACAGTGCACGCCAAATGTAACACTGATTAACCAAAACAATCCAAAAAATAGGGTGGCGCTATCTGAATGGGACAAAAAATTAATTACACAATATTCCTCCACATTAATATATAATCATTAACGATCATACCAAAATCATATATGTCCACCACGGTGATATACAGTATAATCATGAAATGATCTTAGTAATTTCATATAAATGTCCCAAAAAGCAGTAACTCATCAATGAAAATGTGATAACTAAAAGTCCACACTGTGATGTTCAGTGCTCCAAGCTGATAATTGTAAGCACCCCTACCAGTGTCCAGTGTTAAAGGTTCATCTCTTCCCTTTAAACTGATACATCTGGAAGAGAGTTTGTTCTTCTGAAAAAAAAAAAAACTTACTGGCCAGATCACCTGATTAAAATAGGAGAAAGATATCTTAAAAAAAAAACCCTAATGCAGCAGTCACATCTAAGAATTGGTGAGCTGCAATATAATAAATGTTTGCTTTTGGGTTTACTATCACTTTAAGGTTAGGAGTGTATTTAAGATAATCCAACTAATAAATATATGCAACTCTACATAGTTTTCTAATATCAGTGCTTTAACATGCTGCATTTCAAGGTGCATGCGCGGCTTCTGGCACTGGTGGACGCACACTGAGTGAGCTCCCGGTCCAGCGCCGCTCTTCTCTCTGCATCGCTGACCTCCACAAGCCCAAGGGTAAGAGATCGAAGCCCACACAACACCCACACACCTCATGGTGAAAATCGGGTACCAAAATCCCGCCCCCTACTCTCAGTCCGAGCTACAGCCCGATTAGGCCTGGCCTCAATTTTTTACAGGCCACCCCGGGACAAACAGGATTGCACTGATGCGGCAGAGGAAGCCAACACACAGACCCTGCCTTCCTCACAGGCCCCTGCTATACAATCTATACTAACTCATGAGCTGCTGGATGTAAAACTACAGGCTCTTTTACAACAATTAACCCACAATATAGCTCAGAAAGTGGGAAAGATTTCTCAGGAACTACAGAGACAAATTGACCAGCTAGCGGGAAGATACTGACATGCTAGAGACTAAGTTTGACGACATGATACAGTATGTACATGCTCTAGAGAAGGATATCTCTTCCCTCAAACACACTATGGGAGTTATTTACTAAAGGCAAATCCACTTTGCACTGCAAGTGCACTTGGAAGTAAAGTCACTGTAGATCCGAGGGGGACATTCAAGGAAAATATAAAACAGCATTTTAGCTTGCACATGATTGGATGATAAAATCAGCATAGCTTCCAGTGCAAAGTGGATTTGCTTTTTGTAAATAACCCCCTATGTCTCAACTTAAATTACACCAAGAGGATCTTGAAAATAGGGAAAGATGTCAAAACCTGCATCTATGTGGTGTCTCAGAAAATGTGAGTGACAATAACATTTTCCCCACTGAATCTAGACCTAGTGACATAATGGTACGTTTCCACTACTACGACAGCAAAGAGGCCCTTACTCTAGCCACCCTCAATCACTCACATATTGAATATAAAGGTGAAGGGATACAAATCTTCAGTGACTTTTCTCCTATTACCTTAGCTAAAAGGCGCTCCCTGCGACCCATCACCACTTATCTCCAATCTCATAAGATCCCTTACTATTGGAGTTTCCCATTTCCCCTTGAGTGTTCTGAAAGTTGAGAGGAGCATGTTCTTAATGATCTCCAGGAAGGTTCACCTTCCTCAAAAACCTGGGCCTCCCTCCACTCCCTGCTGAGGACCTGCTACCACCACCCTGGACACCGAAGACCCCATCTGCCCCATCTAGGATCTGGACCCCATCTCAGGCCTACCACATTTATTTTTTATTTTTTATTTTTTGGCCAAATTCACCTTTGATTTATACACTACTGGCTGTTTTACTGGACAGTTTTTCTATGTTTTCTTGTATCATTTATATCATTTTGATTCATGATTCCAAATGCTATCATACACCACAGGGGTATCCCTGTTTTGTGTTGCCTATGCATGCTTACTACTAGTAGGTGGTGTGACAGAGCGAGGCTCTGTCCCTATGAAATTAGAGGTAAAGGAGACACAGAGTTTGCATATCTGCGGACTGCAGGACTACAGAGTGTAGAGTTTAACCACTTTCAGACCGGACCATTTTGCTGGTAAATGACCAGAGGTCTTTTTACACTTTGGCACTGCGCTGCTTTAACTGGTAATTGCGCGGTCATGCAATGTTGTACCCAAACAAAATTTGCGTCCTTTTCTTCCCACAAATAGAGCTTTCTTTTGATGGTATTTGATTGCCTCTGCGATTTTTATTTTTTGCGATATAAACGTAAAAAGACCGCAAATTTTGAAAAAAAAATGATATTTTCTACTTTTTGTTATTAGAAAAATCCAATAAACTCAATTTTAGTCATACATTTAGGCCAAAATGTATTCAGCCACATGTCTTTGGTAAAAAAAAAGTCAATAATTGTATATTTATTGGTTTGCGCAAAAGTTGTCACATCTACAAACTAAGGTACGTTTTCTGGAATTTACGCAGCTTTTAGTTTACGACTGCCTATCTCATTTCTTGAGGTGCTAAAATGGCAGGGCAGTACAAAACCCCCCCAAATGACCCCATTTTGGAAAGTAGACCCCCTAAGGAAATTGATAAGAGGCATGTTGAGCCCATTGAATATTTTATTTTTTTGCCTCAAGCGATTGAATAATGACAAAAAAAAATTTTTTTTTTTTTTTTACACAAAGTTGTCACTAAATGATATATTGCTCACACATGCTATGGGCGTATGTGAAATGACACCCCAAAATAAATTCTGCTGCTTCTCCTGAGTACGGGGATACCACATATGTGGGACTTTTTGGGAGCCTAGCCGCGTACGGGGCCCCGAAAACCAAGCACCGCCTTCAGGCTTTCTAAGGGCGTAAATTTTTGAGTTCACTTCTCACTACCTATTACAGTTTTGAAGGCCATAAAATGCCAAGATGGCACAAAACCCCCACAAATGACCCCATTTTAGAAAGTAGACACCCCAAGCTATTTGCTGAGAGGCATGTTGAGTTCATGGAATATTTTATATTTTGCCACAAGTTGCGGGAAAATTACAAACTTTTTTTTTTTTTTTTTTCACAAAGTTGTCACTAAATGATATATTGCTCACACATGCCATGGGCATATGTGAAATGACACCCCAAAATAAATTCTGCTGCTTCTCCTGAGTACGGGGATACCACATATGTGGGACTTTTTGGGAGCCTAGCCGCGTACGGGGCCCCGAAAACCAAGCACCGCCTTCAGGCTTTCTAAGGGCGTAAATATTTGACTTCACTCCTCACTACCTATTACAGTTTTGAAGGCCATAAAATGCCAAGATGGCACTAAACCCCCACAAATGACCCCATTTTAGAAAGTAGACACCCCAAGCTATTTGCTGAGAGGCATGTTGAGTCCATGGAATATTTTATATTTTGCCACAAGTTGTGGGAAAATTACAAACTTTTTTTTTTTTTTTTTTTTTTCACAAAGTTGTCACTAAATGATATATTGCTCACGCATGCCATGGGCATTTGTGAAATGACACCCCAAAATAAATTCTGCTGCTTCTCCTGAGTACGGGGATACCACATATGTGGGACTTTTTGGGAGCCTAGCCGCGTACGGGGCCCCGAAAACCAAGCACCGCCTTCAGGCTTTCTAAGGGCGTTACAGTTTTGAAGGCCATAAAATGCCAAGATGGCACAAACCCCCCCCCAAATGACCCCATTTTGGAAAGTAGACACCCCTAAATTTAGGGGTACACTAGTGAGACTAGGTAATAAATGGCGGGTGCCCTGAAACTATAAAAAAATAACTAACCAACCAGCGTCACCTGTAACAGTTATATGGTGATCACTGGTGAAAGGGTTAACTAGGGGGCAATCAGGGGGCTTTATGCGGTAGTATATGGGGGTCCCTGGCGCTATAAAAAGCTGCGGCGAACCTAAATACCTACCTGCCTAACTAGCGTCACCTGTGACACTAATACAGCGATCAGAAAAACGATCGCTTATTAGGCTGGGTTCACACTGGAGCGATGCGGGAACGCCACGAATGCGCGGCGGGTTCCCGCATCGCATGCCTCCCGGCGGCAGTTCACACTGCCCTATGCGAACTGCTGGGAGTGTCAGTGAAATGTTACTGACACCCCCAGATCAGTTCGCATATCGCAGTGCGATCTGCAAACTCGGATCGCATGGTGTGAACACCCATGCGATCCGATTCTGCTGCGGGCCAAAAAAAGGGTCCCGTGCGAATTTGCGGCGGGTGCGGCGGGTGTGGCGGGTGCGGCGAATGGCTGAACTCGAATCGCACAGAGATCGGATGTGATTTGCACTGCAGTGCGGTGCGAATCACATCCGTTCTCAAACCGCTGCAATCTGAACCCAGCCTTAGTGACACTGGCGACGGGGGGTGATCACGGGGTTAAACCTTTATTGGGGGGGTTAGGGGGGTACCTTAGAACTAAAGGGGGCTAACCCTAACTGCCCTAACAGTTATTAGTCACAAATGACACCCGCCGGGTGATCAGGGGGTTAAACCTTTATTAGGTAATAAATGGCGGGTGCCCTGAAACTATAAAAAAATAACTAACCAACCAGCGTCACCTGTAACAGTTATATGGTGATCACTGGTGAAAGGGTTAACTAGGGGGCAATCAGGGGGCTTTATGCGGTAGTATATGGGGGTCCCTGGCGCTATAAAAAGCTGCGGCGAACCTAAATACCTACCTGCCTAACTAGCGTCACCTGTGACACTAATACGGCGATCAGAAAAATGATCGCTTATTAGGCTGGGTTCACACTGGAGCGATGCGGAAACGCCGCGAATCCGCGGCGGGTTCCCGCATCGCATGCCTCCCGGCGGCAGTTCACACTGCCCTATGCGAACTGCTGGGAGTGTCAGTGAAATGTTACTGACACCCCCAGATCAGTTCGCATATCGCAGTGCGATCTGCAAACTCGGATCGCATGGTGTGAACACACATGCGATCCGATTCTGCTGCGGGCCAAAAAAAGGGTCCCGTGCGAATTTGCGGCGGGTGCGGCGGGTGTGGCGGGTGCGGCGGGTGCGGCGAATGGCTGAACTCGAATCGCACAGAGATCGGATGTGATTTGCACTGCAGTGCGGTGCGAATCACATTCGTTCTCATAAACCGCTGCAATGTGAACCCAGCCTTAGTGACACTGGCGACGGGGGGTGATCACGGGGTTAAACCTTTATTGGGGGGGTTAGGGGGGTACATTAGAACTAAAGGGGGCTAACTCTAACTGCCCTAACAGTTATTACAGTCACAAATGACACCAATGCAAAAAAAAAAAAAAAAAAATGACATTGGTGTCACTGTGACTGGGGGGCAGGGGTAATTGGGGGGGTGATCGGGGGGTAAAGGGGGGGTGTGAGTGTGCCTGGCATGTTCTACTGTGTGTGTAGAGTGTTGGTGCAACTCACCGATCCGCTCTCCTCCGTGTCGGAACGGAAAATACCGACACGGAGGAGAGAATACATCACTTCCTCTCCTGTGTTTACATTACAGGAGAGGAAGTGATGTCACGGGGGATTTCCATTCGTCGAGAGCGATCGCGAGGGGGTGGCCATGAATGAATGGCCGCCCCCTCATCCCGGATCGCTCTCGAAGAAATGCCGACCGCCGCAGGCACCGGGGGGGGGCCCGATCGGGCCCCCCACCCGCGGGCAGGCAGGGACTTATATATACGCCCATATGCCTGCCCGTGCCATTCTGCCGACGTATATCGTCGTGCGGCGGTCGGCAAGTGGTTAAATGGAGAAAACTGCTCTGTCCGTTTTCTCCAGGTTTTGCTAGCTCCAGATGGGATTCTGTAGTTTGGAGATCCCTGAGAGTTATGGGTGGGACGGGATCTCCAACCCTGTGTCCGGGTCTTGAGGCTAGCGAGCAGGGTGTGTGCCCAGCTGCACACAGCCCATATAACGAGGGGATTTGTGTAGGATGGTGGTGTGTGAGCAGCTTGCTGCTTGAAGCTGTGCATGTCCAAAGCTGTGTGAAGGACTTGAAGCTGTGTGCGTCCAAGGAGCCGTGTGCTGTGTGTCGAAGGGTTGGAAGCTGTGTGCGTCCAAGCAGTTTGTTGGACGGGGCAAGTACCTATAGCAGCAGTACTGCTGAAGAGTAGCCAGGTGGGCTAGCATTTTCGTTCTGATTTTGCTGTATTTAATTTAAGCTTGGACCCCTGCGTGGGATTACTGGATGGACTAATATTTTGTTTTCTTCTAATAAACGTGGGCTACCAGGCCCTTAACCATACACGCCTGACTGATGTGGACTAAAAAATGCATCTACCAATTGAGCTAATCACCCCAATGTCGCAAGTGGTGCTCGAATGCGGGCATGTAGACGGTGGAATCCGGGTCCTTGCTCCATGGTGAGTCGCATCAGGAACTACTGCTAGCTGTGTGTGGCAGCCAGGCGAACAGCATTGCGTATACGTTTATTTGATGGACTGTGTTGCATGCGGGTTGTGTACCTGTGAAGGAAGAATCAAACATCAGATTTTTATTTTTTTTTCTTTCTCTGCTGAGAACTGTTACAAGCTGCTGTGTGCATGTGATTGCAAGGATGGGACGGTCAAAGCAAAAAAAGGAAGCAATCCTTGCTAAAGCCAGGGAGCGGCTATTGTGGCTAGAGGGTATTTCACCACATGCCCCAGCCACACCAGAGAATTTGTCTGAGTCTGACATTGCTGTGATCTGGGGTAAATTGATCATGTCACCCCGAGTTAAAGGAGAAGTGAAAGAGGATGTTGTTCCTGGCAGCCTGAGCCCAAAGGTGCCACAGAATGACGCAAGGAGGCCTCTGCGCTGCATTGTCACAGGAATGTTTGTGGAATAACCAAGCTGGATGGGAGGTTGATGAATTCTGGAGCTCATCTACTAATGATTGTGATCAGCTGTGTCCTCAGAAGTGGTATCCAATGGCAACGAGTGAGAGCCAGTCATGGAGGAGATGCCAAGAAGTGAGCTCAGCATGGCCTGAGAAGATGTCTCCACCTTGTAGGACCAGTAAAAAGGGGCCAGTGACATGTGAGACAGCGAATGAATGGTTCAAGCGGAATCGCAAAGAGTCGGGTGCACTGCAAGGGGCTGAGATCTTGGCCTCTGACTATGTGCAACCCATGCTGCCTACAGAGGAGGTGGGAGACTTCCTTGTAAGATTTGAAAAAGTTGCTGTAAAGAGAAAATGGCCTAGGGACCGGTGGCCAAAACTGCTGCAAACCTTATTGCGGATAGAGTTCCGGTCGGTTTACCATTTGATGGATGGGGACCAGGATGACTACAGCAAGTTTAAAGAGGAAATCCTTCTTAGAGGAGAGTTCCATCGTATCACGGGCCGCCAGCAATGCTCCAGGACGGGAGAAGTGTCGCCGGAAGACCTAGGATTTGGAAATCCAGAGAAACGTAAAGTTTTCTGTCATGGCCGCTTAGGCAAAGGGGTCAGTCCCGAAAGGAGAATACATCAGCCTGAATCCTGCATGAGTTATAGCCAACCAGCTTTGGAGCGCAAGTCTGCAGTTACCCCTATCAACAAGGATCCTGTGTTACCTACAGGGGTCGTCAGTGGGTTCAGAAAGGCTGCAGTTTTGCTCCATGGCCACATGGGGGAGTCAGCCTATAGAGACACCACACCAGTGAGACAACGCACTTAAGTGAAGGCTATGACATCAGCTGCAGGAACTGGTAAGACTGTTTCAGTTTCTGTTGCTGAACCCAGTGAAGTGGGAGTAAGTCCAGTGGGGAGATCCGCAGTACAAATGGACATAGACTTTCTGCATTGTGCTACCCAGAGCAGTGGGGAGGCGCAGCGTAAAGCCCAACTAGACGCAGGGCTAAAGACTGAAAAGGACATGGGGACTCTGCATATGCCTGCTATGATCCAGCAGATGGCTGGGAAAATTGAGCTAGGGGTGACCAAAACAGTGCTGGTACCATGTTCCCTAGTGACAGCTGCTGCAGGGTTGCCCAGGGAAACTTCCAAGGAGCTTGCAGTGTTGGAGCAGAGAGTTTCCCAGGTCAGCTATGGAGCTGCCCAAATAGGCAAAAGTGCCCCTTTACAGAGAGCGGGTGCTGTGAAGAGTTGCTCAGAGGTTATGGTGGCTCATAGACAACCCACAAAAGCAGTAGCTATGTCAACACATAATGAGAATATTGATGGTCATGCTGACAATAGTGTTGACCAATGTGATGTGATTGGTGATTATAATGCTGAAAAATGTGTTTCCTGTAATGTTACGACTGAGCCACATAGAGAGAGAGTGTGGGCGCAGCCCCACAACCCTACGTGTAGCCCAGTGGGCAAGGGGTTAATTCAGCCTGCAAAAGTTGAGGGTACAAAGCTGAATGTGTCTGTAGTGCCACCAGAAAAAGGTGTTCAAAATGGTGTGCTGCACCAAGCTTTAGGTGAAGCATCACCCCAATGCAACGTTGATAAAAGTATGGTGTCACAAAATGATGTATATAGAAGTGAGGAATGTGCAGTTAAAGCTAATGAATCCCAGGTTTCTGTGCGGCTTTCTACAGCAGGTGATGCAACGCTGTGGAACACCCATGGTGGAACCACAATGGACTGGGACAGCTGGGCCAAACAATTGCTAGCCATGCTGGGTAAGGCTAGCTTAAATAACAAGGGTGTGGACACAACTGCTATGCCAGACAGGGGGATCGCAGAGCCGCTGGTGGTTGAGGGCGTCCTGGTCCCTGCAAAGGTTGCTGCCCTCCCCTCTGAAGAAACAGTTCAGGGCACTGGCATCGCAGATGTGTTGTCCACAGCTCCACAGCTAAATGATATTGAGTATCAAAGTGATAGTGTGACTTGTAATGACCTGCAGAGGCTCACCAACACTGGTGCAGAAGGGATAAGTGTGAGACATGTGTCTGACAGCTCTCCAGGGGAGAAACAGTCTGTGATGATGAGTACCTCCAAGGAGGATGAGGTCTCTTCAAATGTCTCACCCTCTCAACCTGCAGTCGCTGAGCCCCTCCATGTCTTGGACAGGGTAAAAGACCCTAGAAAGTTCTGGTGTTTAGACATGGGATGTTTAGAGATGACCAAAACCTTACTGGAAATGCTAGAGTTGGTAAAAATGAACTTGCTGTATACTTGGGTATCTCCACCACAGTTGGATCAGGTGGTGCTGCGTAGCACCAATGGGTGGAGCCAGGTGGTACAGGCAGTGCTGGGAAACCATGACCAACAGTGGAATTGGTGGGACCAATGGTTACCCATTTGGCACAGGATCTCCAGATTCTCTGTGAGCGTACTTCTAGTTATTGATTGGTATGGAAGGCACGCGAGAGAACTGCTTGAGATATCAGAGGTCTCTCCGCCTGGGGCGGTGACTAGAAAAATATCTGCTGGTGTGGTCCGAGGTGCGGCGGAGCAGTGGTCAGTAGAGGGCGCAGATACTGCCTTACCCGCTAGGCCTCATGAGAAGGAAGGGCCCAGAATGGACTCAGCAGTAGCAGAGATGCTTTCTGTCACTGGCCCAGGGGTACAAGTTAAGGTGCCCGGAGACACTATGGGAGAAAGTGTTAATGTTGGTTGCCGTAACAATGTAATGTGTACACCTGGAAAAAATGGTTTATGCTTAGGTCAGGGTAGTTTGTTAGAACAGGTACCCATGGAGTGTTGGACAACGGGTGAGGTGGAGCTGTGCTATGGTTCCGTCGGATGTAGTCCCTCCTCGGGTCTTCTTCTAACAAACACTGATTTGGAAAGCACTGATGATACGGAAAGCTGTGATCTGTTAAGAGTTCGTTCTGCAAACAATGATTTGGTTGCCATGGGTAACAAGAGAAACTGTTTTGAACCTGAAATACAGATGGTGAAGGGTAAAATGGGTATTTGTAAGTTGAAAGGAGGGCTCAAGGAAGGCAGAGTTCCCCCAAGAAAAGTGAATAAGCCCAGGGACCCCAAAAGAAGAGGAAGGCTGAGTATAGGACAATATAGGAACCTGTTAAGATCCAGGGGGGAATGTTCCTGGAAGCGCACCCGGAAAAAGGGTTGGGCCTACGTGGCTGACAGCCAGCACAGAGGTGTCCCAACCATCATGATGGGTGCTGGTGTTCCTCCCTCCGGATCGAAACAAAGGGGGGGGATATGTGACAGAGCGAGGCTCTGTCCCTATGAAATTAGAGGTAAAGGAGACACAGAGTTTGCATATCTGCGGACTGCAGGACTACAGAGTGTAGAGTTTAAATGGAGAAAACTGCTCTGTCAGTTTTCTCCAGGTTTTGCTAGCTCCAGATGGGATTCTGTAGTTTGGAGATCCCTGAGAGTTATAAGTGGGACGGGATCTCCAACCCTGTGTCCGGGTCTTGAGGCTAGCGAGCAGGGTGTGTGCCCAGCTGCACACAGCCCATATAATGAGGGGATTTGTGTAGGATGGTGGTGTGTGAGCAGCTTGCTGCTTGAAGCTGTGCATGTCCAAAGCTGTGTGAAGGACTTGAAGCTGTGTGCGTCCAAGGAGCCGTGTGCTGTGTGTCGAAGGGTTGGAAGCTGTGTGCGTCCAAGCAGTTTGTTGGACGGGCAAGTACCTATAGCAGCAGTACTGCTGAAGAGTAGCCAGGTGGGCTAGCATTTTCGTTCTGATTTTGCTGTATTTAATTTAAGCTTGGACCCCTGCGTGGGATTACTGGATGGACTAATATTTTGTTTTCTTCTAATAAACGTGGGCTACCAGGCCCTTAACCATACACGCCTGACTGATGTGGACTAAAAAATGCATCTACCAATTGAGCTAATCACCCCAATGTCACAGTGGTTATGGCTTTAACCACTTCAGCCTCGTAAGATTTGGCTGCTCAATGACCAGGCCATCTTTTGCAATATGGCACTGCGTCGGTTTAACTGACAATTGCGCGGGCATGCGACATTGTACCCAAACAAAATTTACGTCCTTTTTTTCCCCACAAATAGAGCTTTCTTTTGGTGGTATTTGATCGCCTCCACAGTTTTTGTTTTTTGCGCTATAAACAAAAGAATAGCAACAATTTTGAAAAAAACACAATGGGGTTTATTTACTAAATCCACTTTGCACTTCAAGTGCACTTGAAAGTTCACTTAAAGTGCACTTGGAAGTAAAGTCACTGTAGATCTGAGGGGGCTATGCAAGGAAAATAAAAAACAGCATTTTAGCTTGCACATGATTGGATGAGAAAATCAGCAGAGCTTCCACTCATTTCAGATCTACCCCTTAGATTTAGAGCGACTTCACTTCCAAGTGCACTTTCAGTGCACTTTAAAATGCACTTGCAGTGCAAAGTGGATTTACCTTTCGTAAATAACCCCCAATATCCTTTACTTTTTGTTATAATAAATACCCCACATTTTTTATCCAAAAATGTTTTTCCTCAGTTTAGGCCGATTTGATTTAAAAAATTGCAATAAGTGTATATTGATTGGTTTGCACAAAAGTTATAGCGTCTACAAAATAGGGGATACATTTATGGCATTTCTTATTTTTTTACTAGTAATGATGATGATCTGCGATTTTTATCGGACTCAGATATTGCAGCAGACAAATTGGACACTTTTGACATATTTTTGGGACCATTGACAATTAAACAGCGATCAGTGCTATAAAAATGCACTAATTACTTTATAAATGTCACTGGCAGGGAAGGGTTAACACTAGGGGGCGACCAAGGGGATAACTGTGTTCCCTAGGTGTGTTCTAACTGTAGGGGGATGGGACTGTCTGGGAGGAGAGAGAGATTGGTGTTTATACTTAGTATGAACATACGATCTGTCTCTACTCCCCTGAAAGAACCAGGATCTGTGTGTTTACACACACACATCCCAGTTCTCGATCTATCATGAGCGATCACAGGTGCTTGGCGGTGATCGTGCCCACTGGGCGCATGCTGCAGGTGCACGTGCCCCTGGTGCTGAACATGCTCCCCTAGTGGCCAAAAGGCGAAGTGACGTAAGGTAACATAATTTCGCTCAGTAAAACTGCAGCGGCTGGTCAGCAAGCGGATAAAAATCCTGTCATATAATGGAAAAGGTCTAAATTCCATCAACAAATGTTGGTTGAAACTCAAAGAATTCAAAGCCTCTGGGGCAGATGTAGTCATGGTTCAGGAGACACATATTCGATTTGGGGGCTCATTTAAATTTACATCAAGAGCTATTCACCCACCTAACAGACTGACCTATGATACTCTGGATGAAAGCTCTGAGGAAGTTGTTTTCACTTCAAAAAGGACTCTTGAGGCGCCTGGTTATTCCACCATGCATTTGGTGGGGGGTTTTCAACCCCAACTCAACCCCTGGCACATCTAACAGGCAAGTCCGCTGAAACAGACTTGCCTACACACGATCACACCAAAGTCCGATTGTACAACACGTACGATGGGACTAGAAAAAGGAAGTTCAATAGCCAGTAGCCAATAGCTGCCCTTGCGTCATTTTTGGTCCGTCGGAACAGCATACAGACGAATGGTTTTCCCGATAGAAATTGATTCCTTCGGAAAGAATTAAAAAAATTTCTATTTCTAGGTCCATCAGAATTAAAAAAAAAAAAAGTCTGCTGAAGCACACACATGATCGGAATATCTGATAAAATTATTCCGTTTGACTTTTTCTGCCGGAAAGTCCGACTGTGTGTACGCGGCATAACACTTTCACTGGACCCGATACATTGTCTTTTGGGTCTTCCCTTCCCTAATATAGGAAAATCCTTAAAGAAACTGGCCTCATATATTTTATTTGCGGCTAAGAGAACTATTTTGGTATATTGGTTATCCTCTATGCCCCCTACTCGATCCCAACTCCTACACAAATCTCAGAGATTCAGAGAATAGAATATATGACTGCTCTGGTGGGCAATGCCGTGGCCCGGTTCAACAAGATATGGGATCCTTGGGACCAATCTGAGTATGGACCCCCCGTGTCTTGATTGGTCTTAGTCTTTGACAACACTGCCTGACAACAAATCCTCATCTTTCCATATCTCCTTTTCACTGATCCTCAACCCCTGGTGTATATTTCTAATTCATTTTTAGTTTTCAAATGTTCTAGTTTTAATTAGTGATATATTCTATTCAGTGTTCATATATATTCCATTCATTGGACTTAATGTTCTGCTTTGTGCACTATTGTTTCTTTTGCAATGCTCTTTTTTCCAAAAATGCTTGTATTTTCTTTCTGGAAAACATTTAATAAAACTACAATAAAAAAATAAAAAAACATGCTGCATTTCAGTAGGTAACATAAACAGAAGAATAATCTCTTTTAAATTTGCTATTCTCAAGATGCCCACTAGAGTGTATAGATGGGATTCCTACCACAATACTTATAAGAATGTGCTATATGCATGTTTCATGTAACCACTTAGAAACAGCTTGAACATGCTGCCAAGATGACAATGATTTCATAGTGATTAGGCGACCCACTGATCTATGCTGTTTGTTTGATCAACCGCTTTAGTTTGTATGAGGTTGAGAAGACAGATGTTTATAACATTCAAAACTGAGCTCAGCAAATATCAATATTGTACTTCATGCTTTATTTAATTTATGCATAATTAATTTTATAAGATTATTATATATACATACAAGCAGTTGCCATACACAGTCAGTTGTCATGCAATTTTCCGACAACATAGGTTGCTATTGGATGCACCAAGGCACAATGTGATGGGTGGAAGGTTAACCCTTTAAAAATGCTCTGTCATTTTATCCAGAATGGGCAAAGCGAAAGTTAGATAGTACTTTAGTATTGTGTCAAGTTGAAAAAATACCATCAAGTTCAACTTAACTTAATGAATAGAAAATATACAACAGAACCCTATATCCACATTTGATCCAGAAGAAGGCAAGAAACCCCCTATGAAGCATGGTCCAATTTACTCCAACAGGGGGAAAAATACTTTCTTAATCCCTAAGATAATCAAATATTCCCTAGTTCAAAGATCTCTGGTGTTTTTATTATACATGGTAAAATCCAGTTAGATGTGTTTAAGAATGCATCCAGCTTTTGTTTAAACAGTTAACTGAGTTGGCTAGAGCCAGTTCTTGAGGTAACCAATGCCATATTTTCACAGCTCTCACTGTAAAGAAGCCTCTCTGTATGTGGAGATTAAACCTCATATCCTCCAGACACAAATAATTCTCCTTTGCCCTTTGCAATGACCTTAAAGTGGTTGTAAACCCTTTACAACCACGTTTTGCTATAGGTAAGCCTATAATAAGGTTTACCTGTAGCTACCCCAGATATCTCCTAAACCTGGACGATTTAGGAAATATCCCCTGTATCTGCATGTGCCAACTTCATCGGCACATGCGCACTGAAGCAACGGCACTCATGTGTCCTTGCTTCAGTTAGTGTTCCGTTACTGGCGGCTCCCACGCGCATGTGCGGGAGTGACATCATCGTGGCTCCAGTCAATCACAGCGCCGGAGCCCGTGATACCCGGAAGTAACTCCGGGAACCGCTGCAGGAGCTTCGATCTAAGGTAAGTAGTTCATACTAGCTCATTATGCCTTTGTCTTGCAGGTTTTTTTTTTTTTATGTAGGTTTACAAAAGAGGTTCTTCAGTCAGCACTGTGGCTGCTGACTTTTAGAAAAGGACATTTACCTGTCCAGAAATCTAGCATTACCCTCACCTGAGTCAGTTCTATACCAGTTTTTAGATCCCTGGCGCCGGCATGTTTACTGTAGAAAGCAGCCTGTGACTCCTTGCGGGTTCACAGCCAGCTCCCAACTGCACATGCACAAGCTGCGCTGCACACTGTTAATGGTAACCCCCTGCGACTTGTCCAAGGAGGTTTCGTTCAGGAAGGGAGGAAGACGAACTTCTGCTGGGCGATTCCAGGAGAAGAGGGAGCAGGTACCTGCCAGAAATAGGCAAAATTCTGCTTTAAAAACCATTGAATGGACCATTTATTTATTCATATGTACTCTAATAGTTACCTGAGCCCTATCTTTATCCAGTGATGTGCACTATAGCCTCGACTCTGCGGGGGGCTCAATCACAGCCACTGAGTCAATCAGGAGAGAGAGGGGACAGGGTCAAGCCATGGCTCTGTGTCTGAATGGACACGTACAGCTACAGTTCGGAATCAAGGCTGCTTGGATACCCCCATTGCAAGCTGTTTGCTCTGGGGACACTTGGCAGGAGGGAGGGGCTAGGAGAGCCGGTGAGGGACCTGAGAAGAGGTTGTTCTGTGCAAAACCATTGCACAGAGCAGGTGTGTATGATATGTTTGTTAAAAAAAAGTCTTTAACTGCTTAAGCCTCGGACCAATTGTCAGCCTAAGGACCAATTTCGCACTGCACTGCTTTAACTGGTAATTGCACGGTCATGCAATGTTGTACCCAACGAAATTTGCGTCCTTTTCTTCCCACAAATATAGCTTTCTTTTGATGGTATTTGATTGCCTCTGCAATTTTTATTTTGTACGATATAAAAGGAAAAAGTCAGAAAATTTTGAAAAAATAAGATATTTCTACTTTTTGTTATAAGAAAAATCGAATAAACTCCATTTTAGTCAAACATTTAGGGCAAAATGTATTCAGCCACATGTCTTTAGTAAAAAAAATGTCAATAAGCGTATATTTATTGGTTTGCGCAAAAGTTATAGCGTCTACAAACTAGAGTACATTTTCTGGAATTTACACAGCTTTTAATTTATGACTGCCTATCTCATTTCTTGAGGTACTAAAATGGCAGGGCAGTACAACCCCCCCCCCCCCCAAATGATCCCATTTTGGAAAGCAGACACTCCAAGGAAATTGCTGAGGGGCATGTTGAGCCCATAAAATATTTTTTTTTTTTGTCCCAAGTGATTGAGTGACACAAAAAAAAAAAGTTTACAAAAAGTTGTCACTAAATGATATATTGCTCACACATGCCATAGTAATATGTGGAATTGCACCCCAAAATATATTCTGCTGCTTCTTCTGAGTACGGGGATACCACATGTGTGGGACTTTTTGGGAGCCTAGCCGTGTACGGCACCCCGAAAACCAATCACTGCCTTCAGGATTTCTAAGAGTGCAAATATTTGATTTCACTCTTCACTACCGATCACAGTTTCAGTTTCGAAGGCCATAAAATGCCAAAATAGCACAAACCCACCCCCCCAAATGACACCATTTTGGAAAGTAGACACCCCAAGCTATTTACTGAGAGGCATGTTGAGCCCATGAAATAATTTATATTTTGCCACAAGTTGCAGGAATATTACAAACTATTACTAATTTAGTTGTCACTAAATGATATATTGCTCACACATGCTATGGGCAAAAGTGAAATTACACCCCAAAATAAATTCTGCTGCTTCTCCCGAGTACGGGGATACCACATGTGGGGGACTTTTTGGGAGTCTAGCCACGTACGGGACCCCGAAAACCAAGCACCGCCTTCAGGATTTAAATATAAAACGCTACCAAAAAAAAACTGTTAGCGATCGCAGGGATCAGGCCTGACTCTGCGAACGCTGCAGTTATGTGTTTAGTGTTTTGTAAGTGACAGTGATCGATCGATACTGCACTTGGGTGGGCTGAACGGAGGGGCAAAACGCAGGTGCTAGCAGGTATCTGGGCTGATCCCGCTAACAATGCGTTTTTTTGGAACCCTAAACTGCTGGGGACGCTAGTATAGATATGATCAAATCAGATATTGATCTGTTCAGATACTATACCACTACGGGAGGTGTATGCTTTGCGCGTGGGTGTTAGCAGTACTGGAACTAACCTAGCGCTGCCTCGGGCGACGCAGACCCTGAGCCTAAAACCTAATTGATATCACCGCCGGGTGATCAGGGGGTTAAACCTTTATTGGGTAATAAATGGTGGGTGCCCTGATGCTATAAAAAGCAAACTAACTAACCAGAGTCACCCGTAACACTTATACGGTGATCACTGGTGAAAGGGTTAACTAGGGGCAATCAGGGGGTTAAAATCTTTATTAGGTAGTATATGGGGGTCCCTGATGCTATATAAAAACCTGACGGGGAACCTAAATAACGAACTGGCTATTTGTGTGCCTATGTGTACCTACGTCAGTGTAGTGTTGGTGCACACTTACTATGTCCTCTCCTCGCAGTCCGGTCAAAAAGACCGCCCCGAGGAGAGTGACATCACTTCCTCCCTGCCTGTGTTTACACTACACAGGCAGGGGAAGCTTCTCATTCGCCAGGAGCGATCGAGAGGGAATGGCCAGAAACCAATGGCCATCCCCTCAACCCGGATCGCTCCTGAAGCGAAACGGACCGCTGCAGCCAGCGGGAACCCGCTGGAAGGCAAGCACGTGCCCGTACAGCCATTCTGCTGACGTATATCTACATGCGGCGGTCCTTAAGTGGTTAATAGCCCTTTAAATTCCTCTTCTCAAGAAGGAATAAATTCATTACAGCTGTATTTTCCTCATAACTGAGTTTCACCATGCCTTTTATCAGTTTGGTTGCCCTTCTCTGTGCTCTAGTTTCCCACCATCCTTTTTGTGAACTGGAGCCTAAAACTGAACTGTATATTCTAGATGAAGTCTTACTAATGCCTTGTACAGGGGAAAGATTACATCTATCTTGCTCTGGAATCCGTACCTATTTTAATAGAAAAAGTATTTTGCATGCATTAGAAACTGCAGCTTGATATTGTATGCTGTTAATAAAATTTGATCTGCCAGGACTTTCAGATCCTGCTCGATTATTGACTTTTCAGTTGTACTCCCTCTAGAATGTATGATGTATGCATGTTTTTATTTCCCCAAGTGCATAACTTTACATTTATCAAAATTAAACCTTGTTTAACCACTTCAGCCCCGGACCAATTATCAGCCTAAGGACCAGAGGTCTTTTTACAATTTCGCACTGCACTGCTTTAACTGGTAATTGCGCGGTCATGCAATGTTGTACCCAAACGAAATTTATGTCCTTTTTTTCCCCACAAATAGAGCTTTCTTTTGATGGTATTTGATTGCCTCTGCGATTTTTATTTTTTGCGATATAAATGGAAAAAGACCGAAAATTTTGAGAAAAAAAGATATTTTCTAATTTTTGTTATAAGAAAAATTTAATAAACTCAATTTTAGTCATACATTTAGTGCAAAATTTATTCAGCCACATGTCTTTAATAAAAAAAAATGTCAATAAGCGTATATTTATTGGTTTGCGCAAAAGTTATAGCGTCTACAAACTAGAGTAAATTTTCTGGAATTTACAGAGCTTTTAATTTATGACTTCCTATCTCATTTCTTGAGGTGCTAAAATGGCAGGGCAGTACAAACTCCCCCAAATGACCCCATTTTGGAAAGTAGACACCCCAAGGAAATTGCTGAGGGGCATATTGAGCCCATTGAATATTTTTTTTTTGTCCCAAGTGATTGAATAATGACAAAAAAAAAAAAAGTTTACAAAAAAGTTGTCACTAAATGATATATTGCTCACACATGCCATAGTTATATGTGGAATTGCACCCCAAAATATATTCTGCTGCTTCTCCTGAGTACGGGGATACCACATATGTGGAACTTTTTGGGAGTCTAGCCGCGTACGGCACCCAGAAAACCAATCACTGCCTTCAGGATTTCTAAGGGTGCAAATTTTTGATTTCACTCCTCACTACCTATCACAGTTTCGAAGGCCATAAAATGCCAAAATAACACAACCCCCCCCCCTCTCAAATGACCCCATTTTGGAAAGTAGACACCCCAAGGAAATTGCTGAGGGGCATGTTGAGCCCATTGAATATTTTTTTTTTTTGTCCAAAGTGATTGAATAATGGCACAAAAAAAAAAAGTTTACAAAAAGTTGTCACTAAATGATATATTGCTCACACATGCCATAGTTATATGTAGAATTGCACCCCAAAATATATTTTGCTGCTTCTCCTGAGTACAAGGATACCACATATGTGGGACTTTTTGGGAGTGTAGCCACGTACGGCACGCCGAAATCCAATCACTGCCTTCAGGATTTCTAAGGGTGCAAATTTTTGATTTCACTCCTCACTACCTATCACAGTTTCGAAGGCCATAAAATGCCAAAATAGCAGAAAACCCCCCCCAAATGACCCCATTTTGGAAAGTAGACACCCCAAGCTATTTACTGAGAGGCATGTTGAGTCCATGAAATATTTTATATTTTGCCACAAGTTGCAGGAATATTACAATTTTTTATTTTTTTTTGCACAAAGTTGTCACTAAATGATATATGGCTCACACATGCTACGGGCATAAGTGAAATTACACCCCCAAAAAAATTCTGCTGCTTCTCCTGAGTATGGGGATACCACATGTGGGGGACTTTTTGGAAGTCTAGCCACATACGGGACCCCGAAAATCAAGCACTGCCTTCCGGATTTAAATATAAAACGCTACCAAAAAAAACTATTAGCGATCGCAGGGATCAGGCCTGACTCTGCGAATGCTGCAGTAATGTGTTTAGTGTTTTGTAAGTGACAGTGATCGATCGATACTGCACTTGGGTGGGCTGAACGGAGGGGCAAAACGCAGGTGCTAGCAGGTATCTGGGCTTATCCCGCTAACAATGCGTTTTTTTGGAACCCTAAACTGCTGGGGACGCTAGTATAGATCTGATCAGATCAGATATTGATTTGTTCAGATACTATACCACTACGGGAGGTGTATGCGCATGGGTGTTAGCGGTACTGGCACTAACCTAGCGCTGCCTGGGGCAACGCAGACCCTGACCCTAAAACCTAATTGATATCACCCGCCGGGTGATCAGGGGGTTAAACCTTTATTGGGTAATAAATGGTGGGTGCCCTGATACTATAAAAAGAAAACTAACTAACCAGAGTCACCCGTAACACTTATACGGTGATCACCGGTGAAAGGGTTAACTAGGGGCAATCAGGGGGTTCAAATTTTTATTAGGTAGTATATGGGGGTCCCTGACGCTATATAAAAACCTGACGGGGAACCTAAATAACTAACTGGCTAACCAGCGTCACCAGTGACACTTATACGGTGATCGCTGGTGAAAGGGTTAACTAGGGGCAATCAGGGGGTTAAAACCATTATTGGGTAGTATATGGAGGTACCTAGCGCTATAAAAACCTGGTGGTGAACCTAAAAAAATAACTAGCTACCTAGCGACACTAGCGACACTAATGCAGCGATCAGAAAAAGTATCGCTTAGTGACACTGGCAAAAGGGGGTGAAAGGGTTAACTAGGGGCATTCAGGGGGTTAAAACCATTATTGGGTAGTATATTGGGGTACCTAGCACTATAAAAACCTGGCGGTGAACCTAAAAAAATAACTAGCTACCTAACAGCACCAGTGACACTAATGCAGCGATCAGAAAAATGATCGCTTAGTGATACTGGCAAAAGGGGGTGAAAGGGTTAACTAGGGGCAATCAGGGGGTTAAAACCTTTATTGGGTAGTATATCGGGGTACCTAGCGCTATAAAAACCTGGCGGTGAACCTAAAAAAATAACTAGCTACCTAGCGACACTAGTGACACTAATGCAGCGATCAGAAAAATGATCGCTTAGTGACACTGGCAAAAGGGGGTGAAAGGGTTAACTAGGGGCAATCAGGGGGTTAAAACCATTATTGGGTAGTATACCGGGGTACCTAGCGCTATAAAAACCTGGCGGTGAACCTGAAAAAATAACTAGCTACTTAGCGGCACCAGTGACACTAATGCAGCAATCAGAAAAACGATTGCTTAGTGAAACTGGCAAAAGGGGGTGAAAGGGTTAACTAGGGGCAATCAGGGGGTTAAAACCATTATTGGGTAGTATACCGGGGTACCTAGCGCTATAAAAACCCGGCGGTGAACCTAAAAAAATAACTAGCTACTTAGCGGCACCGGTGACACTAATGCAGCGATCATAAAAACAATCTCTTAGTGACACTGGCAAAAGGGGGTGAAAGGGTTAACTCTAGGGGCAATCAGGGGGTTAAACCTTTATTGGGGGGGTAGGGGGCTACCCTGGACCTAACACTAAGTGCCTTGACAGTTTTTACTGTCAAAACTGACACTAAATGCAGTGATCAGAAAATAAATGATCACTGCAGTCAGTGACACTGTGACTGGGAGGGGGGGCGGGGGGGATCTGGGGGTGATCGGGGGGGTGATGGGGGGGGTTTGTGTGCCTATGTGTGCCTACATGTCAGTGTAGTGTTGGTGCACACTTACTTTCACTGTTCTCCTCGTAGTCCGGTCAAAAAGACCGCCCCGAGGAGAATGACATCACTTCCTCCCTGCCTGTGTTTACTATACACAGCGGGGGAAGCTTCTCATTCGCCAGGAGCGATCGAGAGGGGATGGCCAGAAACCAATGGCCGTCCCCTCATCCCGGTTCGCTCCTGCAGCGAAACGGACCGCCACATCCAGCAGGAGGGGGTCCGATCGGACCCCCCACCCGCTGGAAGGCGAGCACGTACATGTACGTGCTTGTGCCTGTCGGTGCCATTGCACCGACGTACATTGCCATGCGGTGGTCCTTAAGTGGTTAATGCATAGTTGCTCAATCAAATAGTGCATTAAGGTCTGTTTGTAAGTTGGAGACATCCTGCAAGGAATTTATCTCACTATACATATTTGTGTGACAACTTGGGTCTTTTGCAAATCTTTGTTTACTATCCCTTATTATATTGTTTTTTTTACCAAAAACTCATATATGTGGCCCTTTATAAAATTCTAACATTATAGGTCTATATTTACTAGGTAAACACATTGATTCCTATTTAATTACAGGCACCAAATTAGCCTTGCAGAAACTCATTGGTAGTGATGGACGAACTTCCGACGGGACGTTTCACGAACGCGGCTGATAGTTCACGAACCGCAACGTTCGCAGCAGGCCCCATTGACTTCAATGGGAGGCGAACTTTGCAAACCTACAGGTCAAATTTGCAGCCACAAAATAATTACTAGCTGTGCAAACATAGTCCCACCACATGGCAAATGACATAACACATGTATGAGGTGAATATGGGATCGGCAACAAGCATTCTTTTTTTATATGTGAAATTGTTGTGACAATTCAGGACTGTGGAGCGCATGAAGGCAATGGAGGAGAGGGAAGGTCAGGGTAGGCAAAGAAGAGGGTGCAGGAGATGATCACCAGCAGCGTGACATACAGCAATGACACCTGCACCGTGATAGAGTGATCTGACACCAGCACCATGATAGAGAGCACTGACATCAGCAGCATGACATACAGCAATGACACCTGCACCGTGATAGAGTGATCTGACACCAGCACCGTGATAGAGAGAACTGACATCAGCAGAGTGACATAAAGCACTGACACCAGCACCGTGATATACAGCACTGACACCAGCACCGTGATAGAGAGCACTGACATCAGCAGCGTGACATACAGCAATGACACCTGCACCGTGATAGAGTGATCTGACACCAGCATCATGATAGAGAGCACTAACATCAGCAGTGTGACATAAAGCACTGACACAAGCACCGTGATATACAGCACTGACACCAGCACCGTGATATACAGCACTGACACCTGCACCGTAAGCAGTCCCAGGAGGAAGTCAGCATAGCACAGGGATGGTGGGAGCCCCTCATAATATGCACAGCAGAGGTACAGCCCCAGGAGGAAGTCAGCACAGCATAGGGATGGTGGGAGCCCCTCATAATAAGCAGCCCCAGGAGGATGTCAGCATAGCACAGGGATGGTGGGGGCCCCTCATAATAAGCAGCCCCAGGAGGAAGTCAGCACAGCACAGGGATGGTGGGAGCCCCCCATAATGAGCATAGCACAGGGATGGTGGGAGCCCCTCATAATGAGCATAGCACAGGGATGGTGGCAGCCCCTCATAATATGCACAGCAGAGGTACAGCCCCAGGAGGAAGTCAGCACAGCACAGGGATGGTGGGAGCCCCTCATAATAAGCAGCACCAGGAGGATGTCAGCATGGCACAGGGATGGTGGGAGCCCATCATAATAAGCAGCCCCAGGAGGAAGTCAGCACAGCACAGGGATGGTGGGAGCCCCTCATAATGAGCATAGCACAGGGATGATGGGAGCCCCTCATAATATGCACAGCAGAGGTACAGCCCCAGGAGGAAGTCAGCACAGCACAGGGATGGTGGGAGCCCCTCATAATAAGCAGCCCCAGTAGAAATATGACACCGCTCAACCTCTTCAAATAGGAGGGTATGGGCATATAGTACGGTGTGCTTTTTTTGGACAAGGAAGTGAGCCAAATGAAGAAAGAAGGTCTGTGTGCTCGAATAAAAAAAAATTGTTTATAGACATATACATGGTCTACTGGTCACATGTGTTGAATTCCTCCGAGATCCATGCCTCATTCATTTTTAGAAATGTGAGGTAGTTAACACTGTCGTGAGCTAGGCGAGTACGCTTATCGGTCACGATCCCCCCTGCTGCGCTGAACGTCCTTTCGGACAGGACACTGGACGAGGGGCAAGCCAGCAGTTCGATTGCAAATTGGGCAAGCTCTGGCCAGAGGTCAAGCCTGCCCACCCAGTAGTCCAGGGGTTCATCACTCCTCAGAGCGTCCACATCGGCCGTTAACCCGATGTAGTCGGACACCTGATGGTCTAGGCATTCCCTGATGCTGGATCCGGATGACACCTGTCGATGGGTCGGCTGAAAGAATGACCTCATATCAGAAGTCACCAACACATCTTCAAACCTGGCCTCTTCTTGCAGGCGCTGTTGGATTGCTACCCGCAACTCCTTCTCTGGGAGTGGGAATTGCTCCTCTGCCAGCGCACGCAAAAGCAGAATGCAGCATTTCTCGAAGCAAGGCCTGGAAGTGCTCCATTCTGCCAGCCCTCTGTGACGGCGGTAACATTTCCGCCATTTTGTGTTTGTACCGGGGGTCTAAGTACGTTGCCACCCAGTACTGGTCCTTGACCCTTATGCTTTTTATACGGGGGTCCCTGTTAAAACACTGGAGCGTGAAGGCCCCCATTTGCACTAAACTGGAAGCGGTGTGGTGGCCTGGCTCCTGCTCATCATCCAGGATAATGTCGTCCTCTTCATTCTGCTCTCCCTATCCACGCACAACAACAGGGATCCCAGAAAGGTTTAAAGCATGCTCTTCTTGCTCCTCCTCATCCGCCCCGGCACCATTCTCCTCTGACTCCTCTTCAGACTCCTGTTGTTGACTTGTCTCAGATAGAGTAGCCCCCCCTGGGAATTCATCCAGCATTGCGACTTCCTCATCTTCCCGCTCCTGCTCCTCCACAGCTTGATCAATGGCACGACGCAATGCACGCTCCATAAAGAAGGCATAAGGTACCATGTCACTGATGGCGCCATGGCTGCAACTGACCAGTTTGGTGATCTCCTCAAATGGCTGCAGAAGTCTGCATGCGTTGCGCATGAGCAGCCACTGGCACGGTGAAAAAAAACCCAGCTCCCCAGAACCTGTTCTGCCGCAGAGTTCATACAGGTAGACGTTAACTGCACGTGTCTGCTGGAGCAGCCTATCAAGCATATAGAAGGTTGAGTTCCATCGCGTCGGGCAATCGCAAATAAGACGTCTGACTGGCAGATTGTGTCACCGCTGAATGTCAGCAAGGCGAGCCATGGCCGTGTAAGATCTTCTGAAATGGGCCGAGATTTTCCTTGCCTGCCGCAAGATGTCCTGGACCCCAGGGTATTTGACAACGAATCGCTGCACGACCAAGTTTAAGACGTGTGCCATGCATGTCACGTGCGTAGTTTTGCCCTGTTTCAATGCGCCAAGCAGATTGGCACCGTTGTCACACACCACTTTATCGACTGTGAAATTGAGCGATGTTAGCCACTGATCTGCCTGTGAACGCAAAGCTGAAAGGAGTGCTGGGCCAGTGTGGCTCTTGGCTTCCAGGCACAACAGACGCAGCATGGCATGGCAACGTCTCACCTGGCATGTCGAATAGGTTCTGGGGAGCTTGGGCGGCGCAGCGGAAGAGACACTAGCAGCGGAAAAGGAGGAGTCAGCTGAGGAGGAGAGGGAGGAGGATGGAGTAGGAGGAGGAGAGGGAGGAGGATGGAGTAGGAGGAGGAGGAGAAGAAGAGCCAGGCCTGCATGCAATCAGTGGTGACAAAACCAAATCTACACGTGTGCCACGGGTTACATGCTTGACGACCGTCAGAAGGTTCACCCAGTGGGCAGTAAAAGTGATATACCTTCCCTGCCCGTGTTTGCTAGACCACGTGTCTGTGGTCAGATGTATCTTGGCACCGACACTGTGTGCCAGAGATACATTCACTTGCCGATGAACATGGCCATATAGCTCTGGGATGCCCTTCTGTGAGAAATACTTCCTTCCTGGGACCTTCCATTGTAGTGTTCCAATGGCCACAAATTTTCGAAAGGCCTCCGAGTCCACCAGTTTATATGACAGTAGTTGGCGGGCTTTGAGTTCTGACAAGCCAGCCGTCAACCGTTGGGCAAGAGGGTTATCCGGCATCATCATTTTTTTACGCTCGAACATTAGGCCCACGGAAGCC
The DNA here is from genome assembly GCF_037356315.1 of Lithobates pipiens. NCBI lineage: Eukaryota > Metazoa > Chordata > Amphibia > Anura > Ranidae > Lithobates > Lithobates pipiens. The sequence continues at coordinate 470,617,777 of NW_027507764.1, forward strand.
TGCCTTTTTGCAGAAAAATGTGAGCTTGGCGTGATGGAAGGTGGAGTGGAGGACAATTGTGAGGAGAGAGAAGAAGGAGAAGTAGAAGACGAGGCTGGACGGTGAGAGCCTGGAGTGTGGCTTTGTGTGTTCTGTTGCTCTCACTAGGCTCGGTGATGGCTGCTCATGTGCCTTCTTAAGGCGGTCGTCCCTAGGTGAGTGTTGGGCTTACCGCGACTAATGCATTGACTGCAAAGATTGCAGATGGCAACACTATTGTCAGCAGCGGACACGTTAAAAAAAGCCCACACTGCGGAGCCATGTGCCGGCGTCCTGGGAGCGCCAGATGTGACCGTACATGGTCGATGACTCGCTCCTGATACATTAGCAGTCTGCTTTGTCCCTCCTGTGCAATGTAAGTTATTCCTGCTTCTCCTCCCTATCTTCTGGTCCATATCTCCCTCTGAACTCCCCTCCTCTTCCTCTCTTGTGGGCACCCACGTGACATCACTAGACACGTCATCATCTACGTCACCTTCCCCACCACTATAAGTAGAGATCTCGGAGTAGGCAGCAACAGCGGGGACCAACCTCATTCTTGAGCTGATCTGGGTACTGTCGTCAGACTGCTGAGTAGCGGTTGTTGCTACCTCCTCTTCCTGATCCAATGCCAAGAGTGGCTGCACATCAGAAATGTCTTAATATGGATCGGAAAATAATTCCTGTGACTCAAGCGGAAGGTATGTGGTGGTGGTGGTGTTGTTGGTGGTAGTGTCTTTGGGGGTGCACATAGCAGAGAGTGAAGAAGAGGGTGCAGATCGAGAGGATGAGGAGGGTGCAGAAGAGTAAGGCTGAGTGAGCCACTCTACCAAGTCTTGTGCGTCCTTTAAAGTAATTGAATGCACCTTCTGCAACTTCCCACTTTGGCTCAAGCCTGTTGCTCCTGCCCTACCCCTACCACCCCTGTGGAAGGGCCTGCCTCTTCCTCTGCCTGTCATTTTTTAAATGACCCTGTGACAAAACTCTCAGTCCCTATACTGATAAAGGACTGCTGCAGAATAGGGCAGCAGTCAGCAGTAGTGCACCTCAACCCTATATATTGTGGACCTATACCAGTCCTTAAGGAATAGCAGACTGTACCTCACTCAACCCTATGTACTGTAGTACACTATACCTTACCAGTCCTTATAAGGACCTTTGTGGAACTAGTAGGTTGTGATTAGCAGACTGTACCTCAGTCCCTATACTGATAAAGGACTGCTGCAGTATAGGGAAGCAGTCAGCAGTAGCGCACCTGAACCCTATATATTGTGGACCTATACCAGTCCTTAAGGAATAGCAGACTGTACCTCACTCAACCCTATGTACTGTAGTACACTATACCTTACCAGTCCTTAGAAGGACCTTTGTGGAACTAGTAGGTTGTGAATGATTAGCAGACTGTACCTCAGTCCCTATACTGATAAAGGACTGCTGCAGTATAGGGCAGCAGTCAGCAGTAGTGCACCTCAACCCTATATATTGTGGACCTATACCAGTCCTTAAGGAATAGCAGACTGTACCTCACTCAACCCTATGTACTGTAGTACGCTATACCTTACCAGTCCTTATAAGGACCTTTGTGGAACTAGTAGGTTGTGATTAGCAGACTGTACCTCAGTCCCTATACTCATAAAAGACTACTGCAGCAGAAGGGCAGCCGTCAAGTATAATATTCTTTCTATATTTGGAAGAAAGAATATTATACGTGTACAAGCCTATTACCATACCAGTCCTGAAAAGAACCTTTGTGGACCTAATAGTAACAGCTACTGATTAAACTGACTGTCCCTCACTGCCACACACAGCTTCCTGCCTGTCCCTATTTAAACTGACAAAACACAGGCTGCTGGAACAATAACTTGAATAGCACTCAAAACTATATCTTGTACTACTTTACCATACCAGTCCTGAAAAGGACTTTTGTGGACCTAATAGTAACAGGTAATGATTAAACTGACTGTCCCTGCTGCACACAGCGTCCTGTGCCTCTCTCTATACTGACAAAAGACATGCTGCTGCAACAATCACTAGCACAGCAGTGCCTCAAACCTATATCCTGAACTACCCCTAACACCTATACCATACCAGTCCTTAAAAGAACTTTTGTGGACCTAATAGCTAGCGATTTGGGTCACTGCAGTCTCTCCCTGCTCCACACAGCAACCTCTCCCTATAGTGACATACGAAAGAATATAAAATGGCCACCGGATCGGGTCTATTTATAAGTTAGGGGGAATGTCCAAGTGTCCATGTGCTGTAATGTCTCAATTGGCTGTCCTGTACCCCATGATGGATGTGTCATCATAGGTCAAAGTTCTTTTACACAGTAAACACGTAAGTCCGCCGGGCGAACAGCGGCAATAGTCTGCCGATCGGGCGGACCGCGAACAGCCGAAATTCGTCGCGAAACCACCGCCGGGCGAACCGCTCGGCCATCCCTACTCATTGGTCCATAGCCATCCTTTAAGAATCTCTAAACTAACAGAACTCTTTGAGTATACATGGTTTGAGGATATATGGTCGTAAGCCTTCTGGTCTAAATGCTTTATTTACCTAATTCATTTTTTAACTGTTTCTGAACCATATAGGTTTTACGACACTGTAATTCATTTGAGCCAGTGGTGCTATCATTATGGACTGGAGCTCCACCATTTTCTTTTATGCATTATATACACAGAGCTAAAGATGGTATTTAATAGATTTGTCTTCTCTTGTCCCCAGTCACCAACTCTGAGTTATACTGTATGGAGCCTACAGTGTCTCTTTAAAGTATAACTAAAGGCAAAACTCTTTTTTTTTATCAATAAGGATAGAATAAAGGAGGGTTAAAAATTTGAGATATCCTATCACTTTGGATTATAATAATGGTAAAAATGACAAATAGAAAGACTGAATCTCCCTAAGGGGGACACAGACAGGAGTAAAAACCTTAAAAACCTGATAGATGTTCTTATCCCTCTGCACTCTATCCAAAACCTTGCCTTTTGGTGTACTTTAAAATAGAACTATAGAAATATTTTTTTTTTCATTTTCGATAGAGTAAGGGAGGGTTATATCCTATGTTGGTATATTTTTTGTCATTTGTGCTGGTGTTCTATCGATTTGTGCCCTCCGTCGAAAAATGCCCACGCATGCGTAGAACGCAAGGGCACTCCAGCTGATTTTCCATTCAGCTGGACTGATGTCACCATAGTGCATGCACACATTTTTGGAGGGTTTTTTCGATGGGAGATACCATTTCACGGGCACAACTGAAAGCTATGCAAAGAGCAGAGGGACACCGTAGATTGTGCCTCCCTGTAAACCACGGCACAACAGTGAGGCACAATATGACAAATACAGTGTCCTTCCGCTGTTTGCATAACATTAAATTGTGGCCGTCAAAAGGTATCTCTCATCGAAAATGCAATATGGTGGCGTCACTCCAGCTGATCGGGAAATCAGCTGGAGCGCTGTTCCATTCTGCACTTTTTGATGGTGGGCACATATCAACAGAACATTGGGGAGATTTAACTTCCTGTCCTATGGCCAAAACAGGAAGTGAAAGGAAATCCCTACAAATTAGGAGAATCCCTTGGGGACCCCCTGGTCACCAGAACTACTGTCCCCATTGGAAGATTTCTATTACTTTTCGGGGGACAACCCAAAATAATTTTTTTTCTTTTACTTTTACTTTTGCTTTCAATGATAATGGTAAACAGGACAAATAAAGAGGGGAACTCTCTCTAGTGGGGGCACAGACAGCAAAAAAAACTGACACGTGTTCTAATTTTTTTCTACTCTGTCCAAAATTAAAGAAAAGGTTTTGCCTTGAGTTATTCTTTCAGTATTGTTTATGCTTGAACAGTAGTAGATCATTTTTGGTATTTTATTGTAGTGCCGGCTGTGTTTTTTGGTATTTATTCTTCCTGGAACCGCAGTTTGGTTTTGGGTTTAATTACTCAAAATTTTGGCCTCAGTACCAGTCTGGCTGGATTGCACAGTGTTCTGCCTGACCATAGGTGGCGCTGTCATCCCTGGCAGGTGCTAGAACTCAGTCCATTTGGGTGCATTAAGTGTCAGTTCTTTCTCGGAACCAGCCCAGTGGGAGTGTCACTCTTGCTGTGCATTCTGGGAGAGAGTACTTAAGGTGCTGCCGTCACGTACTTTGGGATTCCGTTCCAGAAGTGCTTTCTGACTGTTTGGTCCTGGTCTTCCTGACCAGCCCCCAGGGCTCTCATGGCCTGAGGTGCAGATCCACCCGACTCCAAGTTTTGGGGCTGGCTGGCCCGAGGCAAAGTAACTGAAAGAAGGATTCAAAGATGGTCTGGTGCCGTCTCGGTTTGTGAAGAGGCCCAGCAACTGTAGAAGCACCCAGGGGAGGACTCTTCGGGAGAAGGCCACGCAAAGGTTGGCTTCTCAGCAGGAGCCTGGTGGCTAAGTTGAAAGACCCCAAGTGAATCTGGTCTCGTATGGTATCACTGGACCAGCTGCAAGATACTGTTACCGTACGAGGGTTCTCTGAGTTGTCTACATCTTTCAGTTTTATTCAAGTGTTCTACAACAAGTCTGTGCCAGAGACTTTGTTTGATTTAAGCACCCTGTTGACTGCTAGGCCTGGTGAGAGAAGGACTGAGGGTGATAAGGGTGAGGATCCAGCTGTGAATGGCTATTCTCTGGATTTCCTAATGTGAGAGACTCCTTTGTCTGTTTGATTTAGTTCAAGAGTACCTGGACTAAACCCTCTAACCCTACTTTGAGAGACTGTGTTCGTTTATTCTTTTTTTCAAATAAAAATCCCTTAAAGAGGAAGTAAACCCTGATGGGTTTACTTCCTCTTTGATTCCCTGCAAAGGTAAAGCGAAGTCACCGCTGTCCCCTGTAGTTCCGAGCGTCCATCTTCTTGGGCAGTCTCGCTGCTCCGGCGCTGTGATTTGCCGGAGCAGCGATGACGTCACTCCCATATCGCCGCGATCTGCAGCTTACCCAGTGCGCCTGCGCTGTAGACAGCGGTGGCTGTCTTCAGGTAAATATCTCCTAAACCATATAGGTTTAGGAGATATTTCTTGGACCTTCATAGTTTCATAGTTAGTAAGGTTGAATAAAGACACCAGTCCATCCAGTTCAACCTGAGTGAGTGTCTACAATTGACCCCTATCCCTGTACATTGCACACTCACATTGGTCCCTACCCTCAAGGCACCCACAATCCAAGGTCCCCATTCATATACTAGGGACAATTTTGGACAGAAGCCAATTAACCTACCTGCATGTCTTTTGGATTGTGGGAGGAAACCGGAGTACCCGGAGGAAACCCACGCAGGCACAGGGAGAACATGCAAACTCCAGGCAGGTAGTGTCGTGGTTGGGATTTGAACCAGCGACCTTTCTTACTGCTAGGTGAGAGTGCTAACCACTACACCACTGTGCCGCCCTAAGGCTTACCTGTAGGTCAAAGTGGTTTGTAAGGGTTAACAACCACTTTATGTGGATCTGGCGTCAGTCTCTGCAGTTCTTGGGCCATCTACCTCAGGAAACCCCTAGATGTACATGAGGTGAAGAAGGTAACGGTAAGCCCAATTAAATCAGCCGCTCCTTCGGGGGTCAGTGCTACATTATTAATACAAGATTAATTTAGATAAGGCAGTTTTAACCACTTATGGACTGCCCGCCGCAGGTTTACAGAGGCTGTTTGAAGGAGGATGACTTTGTTATGGCAGCAGCTAGCTGCCATAACCCCGGTATCCTATCCTACTTTTCAGCGGGCGGTCTGCTACAAGATAAAAGTGGTCTCTGCAGTGGATTCGCCGCAAGATCACTTTTATCAGTGGCGGGAGAAGCCCCCACCCCCTCCCGCTGTGATGCGATGCCCTCCGCTGCTTACCGTTTTTTTATGCGCTCCGTCCCGATGAGCTTGTGTGCAGAAGCAAACGCATACAGTAGCGCCAGCATATGAAAACGATGTTCAAACCACACATTTGTGGTATCGCCGCGATCGGTAGAGCAAGAGCAACAATTCTAGCCCTAGACCTCCTCTGTAACTCAAAACATGTAACCTGTAGAATTTTTTAAACATCGCTAATGGAGATTTTTAAGGGTAAAAGTGTGTCGCCATTCCACGAGCGGGCACAATTTTGAAGCGTCACATTAGGTATCACTTTACTCAGGGTAACATTATCATTCACAATATAAAAAAAATTGGGCTAACTTTATAGTTGTCTTATTTTTTAATTCAGAACAGTGTATTTTTCCCAAAAAAGTGCGCTTGTAAGACAGCTACTCAAATACTGTGTGATAGAAAGTATTGCAACGACCGCCATTTTATTCTCTAGGGTGTTAGAAAAAAAAATGTATAATGTTTGGGGGTTCTAAGTAATTTTCTAGCAAAAAAATCTGCTTTTAACTTGTAAATAATACCAAAAAGGTAGGTTAAAAGATTGTCAGTCCAGACTCATGCATAACAATAAATTGGTTTCTTTGTTTAATGTTAAATGACAGATACAGTCAGATTAAAAGCGCTGGCGGCCTTACATAACATGTTGATTGTAAGATGCAGAAAGAGCTGAAATGGAATGTCTTTGTAGTTGATTGCTTATTTCTTAACATCATGTCACAGGCATTTTCTGGTATAGCCCAAAATGTTATAGAACAATATTATTGCCTTAGGCATACCCCAAATAAAAGAAACATACACAGGTAGATCACTTTCTTCTTTCAGTTCAGTACAAGCTCTGCCTTCGCTGAATCATCAGTGATACACGTGGTCAGAGCTGAGACAATCCCATCTGTATTTTTGAAGAAGGAAGTAGACAAATCTTTTTGTGTGAATCTCTGGGCAAACCGCTAAATACACAAATTAAACTCACATGTTTATTGATTTAGCTGCCAAAAGATTTCTAATTTTGTACAGCCAATATTGTGATTTGCATAAATTATCTACACTGCGCAGATGGGCAATACATTTAGTGCTTGATTACGAAAGTCATCTTCCTGGTTAAGCAATTCAGTTATCTTTTTCTCCTACCCATCACCAACCTTCTCATAAATCTGCATTGCCAATATGAATTAGTTGAATGATTTCAGCAAAATTGATTTGGCGTGAATTACCATCTGCTGCCCCATGGATATATTAGGCCGCGTACACACGCGGGGACTGTTCGGCCAACTTTGTCCGTCAAACAGTTTCAGCGAACAGTCCGCTCAAAATTAGCATGGACGGACATGGCCACACACGACGAACGAGTTTGCTGAAACCGTGCGCGATGACGTGAACGGCACGTACGACAGGACGAAAAATACGACGTCCTATACACTGCATTATAACTTTCGGCGTGTAAATCCTTTCTGAGCATGCGCGGAACTTAGTTTGACGAACAAGCCTACACACGAGGGGACTGTTCGCTGAAACAAAGTTTCAGCGGACAGTTTTTCGGAATTTCCGAAAAACCTTGTTCAGCGGACTGTTCGCTGAAACTGTCCGCTGAAAGCCCACACACGAGCGGACTGTCCGCCGAAACACTGTTCAGCGGACAAAGTTGGGCGAACAGTCCCCGCGTGTGTACGCGGCCTTACAGTGAGTGAGCATTGTTACCTCAAGACAGGAAATAAGTTACTGGCAAGATCACCACATAAAAATAAAGAAAAAACTGAAAAAGAAAACTACCATCACATCTTAGGACTGGTAAGCTGCAATATATAATGCCGCATACACACGATCAGACTATCTGGCGGACTATCTGGCGGACTTAGTCCAGCGGACAACTCGCCAGACTTTGCAGCGGAGGTCCGCCGGACTTTCCGAATGAGCGGACCTGCCCACAATACGCCGGACTATGGCGGGAGCCGGACTTTTGAAATGAACGGACTTGCCCACACAAGGAGTAAAGTCCTTCATTTTGAACGTGGCTCCAACTAGCCAGGACTAGCGAAGGAAGTGAATGTCGCCGCCTCCATCGGCGAGATTGACACCTCACTAGCCCCTTCACATGGTATGGATTTAAAGGGGAAGCCCTACACCGAAAAAACGGTGTGGGGTCCCCCCGAAGTCCATAGCAGACCCTTATCCGAGCACGCAGCCAGGTCAGTCAGGAAAGGGGGTGGGGACGAGCAAGCTCCCCCCCTCCTGAGCCATACCAGTCCGTGTGCCCTCCACACTTGGGGGGAGCTTTGGGGAAAGGGCAGCCCTGCGGCCCCCACACCCCAAAGCACCTTGTCCCCATGTTGATGAAGACAAGGGCCTCTTCTCGATTAACCCTGGCCATTGATTGTCAGGGTCTGCGGGCGGGAGGCTTATCGGAATCAGGGAGCCCCCTTTAATAAGGGGGCCCCCAGATACTGGCCCCTCACCCTATGTGAATGAGTATGGGGTACGATGTACCCCTACCCATTCACCCGGTGAAAAAAGTGTAAATAAAAAAACACAACACAAGTTTTTAAAATAATTTATTAGACAGCTCCGGTGGTCTTTTCTTCTTCCATCTTGAGGGATCTTCTCGCTGGACTCCTCTGCTATCTTCTGCTAGCTCTTTTACTAGTGGAGGAGCCCGGCTTTCTTCTTCGTCCTTGCCGCCATCCGGGGGTCTTCTTCCGACTTCGGGGTCTTGTCCCGCTCTTCGGTTCTCCTTGCCTGGCCTCCGCTATCTTCTTATAGCTCTTTTACTAGCTTTGGCGTGGTCTTCTGCCGCCGCCGGCGGACTAGCACACAGACGGGCGGATTGTCCACCAGACTGCCTTGTCCGGCGGACAATTTTGAGTCAAAAATTCTTTCTAAGTCCACAGGACTTTTGTAAAGAAAAAGTCTGCCGGAGCCCACACACGGGCGGATAGTCTGATCCTGTGTGCGTGGCATCACAGTTTTGTTTTTGGATTTAAATACACCCCCATTTCATCTTACCCATTGACTCCAATTCATTCCCCAAAAATTTTGAAATTTCAACAAAAATTGGCCATAGATAGATATAATTTCAAACAAAAATTGTTAGGAAAAAAAATTCTGAAAATTTGTACGAAAATTCTCAAAACATTCTCAGAACATTTGTTTGTCATTCAAATTATTTTGTTTACTTTTATCATTTGTCTTTGGAATGAATGGACTTTCCCAAAGGAAAACCACATACACTGTTATGCCCTGTACACACAGTTGGACTTTCCGACTGAAAATGTGCAATCTGATCTTGTTGTTGGAAAATCCGATCGTGTGTGGGCTCCATCTGACTTTTTCCGTCAGAATTTCCGACACACAAAGTTTGAAAGCACGATCTAAAATTTTCCGACAACAAAATCTGATCATTTTAATGACGATCATGTGTAAACAATTCCGACGGACAAAGAGCCACGCATGCGCAGAATAAATTATGAGACAAAAGCTATTGGCTTCTGCCCTCTTTATAGTTCCATCGTACGTGTTGTACGGCACCGTGTTCTGAATGATCGGATTTTCCAACAACTTTGTGTGACCGTGTGTATGCAAGACAAGTTTGGGACAAAATCAATCAAAAAAATCAGGCAGATTTTGTCATCGGAATGTCCGACCGTGTGTACAGGGCATTAGAAATGTGTTCATTCAAAAAAAATTCCAACCTGCTCCTTCAAAAAAATTTTTCAATGCAGTCAAACATGAACATCACTCACTAATGATTAGAAATGTACAAACTTTCTTAAAGCCTTCTTTTCCCAAGAATTTTCATTCAAAATTCTACCCATCTATGGCCAGCTTAACTGTTTTTCCCTTCCCTAATTACCACCTCTTTTCCAGCGAGCAGGGAGTTGACCTACGAATCAGTATGCTACACCAGAAAGTAGATATTTGACAAATCCATTGGCAGGAATAATATTAAATGTAAACATAGCTTTAAGAAAGGATCTAAACGGATTATGATATTTAATTTAAACTCCATGCAAATATAAGAAACACCCTATGGTCCAGAATGTGTTTTCATCAAAAACATGTTTAAACACAGCTAATGAGCTTCCTATAGAGCCTGGACTCTAGGACTAAAGCAGAGTTTACGCTTTCAGTTTTTTTGGTTCAACAAGTAGGTCGAAGCAATAAAAAATGTTGCCAGATGCCCGCATATACACAAATGATGTGTGATGCAGGGATATCTCCCGCTGAGCTATTGTATTGTAACAGGAGGACTCCCCCCGTAAAAATATCACAATACACTGATCAGCACTGCAGCCATTGGCTGAATGTGCTGATAGAATGCTGGTTTGCTGGCTCCTGCTGAACATGCCAATTTTCAGTCTGCAAATACACATGCTTTAGGCTAAAATGGATTGGATGAGCACTGTCAGATGATCATACTATATTGCACCATATGATGCTGCCAGTATAAATTGGGGGCTGGGAGAGGAGAGCACAGGGATAGTCTCATCAATATTTTTCTATATCTTCTTTGTTCAAATAGTTTGAAGGAAGCAATAAATTCAAACTTGTGTATACCTATAGTGATGAGCTTGATATTTGGGTAGAACATAAGCGAACATTATGGGGTCATTCACAGATAATTCGAGCACCATGGAAAGCCCCACATTGCACTGCAAGATCGCAGTGCATTGCTGTATGATGATTGGCCAAACCATGCAACTGACCTGCATGCTTTTGTCAATCACAGTTCACTCTGCTAAAAGAGCCATAATTGGCCAAAGGCAGGATGCCTTTGGCCAATCATGGCTCAGGGGGACTAAGCCCACACTATATAAGGCTTTATGTCAGGGGTTAAGTCCAGGGGAAAAAAGTGTGGGAACCCTCACCCAAGATCCACTCCCCCACCAAAAAAAATAAATGATACTCTCATATGCACGAACACTTCAAAAGTGGTATTTTTCATCCAATTTTTGTATTGTCTGTATGAAGCTTAACTGTTAGTACATAAAAAAAATAAAAAAATCCTCAATAAACATAAATATGGTAATTCTCTGAATAATCAGCATTCATTCAATTGTGCTTCCATGCAAATGTGAACATCATGTTCTGATCTTTATTGGGGAATGTTATTTTGTATATAGAGTGTTTATGTGGCGAGTTTACACTTTTCATTGAACAGAGTTTGGATAACACAGGGTTAAACGGAAAGGTCATAAATTAACTGCACATTATCTGGACAGAATGCTTGGGGAGATAGTGATGCGTTCCTGCTTAGGAGATGTATGTTAGCTTGGGGGGCGGCAAACTCTGCAGGGCTCCAACACACACTCGCTGCTATTCCAACCCTTCACATATTTCCACATAAACTTCCCTCCTGGCATCAAACTTTGCCAGGTATTGTGCTCAGCTTGCCACCCAAAACTGATGTTCCTCCCTCAGCTCACCTCTCTCCCTGCATGTCCTGTGAGCAGAATAGCTGTGCTCCTCCTCTGGGTTCTCTCATCATATGGCACTGAAGATAGAGGAGGGAGGATTCAGCTGGACATACAGAGCAAATATGCAGGAGACTGGGGGGGGGGGGATGAGGAGACAGAAAATCAGGAGGGGCCGGCGGGGAGGAGCGCATCACGAGAGGTCTGACTAAATACAATCTCTTAGCAGCAGGGACCTGATCTACCCATCAGCTAGCTGTGATTGACAGGAAAATCGAAGAGGAAGCTGTCATGGGGCCCCCTACTGGCAATGCCTGAATGATCAGTCCACCCCTGGTGTGCGGCACTTACTATTGCGAGCTGTGTCGACAGCTGCTGGTGTAGCCCCTGCCACACAGCTCACATACTTCAAAGTCTTGCAGGACGCGGCTGCTAATTGGAACTGAGTTTCTGTTGTGGAAAAAGTATAGGAACTCCGTTCCCATGCGTTTCCGCAGGACTTTAGCCCTGCTTTATGTATATACTCTGCAACCATTATATCTTTTCATGTGACAACACTGAAGAAATGGCACTTTACTACAATGTAAATTAGTGAGTGTAAAGCTCGTATAACAGTGTAAATGTGCTGTCCCCTCAAAATAACTCAACACACAGCCATTAATGTCTAAACCGCTGGCAACAAAAGTGAGTACACCCCTAAGTGAAAATACCCAAATTGGGCCCAAAGTGTCAATATTAGGTGTGGCCACCATTATTTTCCAGCCATGCCTTAACCCTCCATTCATAGGTTGCCACTGGAGTCATTTTCCACTCTCCATGACAACATCACAGAGCTGGTGGATGTTAGAGAACTTGCGCTCTTCCACCTTCCGTTTGAAGATGCCCACAGATGCTCATTAGGGTTTAGGTCTGGAGCCATGCTTGGCCAGTCCATTTACCCTCAGCTTCTTTAGCACGGCAGTGGTCATCCTGGATGTGTGTTTGGGGTCATTATCATTTGGAATACTGCCCTGCAGCCCATGAAGGGAGGGGGTCAAGCTATTTCTCAGTATGTTACAGTACATGTTGGCATTCATGGTTCCATCAATGAACTGTAGCTCCACAGTGCTGGCAGCACTCATGCAGCCCCAGACCATGACAATCCCACCACCATGCTTGACTGTAGGTAAGACACACTTGTCTTTGTACTCCTCACCTGTTTGCCGCCACACGCTTGATACCATCTGAATCACACTTGTTTATTTTGGTCTCATCAGACCACAGGACATGGTTCCAGTAACCCATGTCCTTAGTCTGCTTGACTTCAGCAAACAGTTTGCTTCCTTTCTTGCGCATCATCTTTAGAAGAGGCTTCCTTCTGGGATGACAGCTAGGGATGAGCTGAAAACCCCCCAGTTCGGTTCACGGCAGAACATACGAACAGACCAAAAATTTGTGCGAACACGCAAACCGCGTTAAAGTCTATGGGACTCAAACGTGAAAAATCAAAGTACAAATTTTAAAGGCTAATATGCAAGTTATTGTCCTAAAAAGTGTTTGGGGACCCTGGTCCTGCCCCAAGGAACATGTATCAATGCAAAAAAAAGTTTTAAAAACTGACGTTTTTTTCGGGAGCAGTGATTTTAATAATGCTTAAAGTGAAAAATAAAAGTGAAATATTCCTTTAAATATGGTACCTGGGGGGTGTCTGTAAAGTGGTTAGAACAGTCCCTGCACAAAATAAATTTCTAAAGGAAAATAGTCATTTAAAACTGCTTGCGGCTGTAATGTAATGTTGCCCCCCCCCAGCCCATTAATGGGCCCTTTGGGTCTGGTATGGATATTAAGATGAGCCCCGCACCCAAATAAAAAAAAAGGTGTGGGGCCCCCAGGCCCTATATACTCTGAACAGCAGCGGTATACAGGCGGTCCCCAGGTTACAAACAAGATAGGGACTGTAGGTTTGTTCTTAAAGAGGAAGAAAACTCTCCCCCTCTGATGCTTCTTTTCATTTAGTCCATTATAATAAGTAATTATCAAACTATAGCCACTGTAATCCAGCCCAAATTGCAAATTACTTACTGTTTAAAGAAACTTTAAAAAACTTGTTTCCAGGGGTAAGGCATCACTAGCTAAAGTATTGTTTTCTGAGTTCACAGTAGAGTGGTCTCAGATAGAGTAGCCCCCCCCCCCCCCCAGGAATTCATCCAGCATTGAGACTTCCTCATCTTCCCTGCTCCTCCACAGCTTGATCAATGACACGACACAATGCGCGCTCCATAAAGAAGGCATAAGGTACCATGTCACTGATGGTGCCATGGCTGTGACTGGTGATTTGGTGATCTCATCAAATGGGTGCAGAAGTCTGCATGTGTCATGCATGAGCAGCCACTGGCGTGGTGAAAAAAAACCCAGCTCCCCAGAACCTGTTCTGCCGCAGAGTTCGTACAGGTAGACATTAACTGCACTTTTCTGCTGGAGCAGCCTATCAAGCATATAGAAGGTTGAGTTCCATTGCGTCGGGAAATCGCAAATAAGACGTCTGACCGGCAGATTGTGTCGCCGCTGAATGTCAGCAAGGCGAGCCATGGCCGTGTAAGATCTTCTGAAATGGGCCGAGATTTTCCTTGCCTGCCGCAAGGTGTCCTGGACCCCAGGGTATTTGACAACAAATCGCTGCACGACCAAGTTTAAGACGTGTGCGATGCATGGCACGTGCGTCATTTTGCCCTGTTTCAATGCGCTAAGCAGATTGGCACAGTTGTCACACACCACTTTACCAACTGTCAAATTGAGCGGTGTTAGCCACTGATCTGCCTGTGAACGCAAAGCTGAAAGGAGTGCAGGGCCAGTGTGGCTCTTGGCTTCCAGGCACAACAGACGCAGCACAGCATGACGCCTCACCTGGCATGTCGAATAGGTTCTGGGGCGCTTGGCCGGCGCAGCGGAAGAGACGCTAGCAGCGGAAAAGGAGGTGTCAGCCGAGGAGGAGAGGGAGGAGGATGGAGTAGGAGGAGGAGAAGAAGAGCCAGGCCTGCATGCAATCCGAGGCGGTAAAACCAAATCTATACGGGTGCCACGGGTTACATGCTTGACGGCCGTCAGAAGGTTCCCCCAGTGGGCAGTAAAAGTGATATACCTTTCCTGCCCGTGTTTGCTAGACCACGTGTCTGTGGTCAGATGTGTCTTGGCACCGACACTGTGTGCCAGAGATACATTCACTTGCCGCTGAACATGGCCATATAGCTCTGGGATGCCCTTCTGTGAGAAATACTTCCTTCCTGGGACCTTCCATTGTGGTGTTCCAATGGCCACAAATTTTCGAAAGGCCTCTGAGTCCACCAGTTTATATGGCAGTAGTTGGCAGGCTATCAGTTCTGACAAGCCAGCCGTCAACCCTTGGGAAAGAGGGTTATCCGGCGTCATCATTTTTTTACGCTCAAACATTTGGCCCACAGAAGCCTGCCTTTTTGCAGAAAAACGTGAGGATGGCGTGATGGAAGGTGGAGTGGAGGACAATTGTGAGGAGAGAGGAGAAGGAGAAGTAGAAGACGAGGCTGGACGGTGAGAGCCTGGAGTGTGGATTGTGTTCCGTTGCTCCCACTGGGCTCAGTGATGGCAGCCCATGTGCCTTCTTAAGGCGGTCGTCCCTAGGTGAGTGTTGGGCTTACCGCGACTAATGCGTTGACTGCAAAGTTTGCAGATGGCAACACTATCGTCAGCAGCGGACACGTTAAAAAAAGCCCACACTGCGGAGCCATGTGCCGGCGTCCTGGGAGCGCCAGATATGACCGTACATGGTCGATGACTCGCTCCTGATACATTAGCAGTCTGCTTTGTCCCTCCTGTGCAATGTAAGTTATTCCTGCTTCTCCTCCCTATCTTCTGGTCCATATCTCCCTCTGAACTCCCCTCCTCTTCCTCTCTTGTGGGCACCCACGTGACATCACTAGACATGTCATCATTGACGTCACCTTCCCCATCGCTATAATTAGAGATCTCGGAGTAGGCAGCAACAGCGGGGACCAACCTCCTCCTTGGGCTGATCTGGGTACTGTCGTCAGACTGCTGAGTGGCGGTTGTTACTACTTCCTCTTCCTGATCCAATGCCAAGAGTGGCTGTGCATCGGAAATGTCTTGATATGGATCGGAAAATAATTCCTGTGACTCAAGCAGAGGGTATATGGTGGTGGTGTTGATGGTAGTGTCTTTGGGGGTGCACACAGCAGAGAGTGAAGAAGAGGGTGAAGATCGAGAGGATGAGGAGAGTGCAGAAGAGTTGAGCCACTCAACCAAGTCTGGTGTGTCCTTTGACATAATCACACGCACCTTCTGCAAATTGCCACTTTGGCTCAAGCCTGTTGCTCCTGCCCTACCCCTACCACCCCTGCGGAAGGGCTTACCTCTTCCTCTGCCTG
Organism: Lithobates pipiens; assembly: GCF_037356315.1. NCBI lineage: Eukaryota > Metazoa > Chordata > Amphibia > Anura > Ranidae > Lithobates > Lithobates pipiens. Next base: position 470,633,474 of record NW_027507764.1, read on the forward strand.
TCATTTTTTAAATGACCCTGTGACAAAAGTCTCTAGAGAAGTGCAGTATATGTGGAAGAAGGTATATAACACCCCGCTTCAATCTGTCGTTTTTGGGGGCCACTGGTCTATCACACCAGTTATAATACTTTTTTTTTTATTGTGTGTGTCACTCTTTGTAGTATCGCTGCAGAACCACTCAGCAATCACAATTCTGCACAGTGGAAACGCACTATACTATGCTTTCTATATGTGCAAGTATTTTATACGTGTATTACACACCTATATACTGCACACCAAATAGTACACCTATACCAGTCCTTAAAAGGACCTTTGGGGATCTAGTAGCTAGTGATTTGCAGACTGTCCCTCAGTCACTACACTGATAAAGGACTGCTGCAGAATAGAGCAGCAGTCAGCCGCAGTGCACCACAACCCTATATATTGTACACCTATACCAGTCCTTATAAGGACCTTTGTGGACCTAGTAGCTAGTGATTTGCAGACTGCCCCTCAGTCACTACACTGATAAAGGACTGCTGCAGAATAGGGCAGTAATCTGCAGCACAGCCCTGCACCTGCACCCTATATATTTTACACCTATACCAGTCCTTACAAGGACCTTTGTGGACCTAGTAGCTAGTGATTTGCAGACTATCCCTCAGTCCCTACACTGATAAAAGACAGCTGCAGAATAGGGCAGTAATCTGCAGCACAGCCCTGCACCAGCACCCTATATATTGTACACCTATACCAGTCCTTACAAGAACCTCTGTGGACCTAGTAGCTAGTGATTTGCAGACTGTCCCTCAGTCCCTACACTGATAAAAGACTGCTGCAGAATAGGGCAGCAGTCAGCAGCAGTGCACCACAACCGTATATTTTGTACACCTATACCAGTCCTTACAAGGACCTTTGTGAACCTAGTAGCTAGTGATTTGCAGACTGCCCCTCAGTCACTACACTGATAATGGACTGCTGCAGAATAGGGCAGTAATCTGCAGCACAGCCCTGCACCAGCACCCTATACATTGTACACCTATACCAGTCCTTACAAGGGCCTTTGTGGACCTAGTAGCTAGTGATTTGCAGACTGTCCCTCAGTCTCTACACTGATAAAAGACTGCTGCAGAAACCAGCAGTAATCTGCAGCACAGCCCTGCACCAGCACCCTATATATTGTACACCTATACCAGTCCTTACAAGGACTTTTGTGGACCTTTGTGGACCTAGTAGCTAGTGAATTGCAGACTGTCCCTCAGTCACTACACTGATAATGGACTGCTGCAGAATAGGGCAGTAATCTGCAGCACAGCCCTGCACCAGCACCCTATACATTGTAAACCTATACCAGTCCTTACAAGGGCCTTTGTTGACCTAGTAGCTAGTGATTTGCAGACTGCCCCTCAGTCACTACACTGATAAAGGACTGCTGCAGAATAGGGCAGCAGTCAGCAGCAATGCACCACAACCCTATATATTGTACACCTATACCAGTCCTTACAAGGACCTTTGTGGACCTTTGTGGACCTAGTAGCTAGTGATTTGCAGACTGTCCCTCAGTCACTACACTGATAATGGACTGCTGCAGAATAGGGCAGTAATCTGCAGCACAGCCCTGCACCAGCACCCTATACATTGTACACCTATACCAGTCCTTACAAGGGCCTTTGTGGACCTAGTAGCTAGTGATTTGCAGACTGTCCCTCAGTCTCTACACTGATAAAAGACTGCTGCAGAAACCAGCAGTAATCTGCAGCACAGCCCTGCACCAGCACCCTATATATTGTACACCTATACCAGTCCTTACAAGGACTTTTGTGGACCTAGAAGCTAGTGATTTGCAGACTGTCCCTCAGTCCCAACACTGATAAAAGACAGCTGCAGAATCGGGCAGCAGTCAAGTATAATATTCCTTCTATATTTGGAAGAAAGTATATTATTCGTGTACAACCCTATATACTGTACACCTATACCAGTCTTTAAAAGGACCTTTGTGGACCTAATAGTAATAGCTAGTGATTAAACTAACTGTCCCTGCTCCACACAGCGTCCTGTCCCTACACTGACAAAAGACAGCTGCAGAATCACTCAGCAGTGCACTCAACAATCACCAGCACAGCAGTGCACCAGAACCCAATATACTGTACACCTATACCAGTCCTTAAAAGGACCAATCATGGACCTAATAGTAATAGCTAGCTAGTGAATAAACTGACTGTCCCTGCTGCACACAGCATCCTGTCCCTCCCTACACTGACAAAAGACAGACTGCTGCAATCACTAGAACAGCAGTGCACTGAACCCTATATATTGTACTACACCTATACCAGTCCTTAAAAGACTTTTGTGGACCTAATAGCTAGCGATTTGTGTCACTACAATCTGTCCCTGCTCCACACAGCAACCTCTCCCTACACTGACATAAGACAGAATGTAAAATGGCCGCCAGATCAGGTCTATTTATAAGGTAGTGGGAATGTCCAATTGTCCATGTGCTGAAATGTCTCAATTGGCTGTCCTGTACCTCATGATGGATGTGTCACCATGGGTCAAAGTTCTTTCACACTGTAAACACATATGTCCGCCGGGCAAACAGCAGCAATAGTCCGCCGATCGGGCGAATCACGAACACGCCAAATTCGGCGCGAACCGACCGCCGGGCGAACAGTTCGGCCATCCCTATTCCTATTGCCCTTTTTATTTTTTATTATATAATAGTTCTTCGTGTAGTAGTCGCTTTTTTACTTTTGCAATAGTGGACAACTTTAGCTGAGTTGTTAGCATTGCCTTTGCTTAATCTAAAAAAATTGCCATTAGTTTTGCCCCTTATCAACATGGCGTTCGTGATTAGACGTGTCCGCCATGTTTTTATGTTTATTTCCGGTTTTCCCCTCAGCTCAAAACGAGGCTTGGTTCTACTCTGTTATGTATGTAACGTGATGCGTCAGAGCGTCGCCCACACCCCAGACGACATCACCTATGACGAAATGTGCATCAGATGGCTTAGACATGCTGACGCAATCACGTGATCTCTGAGCAAACGGGCGCTCGCTTGCCGGCCGGCAGATACGCTGTTATTTGACTTCTGTTTGTGAGTATTTTGTGTTTTTACTACGAATAAAGTTGCTTGCCAGTTTTACACTATGGGAGGCTTTTCTATTTATGCTTTATGAGTTATCTGCGTACTTGAGAGTTTTCCGGGAGAAGTTCCAGTCAAAGTTGGTGGGGATTCTGTGATCCATCCGGCAATAGTGACCTATTTAGTGAGCATTTACACGTTTCCCTCTGGTAAGCGTGCATTTTTACTGGTGATCAGCACAGTGTGTTGGTGAAGGAGGATTGCACGTTTCATTGATATCAATTTAAGGAGCTACCCCTCTCACTGAAAGGACTTTTATGTGGACTGTTTCACCTTAAGTTTTGGGTTACTATGTCACTTTTTTTTTGCATATATTTTTTAAATTATTTATTTTTTCACTTTGTTTGCTCACTGTCATATATTAGTATTATTTACAAATTTATTTACTTATTTACTAATTTTAATAATTTATTCACTATTTATTCACTATTCAATCATTTATTAATTTGTGTAATATTTATCAATATTTATTTATTTTTTCACCCTCATCGTTCATGATATTTTTTAAGAGCATTTATGAATTTTGTATAATATTTATTTATTTATTCATTATTTGCACATTCATTATTTTTTTCTATATGTTGATGAATTATTTGGAAAAGTATTCACTTTATTGGTTATGATGATGGTTTGTATGGTGTGATAACATTTCAACTCATTTAAACTCAGTTGGTTGGGAGCATTTAGATAAATTTTTGCGTTTTTTGACAGATGTAAGGAGGGGCTCTGCTGATGGGGACACAGATGTAAGGAGGGACTCCCCTGATGGGGACACAGAGGTAAGGAGGGACTCTGCTGGGGACACAGATGTAAGGAGGGGCTCCGCTGGGGACACAGATGTAAGGAGGGGCTTCGCTGATGGAGACACAGATGTAAGAAGGGGCTCAGCTGATGGGGACACAGCTGTAAGGAGGGACTCTGCTGATGGGGACACGGAGGTAAGGTGGGACTCTGCTGGGAACACAGATGTAAAGAGGGGTTCCGCTGGGGACACAGATGTAAGGAGGGGCTTTGCTGATGAGGACTCATGTAGCGATGTAGTTGCCGCTAATAACAAACAATCCACCAATTCACAATGCTGCCAGACTTCATACATCATTTCCAGAGACAATGAACAGTCTTTTGCTGGTTTTGTTGTTTTATTGGGGGGGGGGGGGTACAATTTGTATAGGGATTAGGAATATGGAATGCCCATAGGATCTATCATTGCCATCATATTTAAGATTTAGGTACTAAGTTAGAGCCAGAAGGTTGGATGTGCATTTACACTGAACATCAGTCTCCTCCTGCATCTACATGCAGACTGTTACCCCTCCTCTGCTTAATTTCCGCAGACTATCTCCTCTCAGAATTCTCCTCCTGCACAAACTTGTTTCCTCCTCGCACACTGATTTCCTCCTGCACAAACTTACAGTCACTGAATTAAAGCATGCCACATCTTCTTCTTTTTAAGGAATAAGGATTCACTCTGAACAAATCCCTAATCAGGCTCTGGTTGCTCGCTGCCACTAGACCTGAGGCCTAGTACTATAAAATCATGTATTTAGGTGGAAGACTACTATTCCCAGCCATCCTAACTTGCAAATCCTGTGCCCTCGGGCCACATCGACTTGACACAAATCCCCACAGTCTCTTCTCTGATCCAGGACTCCCCATCATTCACCGTGTGTATGATGGAGACTCTGCTAATGACTGTAGAAGCAGATTTCCCTCCGGGGCCGCTGATAAGGCAGTACAGCCAGCCCTCCAGTAGGGGGCCCGAGCCTCATCAGTCCAAAAGGGGGCCCGGACAACTGCAGGAGAGGAGAGCTGGCTGTTCTGCCTTGTGACTCCTGTGCTTTAGCCCTATGTTCTACTTACTTGCCTACAGTCCCTTTGTTTAGCAAGCTGTCCCATGCTGGTTTTATTCTTGGGCTGCATCCTTGATTTTAGAGCAGCAGGGACAGCTGCACACTGTTTCTCTCTGCTTCTGCCTTGAAATCATTACACTGCCGGTGTTCTGTGGGTCCTTAAACTCCCCCTCCCCTCCCCCTTTGCAGCGTTATCTTGCAAAGAAGAAAGATTGAAGGTAAGAAGTTCTTTGCCTGTTCCTCCCTGATGAGTGCTGCTCTCCTGACCTCTACTCCGTGCTCTGTGTGAATTGTGGCTGTAGGGTTTGAATGTTGTAGCGCTTCTAATGGAAAGGGGTGACTGAGGAAGGGGGGGTGAAGCTGCAGAAAGTTCAGAATTCCAGCTGACAAACAACTCCACCAGCCACAATGCACCAGCTATTTCTATATGCCACTCCTGAGGCCCCATTCACACTTAGCATAGCGAGAACACATGTTCCTGCATTTTTATTTTTATTTTTTTATTTTTTTTAGATTGTTTATACATAGGGCAGCCCATTCATTTGAATGGGCACCCTACATTTGACAAACACACCATAAAAGTTCTAGAACATTTTCAGGCATGCAGCTTTGCAAGTTTGTCACATGATAAAATGCAAACTGTTTTTGGGGTGCCATTAACAATTAACGGCACCACAAGCACTATGCGAGATTGCAGTGCATTTCTAAAATGCATGCAAAGCAGGCATTTCCCTTACCGTTTGTCATACAGTCAGGAAATACAAAGTGGAAATGCAGCCTAAGAACTCTTTCACATGGTTGGCTGAGCCGTGGATTTATCACCACCCCTAGCTGCACACCCAAATCCTAACAATACCGTCAGACAGAGCTGTACACATTATGTAGTTGCAAAGTTTTACTACACAGCTGCGGCATTTTAACACAGGCTGCAGAGTTTGACAGGCAGCGACACCTATCAAAATTCCCATTGAATTCAATGGGGCCACTTTGCAACTGCAAGCCAAACACTTGGCTCACAGTTGCAGCCAAGAGTTGCTCACAGTTACAGCCAGTCTCGCAAAGAAAAATTACTATTCAGCAATTTAAAAAAATTATAACAAAATACAGGTGTCAAGAGGCAGTAGTAGCAAGGGTATAATTTCTGCCATGGCTGCAAAACGGCATTGCTACCATCGCATTTTAGCGTAAGGTAGGCTGTATGGGGCCCTTTAATTTCTAACAGCAGCCCTGGTTCCCTCACAGACTTCCTGGCACTTCCAGCCTTCCACTGTAGTAACACTCACAGATCTTCCACTGCCCTGAGTCCTTGATGAGGAACTTGACCGGACCATGCGTTACGACAGCTTCACCTGCCCCTCTGCTCCAGGAGTTCTCTACCACGACCGTGTGGTGGCAAAGACATTGCCAATGACCGTTTAGAGGCAATTTTCCCTCACAGCTCTCCCTGGGCCTCCTCCTGCAATTTGTACACCCCCCGCAGATGGGGTTGTCCTCCTGCTGCTGCCTAACATTCCATTCCTCACTTCACTCAGCCGACTTCTCCCCCAGTGGCATATCACCTCAGCTTATATAGGAGGCCCACCCCCCTGCCAATACCAATTAGGAATTGGTCAGGGCTCCCACATGAGCTGCCTGCCACTCCAGTTCTATGCCCAGCCCCTCTTCTAGAATATTTTCCCTGGAAGCAGGGGAGGCGCCTCAGACTTGGAGCACAGGTGGTCACACCCACTGCTACTCTGACCACTCCCAGCCCCCAGATCAAAAAAGAAAGGCCTAGCTTGCAGCACAGGCCTGCCTAAATTTGCCTGCGCTGGCTGTCACTAGTAAAATAACCCTTACTAGCATTTACCTATTGGTAGAGTGCAATGCACAGATGTAAGGCGGGGCTCCATTGATGGGGACACAGATGTAAGGAGGGACTCTCAGCTCTGAAGGGGCAGGCCCAGAGGTGGTTGACGCCATGTCAGCTTCAGCCAGGAATGGTTTTATGCGACAATGACACCAACCTTCTCTCCACCCTCCGACAGGGACACTTGATCCATGTTTCATGCTTGGCACGCGTCCTGAATTTGGTGGTACAGCGGTTTTTGAGCAGGTACCCAGGCTTTACAGAATATCCTGAGGCAGGCCAGAAAAGTCTGTGGTCATTTATGCCCGTCATACAAAGCCAGTGCTTAGCTGGCTGACATTCAAAGGGAATGCAACCTGCCCACCAACCGCCTCATTTATGACATGCCCACCAGGTTGAACCCAATGTTGGCAATGCTGCAGAGGCTGCACACACAGCAGAGGGCCATAAATGAGTATCTGTGCGAGTATGGCACCAGGACAGGGTCAGGGGAGCTTGGCTTCTTTTTGCCACCTCAGTGGCTACTGATGAAAGATGTGTGCACTGTCCTGTCACCATTTGAGGAGGCTACAAGGATGGTGAGCAGCGAAAATGCATGCATCAGTGAAACTGTCCCTCTAGTCTTCCTGTAGGAGCACACGCTTCATGGAATCATAGACAGGGCACTTGAGGCAGAACAGCAGTCCCTTTTATCCAGATAGAATTTTTGCAGGCCCACCAAACACACAGGAAGAAGAGGAGGAGGATTGTGTCAGCATGGATGTAGAGGATAACACTGAGCTGCAGTCTTCAAGGGATAGTTTTCAGTCCCCAGAAACCCAAGGAGTTGTACGTGGCTCGAAGAAGGTAGTTAGACATCCTGTGGCCCAGAGGACTCAGGATTGAATGCCTCTGCAAATTTATGCTGCATGGCCACCCTGATTCTGGAAAAGGACCCTAGGATTCATGGTATCAAGGAGATGGATCATTACTGGCTGGCAACCCTTCTTGATCCACGTTACAAGGGTAAGGTTGCAAAACTCATCCTGCCTTCGCAGAGGGAACAGAGGATGAAACATCTTCAGGAGGCTTTGAAGAAAGGTTTGAGAGGTTACAATTCCTGGTGCTGGTCAACGTGTTGCTGAGGCTTCATTCAGTCAGAGGAAGAGCGGTGGAGAAGGTGACCAGCTGACCGATGCCTTTAAACTATTTTTCAGTCCTCAGCGCCAAGGTCTGATCTGTTTAAGCAACCATCACCAGCGTCTGCATTACATGGTGCAGGAATATCTAGGGGCAAGAGCAGACTTGAAGACCTTTCCAACAGAGCATCCACTGGGTTACTGGGTGTTGAGGATGGATCACTGGCCAGAACTTGCTCAATATGCAATTGAGCTACTGGCCTGTCCTGCATCCAGCGTGCTTTCTGACCAGTGCTTTCTGATTCAGTGCTGCCGGAGGGTTTGTAATGGATTAAAGAGTGTGCCTGTCCACAGACTCCATTGATAGGCTCACATTCATAAAAATAAATCAGTCTAGGATCAGCACCAAGCACCTGATGCTGATTTAATGATTGAATTTGCTATGGATGTTCAATTTTTGATATAATATTTCACAGCAGGGCTCATTTCTGCACCCAACAAGAGTATCTGTGAGGGGTTACAGTGTTGTAGCCCCACCACCACCCAAGGTCCAATTTTTCTGCCCCTGTTTAACAGGGGCATGCAATTACAATTTTTGATATAATATTAAAACCCAGGGCCCATTTCTGCACCCAACAAAAGTAACTGTGATGGCTAACAATGTTGTGGCACCACCAGCACCACCACCACCAAAGGCGCAATTTTTCTTCCCCTGTTAAACAGGGGCATGTAATTACAATTTTCTATATACTATTTCACAGCAGGGCCGTTCCTGCGCCCAACAACAGTAACTGTGAGGGCTTACAGTGTTCTGGTAGCACCAACACCTAAGGCCCAATTTTCTGTAGACTATATAGGGCATGTCGTATAGTATATATACTGCTGTTCAGAGTATAAAGTGCCTGGGGGCCCCCAACGCCATTTAAAAAAATAATTGGTGCGGGGTTCCCCTTAATATCCATACCAGACCTGAAGGGCCTGGTATTGATTTTGGTTAGCAGTATAGTCAGTGTTTATCTGGCGCTCCAGATGGAGTAATCCTTAGGGGTATAGTTTGTGGCTGTAGTAGCTGGATGGTGATGCATCCATAGAAAGAAATATAAGCAGGGTGTGTTTGGCTCATCTCTATATACCTACTGTCACTGTGATTTTTGTTAAAAGTATGCTGAAGTCATATTTGAGATATAACAATATTGTACAATGTTCTAAAGGTATAAAATTGAGATCCTCAGATAATGACTTTTGCTTTGTGTTTTTACTTTATAGTCAGAGCCCTTCATAGCTGTAATTTTAAAATGTTATTCAGCCCACAGCCAAATAAACAACATGGCCCATGTGGTTGATGTTTGAGTTGGCCCCTTTAATGCTGTAAATTAGTAGCATTGCCTTTATCGATCAAAGAGTTTGCCTGCTAATTTTCCTGGAGAAAAAAAAACAGTATTGCACCAGTTTCACTCTTTGCAACAAAGTTCTAAAACATTTGTATGCATTATATAATCCACCTTCTTCACTTTCTTCTCCCCTGCTGTTCTGTCAGTTTTTTAGTTATATGACTGTTCATGTCATCTACTTCTTCTGCTATTCCTTTGATCTTCACTGAACTGTTCTCTGCTTATCTCTCTCTGCTCATGGCAGTAGGATCCCATATCCACACCTATCCATTGATTTATTCATTTATACTGATCCAACATATTATTATTATTATTATACAGGATTTATATAGCGCCAACTGTTTACACAGCGCTTTACAATAAAAAGGGAGACAATACAGTTATAATACAATAAAATACAAGAGGATTAAGAGGGCCATGTTCAGAAGAGCTTACAGTGAGGGCTTTTTAAGTATGGGAGTGATCTGCGCATGTTTTAGAGGGGAGGGGAGGGGAAGGTGCCACAAGAGAGGGAGAGATTGAAGATGTGAGTGAGGGAGCATAGGATAGAAGGAGAGGGTGACCATAGTAGTTGTGAGGGAACAGGATCCAAGGGACGATTGGTAAGGTGGGCATCTGAGAAAAGTTTTGTAATCTCTTCAGTAGTAGCCAATTCAAAAGAGGAGAGTGTTGACTGTGCTGTTAGGCAAGGTATGTTGGGTGGGGAAGTGGAGGTGTCTTCACAATTGCATCCGTCTTTGAAGTGATTGGAAATCTCTTGGGCAGTGAGTAAGTTAGTGGGTAGAGGGGTTGGGGGACGAAGCAGAGTGTTAAAGCTTTAGAAGAGCCGACAGGGACTGGATGACAAGGTATTAATAAGAGAGACAAAGCAGGCTTGTTTGGCAGCATGGAGGCAGGAATTGTATTTTAGAAGGGCAGATTTATATAGGGTGAAGTCTTGCAGGCATTTGGTTTTACGCCACAGCCATTCAAGGGCACGGCAATGTCTTTTGATATTTCTAGTGTTGTCAGTTTGCCAGGGTTGTAACCATTGGGGCTTGATTCTGCATGTGGTTAGAGGAGCAAGTGCATCTAGTGATTAGGGATGAGCTTCGAGTTTGAGAACATTGGCTGTTCGATTATTCATCGAAGATCAAACATTATGGGCCGTTCATGCCAAATTCGAGCGTCGTGTCACGTCCCATAATGCACTGCGTTATCGCAGTGGTTTGCTGGCTGATGAGTGGCCAAGCATGCACTATGACCCGCATACTTTGGCCAATCACAGCGCTGTAAGCAAACAGCGCCATAATTGGCAAAGGCAGGGTGCCTTTAGCCAATTATGGCTCAGGGGGTTAAGTACACGCCCCACACTATATAAGGCTGCCTGCATGTCGGCCCTGTGTAGTGTGTTGCTGGCATTATAGAGAGATAGATAGAGAGAAAGACAGCGTGACATTTAATTTACTTTGAGCAGGCAGTTTATTCAGTTGGGTAGATCTCACTGCAAACCGTTCCTGCTGTAGTATTTCTAATCTACTTCAGGCAGGCATTTGATCCAGTTTAGCTAGATCTCACTGCAGACCGTTCATGCTGTACTGTTTCTAATCTACTTCAGGCAGGCAGTTGATCCAGTTTAGCTAGATGTCACTGCAGACTGCTCCTGTTGTTCTGTTCCTAATATACTACAGGCAGACAGTTAATTCAGTTAGCGGCAGTATATATTGAGTACTGTATCCTGTGCAGCTAGATCTCACTGCAGACCATGCCTGTTCTCTTCCTAATATACTACAGGCAGGCATTTCATTCAGTTAGCTGCAGTATATTCATTACTGTATCCTGTGCAGCTAGATCTCGCTGCAGACCGTTCCTTTTGTTATGTTGCTAATATACTACAGGCAGGCAGTTGATTCAGTTACCTGCATTATATTCAGTACTGTATCCTGTGCCGCTAGATCTCACTACAGATTGTTCTTGTTGTTCTGTTCCTAATATACTACAAGCAGGCAGTTCAATCAGTTAGCTGCAGGATATTCAGTACTGTATCCCGTGCAGCTAGATCTTGCTGCAGACCGTTCCAGTTGTTCTGTTCCTAATATACCACAGGCAGACAATTGATTCAGTTAGCTGCAGTACATTCAGTACTGTATCCTGTGCAGCTAGATCTCACTGCAGACCGTTCCTGTTGTTCTGTTCCTAATATACTACAGGCAGGCAGTTGATTCAGTTAGCTGCAGTATATTCAGTACTGTATCCTGTGCAGCTAGATCTCGCTGTAGACCGTCCCTGTTGTTCTCGTCCTAATATACTACAGGCAGGCAGTTCATTCAGTTAGCTGCAGTATATTCAGTAATGTATCCTGTGCAGCTTGATCTCGCTGCAGACCATTCCTGTTGTTCTGTTCCTAATATACTACAGGCAGGCAGTTCATTCAGTTAGCTGCAGTATATTCAGTATACTGTATCCAGTTTAGCTAGATCTCGCTGTAGACCATTCCTGTTGTTCTGTTCCTAATATACTACAGGCAGGCAGTTGGTTCAGTTAGCTGCAATATATTCAGAATCAGTATATATATACTGTACATCCCAGCTTTGTGCAGCTACATCTCACTGCAGGCCATTCCTGGTGTACCTATTCAAATTCATTACAAATAAATCAAATACAGTATGTCTGGAAGGCCAACAAGGAGAGGCAGATGCTCACATGCCACTAAAAGAGTGCAAGCAGACTCTGTGTCTACAGCCAACATCGCTGGTCGTGGACACTGTGCATCCTCAGCATGTGGCCGTGGGGCACGCTTGTGCTTTTTTTTGGCAGCTGGCTGTTTTGAGCCACAACATGCAGAAGAGTTGGTAGAGTGGATGACCAAGCCATCCTCATCCTTCTGATCCTCTGTCACCCAGGCTCAGAGTACTCTGGCTGCCAATGCAGCTGCCAATGCAGCCTCTTCCATCGGCTCAATGTCATCAGTCACTCCTTCCCTAGCCCCACCATCATGCCTCGAGGAGTCCCCCGAACTGTTCGACCACAGTATTGGGTATATGCTGCAAGACGGTCTTCTCCTTGCTCCTCATCAGCTGGGATCTCCAATCCCACTATACCTTCAGTTCTCTCAGAAACCTGCACTGAGAGCAATGATGGTGTAGAATTAGGTGTGCCAACTACTTGCGGGCAATCTGCTATCCCTACACCTACATCTGATTGTAGCAGGCAAATTTCCCTACCCCAGTTGCTAAAGCGGCGAAATAAATTCGGTCCCAGCCATCCACATGCCCAGCAGCTGAATGCTAGCTTGGCTAATTTGCTAGCACTCCAACTGCTGCCTTTTCAGCTGGTAGACTCTGCCCCCTTTCGTGAATGTGTGAATGTGCAGTACCTCAGTGGCAGGTTCCCAAACGCCAAAACTAAAGGCAATTCTACCGGCACGTGGAAGGCAATGTCTTGGCCTCGCTGGACAGGGCAGTCAGTGGTAAGGTGCATATTATCAATGACTCATGGTCCAGCAAGCACGGACAGGGATGTTACCTATCTTTCACGGCGCACCGGCTGACCCTGCTGGCAGCTGGGAAGGGTGCAGGACAGGGTGCAGTATTGTTGAAGCTTGTTCCACCACCACGCCTTCAAAATGCTACTAGTGGTGATTCTGACACACCTCTCTCCTCTACCCCCACCTCTTCTTCTTCCTCCATGGCCTCTTCCTCTATAGATTTGTCCTGGGAACCAGCGGTGCTCCGTAGGCATTCAAGGGGCTACACAGGCGCTCAGACAAAAAGATGCCGTGCAGTGCTTGAGCTGGTGTGCTTAGGGGACAGGAGCCACACTGGGGCAGAGATTCTGGCAGCTTTGAAGGGGCAGGCTCAGAGGTGGTTGACATCATGCCAGATTCAGGCAGGAATGATGGTTTGCGACAATAGCACCAACCTCCTCTTCGCCCTCCGACCCATGTTCTCTCTTTGGCTCATGTTCTTAATTTGGTGGTGCAGTGGTTCTTGTGCAGGTATCCGGGCTTACAGGATCTCCTGATGCAGGCCAGGAAAGTCTGTGGGCATTTCCACTTTCATATAATGCCAGTGCTCGTCTGGCTGACCTTCAAAAAGAATACAACCTGCCCAAGAACAGCGTAATCTGTGACATGCCCACCAGATAGAACGCAACATTGGCCATGCTGCAGCAGCTGCCCACGCAGCAGAGGGCCATTAATGAGTACCTGTGCGACTATGGCACCAGGACAGGGTCAGGGGAGCTTGGCTTTTTTTGCCATGCCAGTGGCTCATGATCAAGGATGCATGCACTGTCCTGTCACCATTTGAGGAGGTCACGAGGATGGTGAGCAGTGACAGTGCATGCATCAGTGATACTGTCCCTCTTGTCTACCCGTTGGAGCACATGCTTCATGGAATAATGGACAGGGCACTTGAGGCAGAACAGAGGGAGGAAGAGGAGGACTGTCGCAGAGAGAGCAGAGGATGAAACATCTTCAGGAGGCCGCAGAAGAAAGGTTTGTGCAACACATTTCCAGAGCCTGGGAGGTTACAATTTCCTAGTCCTGGACAACGTGTTGCTGAGGCTTTGGTCAGTCACAGAAGGAATGGTGAAGGTGGCGTTCAGACAATTTTTTAGTCCTCAGCTCCAAGGTCTGATCGGTTCCAGCAACCATCGCCAGCATCTGATTTACATGGTGCAGGAATACCTAGGGGCAAGATCAGACTTGGAGACCTTTCTAACTGAAAATCCTATGGATTACTGGGTCTTGAGGATGGACCACTGGCCAGAGCTTCCACAGTATGCAATTGATCTTCTGGCCTGTCCTGCATCCAGCATTCTTTCAGAAGGCTTTGTAACCAATCACAGAGTTCGCTTGTCCACTGACTCGGTTATTCAGCTCACCTTCATAAAAATGAATCAGTCTTGTATTCAGCTACCAAGCACCTGATGCTAATGTAACCGAATAATTTTTTTTGAATGTGAGATGCCTTCAAGACTGCCTATGCTGATGCTGAGTGGCTATCCTGTTCCTCCTCATTGTTCATGTTAATATCTTGTAAGAACATTTTTGTTTCTGGGCACCACCACCATTGGCTAAGGCCGATTTTTCTGCCCCTGTTTAACAGGGTCATGTAATTACAATTTTTTCTGTAATATTTTGCAGCAGGGCTTGTTCCTGCTGTCAACTAGAGTATCTGTGAGGGGTTGCAGTGTTGTGGCACCAGCACCAGTGCCTAAAGCCCAATTTTTCTGCCCCTGTTCAACAGAGGCATGGAATTACAATTTTTGCTGTAATATTTTGCAGCAGGGCTTATTCCTGCACTCAACTAGAGTATCTGTGAGGGGTTGCAGTGTTGTGGCACCAGCACCAGTGCCTAAAGCCCAATTTTTCTGCCCCTGTTCAACAGGGTCGTGTAATTACAATTTATGCTGTAATATTTTGCAGCAGGGCTTGTTCCTGTGCTCAACTAGAGTATATGTGACGGGTTGCAGTGTTGTGGCACCAGCACCAGTGCCTAAAGCCCAATTTTTCTGCCCCTGTTTAACAGAGGTGTGTAATTACAATTTTTGCTGTAATATTTTGCAGCAGAGCTTGTTCCTGGGCTCAAATAGAGTATCTGTGAGGGGTTGCAGTGTTGTGGCACCGGCACCAGTGCCTAAAGCCCAATTTTTCTGCCTCTGTTCAACAGGGGCATGTAATTACAATTTTTGCGGTAATATTTTGCAACAGGGCTTATTCCTGCACTCAACTAGAGTATCTGTGAGGGGTTGCAGTGTTGTGACACCAGCACCAGGGCCTAAAGTCAATTTTTTCTGCCCTGTTCAACAGGGGCGTGTAATTACCATATTTATAGGCGTATAACACGCGCCGGTGTATAACACGCACCCCAAGTTTAGGAGGGAATTTCAAGGAAAAACTTTTAGGAGGGAAGTTTAAGGAAAAAAAACTTACATTTAAATGCTCATCAATGCAGCTTTATCAGTGTCCATCTGCAGCCTTGTCCATGCATCGCACCCTTGTCAGTGTCAGCCTTGTCATGCAGCCTTGTCCATCATTTGCAGCCTTGTTATGCAGCCTTGTCCATCATTTGCAGCCTTGTCATGCAGCCTTGTCCATCATTTGCAGCCTTGTCATGCAGCCTTGTCCATCGTTGCACCCTTGTCTGTGTCATTTGTAGCCTCGTCAGTTTTTTTTTGCAGCTTTTCCTTTTAAAAATGGTGCAGCTGAGATACAGAGTCGGATGTCCTGTGTATCTCGGCGGCGCTCGGTAGTTCTCGGCAGCTTTCGTCCATTCTCTGAAGATTTTGGCCACCTCCGGCTGTTCTCGGCAACTTTCGGCCACCAAGAACAGCTGAAAGCTGGCAAGAAGAGCCAAAGGTGGCTGAAAGTCGGCGAGAAGAGCCGAAGGCGGCCAAAGCCACCGAGAAGAGCTGAAGGCGGCTGAAAGTTGCTGAGAAGAGCCAAAGGCAGCCGAAAGCCCCTAGAAAAGAGCCTAAGGCGGCTGAAAGCCGCCGAGAAGAGCCAAAGGTGGCTGAAAGTCATCCAGAGACTCACAGTGGCGGGGGATCGGCGTATAACACACACCCGCAATTTTCCCCTGATTTTAAGAGGAAAAAAGTGCATGTTATACGCTGATAAATACGGTACAGTTTTTGCTGTAATATTTTGCAGCAGGGCTTGTTCCTGCGCTCAGCTAGACTATTTGTGAGCGGTTGCAGTGTTATGGCACCAGCACCAGTGCCTAAAGCCCAATTTTTCTGCCCCTGTTTTTGTTTATAGCGCAAAAAATTTAAAACGCAGAGGTGATCAAATACCACCAAAAGAAAGCTCTATTTGTGGGAAAAAAAGGACGCCAATTTTGTTTGGGAGCCACGTCACAGGAACGCGCAATCGTCAGTTAAAACGACACAGTGCCGAATCGCAAAAAGGGACCTGGTCCTTTGGCTGCAAATTGGTCTGGGGCTTAGGTGATTAAAGGAATATTTCACTTTTATTTTTTCACTTTAAGCATCATTAAAATCACTGCTCCTGAAAAAACTGCCCTTTTTAAAACTTTTTTTGCATTGATACATGTCCCCTGGAGTAGGACCGGGTCCCCAAACCCTTTTTAGAACAGTAACTTGCATATTAGCCTTTAAAAATCACACTATTGATTTCTCACGTTCGAGTCCCACAGTGCATGAATGAATGAATGAAATACTTGTATAGCGCACAATGCGAACTGAATCGCTTCTAGGCCTCTAGATTCATCAAATCTGACATTCTATGTCATCACAACACCTCCATCTTGCTCCCCTGGCAATAAATCAGCATCATGATGTCTGTCCAGTTTACAGGGAGGTGATTCAGGAATTGTCCTGCTGTGTAGTGTAGGGATCTGCTGCCCTCTACTGTCTGTAAGTGGCTGTATTGCTTATTGTTCACAAAAAATATTTATGTACATCATCTCCTGTCTCTGGGTAGCTGGCTTGGACCCCTCAGAAGGAGGAAGTGGAGAGAGACAGAAAGTCTGACACCACATGGCCTGCCCATGAAAAAACTGCTGCTAAATCTAGGAAAGGGAATTGTTACTACATCTAATTGTTTAAAAGTATATTATGGTTGTATATATATATATATATCTATATATATATATATATATATATATATATATATTTATATATATCTATCTATATATATATCTATATCTATATATATATATATATATATATATATATATATATATATATATATATATCCAAATGTTTTAGCCAGGTGTGAATAAATGCTGTAAAATAAGAATGCTTTAAAAAATATATACTTTAATTGTTTATTTGTATCGATTTACAAAATACAAAATGACCAAATAAAAGAAAAAAAATCTAAATCAAATCAATATTTGGAGTGAATACCTTTTGGTTTAGAACCAGCATCAGTTCTTAAACTTGAACACTTTGTAGACTTGCATAAAGTCAGGGATTTTGTAAGTTAGAATTAGTGTATGATCAACAAATTATACCAAGCAGGTGCTAATGATCATCAATTTCATATGTAGGTTAAAACACAGTCATTTGCTGGAACAGCTGTTTAGGAGATTCTGTGGAGAACAGTCAAATTCTGCTAATAAGGTGAGGATATGGAAGACTGAGTACAGCAGCAAGACACAAGGCAGTTATACTGCATCAGCGTCACTCCTAGGCACAGATTTCAAAGCAGACTAGGGTTTCAAGATGTGCCGTTCAAGCTCTTTTGAAGAAGCACAAAGAAAATAGCAAAAATGAGGACCGTAGATGCAGTGGCCAGCCAAGGAAACGTAATGCAGCAGATGAAAGACACATCATGCTTACTTCCCTTCAGCATCGGAAGATGTCCAGCAGTGCCATCCCCACAGAATTGGCAAAAGTCAGTGGGACCCAGGTACACCACTGTCTACTACTGTCTACAGAAATCTGGTCAGCAGTGACATTCATGGAAAAACTGTGGCCAAATAGCCATATCTCTGATGTGAAATTAAGACTAAGTGACACAACTATGCACAAAGCATAGGAACTGGAATGCAGAAAAATGGCAGCAAAATTTGAAATATTTGGTTGTAGAAGGAAGTAGTTTGTTTGCTGAAGTGCTGGAGAGCCGTGAAATAATGAGAGTCTTCAAACAATAGTGAAGCATGGTAGAGGTTGCTTGCAGCCAATGTCACTGAGAACTATCTTCACCATAAAGAAGAACAATTATTCCTGGATGTGATGGTCTGGCTCCCCAGAAAGCCCTGATGTTTACATAATTGAGTCTGTATGGGAATACATCCACAGAATATCTCTTGTTAGTTCTCCAAGATGTTTGGAGCAACCTCCCTGCCCAGTTCCTTCAAAAACTGTGCAAGTGTACCTAGAAGAAATAATACAGTTTTTTTTTTGGTTAAAAATTAAAAAAATGATCACAACTATTAATACTTCATCTTTTCCATACTGGTGTGCCTCTATATACTTATGGTTAATGTTTTATGCTGGTTGCAGTAATTCTTCTGCTCCCAATTAGTTTTATTAAATAACCGGTTAATTTCCCAGTTTACAGAGGCCCTGTCTTAGGACCCCCCACTTAGCAAAGGTTCTGATTCACCTGTTTACCTACAATTTTAGTGCAATATCATGTTTGGGGTCATTTTTCATAACCCCTCCAAAAAGAGCTACAGTAATATGACAGAGTTGTATAAAACACAAGATTGACTGAAGAAATGTACAAATCCTTTTGAAAGAAAAAAAAAAGCACAAAAAAAGTGTTTAGCTGTTTAGCTTTCCTCTTTACCGCCTTGCATTTCCTTGCTACCATTGCACAACGCTTACAATGTATTTACCAAACTGTCACCTCTTGTAGGATGAGTAAAATGTCCAACTTTGGTAAGTTTTTAGTAGGCATAGTGCAGATCTGAATTGGAAAAGAGTGTAATTTTTCCCCCAGTTCTACAAACATCCTGACTTTGTAATGTTTTACTGTAATGTCTCTGTACTTTTTCTGGAGAAAATCAGGACACATGACCTTCCTGCTATATCACTGCATATTAAATATCTAACAGGAACAAGATGATGCTCCTTTCATAATTGCACCAAGGCGTCCTCTTGTACCTTTAATTTCCATACCTACTTGCCATCCATTCCAGAATTCCAGGTGATATATTTTTAGTGAAAGGCTCAGTAGCAAAGTCTCCCTAGAAATTATTTTAGAAAAATCTTCAGCAATAGCACACTTTTCACAGGCAGTGCTTACATATCTCTGGTCTAACTGTACTTTTTGTTGCCTTCATTAAATAATTACTCAAATTTTAAAATCATTGCACTGTTGATGATAATTTCTTACAGATGGCATGCCCTAATAGCACAATGTAATGCTATGTAAATTGCTAAATTAAATATTACTTATGTTTTATCTGTGACTTAAATATAATGACCTGAGTCCTTGGATATATTATTTATATGAGAGTAGTGGAAAGTTACTGTAGTTTAACATTGCTCAGTGAACTGATTCCAGCACATTAAAATATAATGCTGCATGTTTAGCTGCTCAGTTCTGTCTGTCATCCTAGGAAGTTAAGAGGTTGCAATTTAGTCACTGTGTGTGGTAATGCGGGAGGCTGGCTTGGTGTATAAGGTGCCTCTCTGAATCCTAACTCCTACAAACAGCTGTTTATTATTGGCAAACATCCTGGAAATTAAGCATGCCTGTATTTCAAATTTATTTGGCTGCTGTTTAAAAACAGCACAAAAAATTTGCATAATATTTGCAGAGCTATTTGAGTTTTAAGATTTGCAAAAAGCTGCACTATTAAAGGGGGGTTGCACTTTATATGACATGTTGCCTTTTCAGTCCAGGACACCTGAACTTTCTACTGGTATGTAAATCTCAACTTTTAGAGGTCCAGCTGCTTAAGATATTGCAATTGGCCTGCCACTGGATGGGTGGCCTTACCAGTGAATTACATATTTTTTAACTTCAGGTCTGATATTATCTTCAATGACAACTGTTCCTCTCTCTGTTAGCAGCCCCTTCATAAGCTGCGATCCTTAGTGCCGGTTCACACTTGTGCGATGCCAGACATCACATGTAATTCGCAGCGCACTGCTGTTCACATTACATGCGTTGTCTGTGCGGGTGTGATGTCAGCCATACAGATAGTATGGCTGATATCGCACCGCATTCGGTCCAAACACGCACAGGACCCTTTTTTCTGTTCGGACCAGAATCGGATCGCATGTGTGTTCACACATATGCGATCCGATTCATATCCGAACTGTCAGTTCGCAGTGCGATATGCAAGCTGAAATGGGGGTGTCGTTAACATATAATGACACTCCCCATCAGATCGCATATGGCAGTGTGAACTGCCGTGTGTGTCAAGTGCGATGCAGGAACCTGCAGTTGATTCGCAGGGTTCACGCATCACACTAGTGTGAACATCTTACACTTAAATATTGAAACCCTTGCTGAATTACATTTAATGTGTATCATAAACAATTGTTTATTTTTTTGTTTTTGTCTATTTTTTTTTTTTTTTTAGTAAAGTAATTTTCACCTATTTTTCCCCATTTGATGCATCTCAGTTCTTCTTGTCTACAGACATGTACTCCAGAAATGGTTGAATGACTGATAACAATTAGAAATGGGCTAAGGTTTGGAACCCTCACAAAGCTTGCACGTGACAGCAGGCCTCCAGCCAAATCAGTTTCAGCCAGGGAATTTGCAGCCGCACCCGTCAAAGGGACAGGGATGCTGGTGACATGGTTGACCTAATGTGGCAATATTTGGGTAATGCCAAACCAACTTTCGCTCATTACTAATAACAACAATGTATCATGAATGTGCAACGTGCAATGAAACAGCCACTTGTAGTCTTTATTGGAAGACTATGTGTAAGGCTGACATTGCAAGAGCACAAAAGGGGAACAGGAAGAGAGCACTGTCATCCCATAACTGGAAGGGTTTGAAGATGGACCTTTATGGCAGCATCAACACATATTATTTTAATGAACGCTGCAAATTTAAAATATTAAAAACTACATTTGAAATATGTTAGAGCTTATTTGAGATTTTACTGATTGGCTTTATATCTACTTCAATTCATTGTATTGCGGCCACCATCTTAGTTAACAGTACACTCAAAACAATAGGCGCAACAGAACGTTCTTAATTGTACATTGACACAGCATTTTATATTCATGTACCATGAGTTATACAGCTGTCTACAGGACATGGATACTAAATAAAAAAAACTAAGGCCAGTTCTTAGGAGCTATAACCGCATCCACTACTTTCCTTTTAAGTTTTGCTTAGTCTACTTAAGGAGGTTGGACATCTCTTTTAGCTATGGTGTATGCTCAGAACTTGCCATGAATGTATCCTTTCTTTAGTAAAAACAACTATGGACAGATTTAGGCCTAGTGCTAAATCCTGGAAGTCTCCCCAGTCAAGTGCAGATTAGTTCATATAATATTGAGAATCTCACTGCATCCGCTTTAGAGAAGCCAGATTCTTGCACAAGCAATTCTGATTGTGTCTTCTTCTAAGCAGAGGGCCTGCCTATGTGACATATCCCTGAGTATTTACTGCAGTGCATCCCTCCAGGTCCAGTGCCATAGCAGTAGCTTTGCCTAGTCTTGTCTCTGAAGACACTTGCTGTGGCAACGCCTGGACTGGAAAGGATGTCTACTGTAACTCCCCCTGGGACTATGTGGTATCTGGCATCACTGGGCTGGTCTTGTTTGGTAATTTAATCTAGAAGGTATCAGCATTCAGGCTAAAATTATTTCCTTCCACTGTAAGGGGTGGAGTTCACATGAGCGTATTTTCCTTTTCCTTTTCCTGTCTGTGTAGACATTGAGCAGCATCTCCACTACACTGGGACCTGCATTGCCAGACCATGATCTTCAGGGTACTTAATGCCTTTTTGTGGTTGCTTAAAACACAGCTGCAGCAACAATTGTTTTGCAGTTTGACCACCCTACAACATTTTAGGCTGTGGGCCTGGTTCAGGTCCTGCTCCAGGAGTACCCCATAGGGGATACGGGTATGGCAAGTGTGAAGGCTTAACTCTTCTCTACCCACAAGGCCATGTCTGGTGCCAGATGATAAATGTGCCATCATGCTACTGCAAGCAAACATGTGGCCCTGTTATTCCCTTCTGAGAGTTTGGTTTGTAGTTGGTAACCTGTTTGTGGTATGGAGTGTCCCCTACTGAAGGCTGCAATTTTTTATTATTGAAGAAAATCTTTTCATATCACTGGACCACACTGTCAGCAGTGGGGCCCCAGGACAATGGGCACAAGGGCCAGCAAGCATGGACAGGGACAGTACATATCCCTGATGGCACACTAGGTAAATTTGATAGCTGCTGGGAAGGAAGAAGGATGATAACCACCACTGGTGATGGTGGTACCATCCCTTGTGTCCTATACCTTGGTGTTGGTGACAGTTTGGTCATCTCTACCCTGTCTCCTTAATGGTCTCATCCTCTAACTCCTGGGAACCACCAGTCCACCCCCAGTGCCTACACAATGGAACTGTGTTGTTTTGCAGGTGATCTGCTTAGGGGACAGCAGCTACACTGGGCCAGAGATTCTGGCAGCTCTCCAGGGCTAGGCTGGAAGTTAGTATATTTTGGGTAACGCAATTGATGTCAAGAGCACCAACCTTCTGGCTACCCTTGTTTAATGTCTTGGCTTTCAGGAGTTCCTGCCTCAGGCCAGAAGATTGTGAAACCACTTTAGGCAATCATACCATGCAAGTGTTCACCTGACAACACAATCTGCCTGCCAATCGACTGGTATGTTACACCCCCGATGCACTAGAAACCAACATTGGCAAGCTGCAACAGAAGCAGAAGACCGTCAATGAGTATCTTTGTGAGTACAGCACAAGGACAAGCTCTGAGGAGCTCAGATTTTTTCATCACATCAGTAGCTCATGATTCAGGACTTGTGCAAAATCGTGTCAGTTTTCAGAAAGGTGCCCAGAATAGTGAGCTGTGACAAGGTTGAAATTAGGAACAGAATTCCTCTTGTGTTCTTTGTACAGCAAACACTATGTGATGTCATAGACCAAGTATTAGAGACACAGCACCAGGAAGAGGACTAACTGCTGTCTCATACTCATTATGATCACTTGCCCACTGTCTGGGCAAATCCTGTAAGACAGAAGCTGCAGAAGGCAGAGGAAAAGGAGAGTTTGGCTGCTGGTGGTAAGGAGGAAGAAAGGGATAGTCTTCCAGGAAGACATTTCACACCTTGGAAACGCTGGGAGTTGTATTTGGTTTGAGGGAGATCCCTACGGCACAGCAGTCCTCAGTCATAGCAAGCGCTCATGGTCTTCTCTGGATAATTTGTGGTGAATGGGGGTTTTAATGCTGAAATACCTGCACACGACCCCAAGATTTGAAGCATTAAAGACAGAGAGACCATTAATGGATCGCCACCTTTTTACATTCCCAATTGTACTACCACTGCCCCAGAGGGAACACAAAGGGGTTGATTTACATAAGGCAAATAGACTGTGCACTTTGCATATTCAAGTGCTTACATACTGTCCTGATGCCAGCCAATTCCTACCAACACATTAGTAAAGTCTATATTTAGAATATTTTGGGAATAATTTGGGATTCAGGGATTGTATGGGGTTTAGGGAATGTGGAGGTGATTTTAAAGGGTTTTTGACATTTTATTGAATGTTTATTCAATTTTTAGACAATGCAGTGTGGTGCTTTGAAAAAAAGGGCTCACAAACTATACAAGAAACTTGTGTTTCTACTAGTCAATTTGTACAAAATGTAGGGCTTTATGTTTATTTTTTCTAAAATAAATGTTCCTATAGATTTTAGAGTGTGGTTGCTACTTCCTCCATTCAAGTAGGTTTATTACAGAGAGTTAAAAAAAAATCAGGTACCATGGCCAAAACTAACTAAAAAGCCTTTTCTTCCTAGCAGTAACAATTCCTCTACCACTGCTGTATTTAAAGGGCAAGTTCACTCTCTCATTTAGCTCTCATTTAGCCACTTGCTTATTGGGCACTTAAAACCTCCTCCTATCCAGACCAATTTTCAGCTTTCAGTGCTGATGCACTTTGAATGACAATTGCGCATACAACACTGTACCCAAATAAATTCTTTATAATTTTTTTCTCCCAAATAGCGCTTTCTTTTGGTGGTATTTGATCACCTGTGCGATTTTTCTTTCTTTTTTTTTCTTTTAAATGTAAAAAGACTGAATTAAAAAAAAATATATATATTTATTTTATTATAAAATTTTAAAACAGGTAATTGTTGTCCGTCATTGATGTACGCTGATGAGGCAGCACTGATGGGCACCGATAGGTGGCAGTGATGGGCACTGATTGGTTACACTGATAGGCAGCACTTCGAGGTGGCACTGATTGGCACCACTTGTGGGCATTGATAGGTGGTACTTGTGGCCACTGTTAGATGGCATAAATGAGGCATAACTGCCTCTTCCTTTTCGGGACCGATGTCCCTTTAAGATGAGCTGGTGATCGACTTTTTTTCTCCTGCACTGTCAGTGGTGAACTAGATCCTTGTATTCATTATAGGGGACTCAATCTGATTCCATTGATTACAGAGTTATTTGACCGCCTCAAGGGAGAAACGGTTTTCACAAAGCTTGATTTGAGAGGGGCAAACAATCTTCTGAGGATTAAGGAGGGTGACGAGTGAAAAACTGTTTAATACCAGAACAGACTGTTATGAGTACCTCCTAATGCCTTTTGGCCTTTGTAATGCCACGGCAGTTTTCCAGGAATTTATTAACAATGTCCTCTGAGATTTTTTGCAGTTATATGTGGTGGTTTATCTTGACGATATCCTCATATTTTCCAAGTCACTGGAGAGCCACCACACAGATGTCTGTCATGTGCTTCAGAAACTTAGAGAGAACAATCTCTATTGTAAATGGGAGAAGTGCAAATTCCATTGTGAACAGGTTAAATTCCTGGGTTATGTAATTTCCCCTGCTGGTTTTTCAATGGACCCAGAGAAATTTTAAGCAGTCCTACGGTGGCCCCGACCCATGGGTTTATGTCCTCTGCGGCGTTTTCTTGGTCCTGCTGTTATCCAAAGTTTATTCGTAACTTCTCGTCTCTGGTCAAGCCCCGGACTGATATGACCAGAAAGACACAGAGTTGGTCTCCAGAGTCCATTAAGGCCTTTGAGAGTCTCAAGGCTGCCTTTGTGTCTGCTCCTGTGTTGGCACATCCTGATCCTATGTTGCCTTTTATCCTTGAGGTTGATGGTTCTAAGACTGGAGTTGGCACCCTTCTGTCTCAACGTCCTACCTCTGAGAGCGCTATCCATCCTTGTGGCAACTTTTCCGAGAAATTGTCACCTGCGGAGTGCAATTATGAGATTGGTGACAGAGAGCTGTTAGCGATCATTTTAGCCCTGAAAGAATGCTGACATCTCATCGAAGGTACCACTGTGCCGGTTCTCATTCTTACTGACCATAAGAATCTCACATGCTTGTCTGAGGCTAAATGCCTCTCTCCCAGGAGGGCGTGATGGGCTCTTTTCTTGTCTAGTTTCAATTATATTGTCTCATTCTTACCCAGTACTAAGAATGTAAGGGCTGATGCTTTGTCATGACAATTTTCCTCCACTTCCAAGATGGAGTCAGTTCCAGTACCTCTGATTCCTCCTGACCGTATTCTGGCTATGGTTTGCACCAGTCTCACTTTTCCTTTGGGTGAAAAAATTTGTGCTGCTCAGGTCCATGCTTCTCCTGAGAAACATTGTGGCCGCTGCTTTGTCCCAGAGAGTCTCCGTACTGCCGTGCTCCAGACTTACCATTCTACCAAGGCTGTTGGCCAGTGGCCATCCTGGGAAGAATCAACTCTTTTGGGCCATTTCCCAACAATTCTGTGTGTGCTCAGAGTAAGACTCCATAGCACCTTCCAGTGGGCCTTCTACAACCCATACCCAGTGGAGAAAGGCCCTGGACCCACCTGTCTATGGATTTCATTGGGGAGTTACCCAACTCCCAGGGAAACACAGTTATTCTTATGGTGTTTGACCGGTTCTCGAAAATGTCCCATTGTATTCCACTTAAGAAGTTGCCCACTTCTAAGGAACTGGCTTCCATTTTTGCTCGGGAGATCTTTCACTTACATGGGCTACCCAAGGTGATTTGTCTCAGACAGGGGTAGTCAGTTTGTGTCCTGGTTCTGACAAGCCTTTTGTGCACAGTTGGGAATTCAGCTTGCTTTCTCCTCTAGGTATCAGCCGCAGTCTAATGGGGCCAGAGAACAAGCCAATCAGTTCTTGGAGCAATTCCTACGTTGCTATATTTCTGACTATCATAACAACTAGTCAGACCTCTTACCGTGGGCGGAGTTTGCTCAAAATAGTGTCTTGAATTCTGCTTCCCAATTGTCCCCATTTATGGCGAACTATGGTTTCCATGTTGCCTGACTATTCTATTGACTATTGTTCCGCAGAGTATTCCTGAGTTAGAGGAGCATCTCCGTGGTCTTCATTCCACTTGGACACAAGTCTAGGAGGCTTTGAGACATGCTAATGTTAGGTACAGACTCCATGCTGAGTGCAGATTCCTGTCTGTGCCTTCCAACCAGGTGGGGGACAGGGTCTGCCTGTCATTTTGCAACCTCCGACTTCGTGTTCCCTCTCTGAAGTTTGCACCTTGGTTTATTGGGCCTTTCTGTATTCTTCACAGGATTAACACAGTGGCTTACTCATTAGTCCTTCCTTCTAATATGCGTATCTTGAATGTATTTCATGTCTCCTTATTAAAACCTTTGGTCTACAACTGTATTTCCACCTCTGTGCCTCATCCTCACCCTGTACAGGTTGAGAACCATGAGGAGTAGGAAGTACAGTCCATTGTTGACTCCCGTAGGTTCCATGGGTGCATGCGGTACCTGGTGCATTGGAAAGGATACAGTCCGGAGGAACGCTCTTGGGTCTCACCCTCGGACTTAGATGCCCCTGTCCTCCACTGTGATTTCCATATACATTTTCCCCTCAAGCTTGGATGTCCTCCAAGGGAAAGGGGTCATTGAGGAGGGGGTACTGTCAGGGCTGGGCACAGCCCTTTCTTCTCAAAACTGGCAACTTAGCTGTCGGCGAATTGCCAGCTCCTATCTCTCCATGGTGACTCACCTGTTGATGATATCCTGCTCGTCAGTCCTGCCTACTTAAGCCATTCAGTCCAGATGATCTCTGCCTTGGTCACATCTCTAGAGACGCTCTCCTGTGTTACTGTTAAAGACTTGCTTGGCTGACATTCCTTCTGGCTCCAGATCCTGCTTGCTGATCTACTACGCTCATTTCTGTCTCCCTGACGTTTTGACATGTCTGAGTATCCATTCTGGTTCCTGAACTTTGGCTAGGTTTTGACTATGTTTACTCTGTTTACCTTTTTTTATTATTATTAAACAAGTGTGATTTAACTGTACTTCTGTCTCAGTCTGATTCATGGTTCCTGACATGCACTAGGCTGGTGCATGTTCTTCATAAGTTTGTATCAGAATTGATTATCAAGATTTACCTCCGTAAAAATTAGTTTTAGGACATTTTTCGGGGGTCTTCAGACTTCACGTAGGATTGGACAAACTAACCAGAACTAAGAGGACACATTTTCTCAGACATAGTTAGCACTATAAAAACACGAGGAGTTTTAAAACCTACCTTTCCCTTTCATTAGAAACAACTAAACTTTGATAAACAGGGTACACTCTCATAAAGTAATATATTATGGAATTTGGTTTTAGTGGTATTTAATGCT
The DNA here is from genome assembly GCF_037356315.1 of Lithobates pipiens. Classification (NCBI taxonomy): domain Eukaryota; kingdom Metazoa; phylum Chordata; class Amphibia; order Anura; family Ranidae; genus Lithobates; species Lithobates pipiens. Next base: position 470,661,040 of record NW_027507764.1, read on the forward strand.
GCCTAATGTGAGTACATGACAGTGTGTTAGTATGTTTCTTATCGATTCTGAACGTTAGGCAAGATATTTTGCTTCCAGCAGTTTTCCATTGCCAAAATGTTAACTGTAATTCTGAAGTCCTTGCAATGGATTCAATCAACAGCAACATATGTTGTAAATTCTTTATCAAACAGAATGTGTAATGGAGTGGTGAAAGACTGCTGGAAACAGCTGTTATAACAACAGCCTGATATGTATGAGGTGCTGAATGAAAACATTTTATAAATAAGATAGACAAACCTTCATCTGATTAGGTGAGGTATTATTTGGGGTGGGGGGGTAATTGTTTAGGAAGAATTACAAATATGTTTAACACAGAAGTTCATCTTTATTAGATAGGGGGAAACATACAAAACAGATCTTAGGGGTTCATTCTGTAATGTAGCTCTTTGTCCTCATATGCAAAATTCTTCCATGCATAGTTCAGATCTATGGGTGAAAACCAAATCCCATTCAATTGACCAGCACCAATTGCAATTTGTACTATAGATGCATTATAGATTATGAAGACCAGGCAGAAATACGTGACCATGGCGAATGTGGGAGACCACTGCTGTGTTTTTTCTGAAAATGCTAGTTGCCTGACTACTATGGTAACTCTCTTCCAAACTAAATCTGTGACCCACAATTTGTTAGTGTGCCATTCAGGCTAGATCACTGTGGGGAGTAGTGTGGCTGATGCTGCATCCATTGCAGGAGTGTGAGCAAGGGATGGAGCTTGTACCAACTCCTATAGTCACTAGAAGGAAGAGAGGCAGGATCCCTGGTGCTCCCGCCAGGCCATGCCCCCAACATGTTTCACTCTGCCCCCTCGGAGCTTAGTCATGGGAATCCCCATCTAGACATGGGTATCTAGTTCCAAACTAAGTCACTGGCCTAGAAAAAAAATGCAGATCAGAAAACACAGAGAAAAGTCAGTCCTGCTTTTACAGGCCAAACATCACCCAGGGTCTTCCCTGGAACTTTAAGCCTCACGTAGGCAATTTCTACAATCAGGTTTTGGGATAAGACTGCTTTGGTGACAGTTGGGGTCATGTCAAGCAGTAGGGTGTTACATGTACTCTTTAGTTGGTGACCGAACTTACTCAGGTTTCTCTCGGGCACGACACACCTAGGTATGGGCCTGCTCTGCTCCTGCAATTATTTACTATTTTTGTTCTCAATGGATATAGATCCAAAATAGATTTCTTGGAATGTTAGAGGGCTGAATGATAAGGTGAAAATGTATTTGTTATTTAAATTTCTATAGTCTCATAAACCACATATTTTGTTTATGAAAAAAACCTGTTACCTACCTGGGATGTAAGCCTGACGTGCAGAGGAAGGCCTCTCGTACAACTCTGGCTCACGGACCACTGGTAGTGATACAGCAGCCACAGGAGCATGGTGGGGTATGAGTGCCTGTAAACAGTTCAATAGTCCTTGTAGTAGCAGTGATCAGCAGGCAGGTAGTGGATGTTGTGGTTAAAATGGTATTTCTATATAAAAGACTCAAGATACACTATAAATGGCCTCCCCTCTAGTATATCATCACAGCGCTCAAATACCCCCCTCCCTCACTAGCTGCCACTTAAATAATTCAATATATCTCTCAGAAGGTGACGAAATAAAGAAAATTATCAAAATGCTACAAAAATCACCTTGTGGCGCTATAAACGCAATACTGCTAGATATCAGTGTACTAAAATGTCCAACTGGACTCCGTGAGTATTATAAACACAAGTGCATAAATATAATACACATTAAAGTAAATAGTGATAAAATAACATTCAGAAATCGCATGTGAATGATAGCAATCAAAAAATCGCATAAACATAAAATAAGTGAAAAAATATATATATAAAATAAGTGAAAAAGATATATATAAATAGAGCAAATAAATAAATAAAACAAAATATTATCTGCTATAAATAGTGCTCTAATAACAATGTGCAGTCCCAAAGAAATGTGGTCTCACAAATCCAATAATTACTCAGACACACTTAATGTCTAATAATGAAATGATGATCGCAGTAGTTCAAAAACTCCTTCTCCAGTGAAAGTTCTATAACAAAGTGTCCATACAACGCAAAGCCTCCACCGCACCCTAGGTGTTCGTGCCCCCCTCGTTTAGAACACTCACCAACAGTATTGCCCAGCACTCTCGTGTCGGGCAAAAAACGCTTATAGTAAATACAGATGGTAACTGTTCCTCCAAACGAGGGGGGCACGAACACCTAGGGTGCGGTGGAGGCTTTGCGTTGTATGGACACTTTGTTATAGAACTTTCACTGGAGAAGGAGTTTTTGAACTACTGCGATCATCATTTCATTATTAGACATTAAGTGTGTCTGAGTAATTATTGGATTTGTGAGACCACATTTCTTTGGGACTGCACATTGTTATTAGAGCACTATTTATAGCAGATAATATTTTGTTTTATTTATTTATTTGCTCTATTTATATATATCTTTTTCACTTATTTTATATATATATTTTTTAACTTATTTTATGTTTATATGATTTTTTGATTACTATCATTCACATGCGATTTCTGAATGTTATTTTATCACTATTTACTTTAGTGTGTATTATATTTATGCACTTGTGTTTATAATACTCACGGAGTCCAGTTGGACATTTTAGTACACTGATATCTAGCAGTATTGCGTTTATAGCGCCACAAGGTGATTTTTGTAGCATTTTGATAATTTTTCTTTATTTCGTCACCTTCTGAGAGATATATTGAATTATTTAAGTGGCAGCTAGTGAGGGAGGGGGGTATTTGAGCGCTGTGATGATATACTAGAGGGGAGGCCATTTATAGTGTATCTTGAGTCTTTTCTAATTATCGTTTAATCACTAGCAGCTGGGGAGTACTACTTTTAAGTTTGCTGTAAGTGATATTGAGAGCTTCAGAATGGAGGCTATCAACTACCTTGCATCACGACAAATTAACCCCAACAACATCTTTTCTAATAACCATGAAATGATGGAGGAGGAGGAGGACATTTCAGGACTCCTTAAGAACCTGGATCATTTATTAGAGAAACAGGTGAAAACATGGTGGGACGTACTCACCTTTGAGCAATACTTAAAGGAGGGTCTGATTTTTAGGAGCCTGAGGTGGGATGTCCCTCCACAGGATGGTTTAAATGACCAATCACTTATGGATGAATGGTTGGTCTTTTTCAATAAAATGGGGATTGAATTACAGGCTTTGGTATTAAAAAGAAAGGGGATTAAATTAATGAAGCTAAAAGAACAGATTGAACTAATAAGGGTTAAATTAGAACCCCTGAGTGAAACTAGTCAGGTAAAAGATTTTAATGTTATGATGAAGAAGAAACTAGAAAAGTGGGATAAGGACACACAAAAGAAAAAAGTTAAAAAATACAATAGGGATTTAGCGGATTTTAAAAACAACAAAATCTACACATGGCAAACTAATGGTTCAGTTGAGAGAAATGATCAAGGGGATCCCGATGTTGATAACAGAGGGGATGAGGACTCCAGACAAAGTATCAAAACCAAAGAGGGAAGGGGTAAGATTGCTACTAAAACTAACAACAAAACACCTATGACTCAAAGTGTCAAACCTAGAGATGGAGATACCCGTCAAAGGGGACCTATTTCTCAAGGGGGATACCCTTCACCTAGGAGAGGATCGATCGTAAGAGATGGAGTTTTTCCCCCAGTACAGTATGGTTTTCAACAACCTCAAGCTCAGATGATGGGGTACCCGTATCCAACACCTTACCCACCCTTTAGAGACCAAAGATGGCCACAAGATGTGCTAGATAATAATAGGGGTTTTTCGCTACCAGTGTATAACAGGTTTACACCATTGGGACATGAGGATACGGAAAGGAGGTACAATGAGAATATGTACCCACCCTACCACCCTCCTCCTCCACCTTTTCTAAATCAGAGGGGGAGAGGAGGACGGGGAGGAGGGACCCCAAGAGGTCGAGGTACAGGGACACATATGGGACAGAGGAATACACCTCTTCAATACAGTGGGCCGATGGGCAAAAACGGAGAGGATGTCGTGCGGGAAAACTAAAACAACACAAACAATCCAAGAAAAAGGATGAGGGATATGTAGATGGTGGTGTGTTCAATTTGAGTAAGGTGCAATTAGAGACCAAAGAATTAAACATTCCAAAGACTGGCCTTAAGTGTGCACCAAGAAGAATGTTGAATAAATTCGATGTTTATATGGACGTACACAAGTTTGTGTGCACTCTAAATATCAAAAAATATTTTCTCATGCACCCCTCTAAGGGTAGCTTCACTGTGAGTTCAATCGACACCCGAAGTGATAGTGGTTTAAAAAATCGTTTATTGTTCAACCCTCAGATCCCTAGTAATCATTTTGTGGAAGTTTTTAAAAATCTGGTACTCAGTGATTTAGATGCATTACCTCTGAAGAAAGGGGTTAATGCTCGTCATTTCAAGGACGGGATTAAGTCCTTGGAGGACAAAAAAGACATCATTATACGCCCTGCTGATAAAGGCGGGGGGGTGGTTATTTTGGATAGATCCTTCTACGATAACCAGTTAAAAGCATTATTGAGTGATACTACCACATATAGGAAATTGGATGTAGATCCGACTGATAACTACAAAAATCAATTGGAGGCTCTCATCCAATGGGGATATGGTAAAGGGGTCCTTAAAGTTAAGGAAACTAAATATCTGGTTCCAAGTGCATGCAGGATACCGGTTATTTACACCTTACCTAAAATACATAAGGACCTAATCACCCCTCCCCCACGTCCGATTGTTAATGGTATAGGTTCAGTTACGGCAAGGGTGGGGGAGTATCTGGACAGAATCCTTCAGCCTAGCGTTAGAAACACAAGGGCTTACTTAAGGGACACCACTGACCTTTTAAAAGCTCTAAATGAGATACGAATCCCCCCTGATGCCGAAGTTTTTTTGGTAACAGCGGATGTGGCTAGCTTGTATACCATCATCCAGCATCAGGATGCATTGCTGGCCCTGAATTGTGCTTTAAGCAGGAGAGATGATATCCCTCATGCCCAAAAGGTATTTGTGGGCCATGCTTTAGACTTCTGCATGTCCCATAATTATTTTTGGTATGGGGGAGTCTTCTACTCGCAGAAGGTTGGCGTGGCAATGGGGGCTAAATATGCCCCGAACCTTGCCAACCTTTTTATGGCAGAATGGGAGGATAGGGCTGTCTTTTCAAATAGACCACAGCAGTTGATCTTCTATCGGAGGTTTATTGATGATGTCTTGCTTATTTGGGCGGGCACTGAGTTAAGTGTCAAAATGTTCGCGGAAAAATTGAACTCCAACCTTAACAATATAAGATTGGACTTCAATTTCAGTCCCACTTCTGTTAATTTTTTGGACCTCACTATAGAAAGAGAGAGGGATCATTTGAAGACGCTAGTTTTTTTCAAAACCACGGACCGGAATAGCTACCTGTTCACGAGGAGTGGACATCACCCCACGTGGATAAGGAATATCCCGAAAGGCCAACTTCTGAGAGTTCGCCGTAACTGCACCACAGATATGGACTTTATTACCCAGTCTGGTGTATTGAAGGAGAGATTTCTACAGAAGGGATATAATTGTTCCCGCCTTGATAAAATAATAGAGGAAGTGGGAAATATCCCTAGGGAAGTATGCTTGCAAGATCAGATAAGAAGTAGTGATCAGACACAACATCAGGTCAAATTCTTATCAGGTTTTCATCACCAATATAGGGACATAGAATCCATTTTTGCCAAGCATTGGCATATTTTGGGCAGGGATAAATACCTGGGCGCAGTTTTACCAACTGCTCCCAGGTTCATCTATAGAAGAGCTCCCAATATTGGTGATAGGATCGTTAAGAAGATATTAGATCCGCCAGTAAGAGCCACTATCTCTGGTGATTTAAAAGGATTTTTTTCTTGCAGAAAATGTATTTGCTGCAGAACGGTTTCAAAAATTAATAGGGGCGTTACCTCAGTGACCAACGGGGTGGGTGAATCCTTTAAAATAGAAGAGTTTATGACCTGCAACACGACCTTTGTGGTATACCTGTTGTGGTGTCCATGTAGGCTCTATTATGTGGGACGAACTAAAAGACAATTGAAGGTCCGTATTTCGGAGCACCTTGCGAATATACGGAAGGGGTACAAGTACCATAGTGTGTCTATGCACTTTAAAGAGTGCCATCAGCAGGATCCATCCCTTTTACAGTTCTGCGGTATTGACCAGGTTCACCATTCTTGGAGGGGCTCAAACAGGATCAGAGACCTGTCACAAAGAGAAACGAGGTGGATATTTTTGATGAGGAGCTTGACACCAGCGGGTATGAATATCGAGCTGGATGTCAATAGTTTCATCAATAACTCTTGACACTATTGGTCATTGAGATTGTCCGCCGCGTTTTCCTTTTTCTAGAGGGCAGGTTTGTGAACATGTCCTGCCTACAAACAATTAGATTCTTTACTAGGAAGATAACTTTTGGACGCATTTTGGAGAACTTTGTGCTTTTAAGTAAATATTTCTTTTTCATGTTTTTTATTTATTTTTATTTTTATATGTTTTATTTATATATGATTACTTTAGGATTGTATGTATTTGGAGGTACACCGTGACACCAATTATCACACTTTGATGTCATTTAGATTGATTTTTTGGTCCATGCATTTTATGTTGAAATAAGTAGATGGGTCTAAGATTAGTAGTTTTTATTATAGTCATTATTGGACCTGTACTTTTTTAATCAGTGTGTTTCTAGATTTGAAAAATAATTTTTTTTATTTTTTTTTTTTAAAGTTGTGTGAACTCCTGGGCATTTGTCGCACAAGGAAATGCTAGCAGGTTGTGCAAAATTAGGGAGACATTGAACGTCCCTTTTAAAGTAGTGGGAATTAATATACAGTATTTGGAATTCCTTGTGTGATCTCCTCCGCTGCTCGATGTTTTTATTTTATTTTAAGGCATCTCACAGTTGTCACCTATTTTTAGATGGGGGATTAGCCTCATCATAGGTGCTTATTCCTGTTTGCGGAGTTGAGGTTGTGAACATTGTTAGGGTGCTATACATAGTTGAATGTAAAGTCACTATTATATCTGGGGCGAATAGAGTAATTCTGCTACCTAGTAATTCTGCTGATCTCCCCCTGATTCGTCTACCGATGACGCAGATTGGAGGGGGTTGCCGATGGGGAGGAGATAGTGCTCTCCTCGCCATAACATTACCTAATGGTCGGCGCCTGCGCAGCCTAGGGGCTATTCCGGGTGTAGTAAGATGTCGGGGGTGGAGTGGGCTGTCTGGGGGGAGCACGCTAACGTAAGCGTGATGACGGTGGTGCCCAGACACAGCCAATCAGCTTGCGCATTGAACGGGCTTCCCCGGAAGTCCGCGCATGCGCGGAGATGAAATAAAAGTATCCATTACGGCGGGGACGAGATAACTGAAGAGGTAAACAAGCGGAAGGCCGGTGTTCTGCCTAATACAGTCCGGCCATCGATATGTGTCCGTTCCGTACTGCGCATGCGCAGTATGGAGCAGACGAAGCTTCGGAAAATCTCCGAAGCTGAACGGCGCCTGCGCCGTGAGTGGAGGAGGTAGCCCCACTATCCAAGCGGACATAGGGTTTAGAATTTTAGAGGGCCCCTCGCGGGCGAGCTTCGCTCGCCACGCTTCGGGCTCGGCCTCGCTGCGCTCGGCTCTTTTTTATTCTAACTCTATGTCCACTTGGATGGTGGGGATAGAACCTGGACTCACGGCGCAGGCGCCGTTCGTCCTCGGCAATTTTCGGAATCTGTGCTCCTGTGTACTGCGCATGCGCAGTACGCAGAGGACAGCATCTGATGGAGGACCCTAATTGACAAGACACCGGGTTGGGAAGCCTCTCTCGATGTGGATGGGGATTAGCCTCTTTGGTTGTGAGTAGCGATCGGCCGATTATTTATTTATTTTTTGATCTGGCTGAGAGCAATATGTGGGGGACCAATGAGTGACCCTGTACACAAAGATGGGGAGGAGCTGGGGAGAAACTGACCATTAACCACCCACCGGATGAGCTTAACTACCAATTGGATAACATAGGGGGGAGGGGTTACCTGTGCTGGGAGGGACTGGTCGCCTGGTATTTTAAATAAAAGGGGGGTTGAGACAGCTGGATAGCCAAACCCATGAGGAAGTCCATTGGACGAAACATGTCGGGGGCGTGGCTATACGGCGACCAGCATACACAGTAAAAGGTTAAAGAGAAGGCGGAGGAAGGAGCACACACACATTGAAGGACTGGATATCACGATTTGGCGCTGCTTTCAAACTGGGTTGTCTGCTGTCAGGTACCACACAGCTGCCTTGTATAGAGACGGTGCTTTTTGATATCAACTGGACTTGCTTCCGATGTGCTCACCAATGCCTAAGAGTAAAGGATCTCCTGATTGACTATTGGAATGTCTATTTGAAGTGCCTGCTTTTAATTTGATTCATGTGAGTGTGATTTTTATCGATTTTTTAGTGAGATTAAAAATAGCTTTACAATCTTGCACTATGGGAAGTCTCTTTTGTCTCCTTGAGGTAACTCTGAGATATTAACCCACTAACCTCTGCTGCGGAGTCTGGCACAAGAGTTGGCTGGAGGAACAGTTACCATCTGTATTTACTATAAGCGTTTTTTGCCCGACACGAGAGTGCTGGGCAATACTGTTGGTGAGTGTTCTAAATGAGGGGGGCACGAACACCTAGGGTGCGGTGGAGGCTTTGCGTTGTATGGACACTTTGTTATAGAACTTTCACTGGAGAAGGAGTTTTTGAACTACTGCGATCATCATTTCATTATTAGACATTAAGTGTGTCTGAGTAATTATTGGATTTGTGAGACCACATTTCTTTGGGACTGCACATTGTTATTAGAGCACTATTTATAGCAGATAATATTTTGTTTTATTTATTTATTTGCTCTATTTATATATATCTTTTTCACTTATTTTATATATATATATATTTTTTCACTTATTTTATGTTTATGCGATTTTTTGATTGCTATCATTCACATGCGATTTCTGAATGTTATTTTATCACTATTTACTTTAATGTGTATTATATTTATGCACTTGTGTTTATAATATTCACGGAGTCCAGTTGGACATTTTAGTACACTGATATCTAGCAGTATTGCGTTTATAGCGCCACAAGGTGATTTTTGTAGCATTTTGATAATTTTTCTTTATTTCGTCACCTTCTGAGAGAGGTATTTCTATATACCCGACAAAGACCAGCTAGGTATGATTACGGCAATTACCACACTTACGAAACCCGCTCAGCACTGCAGCACTGATGAGACAGCTTATTACTCTGAACACAAGAAAAGATGAGTCAAAGTTGATGTTCATAGCTTATCTGGTTTAATTCTGGGCGGGTCTATAACTTATATGCGCTATTATTAGACAATCATTGCATAGAACATGGGTGTGGTTAATACAGAGGTGTACATTACATATCATTAATTATGCCATCTGCTTTCATGACTCATAGTCATAAGTCCTGTGGCCCAGACATATTGAGACACAATTTCTTTATTTAGATAGTACAGAATAAAACTGCTTATGCAAGCTATATTTTCTTATATGTATGCTTTATAGGAAAACCGCTACAGTGTGTAAATACAGAGTTTAAACTAACTAACAGGTTAACCCAAGTTAATCTTATATGAACTTATAAAGATGGAGTCACTCCAGTTCAGCCATATCACAACAGCGGATGAGCTCACACGATGCTTGATTGGTGGCAGGCTGGGATGAACCACAGAGCAGTACCAGATGCAGGCTTGCAGGGCTGGGAGCTGAAGCAGGCTGGATGAGCGAGATGCAGGGTCAGACAGGCCGGGTCGGTAATAATCAGGAATATCAGGCCTAGACGGTAGGCAGAAGAGAGGTCAGGTCATAAGTCGAGTAGTACCGGAAGATCAGCAGACAGAATCAGCAGGCAGGATCAGAGTCAAAGGGAATCAGAACAAGCAGCAGACAATCACAGGTAACGACAATCTGGATCAGATTCAGAGGTCACACAGGAAACAGGATACAACACAGAAGCTGCAGACCAAACAGCAATGAACCTCTGTAGGAGCCCTGTTAAAATAGCCCACCTGACTACAGTATTAGTGACAGGTGTGCGTCTTAAAGTGCTAGTACCCATGCATGCACACCGGGATCTTACATGGAAAGCCTGTCTTCTCAGACAAAACCCATTTAATGGGTAGCAAAATTCTAACTCTTAAGAGGGTATGGGTTAGACAAGGGGTTCATGCCACCTACTCCTTCTATGTGAGGGGAGTGACCATTCTGTTGAACAAGTTGCATCCTTGTTAGGTGGAACAGGTTATTACTGACCCTAGGGGAAATGTATGCCCAGCGTTGGGCACTGGGTAATGTGTATATACCTCCTCCGTTTGATTTCACCATTCTGTACACTCTCCTCACAAAATTAGCATCCCTTCAAGTACACAAAATAATAATCGGAGGGGATTTTAATGCCATTTTTGATCCTACTATGGACACCTCTAATCCCCTCAGATCTGCTCACTCGGATTTGGCCATGTGGACTGACACTCTTGGTCCTCATGAGATTTGGAGGTGGAAACACCCAGAGAATAGGACCTATTCTCATGTACACATAGATCGGGTTCCCATATAGATTTGATGTTTGGGACTGCTTCCACTCTGTCCCATGTGAGGGCAGTCTCCTACCTCCTGACAGGTCTTTCAGACCACTCCCATCTGGAGGTCTGCATGACACTTGCCACTTTCTGGGAGTGAGGATGTTGGAGGCTGGCATCACATTGGATAGATAATCCTCAAATCCAAGAGTTGGTGGGTCACAGGCTCTCGGACTATTGGACATTAAACAAAGGGTCGACTTCCCTTGATGTGGTTTGGGAAGTGGGCAAGGCTCATGTCCGAGGGCAATATGTCTCCTCTATTAAGACAGTGAGGTCTGAATTCGCTTTACAGGTCACTCAATTGAAACAAGGTGAAAGGGAGGCAATGGAATCATTTACAGCAAATCCAACTCTGGAAAAATATGTCGCTCTAGCCCAAACAAGGAAGGATCTGAGGCTACATTATATCCCATTAGTCCTGTCTGATGCTAGGAAGTTTGTAGCCAAGCTTTTTGAATCAGGGGACAAAAATGGCAAATTATTAGCCAATTTAGTAGCAGAACCCCCTCACCAAACCATAATCCCCAGGATTCAGACATCTACGGGCGGTCAGTTTACAGACCCGGAGGGTATACTAAAATAATTCAATCTCTTCTATAGCCAGTTGTATGATGATCTGTACTCACATCCGGTGGAGGTCCTGTTGGAGGAGTTGGGGGAGATTAACTTACCTCTTCTCTTTGACGAAGACAGGGAAACGCTAGAAAAGCTGTTAACGTGCCAGGAGATAGAGGGTGCAATTTATTCCCTGTTAACAATAAATCTCTGGGCCCTGATGGCCTGCTAAAGGAGTGGTACAAAACCCATGCTGCTTTATTGGTCCCCAAACTGACACAACTTTTTTTCAGTTTGCTTGGAATCTGGGAGGTTACCTGGCACCAGACACACATAGTACTGCTGCCCAAACCGGGAAAAGATTTAACACATTGCTCGTCCTACAGGCCTATCTCCCTATTGAATTACGACCTTAACCACTTACAGACCGGACCATTTTGCTGGTCAAAGACCAGACCCCTTTTTGCGATTCGGCACTGCGTTGCTTTAACTGACAATTGCGCGGTCGTGCGACGTGGCTCCCAAACAAAATTGACGTCCTTTTTTTCCCACAAACAGAGATTTCTTTTGGTGGTATTTGATCACCCCTGCGGTTTTTATTTTTTGCGCTATAAACAAAAATAGAGCGACAATTTTGAAAGAAACGCATTATTTTTTACTTTTTGTTATAATAAATATCCCCCAAAAATATATAAAAAAACATTTTTTTCCCTCAGTTTAGGTCGATACGTATTCTTCTACATATTTTTGGTTAAAAAAAAATCGCAATAAGCGATTATTGATTGGTTTGCGCAAAAGTTATAGCGTTTACAAAATAGGGATAGTTTTATAGCATTTTTATTAATAATTTTTTATTATTTTTTTTTTTTACTAGTAATGGCGGCGATCAGCGATTTTTATTGTGACTGCGACATTGTGGGGGACCTATCGGACATTTTTGACACATTTTTGGGACCATTGTCATTTATACAGTAATCACTGCTATATAAATGCAGTGATTCCTGTGTAAATGACACTGGCAGTGAAGGGGTTAACCAGTGGGTGGCAGTGTAGGTTAAGTGTTCCTAGGGCTGTGTTACTAACTGTGGGGGGGTTGGACTTTCATTTAGTGAACACTGATCTCTGCTCCAATCACATGGAGCAGAGATCAGCGTCACTAGTTGCTAGGCAGAATGGAGAAATGCTGTTTACACAGCATTTCCTCCATTCAGCCGCCCCGTGAGACGATCGCGGCCTGTAGGGCTCTGCTGGCTACTAGCCATGGGTAACCTTGTAATACAAGGTGGGCATAGATAGTGAACTGATTCGGGGTTAACGTGGGCCACTTGACTGGACTTGCCCCCCAGGCCTAAGGCTGTCAGCCCTCCCCTGAATCTACACATAACCAGAGATTTCTTTTGTGGTTTTATATGTGAACTCCAAAACGCCTGACATGTTTCAGGAAAACATTCCATTCTTCAGAGGCATATCTAAGGAGAAGAAATAGCTGTAGTCTGAAAAGAAATCAAAACAGGAGAAGTTTCTTTAACAAATGTTCAACAAGGCAAGATTCACATAGCTATAATCATATCCATCCAGGGTACATTCCATCTATTTGTAAATTAGCAAAATGCAGAAATGGTGAGAATAAATCTCACCCCGAGAATTAATAGTTGTGTGTAAATATATAAAAATGTATATCAAATTTGTTGTCTGCCAGAATTATTGATGAGTCACCCTGCGGAAACGCATAGCCAGAAATGCCAGAGACCCATAGATGGCCCGCACAGAGGTCTAAAAAAACAAAAGAAAAAAGGAAATACACATAAGCAAGCATATATTAATTTGATAATTTATCATGCCTATAAAAAATCTTGTAAAAATTACAAAACTTGTATTGTGCCGCTAAAAGAGCAAACTATCTCCACGTGTGGTGTCTGAGCAGTTGAACAGCACACTAAAGCAGGCATTCGGTGGATGTTTTTTATTCACCGGTGAATTTTTTCTTGTAAATATGAGTGCATATTTATTGTCTTTCATTTGATAAATATGTTTTAATAAATGCTACACTTAAATAGCGGCACTTTCTCTTCTTCTTTTTGTTTTTACGTGAAATAAGAAAGCAACCTTGCCCGAAGTGCATTGAGAATTAATGGCGACTAGGACTCCATGCCTGGCTTTCATCTACCAAAGTTGCATTCTAAATGGCACAGCTTTGGAGTCGCACTAGTGGAAATGTTTGGAGCGAGACTTTGGTGCAACTTTGAGTGCAGGTTTGATCTAACTTTATACTCTCTGGGTCAAAGTTGCATCAAAAGTCACATCAAAGCATTGCAGGTACCTTTTCATAGTCTCTGATTTTCAAAGTCGAATAGATGGGAATGGGTTCCATTGAAATCATTGTGACTTGTCATGCGACTTTATGTGCCCAAAGTCACATGGCAATTCATACTAGTGGAGCCTTAGTCTACATTTCTACTATTGCGACCACAAAGTTGCACGATTTAGAGTGCGACTTTGAGTGCAGCTTTGGTCCAACGTTACACTCTCTGGATCAAAGTCATATTAAAGCATTGCAGGTACCTTTTCAAAGTCACAGATTTTCAAAGTCGCATAAATGGGAACAGGTGCCATTGATATCAATGGGCTGTGACTTGTCATGTGACCTTGTGTGTCCAAAGTTGCATTAGTGGAAATAGAGCCTTAGTGTTTTGCCTGTACTATGATCATTGTAGACTGTGTGCTGAGAGCCCAGAGCACTTATAGCTACACTGACAGTGTCCATTTTATCATGAATTAGGATGTACAATGAGAGAACTCTGGGCGGGAACTTATGATCAGCTCCTCCCTTCCTGTATACACCCACTGGCTACACAGGAACAGTGTCCTTCCCAGGAAGTGATGTCACTAGCTTTCAGTAACCACACCCACTGGCTTATTTTAGACTCAGAAGCAAGTAGATGCAAAGTCATGTGACAGCACTAGATTCTGCAAAATAATGGTAGAAAAACTGGGATTTTTTCATTTTAAGGCATGAGGCTGAACTTGGCTCACATTAATGGTTGCAGGGGAGAATTTAGGTGTTAGAATAGGCTTCCACTTTAAGGAATGTATTTTTGTTGATCTGTACTGTATCTTAAATTATTTTATCTCATTTTTGAGGAGGCTTTTTAAAGTTGTTTTTTTGTAAATTACATTTTATATGCTTTTCTGTGAATAAAGATTTGTATTTACCTTTAGAAACGTATGTGTGAATATTTTTTTTTTTCATGTTACATGGGTTGCCTTTTCTATATCTGCATGGTATGGTTTGTCAATAATTACATTTTCTAAATCTGTAAGAGAAAATTAAATATCTAAATGTCTGTATTAATAATGGGTACCAAAGAGAAGAATCTTATTGTTAAAGGAGGAATGCAAACGTTTTAATTGATAACGTGATAACAATGATGATAAAAGAATACAATTAGCCATCAAAAAAAAAAAGAAGAAAAACTCAACCCAAGAGAAATCTAGCAATATTACTGGGCAACACACATTTTTGTGCTAGGCTAGTATATTTCTAAAATAAAAAGCATGTACAATAGAAATGTTGTAATACAGTGTACATTCAATGAGAAAAAAAAAAGTTTTACTGGATATGCCTGACTCTCATAGACTTCTGAATAACCTGAGACTACAAGAACTACTGTAATGCCGCGTACACACGATCGGACTTTCTGGTGGACTTGGTCCGGCGGACCAGAGTCCGTCTGACAATTCGATCGTGTGTGGGCTCCAGCTGACTTTTTCTTCTCAAAAGTCCAGCGGTCCTAGAAATAAGAAGGCTTCAAATTTGTCGAGCAGACTTGGCTTTTAGTGGACAATCTGTTTGTCTGTGTGCTAGTCCGATGGACTAAAACAGACGCTAGAGCAGCTATTGGCTATTGGCTATGAACTTCCTTATTGTACGACATCACATTCGAATCCGTCTGACTTTTGAAGTGATCGTGTGTGGCCAAGTCTGGGCATTTGAAAGTCCGGCAGACCTCAGCTGCAAAGTCCGTCGAATTGCCCGCCGGACCAAGTCC
Source organism: Lithobates pipiens (assembly GCF_037356315.1). Classification (NCBI taxonomy): domain Eukaryota; kingdom Metazoa; phylum Chordata; class Amphibia; order Anura; family Ranidae; genus Lithobates; species Lithobates pipiens. The sequence continues at coordinate 470,676,368 of NW_027507764.1, forward strand.
GTTGAAAAGTCCGGACGTGTGTAAGCGCCATTATAGTAAAAATTACAATTCCTTTGAGGCATCAAAATATACAAAGCTTTAAACTATTGAAAACATGAATAGTCAGGAGAGCAATAAAAAATATTGCAATGATTTCTATTCAGTAGGATTTCATTAATATATTTCAATCAATGCATGTCTTTTTCCTAATAATATTTTATAGAGAATAGCAATTTAAGTTCTGTCATGTCAATCGGTCAGAGGTTATTGTAATATAAAATATTATATAAATATATATATATAAATATATATATATATATATATATATATATATATATATATATATATATATATATATATATATATATGTATAAATATCTGATCATTCAGTATGTTCAGTGTATTTAAAATGTACTAGAAGTTCCTTATTCCTTAAAATGTGGATTTGTTTTTACACAGACCACCTATTAAACTACGGTAATAATAATTCTGAATACAAATACAAAGGGACGCTCATTTTACTAATATTGCTAATAAAATAAAAAGCCAGACTGCTGTTCTAGCATACATTTAAGGGTACAGCCAAGGTGCTGTTGTGGCAAGATTTGAATATGATTTCCATATATTTTTTTCTGTTGGACAGGTGCATCTAAACACCTTACAGTATGAAAGCTTATACATACATTGATATTTCTCTGTCAAGTAATTTCTTTTTCTAACTTTATAGGGAAACTGTAATGGTTTTTGAACAGTTTTAATTATGTTTGTAAACGATTCATTATTTTTATAAAATCCTAATTTTACAAAAAAAAAAGGATGAGTGCTTCCATGCATCAGTCCATGCAATGCATGCTTAGATGTCTGATAAGGAAGTCCAGAACTAGTTCTGTTCCCAAGAGTGCTATCTCTAGTTGAGCGCTAAGTGTTGTATAAACAATATATGTGAAAGTGTAATTAAAAGTACAGTATGAATAGGATCATACAATATAGTGCACAAGCACCAGTTCACAGCTCCACTATACAGCAGTGCACAGGGGGGACACCCCCTCCACTTCTCAACTAGAGATAGGGAATGGTGGGGGAAAACACTGCGCTAAAGGAATGATACTAAAGTGATAAGCAGCTAGCACTCAAGCAAACAAAGCCAAGCTGAAAAATGGTTAATTAGTGTAGCGCTAAGTGTTGTATAAACAATATACATGAAAGTGTAATTAAACATACAGTATGAATAGGATCATACAATATAGTGCAAAAAAAGATCAGTTTAAAACAAAAAAGAAGGGGGAACTATATAAACATAGTTCAAAATTAAGGAACTCAATCCAATGTGTCCTATGGCTGTAATAGTCCAGAAGTTGTGCAAAGAAATTAATATTCCTGTGAGGTGTTGCCAAAACATGCATTCAATCTGAATATGGTGCTGGAAACTTGAAACCGGTTGTCTGAAGACACATCTACACCGACCATTCAAAGATGGGTACTCTTACCGGTATGGTTGGACACACATGCCATATGACAGTGGGTCATAAAGGCTTAGAGTCTCAGTCTGGTGCTGTATGTGGACGGTGGTTGGATGGATCCTGATAGGGGGTTAATTAGTGTAGTGCTAAGTGTTGTATAAACAATATACGTGAAAGTGTAATTAAACGTACAGTATGAATAGGATCATACAATATAGTGCACAAAAAAGATCAGTGTAAAGCAAAAAATAAGGGGAAGAAGGAAATATGACAATATATTTGATATACAGTAATTTATTAATTTAAACAGATCTACGGCCCCTTTTAGTTATGGGATGGTGTCATTCATTTAAACGGATGCACGGTCTTCTCTGTTGTGGGGTAGTATCACCCCGCTTTGGTGACTGTCGTGCATCTGTTATAACATTCAGTATTGAATTTATAATACATTAGTTTCTTACACATTTTGGATATTCTACGCTTGTGCAGTGACTCCATGCCTGTCTCTCCTTTTTGGGATTCAGGGACCCGGATATCCAGTGCAGCCGTGGCAACGCCCCTCCGCGATGAGCGGGGTGGGCCTGTATGACGGATGCCATTAGAGATCATGTGACCCGCTGACGCAAGGGGAACACCTGACCTTGCATTCCAGGAAGTGGAGACTCGCCGCTGTCCACAGTAGCGTTAGGGAGTACACGAGGCACCTCACTAGCGTCACATGACCCATCCAGCGCCGGTCACGTGCTTTAGCAGTGACCTCGCTGGTGAGGTGATGGCGCCATATTCATGACTTCGGAAGTTACATTGCGGTGATGTCTGGCTCCTTGTGTAAGGAACACGGACTAGTACCAGAGTAACAAATGCCCAATATCCCATATACACTGAGCGATGAGCCCTACCACTAGCCGATCAGGGTACATACTCCATGGCTGATGCCCAATATGAGTACGTTAGGAGTCGCTGCACAATCATTATTAATATTTTTACTATTGATACACTTTATGGTTTAATTATATCTTGATCAGATGGTCTAATTTTTAAATATATTTAGATTCTCCGGAATAAGTTTTATATATATTTAATATCCATATGATTCATGGGACAATTGTATGTTTCACAGCCCAAGTTAAATGGAGGCATGGTGAATAAAACCTTACTTCCTGTCCCGCCCTCACAATTTGGGCAGACTCAAGCTTCAGTAGTCTATATATTCAAGTAGCAATGTGAGGGGACACAACAAGCCCCTGTTGAAGACCCTTAGTGTCGAAACGCGTCGGGCCAGCTTCTATGTACCCCACATTGCTTTTTATTTTTTGGATATTTTTTATTTTCAGTGATCTCTTTTTTAACATTTTGCGTGTCATCTGTGATTTGTGACATATAGCAATAAATTTAGAAGTCTTTGTTTGACCTGCACCATTTGGAGCCCCTTTTGTGATCTATTTCCATATACAAAATTTTTGTTCATCCTGAGTTTGAGGAGAAACAGAGAGCCAGTTCTGTATATGCTTACGATCTAAGTGCCAGCTCCTTTGGAGTCCCAAGACGGAGAGGTGAGGACCCCCTATCAGGATCCATCCAACCACCGTCCACATACAGCACCAGACTGAGACTCTAAGCCTTTATGACCCACTGTCATATGGCATGTGTGTCCAACCATACCGGTAAGAGTACCCATCTTTGAATGGTCGGTGTAGATGTGTCTTCAGACAACCGGTTTCAAGTTTCCAGCACCATATTCAGATTGAATGCATGTTTTGGCAACACCTCACAGGAATATTAATTTCTTTGCACAACTTCTGGACTATTACAGCCATAGGACACATTGGATTGAGTTCCTTAATTTTGAACTATGTTTATATAGTTCCCCCTTCTTTTTTGTTTTAAACTGATCTTTTTTTGCACTATATTGTATGATCCTATTCATACTGTATGTTTAATTACACTTTCATGTATATTGTTTATACAACACTTAGCGCTACACTAATTAACCATTTTTCAGCTTGGCTTTGTTTGCTTGAGTGCTAGCTGCTTATCACTTTAGTATCATTCCTTTAGCACAGTGTTTTCCCCCACCATTCCCTATCTCTAGTTGAGAAGTGGAGGGGGTGTCCCCCCCTGTGCACTGCTGTATAATGGAGCTGTGAAAAAGTCCTTTGTTAGATACAGCCCCTTGTGTTTCATCAGTATATGTGTCTGTTTGTATAGAGCAGGCATGTCCAAAGTCTGGCCCACGGGCCAATCGCTGCCCACGTTCTGGTTTAATACAGCCCCCCTGGTGATTTGGATATATATTGTAAAGTTTGGGGATACTAGCTCTGCGGGACCAAGTGTATAAATCGGTCAAAGGTGAAACCAAAAAAGACTTATTTTTAATTAAGTCAAAATTAGGCTTTTCTTTAGCATACAAATCAAAACGTAAATTAAAGTCCGCTTATCTTGAGCACAAAAAGAACAAGAAAAGAAAGCACCTACAGTTCGGTAGTCGGGTCTTCGCCCCAAAGTTTTCAGAGTCCTTACAGCAATCTTTTGTAGCCTCCAAGATAGCAAGACAGCAACACAGCTCCTCAGACAGGTGTTAATCTCCTACTCCTCCTCACCACCACCTCTCTATTACTTCCTGTCTTATGAGCTGTCTTCTTGGAGGCCTTTAACCCCCTGTGTGCCGAATCCCTGTGGTCAGGGAGGGAGGCTCTTTCCCACCCAAATGTCACTTCAGAGCCCCCCAAATTCTGGGTCCCAACTATCTCTCTTTTAATATAGAGAGGACCGCGAGTCAGTCCTCTCCTAAAGACTATCTCCGGAATTTCTCACCCATTTTTGGGTGACCCACTGAAGCCTATACGGTTGGGGAACCAGAAACTGCTCTATAGTTTCCCCACAGCTTTCAGCCACTCGATAAAGCAAGTCACCCTTCAACGCAAAATGAGGAAACCTCTGATCTGCCCCTGGCATTTGTGAGACCCCATCCACAACAGAAACCTGCTTTCGGGCATTGACCAAGGTAGGATCCCGCAACTGGGCGGTACCAAACGCACCCCTGGGTACATCCAGGTCTGGGTGCACTGGCCTTGAGGATGTTTCCCCTTCACCCTCCTCAACCGGGAACTGCTATGGGGAGAGCTCCTCGTCATCCTCCCCCAGCATAACCTGTAATGGGAAGACTTCCCCCCCTCAGAGTTTAACTCATTTTGAAACCTGAAACATAATCATCCTTCAACTTCATTCTCTGCAATATCATTATCAGTAACCGGTATCTCCATATCAGTGGGGTGTGTTGTGTGGGTTTCAGGCCCAGGTCCCTCAGACTCCGTCTCTTCCAGGCCCAGTGTCCCCAGTTCTCCTGGCTGTCCTGGCAGTCCCATCTGTACCTGGCTCCACAGTTCAAAAAATAGTGGACAGTCCCGCCCCACTATAATGTCACGTATTAGGCTTCTCACTACCCCGACCTCTTGTGTCACTGAGGTATGGCCATAGGACACAGTCACCGAAACCAAGGGGTACTCCTTGGTGTCCCCATGAATGCACACTACGTGTAGGGTTTTCCTTATCGGGCCAAGTCTCCCAATCACTCTGGCATGTACAAGAGTTACCATGCTACCGGAGTCCAGTAGCGCCCTGGTAGGAAGGTGGTTCACCCACACTTCACACTCGAACCGTCCTGCAATTGGATCCAGATGAGTGGTGCAGACTCTTTGCACATAGAAGGAGTTTCTGGCTGGTCTGGTTGCCCTTGGTGTGGGTTCCTGTCGCTTGGCAGGCCCAAGCAGGTCCTCTACCATGGTGTACCTTTCAACCAACTCAACCAGCTGGTCAGCGGTTGCAGGGTCCCCATGGCTTACCCAGCGTTGTAGGTCATCTGGCAGGGACCGCAGGTACCAGTCCATCACTACTCGTTCCACCATCTGTGGGCCTGACAGTTTTTCTGGCTGCAGCCATTTTTTAACCAGCTGTACCAATTCATGCATTTGGGACCTGGGTGGTTGGTCAGGTTTGTACCGCCAGCGATGCACCCTCTGAGCCCGGACGGCTGTGGTCACTCCTAGGCGGGCCAGGATCTCTGCCTTCAGACGCTCATAGTCGCTGATGTGTTCCGTTGGGAGGTCAAAATAGGCCTTTGCGGGTCACCGGTGAGGAAAGGGGAGATAATGCCGGCCCATTGGTCATGGGGCCACCCCTCTTTCTCCGCTATCCTCTCAAAGGTGGTGAGAAAGGCCTCTACATCATCACTGGGTGTCAGTTTTTGTAAAAAAGGGCTGGCCCTCACAGACACCTGGTTGCCAGCGGCGACAGCCGCTTGTTCTTGTACCTGAGCCAGCCGCTGTACTGCCTCCTGCAAGGCAGCCACCTGTGCTTGAGTGGACTCCTGCTGAGCAGTAAACTGGGCGGCTAGCAGCCGTGTGCTTTCCTGCTGTGCAGCTATGGCCTGTGCCAGGGCCTGCTGCTGCTGAGCCATCGCTTCCTCATGGCGATGGTTTGCGTCTGCTGAAGCTTGCTGCTGGGTCACGGTGGCTTGTGCCAAAGCCCCGATGACCTCCTCCATGTCTTTACCTGCTGCTTGCAGCGTCTGAGCTGACTTTACCCAAGACATGCCATTTGTACACAGTCTCTTTTAAATGTCAGTTTTTTGGTTTTTAAACGTTTTTTGCGGCTGCAAATTCACTTTTGCCAGCATCCAAGACACCAGATTGTAAAGTTTGGGGATACTAGCTCCGCGGGACCAAGTGCATAAACCGGTCAAAGGTGAAACCAAAAAAGACTTTTATTTTTAATTAAATCAAAATAAGGCTTTTCTTCAGCATACAAATCAAAACGTAAATTAAAGTCCGCTTATCTTCAGCACAAAAAGAACAAGAAAAGAAAGCACCTACAGTTCGGTAGTCGGGTCTTCGCCCCAAAGTTTTCAGAGTCCTTACAGCAATCTTTTGTAGCTTCCAAGATAGCAAGACAGCAACACAGCTCCTCAGACAGGTGTTAATCTCCTACTCCTCCTCGCCACCATCTTTCTAATACTTCCTGTCTTATGAGCTGTCTTCTTGGAGGCCTTTAACCCCCTGTGTGCCGAATCCCTGTGGTCAGGGAGGGAGGCTCTTTCCCACCCAAATGTCACTTCAGAGCCTCCCAAATTCCGGGTCCCAACTATCTCTATTTTAATATAGAGAGGACCGCGAGTCAGTACTCTCCTAAAGACTTTCTCCCCCATTTTTGGGTGACCCACTGAAGCCTACCGGGATTCCCTTAAAGGGACCACAACCCGAATATAGCTGCTACATAGCACCCATCCAAGACCCAACCTTGGTGTCCTGTACATATCCCCCCCCCCCCCCTCTGCCTCAACGCGGAGGTGTTGGAGGCACCACTTGACACCATACAATGGACCCAGGAGAGGACATTGGCGTTCTGATGTTGTCTCCCAGATCTGTGCTCTACCACAAAATTGAACTCCTGGAGAGAAAGGAACCACATTGTTACCCTGGCATTAGTGTGGTGCCTCATCAAAGTCAGTGGGGCGTGGTCGGATACCAGGCAAAACCTTCTGCCTAGGAGGACCGCTAGTCAGTCAGGTGTTAATCTCCTACTCCTCCTCACCACCACCTCACCGGAATCAGTAATAGGAAGTCCCATCTCCTAGGCTGCCATTTGGATGACTGTTCTGTCTATCATAGGAGGCGGGAATTTGTATTAAAGAGGCTGCCGAGTAAACATTCGATTCTTCTGTTTGTAATCTGTTGGCACTCATGGCACTCCCCTCCAAGGCTGCAGATGGGCATCAATCAGAATGCACTGATTTCAATGGTAAGGCTGCATTCATGGCAATGGTGAAGCTGCATTGATTGCAGTGGTAAGGCTGCATTAATTGCAATGATGAGACTGCATTCAGGGTAATGGTAAGGCTGCATTGATTACAATGGTAAGGCTACATTGATTGCAATAGTAAGGCTGCATTGATTGCAATGGTAAGGCTGCATTCAATGCAATGGTGAGGCTGCATTTATTGCAATGGTGAGGCTGCATTGATTGCAATGGTGAGGCCGTATTGAATGCAAAGGTGAGGCTGCATTAATTGCAATGGTGAGGCTGCATTCATGGCAATGGTAAGGCCGCATTCATGTCAATGGTGAGGCTGTAGATGGGCACTGATTAGGCTGCATTCATGGGCACTGATCCTCATTTTGCTTCACAGTTCTTTATTTAACCACTTGACAACTGGGCACTTAAACCCCCTTCCTAACCAGAGCAATTTTCAGTTTTCGGTGCTCTCACAATTTAAATGACAATTACTCAGTTATGCAACACTATACCCATTTTGTCCTTTTTTCACACAAATAGAGCTTTCTTTTGGTGGCATTTAATCACCGCTGGGTTTTTTATTTTTTGCGCTATAAATGAAAAAGACCGAAAATTCTGTAAAAAAAATAATATTTTTCTTTGTTTCTGTTATAAAATTTTGCAAATTAAGAATTTTTCTTCATAAATGTTGGCCAAATTTTATGCTGCTACATATCTTTGGTAAAAATAATCCAACTCAGTGCATGTGATTTGTTCTGTGTGAAAGTTATACAGTCCACAAACTATGGTGCAAATCACTGAAAATTGATCACACCTGAAGTACTAACGGCCTAGCTCATTTCTTGACACCCTAAGACGCCAGTACAGTACAAATACCCCCCAAATGACCCCTTTTTGGAAAGTAGACATTCCAAGGTATTTAAAAAGAGGCATGGTGAGTTTTTTGAAGTTGTAATTTTTTCCCATAATTCTTTGAAAATCAAGATTTTTTTTTCACAAAAGTGTCATATTATCAGGTAATTTCTCACACACAGCATATGCATACCCCAAATTACACCCCAAAATACATTCTACTACTCCTCCTGAGTATGGCGATACCACATGTGTGAAAGTTTTACACACCGAGGCCACATACAGATGCCCAACATGCAGGGAGCACCATGGGGTGTTCTTGGAGCATAAATTACACATCTAATTTCTTGACTACCTCTTACACTTTTGAAGGCCCTGGAGCATCCGAACAATGGAAATGCCCAAAAAATTACCCTATTTTGGAAAGAAAACAACCCAACGTATAATCTATGAGGCATATCGAATCTTTTGAACATGTCATTTTTTTCTACAAGTTTTTGGAAAATGTGGAAATGAAAACGCATTTTTTTTACACAAAGTTGTCCATTTATACAATATTTATAACACATAGCATATACATAGCATATACATACCAAAAATTACACCCCAAAATAGATTCTCCTACTCCTCCTGAGTACAGCAATACCACATGTGTGAGACTTTTACACAGCCTGGTCACATACAGAGGCCCAACATGCAGGGATCACCATCAGGCAGTCTAGGGGCATACATTTCAAATCTAATTTGACTACCTATTACATTCTGAGGCACTATAGTGGCATTGATGCGAACTGATGGGGCATGGATAAGCCATGGAAGGGGATGGCTAAACATAGTTGAGCCATGAATGTGGATGGCTGGGTATGGCTGAATATGGATGGGATGGCTGAGTATGGCTTGGTATCACTGGGTATGGCTGAGTATGCATGGGATGGCTGGGTATGGATGGGATGGCTGGGTATGGCTGAGTATGGCTGGGTGGGTATGGCTGAGTGTGGATGGGATGGCAGGATATGGCTGGGTCAGGCAGCGGCAGCCCGTTCTGTGTGGAGAGGGTGGAATATTTCTTCATCTCCAGCCCCTCTGATCCATCCGCGCCACGAGCCGATAATGCGGATCTCAGTCCCCGCCCACCCAGAATGATGTCCCCTGCAAACGCTGACTGCGAGTTCACTCGCGCTGGTGTTCAACAGGTATATGGAGCGCAACCATTCACTGCGCCCGGAAGCGTGGTGTCTCACACACACTCCAGTCACACAGTTTCTACCAACAGCATAGTTTCTATGCCCATGGGGCTGGCCTGCACATCACCGACCCGAAAGGGCATTACCCTTCCTCTCCCCCCCTTGGTCACCGGAAACCCCGCCCACCATCACTACTTATGGCCAGCAGCAGCATGATACCCAGACCTGCTGCACAGACCATCCTCACCGGGACCATTGCTGCCACCCAGCTCTCAGGTACACTGCATCCAATTGTTTTTCCACATCCTTTGCAACTCTCCTTGCTCCATCTCTCCCTGCTTATTTTAGGATCACTGTCCAATTGTGGCTATGGGATGGACCCCGATACATTCCTGGCTATATCCAGGGGCGACCCACCCCAATGGCTCCCTGCTAACACATTCGTTTAGCACAGCCGTTAGGCCACAGACAGCATATACACCTACCACTTGCTATGATACACCCTTTACTTTTGTCCCTTCATAGCCCTGTACGTCCGGCCTGTTGGGTGTCTCTTAGGGGAGACCTCACTGATGACTCTGCTGGGGATCCTCTGTTTGGTGTGTGGGAGGGTTTGACGGACCTCGCCTCCAGTCCCGGGTCGGGCCCTCGGTGCTGAGCAGTGACCTTTTCTTACCCTTGTGCTTCCTTGTACTCCCTGTTTTTAAGTTTTGGATGCACCTTGATGTTTGCATGATACATCACAGGGTCAGTATATATGCTTCAATCTACCTAAGATGTGTGCGCACTTGATTACCTATCATTGTGCTTACCTCTATATATGAACCAGCCATGTCTTTCTTATTATCTTTTTTCTCTATAGATACATATGCTGATCCTCACTCCCTGAAGAAGAGTCTACATTCGAAAAGCATCGGAATTGCTATAGTTGTATCTGTGATTAGTGCGCATAGTGTCTGCATCCTGTATATGTTTTATATTGTACATTGTTGTCTTTTCACATACATGTAGGCTCTTCACCTACATACATACTTCCCTTCTCCCTTAATAAACACTTTGCCATGCATCATTACATTCAGTAGTTGTCTGTTCCATTTAAAGTCCCATTGAGGAATACTCTCCATGCATATATGGTTTTCTGGGATGTGGGTCAGACCTACCCCAGACCAATTCTAGCACCTCCATCTATTCCCGGGTATGGCTGAGTATGAATGGGATGGCTGAGTATGGATGGGATGGCTGAGTACAGATGGGATGGTTGTGTATGGCTGAGTATGGCTGGGTGGGTATGGCTGAGTATAGGTGGCTGAGCATGGATGGATAGATAGATGAGTATTGCTGAGGATGGATGAGTATTGCTGAGGATGGATGCATGGATGGGTGGATGGATGAGTATTGCTGAGCATGGATGAGTATTGCTGAGCATGGATGGATGGATGAGTATTGCTGAGCATGGATGAGTATTGCTGAGTATGGATGGCTGAGCATGGATGGATGGATGAGTATTGCTGAGTATGGATGGCTGAGGATGGATGGATGAGTATTGTTGAGCATGGATGGATGGATGAGTATTTCTGAGCATGGGTGAGTATCGATGGGATGGATGGATGGATGAGTATTTCTGAGCATGGATCGGATGGATGTATGAGTATTTTTGAGCATGGATGGGATGGGTGGATGAGTATTTCTGAGCATGGATGGGAGAGTATTTCTGAGCATGGATGGGATGGATGGATGGCTGGAATGGGCACAGATAAGCGATGTGGGCAGTACACATGCAGCCCACAGCGCCTGCTGCACCCGATTTCACCCCTCTCCCCTCGCACTGTTACAAGGTATGGGGAGGGGAGAGAGAAACCGAACATGATGCCAGTTTGTTTACAAGAGATCGTGTGGTAAACGGCCGTTGTCAGTGGCCATTTACCGTAATCCATGCGTGATCAACGCGGGAGCAAGATTCTGGGAGGACATCCATGGACACCCATGGACACTGCTGGTAAGGCTGATAGCATAGTTCCCAACAGTTCCGATTTTCCCAGGACAATCCCGATTTTGGGACCCTCGTCCCGATTGGAGGCCATGCCGATTCGGAATTTTGCCCAGAGAAACTGGGAATGTTTGCTTTTGCACTTTTGGAGCAGCTGGCTTCAACAAAATGGCTGCTGGTGCACAGTAGGGGGTTAACTATATACGGGGGGTAACTATTTGCAGGAGGGGGCTAACTATATACAGGAGGGGGTTAACTATGAACAGGAGGGGTTACTATGTACATGGGGTAACAATGCACAGGGGGTTACTATGTACAGGGGGTAACTATGCACGGGGGTAACTATGTACAGGGGGTAATTAGGGGGAGAGGGGTAACTATGTACAGGGGGGGTAACTATGTACAGGGGAGGTAACTATGGCTCTGCCTGGGACACTGATGTAAGGACTGAGGCTGGGAACACTGGTGTAGGGACCGACTCTGCTGGGGGCACCTGGTGCAAGGAGGGACCCTGACTCTGCCGGGGACACCTGATGCAAGGAGGGACTCTACTGGGGGCAACTGATGCAAGGACGGACTCTGCTGGGGGCACCTGGTGCAAGGAGGGACTCTGCTGGGGACACCTGATGCAAGTAGGGACTCTGCTGGGGCCACCTGATGCAAGGAGGGACTCTGCTGGGGACACCTGATGTAAGGACGGACTCTGCTGGGGGCAACTGATGCAAGGAAGGACTGTGCTGGTGGCAGGCGACGTGGCTAGTGACACGCTCAGGGATCCCACTGATTCAGCATTATGGTGAAGTACCTTTATCTGCTGATTGTTAAACATTCTAGAATACATATATTGCTATTGTCCTGTAGGATCTGGGGCTGCTGTCCCTTCATTCCTCTCTCCTTCTTTCCCTCTCCATCCTTCATTCATTTCAGACTCTAACCACACCCCTTTGAGCCATCCCCATTCAAGCCACGCCTACTATTCCACGTAAACCACGCCCATTTTCCAACACAGTTTTCTTTTTTACTATGCCATGCCTACAAGCGCATGCCCCACCTCCAATTATAATACGTATATATTTATATTTATTGTTGTACTCAGTTATAAGTTTGTACTCAGTTATAACTTTGTGTAACACTGCTTAACTGCTTAAAGTGTTACTAAACCCACAACAGTAAAATCAGTCTGCATATGCAGTATAGCATGCTTGTTATACTCACTGTGGAACTTAAGGGGTTAATCCTCTGAATTGTGTAAAAAAGCTGTTTTTATCCTGCATGCACAGATCCTTCCCTCCCTTCACTGTCTATCTGGGGAAGGCCAGCTAACACAGGCAGATTAGCCAACCTGCACATGCTCAGTTGTGTCTTTTTATGCTGTAGAGAATATTTCTCTGTTGAGCTGAACTAGCCAGGTCACATGATATTGACATCACACACTTGGGCGTGTATACAGGCTGCAGTGGAAATCTCCTCTTACCTGAACTCTCAGCACAGGAGGAACAGTGCAATTAATCACTGACCGTGGTATACAGATCAGCCAAAAAGGTACCGTATATACTCGAGTATAGGCCGACCCGAATATAAGCCGAGGCCCCCAATTTACCCCCAAAAAACTGGAAAACTTATTGACTCGTGTATAAGCCGAGGGTGAGACATGGCTGTCCATCCCTGTGTGTCCGTCCATCCCTGTGTGTGTGTCCGTCCATCCATCCCTGTGTGTGTGTCCATCCATCCATCCCTGTGTGTGTGTCCGTCCATCCATCCCTGTGTGTGTATCCATCCATCCATCCATCCCTCTGTGTGTGTGTGTGTGTGTGTGTGTGTGTATCCATCCATCCATCCATCCATCCCTGTGTGTGTGTGTGTGTGTGTGTGTGTATCCATCCATCCATCCATCCATCCCTGTGTGTGTGTGTGTGTGTGTGTGTGTGTGTGTGTGTCCATCCATCCATCCATCCCTGTGTGTGTGTCCATGCAGCCTTGTGTGTGTGTCCAGCCTACCTGTGTCCCGAGCCTCCGTCCCGAGCCGCCGTCGTCCCGAGCCTCCTCCGTCCCGAGCCTCCTCCGTCCCGTGCCTCCTCCGTCCCGTGCCTCCTCCGTCCCGTGCCGATGGATCGCCGCTCCAGGATCGCGCTCTTCTCGGCGGCCATTCTACAATTCAAAAGCCGCGCCTCCGCCTCCGCCTGTGATAGGCGGAACACTCAATTTCCCAGCAGCCTGTGTTCCGCCTATCACGGACATCCTCTCATCCTCGTCCGTAGTATGAGAATGAGCGGATGTCCGTGATAGGCGGAACACTGACTGCTGGGAAATTCAGTGTTCCGCCTATCACAGGCGGAGGCGGAGAAGGAGGCGCGGCTTTTGAATTTTAATGTCCGCCGTCTGTCTGCTCGATACGCTGATCGAGCAGTCAGACAGCGGTGACTCGAGTATAAGCCAAGGGGGCACTTTCAGCCTCAAAAAAGAGGCTGAAAATCTCGGCTTATACTCGAGTATATACGGTATATGGCGGCAATATTTTAATGTAAAAAGAAGATTTATAAACTGTGGGCACTGTGGGGGGGCAGATGAACTATTTTCATACTACTGGGTTTAGTAACACTTTACCGAGCTCTCATATGACATCCTCCAAAGAACAGCAAGACACAGTGGATGACCGATTAGTGTACCCGGCTGCTGCTGGTACCACACGATCGCTGTGACCAAACACAGCAGATCACATGGCAATTGTACACAATGAATGCATAGTCATTCATTGTGTACCATTGTGTTGCTCACTGTGATTGGTCACAGTGATCACATCATACAGGCAGGGCCAATCACAGCCCATTTGTACCATGTGGTTAGCTGTGTGTCACAGCAATACACACTGATATGAATGATTGCATATCATAATGGGTAAAAAGAACAAGAAAAAATAAAATCCTGATCACCTCCCCAGAGTAGTACAGAGTAGTACATTGTTACTATGGTAACACTGTGCTGCCTTAGTCACAGTATGTAAAACAAAAATATCATAGACTTTTTTAAAGAAATTGGAAAAAAAAAATCAAAAGTATTTATATATATATATATATATATATATATACATATTATATATATTTTTTTTCATACTGTCACCAATCAGTGGCCCTAAATACCGCTACACCAGTTATATGATGACACTGTACTGCACTGTTTTAACAGTATGTAAATTAAATGTGATAAAAAAAACAATTTTGTACATTTCTTCATTTTCCAAAAAAGTGTGACAAATAAATTACAACTTCCAAAAACTTGCTTTGTCTCTTACTAAATATCTTGGACTGTTCACTTTCCAAAAAAAAGATAATTTGGGGGTGTTTGTTTCGGGCCTCAAGAAATGAGATAGACCATCAGTAATGATTAGTATTGATTAGTTTGTAGGCTCTATAACTTTCCTATAGACTAAATAATATACACTAATTTGGGTTATTTTTACCAAAGAAATATAGCAGAATCCATTTTGGCCTGAATTTACGAAGAAAGATTATTTTTTTTGCAAAATTCATAACAGAAAGGAAGCAAAAAAAATATTTTTTCATTTATTTTTATTTTGCAAGAAATAAACCAGTGGTGAATCAATACTACCAAAAGAAAGCTCTATTTGTGTGAACAAAATAATAAAAATATGATTTTGGTACAGTGTTGCATGATCACGTAATTGTCACCAATTGACAGTGGGGAAAGCTGAAAATCGGCCCGAGCAGGAAGGGGGTAAAAGTGTCCAGTACCGAAGTGGTTAAACACTTTATTTATTTTTTTGTTATTAAGCTAATTAATCATTTTTATTTCTATTAGTTTTATTCTTGGCTACATTGATGGCTTTTATTGATTTAATCCATAGCAACTGAAGAAGAATTACAGTATCTTGCATCATCATACACTAAACAATTCTATTTCTACATTTACATTTTTCTGATAATTTCCGCAAATTTTTTTTTTTTTTTTTTAATAAAACCTTTGTAGTAGTACTTTACAAAACAGTGTGTACAGATATATTTTTTCCACCAAGATCTTTTCACCTATAAGACAATGTTGCATGTTGCCCATATTTCAATTTATCATATAAACAGGCGGTAAACAAAACCTTGCACTGACAGTAAATCTATATATTATTCCTGGCTTGAACCATGATGTCAGACAAAATGAATGGGCTTAATAATTTGTGTTCAACAGTTACCCATATATCATTGCAACTTGGTCAAAGGGAATTCACCTCCTGAAAAATCCAGTCCTGTAAGTGACAGTTGGAATGAATGGTAATATGTTTATCTGCTTAGTAAACTGGATAGAAATGTAAGGAAATTTCAGTTTTATTTATGTTTCCAAAAGCAATCATGAAATGAATTGTAATCCCCGTGTACTTTGCCATGAATCAATATTTTAGAGGATACATAGGATTAACAACACAGCAGCCCTTTTATTTTTATATCCCCCTGTAATAAGTCTAATGATTGTTTTTTTTCATGCTGCAATAACAGTGGATGAACGCTAGAGCTGTTTGCAGCAATAATATAACAGCGTTTGGAGCATTACTATCGTTTCCATTTTTATCATCATAATAGTGTGATAATATACCTCTCATGATACTCTGGAACAATTATTACTCTAGCACAGCTACAAATAGAACCATTTTGCCTTTTTTTCATATGTGTGTTATTTATTAACCACATTAGCCCCGGAAAAATGTACCCCCTTCCTGACCAGAGCACTGCGTTGCTTTAACTGACCACTGCGCGGTCGTGTGATGTGGCTTCCAAACAAAATTGGCGTCCTTTTTTTCCAACAAATAGAGCTTTCTTTTGGTGGTATTTGTGTTTTTTATTTTTTTGCGCTATAAACAAAAAAAGAGCATCAATTTTGAAAAAATCTATTTTTTTTAAACTTTTTGCTATAATAAATATCCCCCAAAAATATATAAAAAAATAATGTTTTTCCTCAGTTTACGCTGATACGTATTCTTCTGCATATTTTTGGTAAAAAAAAAAAAAAATCGCAATAAGCGACGATTGGTTTGCACACAAGTTATAGCGTTTACAAAATAGGGGATAGTTTGATGGCATTTTTTTTTTGAATGAAGGCAATCAGCGATTTTATCATGACTGCGACATTATGGCGGACACATCGGACATTTTTGCTGTGTCTCTAGCAACCGTGTTCAGAGATCAGTGACTCAGCTGACTCCTCTACCACCCAGCCCCTCCCCATGTGTGAAAAGTTACCAAGAGTTTAATTCTGAAGCACTATCACAAGTCACTCATTTCAGGTCAGGAATTTTCTTTGCAAACAATATATATATATATATATATATATATATATATATATATATATATATATATATATATATATATATATATATATATATATATTAGGGCTGTCGGTAGGCTGCCTGCCCTGTGGCCGTTATGGGCCAAGCTGTGGCTGTGGGCCTCTACAGCTGTGTGTCTCCGAGCTGAGTGTGAAAACTTTGGCTGCGCTGTAAGAAATGTCCCGCCCTCCTCCTAGATCAGCTTGTGTGATAGACGCAGTGTTCTGTCTATCACATGAGCTGATCTAGGAGGAGGGCGGCCAAGGTTTTCACACTCAGCTCAGAGACACACAGCGGGAGATGCCCGCAGACTGTGTAATCCAGGCACAGGCACTGACTACAGTGAGGCTGCAATTATGGGCACGGTGAGGCTGCATTATGGGCATGGTGAGACTGCATTATGGGCATGGTGAGGCTGCGATTATGGGCAAGGTGAGCCTGCTTTATGGGAACAGTGAAGCTGCGATTATGGGCATGGTAAGTCTGAGATTATAGGCACAATAAGTCTAAGATTATGGGCACAGTGAGGCTGAGATTATGGGCACGGTAAGGCTGAGATTATGGGCACGGTGAGGCTGAGTTTATGACGTCCTAGCCATGCGATGCTATGTCCGACTTTGGCCGTTGCCATAACAATGGTGCTAAATCAGCTAAAAGTAGTTGGATCTATATGTGCGTTATAATAAATCGAAATTCGTTTTAAAAAAATCGATTAATCGAACGCGAAAATTGTAATCAGTAACAGCCCTAATATATATATATATATATATATATATATATATATATATATATATATATATATATACAGCTCGATGGATCATTTAAGGACTGAATCTTTTTATGTGTAAAATTTGTTCACATTTATTTATTGGACTGGAATATATATAGCACCTTCCATCCTTGAATTTTCTTTTGAATTTTCTTTAGGAGGAACTAAATATACAGTATCTCACAAAAGTGAGTACACCCCTCACATTTTTGTAAATATTTTATTAGATCTTTTCATGTGACAATACTGAAGAAATTACACTTTGCTACAATGTAAAGTAGCGAGTGTATAGGTTGTATAACAGTGTAAATTTGCTGTCCCCTAACATAACGCAACACACAGCCATTAATGTCTAAACCACTGGAAACAAAAGTGAGTACACCGCTCAAGTGAAAATGTCCCATTTGGGTCCAAAATGTCAATATTGTGTGACCGCCATTATTTTTCAGCAATGCCTTAACCCTCTTGGGCATGGAGTTCACCAGAGCTTCACAGGTTGCCACTAGAGTCTTCTTTCACGCCTCCATGACAACATCACGGAGCTGGTGGATGTTAGAGACCTTGCACTCCTCCATCTTCTGTTGAGGATGCCCCATAGATGCTCAATAGGGTTTAGGTCTAAAGACATGCTTGGCCAGTCCATCACCTTTATCCTTAGCTTCTTGAGCAAGGCAGTGGTCGTCTTGGAGGTGTGTTTGGGGTCGTTATCATGTTGGAATACTTCCCTGCAGCCCAGTCTCCGAAGGGGGGGGATCATGCTCTGCTTGTCACAGTACGTGTTGGTATTCATGGTTCCCTCAATGAACTGTAGCTCCCCAGTGCTGACAGCACTCATGCAGCCCCAGACCATGACAATCCCACCACCATGCTTGACTGTAGGCAAAACACACTTGTCTTTGTACTCCTCACCTGGTTGCAGCCCCACACGCTTGACATCATCTGAACCAAATAAGTTTATCTTGGTCTCATCAGACCACATGACATGGTTCCAGCAATCCTTGTCCTTAGTTTGCTTGTCTTCAGCAAAGTGTTTGTTGGCTTTCTTCTGCATCATCTTTAGAAGAGGCTTCCTTCTGGGATGACAGCCATGCAGACCAATTTGCGTGCGGCGTATGATCTGCACACTGACAGGCTGACCCCCCACCCCTTCACCCTCTGCAGCAATGCTTGCAACACTCATACTTCTATTTCCCAAAGACAACCTCTGGATATGTGGCACGTGCCCTCAACTTCTTTGGTCAACCATGGCGAGGCCTGTTCTGAGTGGAACCTGTCCTGTTAAACCGCTGTATAGTCTTGGCCACCAGGCTGTAGCTCAGTTTCAGGGTCTTGGCAAACTTCTTATAGCCTAGGCCATCTTTATGTAGAGCAACAATTATTTTTTTCAGATCCTCAGAGAGTTCTTTGCCATGAGGTGCCATGTTGAACTTCCAGTGACCAGTATGAGAGCGTGAGATCGATAACACCAAATTTAACACACCTGCTTCCCCAATCACACCTGCGACCTTGTAACACTAACGAGTCACATGACACCGGGGAGGGAAAATGGCTAACTGGGCCCAATTTGAACATTTTCACTAAGGGTGTACTCACTTTTGTTGCCAAACATTAATGATTGTGTTGAGTTATTTTGAGGGGACAGCAAATTTACACTGTTATAATAGCTGTACACTCACTACTATACATTGTAGCAAAGTTTTATTTCTTCGGTGTTGTTACATGAAAAGATATAATAAAATATTTACAAAAATATAAGGGGTGTACTCACTTTTGTGATATACTGTAGATCGATCGTTTAAGGATTGAATTTTGTTCACATTGATTTATTGCACTGAAATATTTATAGCACATATTTAAATATTGTATATTTTCAGATATTCTTTTGTATGTGCGCCATATGAATTGGAATTGTTTTATATTCATTGTGTGTTATATTGTAGTAGATTCATTTACATAGTGGGACACAACATTTATTTATTTTTACACTTGCACTTTATGGATTAATAGCAGGTTTGAATATTTCGTTTGCAGTATTATGTAGAGATATTTACACAGCACAGCACAATATTTATATATAATTGTTTGATTTAAACACAACATATGGGAATGTGACTGGTGTCAGCAGTTGAAAATCATTATTACATTTCCTTGCATCAACAGGATGCTTCTTTCAAGGCTTTCAGCCTAATATATTATTGGTAGCTCACAAGATCTTTATTAATTTTAATACTTTTACTTCTTCAGTCCAGTAGTTAAAGCGGTAGCAAATTTCGCTTTTTATCTTGTACCTACAGGTAGGCCTATAATAAGGGTCCTTTCACACGGGGCGGATCAGTTCTGATCCGCCCCGTGGATGTCCGTTTGCTCAGCGGGGATCACTCCGCCGATCCCCGCTGAGCAGGGAGATGACAGGTCTGTCTCCGCACACTGTGCAGGGACGGACCTGTCACAGCGCCGCTCTCCCCTATGGGAGATCGGATGACGACGGACCGCAGTGCCCGTCGTCATCCGATCCGATCCGCAGACGGATGGAAAAATAGCTTTTTCCTCCGTCACACTTTTTCGGATCGGAGCGGGTCGGATGTCAGCGGACATGTCACCGCTGACATCCGACGCTCCATAGAGCTCTATGGAGCACCCGTTCAGGTCCGCCTGAAAAACTGACAGGCGGGCCTGAACGGGACGTTAGTGTGAAAGGGGCCTAAGGCTTACCTGCAGGTAACGTGAATATCTCCTAAATGTGCACCTTTCAGGAGATATTTACACATGTAGCAGCTGATTATATCACTGGTGCATGTGCATTGCATTCTCAATGAAAGGAGTGCCGTCCACTGAGAGAGCTGCGCTGCAACCATGACTGTTGCATGCATGCGTGGGAGTGACGTCATCACGGTTTTGCCATTAAAGCTGCCAGAGCCCCCCAGTCCAGAAGGAAGACCAGGTGAAGATGGAATCCATTTCAGCGGTGATAGCACACCACAGGAGGGATCAATTTTTCAGGAAAGTCTGTCATAATGTGCTAGTATGCACTGAATATTAGCACATTATGACATGAGCCTGCAGGTGGACCAGTTTGTTTGTTTACTACTGCTTTAAAGAGGAAGTAAACCCTGATGAGTTTACTTCCTCTTTTTTTCCCTGCAAAGGCAAAGCATAATGGACTACTATGCATCGCATAGTAGCCCATTATGTGTCACTTACCTGACACAGGAGCCAGCGTAGTCGCGCTGTCCCCTGTAGTCCGCCGCATCCATCTTGCTGGTGGCGTCTCGCAGCTCCGCCGCTGTCATTCGGCGAAGCCGCGATGACGTCACTCCCGCGCATGCGCACGGGAGTCGACAAATGCGGCAGCTCCATTCTTGGAACTGCTGCGTTCAGTGCGCCTGCACGCCGCTGTCTACGGCGCATGCGCCGTAGACAGCGGTGCCCGTTTTCGGGCAAATATCTCCTAAACCATATAGGTTTAGGAGATATTGCTTGGACCTACAGGTAAGCCTTAATCTAGGCTTACCTGTAGGTCAAAGTGGTTTGTAAGGGTTTACAACCACTTTAAATATAAGTCCTACTTAAGTGCTTCAAAACTGTTCGTTGTGCCTAAGTTCAAGTTCTAACATCCCTATTCGTTTGGTTCTGTCAAATTATAAAAGCATATTCATCATATTACATGAAAGAAAAATGGGTTAGGCACGCAAATATATTATGAAATATTAAAGTGTTGCAGCTCAGGTCCAAATGTACTAAAAACATTATGCATAAAAACCACTCCTACAATGTAGTATAACTCTAGTTAGATATTAGCAAAAATAAGGTAAGTCAGGTGAAAGGAGAAAGAATGTTGAGTTTTTCTTAAAGGATAAGTTCACCTTTGTACACAAAATAATAAATGCACATCTTTTTGCAGGTAAAGAAAATGTGCAGGGGAAAGAGCTAGTCAATATGTCATATACTGGCCCCTTCCTTTTCTAAATGAACATAGTGAACATACTTATGATGCGTACACACGATCAGACTTTCAGGCAGACTTGGTCCGGAATCCGTTGGACAATTCGATCGTTAGTGGACTCCAGCAGACTTTTTTTCCCCAAAAGTCAGACGGACCTAGAAATAAAACATGTTTCAAATCTGTCCGACAGACTCGGCTTTCTAGCGTGCAAACCGTTCGTCTGTGTGCTAGTCTGACAGACCAAATACGATGCAAGGGCAGCCGAGTCCGTTGGACAGTTACTGGTTACTGGCTATTGCACTTCCTTGTTTAGTCCCATTTACGTCATCACATTCAAAACTAATGGACTTTCGAACGGACATAGTCCGGTCGTGTGTGGCCAAGAAAAGTCTGAAAGTCTGTTTGACCTCTGTCAAAAGTCCGTCGGGAAGACTGTCAGACCTAGTCTGTCGAAAAGTCCAGTCTTGTGTAGGCGGCATTACTCACTGTGCTCATTCATATCTGAAGCATGGTAAAGTGTAGGATACTACGCTTCAGTTTGTGAATGAACAGGAAGCCGTTCAGAAAAGAGAACCTCCTATTCATTCACTGTCCAGTGCAGCTGAAGCTGCAGAGCAAGTCATGTGTGTTTGAGCTTTTGTGTGCACATCCTAATGCAAAAGGCTGCACACAACTATGGCTGTATTACATGGAACTCCTTTATCGGGCACCTTTGCTGAACAACAAAAACTGCCTCGTGTCTCTAATAAAGCTGCTTAAATACTACTCAGTGATTGTACAATATTTGTGGCTGTTGTCACAGGATAAATATATTCTACTTTTTATTTCATAATAAAAAACTGCCTCTTTAATTCTCACACCTCATATTGGGGCCTAACACAGCTGCTTACACAATCTCCAGCACATGTACAAAATTTGTGGCAATCGTTCAAAATAATAAACTCTCATTTTTATATCATGATAAAATCTATCTCTTTACTCCACCTCACATTGGAGCCCAACAAAACTGCTTACATATTTTCCAGCAAATGTACAAGATTTGTGGCAATTGTCCAATATAATACATTCTAATTTTTAATTATCGATAAAAACCTGCCTCCTCTATCTGTTACTTTGCATCCTCATTAAGTTTCTTACATGCTTTGCAGCAACTTTGCAATATTTGTGACTATTGTCTCTAAAATAATACACTCAAATGTGTATTTCATGATTAAAAACAGCCTCATCTCTATCTCTTATGCCGCGTACACACGATCAGACTTTTCGATGGACTAGGTCCGACGGTCTTCCCGACGGACTTTCGGCGGAGTTTCGATGGACTTTCCGAATGAACGGACTTGGCCACACACAATCACACCAAAGTCCAACGGATTAGACCGTGATGACGTATGACCGGACTAGAATAAGGAAGTTCATAGACAGTAGCCAATATCTGCCCTAGCGTTGGTTTTTGTCCATCAGACTAGCATACATACGAGTGGATTTGTCAATAGGAACTGGGTCCGTTGAAGTTCCGGCAAAAAAATTTGAAACATGTTCTATTTCTAAAGTCTGTCAGATTTTTGGACAGTAAAGGTCCAATGGGGCCCCACACACGATTGATTTGTCCGACGGATTCGTTCCGTCAGACCTTTGCTGTCGAAAAGTCTGGTCGTGTGTACGTGGCATAACATGCTATTCTAATCAAGCTGCTTACATACACTTCAGTCACTGTGTTATATGTGTGATTACTGCCTCTGAAAAAATGCTTTTTAATCTTTATTTCAGAATACAAACTGCCTTGTCTCTGGAATGTGGCTCTGGGGTTAAATTTATTTTATGCCTACTGGTTTGACATTTTATTACATTTTTAAGACAATATAATGTGATGACGTAAGCGAAAGAAGCCCACAAATTATTTTATTGAAACAGTACATTCATTAAAGAGTTTGTTAAGCCATGCAACAAGTTTGCAACAATCCCCTCTGCTATGTTAAATAATGTTCCCAATGTATGCGTTTAAAAAAAAAAACTGCCAATGTGTACCAGATTTCAGAGTGCCTCTCTCCTCTTTTGAGCTGACAGCAAAGCTGGTGGGGCTGAGGAACCCCAACTGACATCAGTCAGGAGGAGGAGAGGAGAAGAGAGGTGGCTGGTCATGTGAAATGCAGTGGGAACATTATTTACCATAGCAGAGGGGATTGTTGCAAACTTGTTGTATTATGAAAGCAGTAGGATGGGAAGATCGCGGAGTGGACAGAGCTGACAGGCAGGGACGGGAGGGAGGAGGAGGCCAGAGGGAGGCACAGGGGAGCTGCAGATAGCAGCGGTTTGCGGAGGCACGTAAACTGATCACAGTGTAAGAGTTCAGCAGCCATGATAAACTGTGGTCAGTTTATAGGGGGGGGGGGGTATAGCCAGGCTGGATCAGCCACATATTTCAGGTGATAGACAGAGCCAAATTACACAGCATAAGCACTGTGCTGTATAACATGAAAGTGATTGTAAAGTCTCTTTTTTTAAAATAACAACCATGTTATACTTCCTCCGTGCAGTTGGTTTTGCACAGAGCAGCCTGGATCCTATTCTTTTTGAGTCCCTCTTTGCTGCTCCTGGCCCCTCCCTCCTATCAAGTGTCCTTTCAGCCAGCAGCTCCCTATGGGGGCACCCGAGCCGAGTTAGAGCTCTGTGTACCCATTCAGACATGAAGCCCTGACCTGGCCCCACCCCCCCTCCCCTGATTGGCTGACTGACTTTGATTGACAGCCATGGGAGTGAATTGCACTGCTGCTGTGTCTCAGTCAATCAGGAGGAGTGTCCTGGACAGCTTAGACACTCGTGGACATCACTGGAGAGAGATGACGCAGAGGTAAGCAATTGCTTACCTCTGAGGAGGCTGCTACACACAAAAGAGAGATGACGCAGAGGTAATCAATTGCTTACCTCTGGGGAGGCTGCTATACACAAAATGTTTTTTATCTTAATGCATAGAATGCATTAAGATAAAAAAAGTCTGCCTTTACAACTCCTTTAAGGGAACATGATCCAACTTTTTTTTTTTTTAGGGTAACAAACACGTTAAGCAAAATAAGCTAAAAAGCCTATCTCTAAATTACTTTGAGATATAGTATTGCCTTCTTATAACAGAGGGTATTTACATGCCCCTCCTTCTAGCACAAAACCCCAAAACAACGCGTTCTATCTCTGCTTATGAATAAGTGGTGAATCATACAAATTATTTCACTTACAGCCATCAGTGCATCCAGAACTGCTGCTATATTGCAAAGATATAGCCATAGTTTTACCTACATGCACTCAGCTGATTAAGGCTTCTAAATCCTCATCAGTGCAAGATATGGCTTTATGGTGTAGGGTTTGTATGTCCAGGGAAACAGTACGACTATTAAGGTTGCAGTAAAGGTATGCAAAGGGGACCAAAGGCCCACCTCTAAAATACTGTGAGACAAAGCAGTACCTTCCTATAAAAGAACACATCCTCATTTCCAGCGCAAAACCTCCAAAAAAATAAACTGTCCTGCTATTATAAATAGCCAATTCTGTATATCAGCATTTCAACTATACTATGAAACTGTGTTGAGACTGTGAAATTATATATATATATATATATATATATATATATATATATATATATATATATATACATATATATATATATATATATATATATATATATATATATATATATATTATGAAACAGTTTTGGTACAAAATGTAGGTATTTAGCATATTTTTTAAAAGTACACTCTCCTGTCTTTTTTTAAATCTTTTGTGGCTGTAACTTTCAGTGTTCAATTAAGGCCTATTATCACCAGATAAAAAAAAAATCAGATGTCAGCCAGAGCTACCTTAAAAAAGGACTTTTTTATGGTGGTAATTTGCTGTATTTAACCACTTTAGCCCCAGAAGGATTTACCCCTTTCCTGACCAGAGCATTTTTTGCGATTTGTCACTGTGGTGCTTTAGCTGACAATTGCGCTGTCGTGCGACGTTGTACCCAAACAAAATTGCCATTCTTTTTTTCCCACAAATAGAGCTTTCTTTTGGTAGAATTTGATGCCCTCTTTTATTTTTTGCGCTATAAACAAAAAAAAAAAAAATAGCGACAACTTTGAAAAAAAAAAACATATTTTTTTACTTTTTGCTATAATAAATATCCCCCAAAAATATATATAAAAAACTAATTTCTTCCACAGTTTAGGCTGATATGTATTCTTCTACATATTTTTGGTAAAAAAAACGCATAGAGTGTATATTGATTGGACTGCACAAAAGTTATAGTGTCTAGGCAGAACAGGGAAATGCCTTGTTTACAAAGGCATCTCCCCGTTCTGCCTCTTCTCCTTACAATCGCGGCGAACATTGAGTCTGTGAAACCCGCGGACACACTCCCTTGGCGGGTGCGCGTTTGCAGTGGGAATTACACAAGGGCGTATGGGTATGTCCTTTTTGCGCACCTGTGCCATTCTGCCAACATAAATCGGCATGCGGTGGTTGGCAAGTGGTTAAGTCAAGCAATAATGTAAAAATAAAAAATCTATTGCTAATTATGTGACGCCCTAATATGGAGCCAGTGATGCTGTCCATGAGAGTTGTAGTGTTCCATAACACCACATACAGCTTAAAGGCATTTCCTAAGCATCTACAAGCTTTTTCCAATGTCAGCCTGGAAATTGTATAAATAGGAGGGCCTTCTCCCTACTGTACAATATTTTAAACTTTTTTTATTTTTTTTCTGCAAACCAAGCTTAGGTGCATTCACTCATTCCCACCGTTGACAACACAAGAGAACTTTTAGGGGACATGGACAGAACATTATCACCTTTTAAAAGGAAGTAGCTTTAATGAGATAGAACTGCTTGCGCCAACTGTCAAAGATTCCATCACCTATTTTCATGAAGTGCTGGTCTAGTTGTTCTTGTTATGGTATGCATATCTGATGGCATCATTATGTCATCCATGGAAATTGTATTTTTCCAATTTAATCCTTGAAGTTGTATAAATAGTTGGGCCTTCACCAGGAGCGGACTGACAACTCATGGGGCCTCTGGGCAATAGGAGATTATGGGGCCCTCAGGCAATCAGAGATTATTGGGCCACACAGTATACACACACACAGTATACAATCACACAGTATACACAGACATGTTTCTATTGGCTGAGAAGGTACTGGAGAGGTGGGGCAGCTATAATCTCGGGATTTTTAGACCAAAAGTATGTCGGTAAGGGATATTTCAGAGACAGATGTAAAAAAAAACACAGATTTTGACATACTGTCCCTGGTTTTACTGAGGCTGGCAACCCTGATGGGGCCCCCTAGTGGCCGGGGGGCGCTCGGCAGTGCCCGAGTGGCCAAATAGTCAGTCCGCCCCTGGCATTCACCCTATCGTACAGAATTCTTTGAATTATTGTGTTTTTTTTTTGCTTTTTTTCATATCCTCCATGCCACTGCCCAGTTCTCCGTGTGATTTTCTTGACAATTCCTTGCCTATTAGAAGTACTTATTTTCAATGTTCACCCCCATAGACTTGAGTGGGGGTTAATATGTAAGTTAGCAATTTTAAGACTTTAAAGAGGAGTTCCACATAAAAGTGGAACTTCCACTCTTTTGTCTCCTCTCCCCCTCCGTTGCCACAATTGGCACCTTTCGGGGGCAGGGGGGACACCTGTCTTTGACAGGTATCCTGTTTCCATTTCCGAGAGTCTGGGCCGTGGCTCGTGACATCACAGCAGTTCTCCCTCCTCCTCCCTCCTCCTCTCCCTGTCGCCGGGCCAGTAGGAGAGAGGAGCAGGGCCTCGTGCATGCGCAGTAGGGTTCCGGGCATTAAGTCGTAAGGCTACACTGCTGGGTACCCTTACCCGCAAGGGAAACATCAGCTGCAGTGCCGTCATCGTGGGACAGGTAAGTGTCCTATTGTTAAAGCTAGCAGCTGCAGTATGTGTAGCTGCTGGCTTTTTATTTTTAATTTTTTTGGGCCTAACACCGCTTTAACCCCTTAACATTCTGCTTCACTGTTTGGTAGAGCACATTTTGAGTTATGCTAACTCATTGAAAAATGTGGACTTTAAAGGGTTAAGATGGGTTGGAGGAAAGACCTGCTAACTGAACCCAGACACATTGATTTATCTCTACCTTTGACAGAATGACAACACAGGAGAACAATTGGTGGACATGAATAGAACATTGTCACCATATAAAAGGAAGTATATTTAAGGAGTGGGAACTGTTTGCTCCAACAGTTAAATATTCCATCACCTAGTTTCATGCAGCCCTGAAATCATGCTATTTCAAAGCTGCAGGTCAGTGCAATTTCAGGGGTGACTTGCCTGACATGTGTGTAACTTCATGCACAGATGTCTATGCAAGTCGCACCTGAAATCGCAAAAAAATAGTGCAGGGAAATTGGAGCGGCACCGCAAAGTCAGAGTCGTACCGATTTGAATGGTTCCATTGCCGACAATAGAGTGCGACTTAGAATTGGAAATATCAAATTGCATGAGAACTCACACTAGTGAGAACGAGGGGCGAAATGTGGGTCCAGTTGTTTTTGTTATGATATGCATTTCTTCTCAAATTATTGTGGTGTGCATAGAAATTAGAGCAATATTTATAGAGCAAGATTTGTTGTAGGAGGTAAGTATGACTCGAACTTTTATCATATGTTCTCAAGGAACTATACCATCTTGTCGCCTCTCCAGAACATATGCAATCATTTGCATTTTACAAGTCAGGCTGCGATATTCACTTTGAGGCACATTTGTCATTTCTGCTCTAACATAATTGAAAGATTGATTAGGATTTCATTTCATGCTCATTAAGCAATTAACTTCTTCATTCATTAGCAAACTGCTCATTTTCATGATGTAAAATATGAATTTTATGTAAAATATTTAGCGCTCTGGTATTACTGACAAAAACTATAACAAGAGAGTGTGATGACTACAAAGAAGACTAAAGGTGTTAGAAAACTTAACATGCATTGTTTTTACATGTCTAAAATTAAAAAGAAATCAGTACATCTCCGTATCATATGCACATTTCCCCATGTTTTTTCAAGTGAGAGCAAAGGCTCCATGCACACTGGCTTACAAATTGCTGCTTCTACAGGAGTTTTGTGTTCTGCCTGTAGAAGCAGCTGAATATATATATATATATATATATATATATATATATATATATATATATATATATATATATATATATATATATATATATATTATAATATTTTGTGGTTCTGAGTAATTTTCTAGCAACAAAATTGTGATTTTTACATGTAGGAGAGGAATGCCAGAATTTTCCCAGTATGGAAGCGATTAAAACATGTACACCACAACTAATACATTCTAAACATAGATAATCCAACATAGATGGGACCTGGGACCGTGTGTGTTCCAGCAGACAGCGCGGCAGGACAGGAAGAGGCATAGAATCCCGTGGGAGTCTATGCCCGGAAGTGGGTGCAAATACCAGTCTTAGACAGGTATCTGCACCCTCCTCCCCCTGAAAGGTGTCAAATGTGACACTGGAAGGGGGGAGGGTTCCAATAAGCGGAGGTTCAATTTTTGTGTGAACCTACGCTTTAAGTGTATATAAAAAATGTGTAGCAATATCCCCTTTAAAGACGTGCAACTCAGTCCAACATTAAGGACCTTTATCTATAAAAAGTCCACCACAAATAGTGAAGAAATTAATTTGTGAAATTGTTTCACAGACATTGAGCAAGATGGAGCCAGATGACCCTCTAATTTGCTGCTGCTGCTTTTCTGCACTACTTACCATAAAATCTGACCCCTTTATTATATTAGGTCAACTGGCTTGCCCCTCATTACAAAGTAATACATAAAAGACAATGGGGGTTATTTACTAAAGGCAAATCCACTTTGCACTACAAGTGCACTGAAAGACATGCAAGAGAAAAAAAAACTGCATTTTATCTTGCACATGATTGGATGATAAAATCAGCAGAGCTTTGCCTCATTTCATAGCTTCCCCTCAGATCTACAGTGATCTACAGCGACTACACTTACAAGTGCACTTGTAGTGCAAAGTGGATTTGCCTTTAGTAAATAACCCCCAATGAATACCACAGGCAGACTCTTTACTTCTCAAAATGGCTCCAAAGCATCAACATGAACCATAATCCAATCAGGAGAGAAATAAACATGTGATCTGACATCACCTGGCAGGTGCGCTTAGCAGCGTGTTAGGATGTACATGCTGTTGTATTGCACTCCATTGCGATTATATATTTTTACCAAATTAAAAATGAGCATGTATTGCAGAGGTTGGCTTTTATCTATGGCTTTTATTGTGCCCAAACATATAGTTTAAGCTGTATGGACTCAAAACAGTCCCCCAACAAGCAGAATAAGAATGCAATTATTTCCTCTGCAAGGTCCTGCTTTGCGGAATGAGCAGCCCAGCTCGCAGAACAAGTGGGAATTACCCATTGAATAAGATGCCTCTCTGACGTAGGCAAATATACTGTCCTGAGTTTTGGATAAGAAAGGTACAGATTTTTTTTTGTTTTTTGTTTTTTAAAGAAATTTGAAAATGTAAAAAGATTCAATCATTTTTATAAAAAAAAAAAAAAAAAAAGCAGAAAGACAAAAATACTTATCTTAGCTGTAGAAACCACTGCTCGTTGGTACCATGGCCATTAATTTGTGACAGCATACTGTTTGCCAAAGGGGGAAACAGGAAACTGGACTGGCTGTTCTGTTGTGGACCTGATCTTTGGATCAGAAGGGTCATCTTCTATGGTGTCCACCCAATCCTCCTTTTAGATTCAAGCCCCGAGGTGAATCTAATGCCGCGTACACACGACCAGATTAGGTCCGACAGTCTTCCCGACTGACTTTTGGCAGAGTTCCGATGGACCTTCCAAACAAACGGACTTGCCCACACATTAACGGACTAAGTCCGTTCGAAAGTCCATTCGTTTTGAACGTGATGACATAAGACGGGACTAAAAAAGAAGTTCAATAGCCAGTAGCCAATAGCTTCCCTTGCGTCATATTTGGTCCATCAGACCAGCATACCGACGAGCGGTTTTCCCAATAGGAATTGAGTCCGTCGGACAGATTTAAAACATGTTCTATTTCTAGGCCCAGCGGATTTTTTATGTGAAAAACGATTGGATTAGCCCACACACGATCTGATTGTCCGACGGACTGATTCCATCGAACCTAGTCTGCTGGAAAGTCCGGTCGTGTGTACGTGGCATTACACTTCAATAAACACTGTTTAATACTACTAATCATAAACAAACTCCATATGACATTGGAAAACATCTGCTCTTGTTGATATTATAGTTGATTAACTTGAGGCTTTCTAATTAGATATTAGAGTTGATGAGGAAAACAGATGTGGTGGCAGCACTTCCCCCAATGAGGGGGTCTCTAGTTGTCAAAATTACCTTATGAACTTTTGCATCTGCACTACCCAACCTACATCCTCTGCTTATTAATGTGCTGCAGAGGTCGTATTAATACAGTTCACGTTCTAATCCTCCTTTTCCTTAATATGTAAATGCAATCTCTTGAAACATAATTAGCTTGATTTTAAGTAATGTTGTTCCTCAATCACATTGATCAAATGCTTCTCAGTTGCAAACGTATTCTTGGCATCAGCCAGAACTCTGTGCCGTTTAACATTATGACCTTATGACTTTCCATTCTGCTCCCTTCACTTTGTGAGTGGCTTTTAATTGGTTTCATGCTGTGAAGAGCTGAACAACAAATCTGTGTCTGTGTTTTCTAAACAGAACAACGGTTTTGATTTCACAAGCTTCCCTGGGATGTGTGAGAAATGAAATATGCCATTCTTGATAGTCGTGTGATTGCAGCATAATGCGCAAACATGACTCTTGTCGGAAATCAAAATAACACTTCGACAAATCAATACCACCAAGTACACATGATGAAATAAATATATGCCTACAAACAACCTTATTCTATAACGTGAGAGGCCAATGCCGTCTAACACTGTGATTTACAATGTGAAGGAACTGCATTTCTTACTGTTACTTATCTCTCTTTTTAGTGCCAACTTATTTAGAGTGCATTTTTAACATCGACCTCTGCAAGATTTACAATGTAATGTACACTCCAGGCTCTCAAGGTTTACGCCACCCTACCCAACTCAGGAGCAGGCATGGGTTTATCACTTTTTAATAGATAATGCCATCTATTATGGTGTAATGTTTTATGCCTGAAGTGATCTAGCAACACTTAATGTTTTCACTAAAGTTCTACAGGCCCTTGAAAAAATGTGCCCAGTACAGATTTTAATTTGTCCGAAGTAGTGGAAATGCTTTGCAAGCTGGGCAGCCCAGTGGCTTAGTAGTTAGCACTTCCACCTAACAGCACTAGGGTCATTGGCTCAAATCCTAACCATGGCACTACCTGCCGGGAGTTTTCATGTTCTCCCTGTGCTTGTGAGAGTTTATTCCCACACTCCAAAGACATGCTGGTAGGTTAATCGGCTCTTGAGTTTATTGGCATGCTGAGCTTTTTTCCACATCCACCTATCCAGTGTATTTTACTACCTCCCCCGAAAACAGAATGGACCCAGTGCGGGCTCTGTGCGTGTCCTTAACTTAACTCCTGAGCGTCCATACCTCTGTACAGGGTGGAACACAAAGGATTTCTAGAGCGTTCCAACATCCTATTAAACCACAAAGAAGAAGGGTGATCCCATATAGGGACACCTATAATATGATGGACTTTAAAGGCACAACGTGAGACACATTCAGAAAAAAGCTTCAATAAAATGTATGTTTTTATTTAAACAATTCATTAAAACAAGTAATGTTAAAAACTAGGGCCCAAAAGATAAGGCCGACTGGAAAAATTGAGAGATGGCCTCCCTACAATCACAATATATGTGTATACCCTACATTGCAAGTATAGACAAGAAGAACTAATAACTGTATAATGATTGATTACATAAATACAGGTACTCTTGTAGAATAAGCGGTATATTTGACAAGAGTACCTGTATTTACAGTATGTATTCAATCATTATACAATTACTAGTTCCACTTGTCAATGTTTGCAATGTAGAGTACACACATATATTGCACCCTAACTCAGGGTATGTGCTGCCCCGGCATACTTGCAAAGTAGAGTCCATGTAAAATACAGAGTCTATCAGAGGCATTCTCCAGCAGATGGTGTCTTTGAGGCAAATCCCAAATTCTGATGGCCTTTACATCATGGCAGTGGTAAGCAGCATTCTTCTGCTCCTCACTGTGCTGTTCTCTGTCTATCTCCCTTACCATCCCTGGATCTCTGTGCACGGGAGCTCTCTGTATTGGACCGCTGCCATGTTTTTATAACACAGGATCAGTGGGTTGGATCCAGAGAAATAACCCATAAAAAAACAAAGAACTGGGAAAGTGTTATTTCTTACCCTCTTGTCTGGGGCATTAACTAAACTGGCTATTTTCAACCCGCTTACAAGCTTAATCATATACTTGTGATATATGGGGTAGCAAGGTGCAAATGATTATGCAGAGAAACACACATATTTACTGAGGATCTCAGCAGAAAATTAAGTACTAAACATCTTTCCCTAAACTTTTTAAAGACAACATTTGCATGCAGTCATTGTATGAGTTATTGATCAGCAAAGCATGTAGAAAAAAAGAACAGATTGGCTGTATTGCAAAAGATACCTCTACAAGGACATATTCAGTATAACATTTATTACACACCATTTAAATAAGAGCAAAGTAAATATAGTTTAGCTGGCAAAAATGAACCCTACATTTGGTTCTCCCATCCAACATACAGTATATATCTTTGTGCCCATAAAAACAGCTTGACACAGACAATGAAATATTTAAATTACTCGGGTTGATTCTTTCTTCATTGTATCTTTTTATTTCAGGATGCTATCCTCTCATTTTTGTGTATCTGGATATTCTATCATTAAATTTACATTGTATTTTGAGTGCATAATAAATGTCCTGTTACATTTTACTGTGATATATGTACACAGTGGCGGCAAATCCCCAAAAATTCCTTAAGTGCACTGTGTTCGGACACAGTGCAATATGGGAAGTGCCACATTTATGCAATGAAGATTGTAGACACGGCGATTCATTTGCGGACGTTTAGCCCACCTTGCGGCGCTTTCTGATGCGCTGAGTAACTTCCACCTGGCGCTCGTAGTATATATTACTACGGCCAGGTGGTTTGATTGACATCTCAGTTTGATGTCACTTCCTGTTTTCTTTCTCCCATTGCGCCCGGGAGAGAGGAAACAGGAACTATGCCGCTCCATTGCCACTGCCAGTGGAAGGAGACACCGCAGGAGAGGACAACAGCAAGGTAAGTACCACTGTGTGGAGAACGGGGTGGGTTTGAAGTGACAGAGGCTGCATTTAATGGGACACAGGCAGGATGCATTTGGGGGGACAGAGGCTGCATTTGGTGGGACAGAGGCTGCATTTAATGTGACACAGGCTGCATTTAATGGGACACAGGCTGAATTTGATGGGACGCAGGCTGCATTTGATGTGACGCAGGCTGCATTTGGTGGGACACCGGCTGCATTTTATGTGACACAGGCTGCATTTGATGTGACACAGGCTGCATGTAAGGAGGGACTCTGCTGGGGGCATCTGATGTAAGTACGGACTCTGCTGGGGATGCCTGATGGCATCTGGTGGCAGGCGACATGGCTAGTGACACCCTCAGGGCTCCCACTGATTGTGCATTATGGTGAGTTGAATGATTTCATTTTATATTACAATGTAATAATAGAAATAATGCGCTTCAATCATCCTGACACCATAACAACCATGGTGCCAGTATGATTGACGTGCTAACACCAGGTGTTTGGAGTATCTTTATCTGCTAATTGTTAATCTCTAGAATACACATATTTCTATTGTGTAGGATCTGGGTCTGCTGTCCCGCCATCCCTCTCTCCCTCTCCCTCCATCCCTTGTTCATCTTAAATGCTAACCACACCACCTTAGATCCACGCCCACTATTTCACTGAAACCATGCCCATTTTCAGCAAGTGGGAGGGGTCAAAAAGGAAGGGTGGGGTCTGTCGTCCCCCCATCCTAAAACTTCACTAGCCGCCACTGTATGTACAGATAAAATTGTCACATCAACTTTTTAATTCCTTTCTACTATAAAACCACATTTACTTCCTGCTTGATTAACTTAAAGTATAACTAAAGGCAAAACATTTTATTTTTAGTTTTGGATCAGTTTGTATTAGACCCCTTTTTACACTGGGTCATTTTGCAAGTGCTATTGCACTAAAAGTAGGTGTATACACCACTTCTTCACCACTCCTGCCCATTGAAATCAATGGGGCAATGTGGCTATAACACCAGAAAAGGGCCTCTGCAGTGGTTTTTAAACCTTTCTCAGCCACTAGCGAGGGGTAAATCTGACGGTAAGGCACCACTAAAAATATCTTTACCCCCAATGCACCGCCCTCCCCAATGTAAAAGGGGCCTTATTGTCTGTGGCTCTATCTATCCTCTCTATTTGTCCTATTTACCATTATAAATGAAAGTGAAAGTAAAGAAATCCCAAATTTTGGGTTGTCTCCCGAAAAGTAATAGAGGGGAAATCTTCCCATGGGGACACCAGTTCTGGTAACCTGTGAGCCGCCAAGGGATTCCCCTAAATTGTTTAGCTGCGGGGCAGGAAGTGAAGGGAAAATCTCCAAAATGGAACACAGATGGTGAAAAAAAAATCTGACAGGGGATATAACCCTCCCTTGCTCTAAAATGAGAAAAAAAATGAAAATTGTTTCATACTTACTGTAATTTTCTTTTCTTGGTGCCTATCCATGGCAGCATACTTGTGAAAATCTCTGCCTTGGCTCCTCCCTCAGGACCAGTGAATATTATAAAAGAAAAGGATTAGTGCACTCCCAGCATTCTTCGTAATATAGCATACTGAGGGTAAGATTGTATGCTGCCATGGATAGGCACCAGGAAAAGAAAATTACAGTAAGTATGAAACAATTTTCTGTTTTCCTGGTGCCTCCATGGCAGCTTAACTGTGACAAATTACTACCTGAAATTGGTGGGATGAAGCATAGTAAAATATTTAATTGAAAAAGAGTTTTAAAATAGGCAAATGCCAGTCTGATAGCCTGTTTGGCAGTTTCTACAGATGAGAAAGCTGCCGGGTGTACTCTGTAACGTCTCGTAAACACATGTTGGGATGACCATGATGCTACCCTTTAGATCGTTTTGATGGATACGTCTGCTCTGGCCGTCCAAGAATCAGAAAGCAAAATTGTGTGGCATACAGTCAACCTGAAGGGGGGTTTCGGGCCCCCTATCCCTGTACACCTTCATAGCCAATGTGATTATCCATGAAACTATTGTTCTAGAGCAGATATCTGCAAACTATGGCTCCCAGCTGCTGCAGAACCACATGTCCCATGAGGTATTGTAAAGCTCTGATATTCACAGACATGACTACACATGATGGATACTACCGTTATCACCGTTTATTGTTGATACTGCAAGTCTCAAGAGAATTTTCAAGGTAGGAGGCCGAAGGAGGCCTAAATTAGATTGCATACCCAAGGACTTGACAGAGCATCTATTGCTTCTGCCCAAGGATGAGGTAGATGTGAAATAAACCTCAGCAGCTTGGTACTGTTTGCTGTAGCAAAAGGATGCAGTTCAGGAAAGGTCCATTAGCCCGCAATCCAACTGAATAACTTTGGTTGTAGGGATCATTTGTTGGGATCCAGGAATCCAGGTGAGTCTAGGTGATCGGCGTCTGTGGTTAAGTGGGTTGGAAGATAGACTACTCTTCGGTCCTTCAGATTCCCCTCTGCCCAAATGAAGATGGGCTCCACTTCCCTTAGTAAGGATCTGTTGTTGGTTCCGCCTTGGTGATGTATGTATGATATTGCAGCTCTATTGTCTATCTGAATTAGAACTGATATGTCCTTGATCTGAGAGAGCAAATGCTGTCAATGTAAGATAAGCCGCCTGGATTTCAGGATATTTGCGATGTCTTCCGCATTGAACGCCCAATCTCTCTTGAACACACATCTGGTTGCAATGAGCCTATTGCATTGGTATCTGTGGTAACTGTGGTCCAGAAGAAATGCCTTATAGCGGAGGTCCACCCTAAAGTGGACCTCCGCTCATCGGAACCCTCCCCCCCTCCGGTGCCACAATTGGCACCTTTCAGGGGGGAGGGGGGTGCAGATACCTGTACAGTACAGGTATTCTGCACCCACTTCCGGGATAGCTCCATGCGGAAAGGGGCGTAGATTACGCCCCTTTCCGCAAGTGCCCGCCCCTTTCCGCAAGTGCCCCGGTGCCTGCTGGGAAACACACAGATCCCAGAGGCAGCGGGGACCGTCCTTATTGCGCAGCGCGATTCGCGCATGCGCAGTAGGGAACCGGGAAATGAAGCCGAAAGGCTCCATTTCCTGATTCCCATACCCAAGATGGCGGCGGCAGCACCCAACAGACGATCTAGAGATCGGCTTCGGGTGCCGACATCGCGGGCGCGCTGGACAGGTAAGTGTCACTATTTTAAAAGTCAGCAGCTGCAGTATTTGTAGCTGCTGGCTTTTAAAAAAAAAAAAAAACGCGGAGTCCCGGCGGACTCCCGCTTTAACCACTTCAGCCCCAGAAGATTTGGCTGCTCAATGACCAGGCCATTTTTTGCGAAACGGCCCTGTGTCACTTTAAGTGACAATTGCGCGGTCATGCAATACCCAAACAAAATGGATGTCCTTTCCTTTCTTTTCTCACAAATAGAGCTTTCTTTTGGTGGTATTTGATCACCTCCTTTTTTTTTTCTTTTTTTTTTTTTGCGCTATAAACAAAAGAAGAATAACAATTTTGAAAAAAAAACAACACAATGGGGGTTATTTACTAAAGGCAAATCCACTTTGCACTACAACTGCAAATTACAAGTGCAAAGTGCACATGAAATTGCACTGAAAGTGTACTTGGAAGTGCAGTCATTGTAGATCCGAGGGGGACATGTAAGGAAAATAAAAAACAGCATTTTAGCTTGCACATGATTGGATAATAAAATCAGCAGAGCTTCCCCTCGTTTGAGATCTACCTCTCAGATTTACAGCAACTACACGTCCAAGTGCACTTTCAGTGCAAGTGGATTTGCCTTTCATAAATAATCCCAATATCTTTTACTTTTTGCTATAATAAATACCTCCCATTTAAAAAAAAAAATGTTTTCCTCAGTTTGGCTGGGTTCCCGCATCGAATGCCTCCCGGCGGCAGTTCACACTGCCCTATGCGAACTGTTGGGAGTGTCAGTGAAACGTTAATGACACCCCAAGATCAGTTTGCATATCGCAGTGCGATCTGCAATCTGCGATCTGGTCAGTAAGTAAGCATCCCTGAATCCCCAGGTACATCTAATTCTGCAGTTCTGGGGAATCAAGTCTGACTTTCCTCTTGTGAAGCGGGAAATGGCTTTCGATAACCTTTCTGCAAAAAGTGATTTACCATCAAAAAAGGGTATTTATACAAATTTTGTTTTGACAGTGTCAGCTTTTCATAGTTCTGACCACCCATATGGCTATCACAAGTAGTGACATAAATCTTGCGAAGTAACGAATTGTATGCATCGCCATCTCAACAGTGAAGTCTGCTGAGAGCCATAATTCATCCAAATCCTTGACTATATTTTCCCTAGGAAAATTTTGATGAATCGCTGTTTCTATGTTTTTGGTCCACGCCCATAGGGCTTTGGATACAGATAAGCCAATTGCTGGCTTCCAGGCGTTTACATGCCATTTGGTAAGCTCCTTTAAGTTGGGGTCTAGTCATCTGTCTAAAGGATGCTCAATTGTGGCTGATTTATCGATTGGTGAGATGAAATTCTTTGTTATATGAACCACTGCCACGTCTACCTCTGGTGGACCACCTGGCATTGCAGAATCTTGTTCCGACCGTGGGTAAAGTTTTCCTAGGCAATTGAGAGGAAAATACATTCTTTTTTTTTTCCTTTCCTCTTTAACAATGTCTCTGATATCATCCATCAGGGTAAGCCTATGTTTCCACTATTGCGACCTGAAAGTCGCATGATTTTGACACGATTTTGATGCGACTTGAAAAAAGGGCCTGTGTATTCTTGATGTCTATGGACCTCAAGTCGCATCAAAGTGGGACCAAAGTAGTGCAGGGACTATTCTGAAGTTGCTGTGACTTGAAATTGCACAGATAAATGGTACTCATTGGAAATCATGGGGTACGACTTGTCATGCGACTTTGCAGTCCCAAGTCACATGACAAGTCGCACTAGTGGAAACTGAGCCGAAAGAAGGAAACCTGCTTCTTTAGAAATAGGAAGTACATCTTTTGACTACTCAGATGTGGTGTCGCTTTCTCCCAGCCAATAGCTGGCTTTACAGGTTGGGCATAGGGCTGAACTAGGAAAAAGTTGAAGTCCGAGGGCTGAGCTCTTCTGAGGTATCCTCAGATGGCCCCCCATCATCCAGATGTCTAGGAGGGATACTTGCTGCGCGGTGAGAAGATTCTTTCAAAGAATGGGCCCGGAAGAGTTAACTTTTCTGGAGGAGATTGAGCTAATTGCTGCAATAGAACTGATGTTGCTCATTTCACTGTGTATCCCCTGCCTATCTTTGAGTAGGACAGCTTACCTGTTAACCCTCTGACTCTCTGTCTGCTGCATAGACTCTAAAACAGCTTTCCTGACAGACTCCATGGCAGCCTACGTATGGGTTAATCCCGCCTCTCATACCTCATAGGACCCCACTCCCATAAATCTTTGCTTCTGAACAGAGACTGTGTTCCTTTTTTGTCCTCCTCCTAGGACCAAGGTGTTTGCTTACCTTATGAAGATTTCCAGTCCAGTCCTGTTTGCACGAAGATCCTGATGGTGGTTATGGGTTCCAGCAGTCCCAGCTATTAGCCGGGTGGAGACGGGTGATATATGCGATGCCATGAAGAGCTTACTAACCTGCCATTGGCAGGCAAGCGGCAATTTGGCCATACATCCTTTGCTATTAGCAGGAGGCCTCTGTTTTGATGTCCCGTTTGTGCAGTGCGTGGAGTACCCCCAGTCAGGATGGATCGGGATCGTGCCGTGGCGGTATCGTATTGATTTAATCATTTATCATTATGGCAGCCTGTTTTTGTGTGTTGTTTGTCATCTCCTTTTTTTTCCATTTCCTGGTATGTATGGCAGCTGGAGCGCATCTGCGTTCCAGTCCGCCGCCTCTTCAGTTCGTTCTGCGCAGGCGCGTGCCTCGTTGGGATCGAGGCTTGGTCCGAACGTGCGCAGTTTTCAGAAGACGGCGGTGATCGCGCATGCGCGCGTACTCCGCTGACCGACGCCGGGGGGCATGGTGACGTCACCATCGGCGCTAACATTTAAATAGCTGTCGGATACAGCTATGGTTGGGATTGCTCTGCGGGAGAACGGCAGCTTCCCGGTGTGCTGTGTGTCTTGCTTGAAGGTATGTTCTGTTGGCCAGTAAGCTCTACTATTTGATTCCTGTTGGATGCTTATGGTGTTTTCAAATCTCTCCAGCATACAGACTTTTTCATTATGGATGTATCATCGCCCCCCAGTGGCCAACCCTTACGCTGCAGGTAGGAATATTATTTCCTTCTGCTGGTTTTATTTTGGGTAATTACTT
Organism: Lithobates pipiens; assembly: GCF_037356315.1. Taxonomy (NCBI): domain Eukaryota; kingdom Metazoa; phylum Chordata; class Amphibia; order Anura; family Ranidae; genus Lithobates; species Lithobates pipiens. The sequence goes on from NW_027507764.1 coordinate 470,716,304, forward strand.
TTGTTTTTCTTGCTGTAGTCTTTTTCTTCTCTATTTAGCCCTTCTAGGTCTGAACGTCATTTATCGGCACGCAAAGATACTGACCAGTCTAGGTTACAACATCGTCATTCTACGTCAACTTCTAGACGCTCTAGATCACCCTCTAGACACCATAAAGATAGGTCAAGATCTGGATCTGGTCGTCATTCAACCCACCGTTCCAGCCGCTCAGAGAAAGCCTGCTGGGGTTGTAAAACTCACGTTCCAGAGGGTAAATCTCTCTGTGAGTCTTGTTATTCTAGAGCTATGAAGGAAAGAGGAGCCGGAGACCAGCAAGTGGAAGCATTGGTCAGGAAGGTGGTTCAAGAGTCTCTGAACAAAGCAGAGTCTAATCGGATGTTTAATCCTCCTTCCGTTACAGCTCTAGTCGATGTAGACGCAGACCCTGTAATTCCAGGTCCCTCCAGACACAGTGTCTCTCCAAGTGAGTCTTCAGACAGTGAGATTGATGAATCGACTGCAGGTTTCGATTTTTCTCTTGTTCCGCAGCTGGTCAGAGTGGTCAAGGATGCTCTAAAATGGGAAGAGCCAGTTGAAGCACCCTCTAAACAGAGGAAGTACTTTAAACACCTTAAGAAGGATCCCCCGAATTTCCCCTTCTTGGGTGAGCTCGGGGAGATTATTTCAGACGAATGGGGAAAAGTGGAGAGGAAGAACTCCTTGATTTCCAAGATTGCCAAAATGTACCCGTTTAAAAGTGAAGACGTTAAATATCTGGATTCAGCACCTCTTATTGATGCGGCACTAATGCGTCTGGTCAGGCATGTTACACTCCCTCTTGAAGATACCGTTTCGTTCAAGGATGGTTTAGAGAATTTAGGAAGAACTGGAGAAGAACTCAGTCTTCAGGCCAAAAATCCTCTAAGTCAACTACATGAGGGGGTCGAGAGGCTTCTAAGTCCTTTTGATATGGGGCCTGTCCAGACGGAGCAAGTAGGGGGTTCGGCTACTCCATTTCCGGCACGTCTGGGCAGCCTCGATTCAAGACTATTGGACTGTCAAGACAGTCTCCTCAGGTCATTCTTGGGTGTTCAACAGTCCGCCCATTTATCAGTTTGTTCCTACAATCCTACCACTTGTGGAAGAAAAAAGAAAGGTGCTGCCATTCCGGTCCCAACCAAGGAGAGATTTCAAGGGGTCTACTCCCCCCTTTTTATGGTTCTCAAAAAGAATGGCTCCTGGAGACCAGTCATCGACTTAACGCATCTGAACTCCTTCATCAAGAAGGAAAAATTCAAGATGGAGACATTACTAACAATACGTCAGTCAATACAACCAGACGACTGGTTGATTTCCATAGACTTGAAGGATGCTTATTTCCATGTTCCGATCGCAAAAGAGTTTCAGAAGTACCTTCGGTTCGCAGTGGACCAATTACATCTTCAATTTGTATGTCTCCCGTTCGGGCTTACAACATCGCCTCAAGTGTTTTCGAAGCTCTTACTGGCTGTAGTAGCACTAATCAGGATCAAAGGTATATGATTACACCATTACCTAGACGATCTACTGTTGCTTTCCAAAGACAGAGAACAGCTGCTGTTACATTGAACTCAAGTCATATCTACACTCACGGAATTCGGTTGGCTGTTGAACGGGGAAAAAAGTCATTTGGATCCAACTCAGTCTCTGATTTTTCTCGGAGCCCAGTTCAACACAGTAAAAAGTACCATTTCCCTGCCGGTGGAGAAAATTCCAGTGATCCGAGACAGGATTCAGCTTGCATTGCATTCTCCTCTTCTCAGAGCCTAGCAGTGCCTCAAGATAATTGGCACTATGGTATCCACAGCCCCCATGATAAAGTGGGCACAATGGAGGATGCGTCCCTTTCAGAAGGGTTTTCTTCTACAATGGGACCAGGGGTCTCGAGACCATCTGGTCAGGATAACCCCCTCCATGCGGGAGAGTCTCTTCTGGTGGCTCCAACGAAAGAACCTCCTCAATTGCCATTCCATAGCTCCCGTCTCTTGGATCACAGTAACAACGGACGCCAGCAACAGGGGCTGGGGTGCCCTGTGTCTGTCAGAAATAGCTCAAGGCGTATGGGAATTTCCAGCCCGAGACGTAGTTTTGAATGTTCTAGAGCTTCGTGCTGCTCTCCGTGCTCTTCAAGCTTTTCCTCACCTGATTTCGGGGACCTCGGTTCTCCTAAGGCTGGACAACACGACAGCAGTATCTTATATCAAGAGACAAGGGGGCACCCGCAGTCTCTGTCTGCTGAAGGAAGTAAGCCCGATCATGTCTTGGGCTCAGATGAACTGGGCAAATCTGACGGCGGTTTACCTCCCCGGAATTCAGAATGTCCAGGCGGACTTCCTCTCAAGGTTCTCCATGGACAACGAGTGGTCTCTCCATCCTGAGATATTCACATGGATTCTGTCTCTGGGGATCTTGCCAGAAGTGGACCTGTTTGCCTCCCCGTGCAATTTCAAGCTGGAGAAATATTATACAAGGTGTCGTTGTCCCCAGGCCTTCGGTATGGATGCACTGACGGATCAATGGAGGTTTCGCACAGCTTATGCCTTTCCCCCAGTTCTGGTCATCCTGCGATTCCTTTCAAGACTCAGGTGGGAGAAAGTCAAGGTGGTGACAGTTGCTCCATTTTGGCCCAACAGGCCGTGGTTTCCGCTCCTAATGCAGCTGAGTTTTCGGGATCCAGTTCTTCTCCCTTCCAGGGCAGATCTCCTGCTACAGGGAACATCTCTTCACCCATGCCCGTCCCATCTTCATCTGATGGTCTGGTTCTTGAAAGGGGAAGGTTGGATGCATTAGGGTGTCCAAGTACTGCTATCGCTACTCTACTGAACGCTAGAAGGCCAGGTACTAATAAGGTCTATCAAAGAATCTGGGCGAAGTTTGCTGACTATATTTCTTCCGCTGGCAGTTCCTGTAGTGATCTGAAGATTCAAGACATTTTGGGTTTCCTACAGACAGGACTAGACCTATCACTGTCAGTGAGTTCCTTACGAGTTCAAATTTCTGCAATTTCTGCATTTACTGGCGTCTCCTGGGCCAAACACCGTCTTATCAGACAGTTTTTCAAGGGAGCAATAAGACTCAGACCCCAGAAAAAAACAAGATTCTCCAAGTGGGATCTTCCTTTTGTCCTGGATTTCTTTTCAGAGGAAAGGCCTGAGCATATGGTTCAATCATCTATCAAGGCTCTTTCTCTCAAAGCTGCCTTCCTGGTGGCCATAACATCGGCCAAGAGGGTCTCCGAGATCAGCTCTCTGGGTTGCAAAGAACCCTTTCTGACGTTCTTTCCGGATCGTGTGGTCTTGGTTCCCATGTTAGGGTCAAATCCTAAGGTCACATCTGTATTTCATGAGAACCAGGAGATTGTTCTTCCTACTTTTCGGACTTCCGAAGATTCTAACATTTATCCTTTAGATGTTGGAGAAGTTCTAAAACAATACTTAGAAACCACAGCCACCTTTCGGACTTCTGACCATCTCTTTGTTTACTTCCATGGAAAGAATAAGGGATTGCATGCTTCTTCAAGAACCATTGCAGCTTGGATTGTTCACGATATTCAAGGGGCTTATAAAGCTAAGGGTTTGACTCCTCCAGAGGCGGTGACAGCTCATTCTACCAGGAGCGTTTCAACATCATGGGCGGCTGCTCGTCATGTTTCTCCAGAAGTGATCTGTAAAGCGGCCTCATGGTCATCAATACCTTTATGACACATTATTGTGTTGAGCCGGCTTCTTTATCTTCGGTTAATTTTGGTTTACATGTCTTATCTGTTGACGGTGCCAATTAAACCTTTTTTTCTGTTAACCAGCAATTTCCCACCCGGGTGTGTATGGCTAGTTATTTCCCATACGTAGGCTGCCATGGAGTCTGTCAGGAAAACGGAAAATTTATATCAAATACTTACCGTAATTTTCCTTTCCTGATGGACTCCATTTGCTGGAGTAGGCTAAGTTACGGAACACAGTCTCTGTTCAAGAGCAAAGATTTATGGGAGTGGGATCCTATGAGGTATGAGAGGCGGGATTAACCCATACATAGGCTGCCATGGAGTCCATCAGGAAAGGAAAATTACGGTAAGTATTTGATATAAATTTTCCGTTTTTGCAGACCAATTGGCTGGTAATGGGTTGGCCCCGCATGCTCGGCATTTAGGGATTTGAGAGTTGGTGAATGTGAAGAACTATGCCTTTTCACAGATGAACCCTCACCACTTGCATGGTATCCTGATCTGGTTGGGGCCATCATAGGTTTGTTTATGTCTCTATGTCTCCTTTATGTCCACTTGGATTTCTTCTGGCGTACAAGGCTGAAATACATAAACGTACCAGCATAAGAACTCTCTTTTTTGTTTTTTCTTTTTTTTTACTCACCTGGACGACAGTCCTTCACTTAAATGTTATACGGCTTATTTTAGGCAACAGACAGAAAAATCAGCTAGAGAAAGATCAAGGAGTTAGTGAATGGTATTTCAGCTGGAGCAAGGAAACGGTATTCCTGAGTAAAGAAAAAGAAAAAAATTAAATTTACCATTGGCAAAAAACAGGGTCCCCGCCAGGAGCTCCCTGCATAGGCAACCTCCTCAGATGACAACAGGCTGCCATGCTGAAAGCCCCCAGTAATAAAAAAAGGGACAGGGAAGGGGCATCTGTGGAAGATACAACCCTCTAAAAAATTATTTTGACAAACAAGGGCAAAAAATGTAAAATTTGCCCCTATGCAAGATGGCCACCACAACCTCAGGCCAGACCACACATGCGAGGCCAGCAGCACTTGGACATATGCCCGACTCAGCCCGGCCCACCAAGCTGGCTCCTGATGTCTGCGTGTGCGCAGAGCGGGACTGAGAAAAGCCAATGCGAGGTGCACGCCACCCCCTATAGTAACCTGGAATGAAGGTACAATATCACAAGGAGGGGAAAGTGGTGGGGAGGAAGAAAGTGAAAAAAAGAGAGAGGAGCGCAAGGAACGGAAAGTGAGAGAGAATGAATGACAGGAGGGAGAAATAAAAGGATGAGGCTAAGGGAAAAATAGATATAGCTGCTTTCTCTGCTGCAGGCTTGAGCAAATTCCAGTATATAAATGCAGATAGGAGCTCTTAGTTAAGAGACAACTGCTGTCCCAAAAGATGCACAGAAGGGACTCACTATCTTATCAGCACATTTAGCTGCCCAAGAATAAGGGCTTCACCTGGGAGAGGCTTGAACCCAGCTGGAAGCTGCCAACTGCAGAGGTAAGGGACGTTCGACTACCATTCACTGACCATGAGGTATGAGGTAAAAAAAGAGAATGCTGGGAGTGCACTAATCCTTTTCTTTCATGAAATTCACTGGTCCCGAGGGAGGAGACAAGGCAGAGATTGTCACAGGTATGCTGCCATGGATAGGCACCAGGAAAAGTTTTGCCCATAGTTCTACTTTGAGCTCTTCTGTTGCTTCTCATTTTACTTTTTCTTGAACTTCCCCTCTTTTGCCCACTGTTTTTCTTTTATGGGCATCTTATGCTGTGGAACTAAAGTGTTTGTTTCTACTATCTCATAATTTTTTATTTCAATAATTACACACAAATTATAATTTGACTTTACACATATATATATACATATATAATTTTTTTATATATATATGTATATGTATATAATACGTTATATACATATAACGTATTAAAAATAGCTGAAAGATCATCCAATGGGCCTGTAGTGTAGTGTATGTTCAGACAAGTCGTACAAGCAGATGATCATCTAGCACATGTGTCAGCTTGCATTTTAACCACTTTCCAAATGCTCAGCTAGTAATAACGGTTTACAGGTAGCATTTGTTCGCCATGTGTCATGCGCTATAAAGGGTATTAAATGCTATGTATTTTTGAACTTCTGTACACTATTCAAATATTGTTATGTTTTTCATATATATAGTCCTTTAAACGTGATGTACAATAAAATTATGTTTTTACACACATATATATATATATTCCAGCCTAGATGGCGCCGTTCGGCCACTCTGAGCACGTGCAGTGCTAGTGTTTTTTTTTTTTTCCCTATGTTTTCAATGTGTGTTCCCTTATCCAAAATGGCGCCGGAACACTCAGGACGTTTCTGTGCATGCGCAGAGCGTCAATTAGCCGCCACAATGGCACTATTTTCAAATACAGAGCTGTATTTCTCTGTGATTCTGCTGTGCAATCTGCAAAACTTAAGGAAGGTTGCTGCCTCTGCATGTAGATCACTCTGCAGTCTCCAGGTAAGTCCCTGTGGGACTCCTATATATATTATTATTATTGTTATTATATTGTTTCTTGCAGATAAACTTTGTTAATAAATAATATATATATTTATATTTATAAGTGAATTGTGTGTGTGTATGTGTATGTGTATGTATATATGTGTGTGTGTGTGTGTGTGTGTGTGTGTGTGTATATATGTATATATATATATATATGTATATATGTACACATTATTTCTCTCTATATCTCAGACTGTCCTTCACCCCTTTTTTTCTATGGAGTCCACTGCCCACGCAGACCACCATCAGCAAGTTAGGTAAGAGGCTTTACCGGGCAAGGTAAGTATTGAAGGGGAGAAAAAAAGAGTGCCAGACGTTAAATGCTGCATTTTTTTGGCAGCCCGTCTAGATCAAGAGGCGCAAGTTCCAGCCATGGGAGAAGGTCTAGCCATACGCCTAGCAGGATGTCCCGCAGGAGCCGCTCAAGATCTCCTTCATGGCACTGAAGACACAGCCACTCACAACATAGCTACTCACGCCACAGTCGATCAAGTCGCAGGAGATCTCCTTCCTCACAATGTCAAAGCCGCCACACCCAACCTGCAGCAAACACTTGCTGGGTATGCGGCGCTCCGGCACTGCCAGATAACTAACAGATAATAAAGCCTGTCGCAGACGCAAGAATTGCTACAGACCTCATAAGAGAATCAGTGCGGGAGTCCATACTGGAAACAACAACACCAGCATTAGATAGAGCTGCTCCCAGTACATCTTCAGCAGACCCCCATCTCACTCAGGCATCACAATCTTCCTCTGAAGATGAGGGTCAGGAGATGTCAGTGGGCTTTGATTTTTCCCTGGTGGAACCCTTTGCAAAGGGCGTTAAAGAAGCATTCGGCTGGCAAGATGATGCGGCGGAACCTCAGAAAATACGGAAATATTTTCCAAACCTAAAAAGAGATCCGTTATCCTTCCCATTTATAGTGGAGCTGGAGGATCTCATTAAAGACGAGTGGGAGAGGTCTGACAAAAGATCTAGTCTTACAAACAGATTAGCCAAGATGTACCCTTTAAAAGAGTCAAAAGTGAAGCCTTTAATTAATGCTCCCATCATCGATTCCTCATTAATGTGCCTCACCTGCCACGTCACACTACCAATCGAGGATGCTGTTTCCTTTCGGGATGTGCTCGACCGAAAGATGGACCTAGAATTAAAGAAGGCATATTCCATGGCTGGGGGAGCCTGTAGACCAGCAATTACCACAGCAGCAGTGGCCACAGCCATCTCAGGATGGGCATCTAATATAGAAAAAGACCTACAGGATGGCATTGAAATGGGAAAGATTATTTCCTCTCTGCAAGAAGTCAAGCTAGCAGAGGCATCAGTAGATATTATAAGATCTTCAGCCAAGGCTATGCTGGCCTCCGTAACAGCTCAAACCGTGGATGGCCGATACAGCATCAAAAATAAATTGGTGCAGAATTCCATATGATGGCGCAAATCTGTTCGGTGCCAAGTTAGACTCTGCCATATCCAAGGTAACAGGAGGGAAGTCAGGCCTGATCCCCTCCGACAGGAGACCCAAGACACAGAAGGGACCTGTTTACAGACGTAATCTTCCGGACAAATATAGAGAGTCCAGGTCCTACTCTCCTGGTAGGGAATTTAGAAGGGACTGGAAAAACACAAAACCTTCTTTTCTAAGGATACAGAAATCTAAGGCCACCCCGGCAGGGGAACAGAAGGAACTTCACCAAGATCTGGTCAGACCATATAAAGGATTTATGGACATTGTCCACAATCCGATTCGGACACAGGTGGAAATTAAAAAACAGACTCCCACCTAATCATTTCCAGGCAACCAGAGTACCATCCTCAGTACCCCAAAGGATTCTGCTAGTAAAGTATGTAGCAGAATTGAAACAAAAGGGAGCGATCCTGGAGGTCCCATCATGCCAAAAGGTAAGAGGGTTCTACTCTTCCTTGTTTCTGCTAAAAGACAGGGGATTTGCGTCCTGTATTAGACCTCAAGATGCTCAACAAGGATATCAAAGTGGAGGCTTTCAAAATGGAAGACTTTCAATCCATACTTCTAGCAATAAATCTGGGCGATTGGATGCTTTCAATAGATTTATCGGACGCTTATCTGCATATACCAATTCATCCGGCCTTTCAAAAGTTTCTCCGGTTAGCCATAAACCAACATCATTTCCAATTCCAGTGCCTCCCATTCGGCATCTCTTCGGCACCCAGGACATTTACAAAAGTATTGTTACCGTTGGTGGCTTTCCTCAGAGAAAAGGGATTACGCGTCCACCATTATCTGAACGACATCCTACTTTTAGCAAAGGATCAAGAGACGTTGATTCATCACCAAGAGATCCTCCTTACAACCCTCCAGAAGTGGGTGGATAATCAATTGGGAAAAGAGCTGTCTGCGACCCACACAAAATATGATATTTTTAGGGGCAGATCTAAACACCAAAACAAACAAGATACAGCTCCCACAAGAGAAGATCCGGCCTCTGATACAGAAAATGCAGAAGCTGCTATCAAGGAATCACTTACCAGCCAGAGCCTGTCTGAGTGTACTAGGGTCCATGTCCGCAACCATACCCATGGTGCGATGGGCACAGTGACACATGAGAACCTTACAGAACTCATTCCTCAGGCAGTGGGATGGAGTCTCAATGGGTCAGTCCATCTTCATCTCCAGATCGGTGAAGCAATCGATATGGTGGTGGACGCGCCCGAGCAATCTCAGGAAATACAAACCGATAGTCCCTCCAGACCCGGAAGTAGTCACTTCGGATGCCTGCCAGAGCGGTTGGGGGGCCCACTATCAAGACCAGGCAGCCCAGGGCCAGTGGCATATTCAGGCTCAAGGTTTGGTCTCGAACATTTTAGAGCTCAGGGAAGCCGTTTATGCCTTAAGGGCATTTGCACCATTTCTGACGGACAAGAATGTGCTCATTCGAATGGACAACCAAGTAGCAGTGTCTTATGTTCAGAAGCAAGGGGGTACCAGGAGTGCCACCTTGATGGAAGAAGTTCGGCCCATCTTGGAATGGGCTCAGATACATCTAACAAGTTTAAAAGCAGTGTATGTCCCAGCGGCACAGAACATACTACCCGACTGCCTGAGTCGAGAAACGCTATCCAACAACGAGTGGTGGTTGAACCCTCGGACTTTCTCCCTCCTTACGGAAATCTGGGGAACACCGGAAGTAGATTTAGCAGCCACTCCGACGAATACCAAGTGCCACAGATTCCTGTCAAGAGGTTCATTCCCATCGGTGGAGGGAGTGGACTGTCTAGTTCACCCATGGAACTTCAAGTTGGGGTATATATTCCCTCCAACTCCGTTAATTGTGAGGTTCCTATCCAGGCTTAGGAGATCCTCGGTGACGGTATTTACGATTATTCCACTGTGGCCGAGGAGGCCGTGGTTCACGACTCTTACAGCTCAGCCTTCAACCTCCAGTTCCTCTCCCAATAACTCCGGATATTCTGTCTCAAGGTCAATTTTTACATCCTGCATCAGAGAAATTGCACCTGATGGCCTGGAGATTGAGAGGGCTAGACTAAGAGCGCAAGGCTGTTCTCATGAAGTCAACCCTGATGCAAGCCAGGAAAGCCACTACCAATACCATCTATTCAAAGGTTTGGGGAAGATTCTGCTTCATGGCACAACAGAAAGGATGGAATTCCCTTTCTCCGCAACCCTCTCAGGTCCTGGAATTCCTCCAGTCGGGGGTCAACAAGGGTCTAAGCTTAAGTACCCTAAAGGTTCAGGTATCAGCTCTGTCAGCTAAAACAGATACTAAGTGGGCATTCCACCCATTGGTAATCCAATTTACAGAGCCTATCTAAACATTAAACCCCCCAGGAGGCCAGTCTTTCCATTATGGGGTCTTTCAATAGTTCTCCATGCTTTCGCTTCTCCTCCGTTTGTTCCATTTGAAACTATCTCTTTATGGGACTTGACTTTAAAACTGTCTTTTCTCATTGTGATTACATCAGCTAGGAGAGTGTCGGAGATCCAAGCATTAAGTTAGTTCTCTTTCCTGACAAAGTAGTCCTCAGACCTTCCGATTCCGAACACTTCATACCCAAAGTGGCAACTTCCTTCCATTACAACCATCATCCTTCCATCCTTCACGGATGATCAGGGTAATCCTCATCCACTAGATGTCAAAACAACCATCATGAACTACTTAACTGCTACCACCTCTTTTAGGAAAACTAACTCTCTTTTGATCATTCCCCATGGAACCAGGCGTGGGTAAGCCGCCTCCTCATGCATTATTGCATCCTGGTTAGTCAGAACCATTAAAAAAGCTTACTCCACCCAGCATATGGCGATTCTTGAAGACATCAGGGCTCATTCAACTAGGGCAGTGGCTACCTCTTGGGCAGCGTATTGCAGGGTCTCACCAGAGACAATATGCAGGGCAGCAACGTGGTCCTCCAGGAATACCTTTATTTCCCACTACAAGGTGGATTCTGCTCATTTATCCATGGCCGACTTCGGCAGATCCGTCATTAGAGCCAATTCTTCAGCATTATAAGGAATAAATATTATTTTACTTGCACCCACCCAACTGGCGAGTTATTTCCCAGTGTGTGCTGCCATGAAGGCGTCAGGAAAATGGAAAATTGTATACTCACCTTTCCGTAATTTTCCTTTCCTGACGCATCTTCATGGCAGCACACAGTTGCCCTCCCTGTTTCTTTTGTGATGATATTTACAGAGAATGCAGCAGGGTGTCTCCCCTTCAAATTTATAGTTAATCCAATCCTGTCAGGTTGTGGGGGCGGAGTCACAACCCAGTGTGTGCTGCCATGAAGATGCGTCAGGAAAGGAAAATTACGGAAAGGTGAGTATACAATTTTCCATTTTTCTGTAGCTGTTTGGCGGAGCCCCACATGGCCACATTCTTTACAGAGTATAACAGAGAGCCGAGGTAGAAGATCGCCAGCTGACCGTCACATCGGGGAGCCAGAAGGTTTGGGGGCCAGTGGATTTGTAACATGTTACATGTTACACCCTGAATATGGATGTAACATGTTACAAAATGCAAACTTATCCTTTAAATATAGCCTCCATACCAACATAGTGCCTCAATTCGACCCACAGCATCACTTGTCTAACTTTTGATTGCCCAGTCTCACTAACTAATCGCTGGCATTTGGCATACTTACTGCCATTGGAAGTACAATATATAAATGTATATAAAGGGGGGAGAGAGAGAAAGTGGACATGTGTGTTTATATACTGTAACACTTAGCACGCAAGTAGTATAAGAAAAGAACATATCTCGCAAATCTTCATTCTCGGTGACACATATACCCATTTTCTGATAGTGCACCAAAACTGCCCGATCTAACAGACTATAGGAAAGCACAGGTAACTTGAATTAAAACTGTGGGTACACTGCTCTACACCAGTGCTACAGGAAACTGCACCCGAGCAGTGCAAGAGGGGCCTTATTTATACTCTGTATATTTTAATTGTAGTAGGGCACCAGTATTCTTTTTTTTTCAATGTATACTAATTCAGTCTGACAAAAAGGCCATCACAGTGCTCAGAGAGATGAGGACCTGGGAGATAGATTCCATTAATATCGCCTTTTGTTTACCGTTGCACCAAATATTAGCATACTGAATGCATAAACAAAAAGAAATAAAAAGTAACAAAATAGGGAATTAATAGAGTACCAAATGTAGCATTTAGCATTAGGCTTAAATATAAAACGGCAAACTTAATTCATCATCATAATGCGTTTTTTTCGTAGAGGAAATCACCCTTAATCAAGCGAATTACATTACAGTTCAGTCAGCTTTCTCAGCTCAATACTTCCATGTTAACCTCTTTAACCGGCATATTGGACATACCAAATAGGTTCCAATAAATATGTTTATTTTACAGTTCAGTACTACATACAAAATATATTGCCCCTTTAGAGCAGCAAAGATTTAATGGAAAGGATCATATTCTTGTACAATTCAACCTGAACGGGCATGAGATGAAGTTAAATGTAAGACTGTTATAAATAACGTTAATTTTACATTTTAATTGATTTTGCTTTCCCGTTTCAAAGTGTTATTGCAGTTTCACTGCTCCCTTCTCTACACTTTTCTAATCACATAGAGATATAGAGATCACTAGTTAGATGCATAAAGAATACCTGATGAGCCCTGGGCTAGACAGTGCTGTATCTCACATCTAGGATCATTTCCCCATGTATGTATGCTAACCACAGCATTAGCTACCATCACCTCCTAAAAGGACCTGCAGCTGAGGGTCAGGGGTATCAGGACGCCTTCTATAGTATACCAGTCTCTTCCCAATATCCCTCTATGGCTGTACTTAGTCAAGCATGCTACCAGATGGCATATATCTCCCAAGCTTCCACCGCTACTCACAAATGCTGTTTCACTTTGCCTGGGATTTTAGACCAGGAGAGATTACATCTTGGCATCTTCCAATGTTTGGCTCCCATGCCCCATCTCCCTCTAGGCTCCTCCTTTACTGTTATTTATATGGGCACTAACTACACCCATGACATCACTAAGGAGGGACTTTTCTAGAAGGAGTCCTAGCACCCCAGAACAGAGCCAACTAGTGGCAGGCAAGCTAACTGCACCTGCAACTGCTTATTTGTTCATAGTTCCAGGTGCAGCATCAATATTGCCCTGAATGTCTGTCGATTATTACCTGCCCTAGCATCTTAATTTTATACTGTACAATTGGCATTTTATCTTTTTTAACCTATTTTCTTCCTGCTTTTCAAGCATTACACACATTAAATTGACAAAGACTGCATAATGCATTTTGTTGGTTTCCTTTAGCTTTTCAGAAAACACCTTTATTTCTGAACTCTCATTATACCCACTGGCATTCCAACAGTAGTTTTAAAGGGTTCAAATAGACTTTCATCTAAACAAATCTGAAATGTTGTCAACTCAGCTTAATAAAGCAGAAAAAACATGTTATCACTGCATAAATGTAAGTGTATGCGCTCAAACTGCAAGGAACAATACATCTTTTCATATATTCATATATTTCAGGCCCCAAACTATCAGACGAGCCTTACCCCGAAACAATACAATACCTATAAATAGGCATAAAAAAAAAAGAGTAAAACTGAAAAAAATTTTTGGTTTCCATTTATAATTTAACCACTTCCCGACCAGCGCACGACGATGTACGTCGACAGAATGGCACGGGCAGGCATATTGGCATACATGTACGTCCAATATTCGTTGCCGCCGTGCCATCGGGAGCGCGCCGCCGGCGGCGCGCTCCCGCGCTGGTCGGGACCCCCGTGAGTCCGGTCGCGGGACCCGCGGACTCGATCGCCGCGGGCATCCCCGCGATTGTCTCACGGAGCGGCCGAATGGAGGAAATGCTGTATAAACAACATTTTCCCATTCTGCCTAGCAACTAGTGACGCTGATCTCTGCTCCATGTGATTGGAGCAGAGATCAGTGTACACTAAATGAAAGCCCAACCCCCCCACAGTTAGTAACACACCCCTAGGAACACTTAACCCCTACACTGCCACCCACTGGTTAACCCTTTCACTGCCAGTGTCATTTACACAGGAATCACTGCATTTATATAGCAGTGATTACTGTATAAATGACAATGGTCCCAAAAATGTGTCAAAAATGTCCGATGGGTCCCCAACAATGTCGCAGTCACAATAAAAATCGCAGATCGCCGCCATTACTAGTAAAAAAAAAATAATAAAAAATTATTAATAAAAATGCTATAAAACTATCCCTATTTTGTAAACGCTATAACTTTTGCGCAAACCAATCAATAATCGCTTATTGCGATTTTTTTTACCAAAAATATGTAGAAGAATACGTATCGGCCTAAATTGAGGGAAAAAATGTTTTTTTATATATTTTTGGGGGATATTTATTATAACAAAAAGTAAAAAATAATGCGTTTTTTTTCAAAATTGTCGCTCTATTTTTGTTTATAGCGCAAAAAATAAAAACCGCAGGGGTGATCAAATACCACCAAAAGAAAGCTCTATTTGTGGGAAAAAAAGGACGTCAATTTTGTTTGGGAGCCACGTCGCACGACCGCGCAATTGTCAGTTAAAGCGACGCAGTGCCGAATCGCAAAAAGTGGTCTGATCTTTGACCAGCAAATTGGTCCGGTCTGAAAGTGGTCAATAATCATAGTTCCTTAGTAAATATATAATAAAAGTTAAAACTGGAAACAGCCATATGTAAGTTATTTTCCGGTTCAGTATGTCACTATCTTGTTTTGCCTCCTCCCACACACATTCCACCCTAATACATGTCCAAATCACACACCCCGCTACCTCACCCAAGCCACAGCCCCCTGCACATACCCCCACTTCAAGCTATCCCCCCTCCAAGATTCACATTGTTCCCACCTTCTGCTCCTGATAACTTTGCACTTCTACCGCTTCACATCCTGCCACAGTTATTCTCCAAGCCAGCCTTTCTGAACCTTTTCAACAGAGGATCCCTTGAAATATCTTTCTGGTCTCTGGCAACCCCTTCTAAAAATAACTATATCTACAACTCATGATACAATAGTGTGATGGTCAGTGGGAAGAATGCTCCTTACAGTTGTGGACATTGGGAAGAATCAGTAGCGTCAGTGGTAACTTATCTGAGAGGCAGACATTTCTAATTGCTCAATGAACCCCTAGCAACCTCTGGAGGAACCCTGGTTGAGAAACCCTGCTCTAAATTTTGGCAACAGAAGCTGTCACTTTCATGATGCAAAGTGGGAGGCACTCTTCACACACTGAACACAATAAAAAGTGCTGATATGTGCTATGTTGGTGGACCTGTTAACATTCCTTACAGGTCCTGTTTTACAGAATTCAATAGCTGCAGCCAGAGTTTCGTCCATCCATGATGTATATCCCATAGGCTGAACAAAAAAAATCAAACTGTGTATGACCAGCTTCACCTACATACAGTGCCCTGAAAAAGTATTCATACCCCTTGTAATTTTCAACATTTTGTCATGTTACAACCAAAAACATAAATGTATTTTATTGGGATTTTATGTGAGAGACCAACACAAAGTTGCACTTAAGTGTAAAGTGGAAGGAAAATAATAAATGGTTTTCAAAATGTTTAACAAATAAATATCTGAAAAGTGTGGTGTGCATTTGTATTCAGCCCCCTTTACTCTGATACCCCTAACTAAAATCTAGTAGAACTAATTGCCCTCAGAAGTCACTAATTCGTGTGTAATTTTCTTGCTATTCACAGACGCTCTCCATCCAATCTGACAGAGCTAGAGGTGCAAAGCTGGTAGAGACATACCCAAATAGACTTGCAGCTGAAATTACACCGAAAGGTGATTCTACAAAGTATTGACACACTTTTCAGATATTTATTTTAAAAACATTTATCATTTTCCTTCCACTTCTCAATTATGTGCCACAATATGTTGGTCTATTACATAAAATCCCAATATAATACATTTACGGGCTTTTTTGGTTGTAAAGTGTGGACAATTTCAGTGGGTATGAATACTTTTCCAAGGCAATGTATACTGCTTGCCTTTACATTCTTCAAAACTGCTCTTGTGTTACTACTGCCTACAATAATACCTTCTGCATGCCTTTGCTGCCAATAATCCCCGTGGTCGTACCCTCGACACTCATGTGCTGTACAAACTGCCCAATGTCATACTTTTTGAAAACCTCCTCTATACATACTGCTCAATTTCATGCTCTCTGCACCATAACCTATTACCTGCTGTCATACCCTCTGCACATCAATCATGCACATATACTGCCATCACTCATACCGTTCCCAATCTTCTTCTTCACAAGCTGTCGCCACTTTTATACCCTCTGCATTTTTCTCCGGTATATGCAACCTGTTTTTATTGTGCATACACTTCTCTCCAACTATCACGAACCTGTTGAGGAGAGAGGTTTTTTTTTACACCTCCTGTCCAATACACCCTGGAGATGATAACATGATGTGGCAAGATACAGAGTGGCAGGGGTGCCAGTGGGGGGTCCGGATGTAAGAGATCTAAAAATAGTCTGAATACTGCTTATGTGCTGGAGAGGTTCTGATCAGATATATGCAGAATACTGATAAAGAAAACAGGATTGTAAAATTCAAAAGATGTGGATGCAAGCTGAACACTAAAGGCAATTTTCACAATACCTATACCCAGCCAATAAACAAGGAAGAAAAGTGCAGAGCAAACTAATAATGGATACAAAAAGTCAATAAAAGGTATATAAAATCCAAAGTTGTCACGAACATTGATGAGATGTCACTAAGTATAAATAATGGGTGGAGATAGAACATGACATGTACAAGAGCTATATGGCAAAAATGCTGGATCCCACCACCAAGGAACACATCAGCTGCTTACCTTATCAATATGATTCCTGAACCAACAGGAAAGTCATGACAGCCATTCTCCTAAGGGATAGATCCAGGAACTGTGGGACCACTGGAATCGCTGCTCCAGGTAAAGGACTTTGTGATATACAGGGGATAAAATAAGTTATGAACAAGTATGAAACAATGTTTCTAGGTAAATATATTGTAAAGGAGCTATTGGCAAGAAATTTTCACCACATGTCGGTAAAAACCAATGCAATCCTTACTTACAAAGAAATCAAAGCAAATAAGTTCAGAATTTAAGTTATGTGTAATAAAATAGAATGACACATAAAAAAATGATTGAACACATGAAGAAAGGGAAGTGCAAAAAAGCATGGAAAGCCAAGACACTAGCTGAAATCTATCAGTAATTCAAAAGCAATCCTGCCCCTTTGTCAGTGCAAATTAATATCAGCTTGTTCAGTCTCAACTGATGGTCAATAAAAAGGTGTCTCATTACCAATGTGTCACACAAGAAACATCTCATGAAGAGTAAAAGCAAAGAGCTCTCTCAAGACCTTTGCAACCTTATTGTTGCAAATCATAGTGATAGCATTGGTTACGGAAGGATTCCTAAACTTCTGAATGTTCCAAGTGAACACTGTTATGGCCATAATCCGTAAGTGGAAAGAACATAATTTTACCATAAACTGGCCACCACCAGGTGCTCCTCGCAAGATTTCCAACAGATGAGTGAAAAGACTTCAGAAGAGTTTCCAAGAGGCAAGGACCACTTGTGGATAGCTTCAGAAAGACCTGGAATTAGCAGGTACAATTGTTTCAAAGAAAACAATAAGTAATGCCAACAGCCATGGCCTGTATGCACACTCACCCCACAAGACTCCATTGCTGAAGAAAAAGCATGTTGAAACTTGTTTAAGTTTGCTGCACAACATTTAGACAAACCTGTGAAATACTGGGACAATATAGTCTGGTCAGATGAGATCAAAATTTAACTTTTTGGATGCCATAATACACACCATGTTTGGGGGTCAAATGGCACTGCACATCACCCCAAAAATACCATACTAACAGTGAAGTTTGGAGGTGGCAACATCATGGTGTGGGGCTGTTTTTCAGTATATGATGCTGGCAAATAGTGATGGACGAACTTCCGACGGGAAGTTTCGCGAACGCGGACCGCGAACGCGGCCGATAGTTCGCGAACCGTAACGTTCGCAGCGGGCCCCATAGACTTCAATGGGAGGCGAACTTTGCAAACCTACAGGTCAAATTTGCAGCCACAAAATAATTACTAGCTGTGCAAACGTAGTCCCACCACATGGCCAATGACATAACACATGTATGAGGTGAATCTGGGATCGACAACTACAAGCATTCTTTTTTTATATGTGAAATTGTTGTGACAATTCAGGACTGTGGAGCGCATGAAGGCAATGGAGGAGAGGGAAGGTCAGGGTATTCAAAGAAGAGGGTGCAGGAGATGATCACCAGCAGTGTGACATACAGCAATGACACCTGCACCATGATAGAGTCATCTGACACCAGCACCGTGATAGAGAGCACTGACATCAGCAGCGTGACATACAGAAATGACACCTGCACCGTGATAGAGTGATCTGACACCAGCACCGTGATAGAGAGCACTGACATCAGCAGCGTGACATAAAGCACTGACACCAGCACCGTGATATACAGCACTGACACCAGCACCGTGATAGAGAGCACTGACATCAGCAGCGTGACATACAGCAATGACACCTGCACCGTGATAGAGTGATCTGACACCAGCACCGTGATAGAGAGCACTGACATCAGCAGTGTGCCATAAAGCACCGACACCAGCACCATGATATACAGCATTGACACCAGCACCGTGATGGAGAGCACTGACATCAGCAGCGTGACATACAGCAATGACACCTGCACCGTGATAGAGTGATCTGACACCAGCACCGTGAAAGAGAGCACTGACATCAGCAGCGTGACATAAAGCACTGACACCAGGACCATGATATACAGCACTGAAACCAGCACCGTGATGGAGAGCACTGACATCAGCAGCTTGACATACAGCAATGACACCTGCACCGTGATAGAGTGATCTGACACCAGCACCGTGATAGAGAGCACTGACATCAGCAGAGTGACATAAAGCACTGACACCAGCACCATGATATACAGCACTGACACCAGCACCATGATAGAGAGTACTGACATCAGCAGCGTGACATAAAGCACTCACACCAGCACCGTGATATACAGCACTGACACCAGCACTGTGATATACAGCACTGACACCTGCACCGTAAGCAGCCCCAGGAGGAAGTCAGCATAGCACAGGGATGGTGGGAGCACCTCATAATGAGCATATCACAGGGATGGTGGGAGCCCCTCATAATATGCACAGCAGAGGTACAGCCCCAGGAGGAAGTCAGCACAGCACAGGGATGGTGGGAGCCCCTCATAATAAGCAGCCCCAGGAGGAAGTCAGCACAGCACAGGGATGGTGGGAGCCCCTCATAATAAGCAGCCGCAAGAGGATGTCAGCATAGCACAGGGATGGTAGGAGCCCCTCATAATGAGCATAGCACAGGGATGGTGGGAGCCCCTCATAATATGCACAGCAGAGGTACAGCCCCAGGAGGAAGTCAGCACAGGGATGGTGGGAGCCCCTCATAATAAGCAGCCCCAGGAGGAAGTCAGCACAGCACAGGGATGGTGGGAGCCCCTCATAATGAGCATAGCACAGGGATGGTGGGAGCCCCTCATAATATGCACAGCAGAGGTACAGCCCCAGGAGGAAGTTAGCACAGCACAGGGATGGTGGGAGCCCCTCATAATAAGCAGCCCCAGTAGAAATAGGACACCGCTCAACCTCTTCAAACAGGAGGGTACGGGCATATAGTACGGTGTGCTTTTTTTGGACAAGGAAGTGAGCCAAATGAAGAAAGACGGTCTGTGTGCTTGATTAAAAAAATCGTTTATAGACATATACATGGCCTACTGGTCACATGTGTTGAATACCTCCGAGATCCATGCCTCATTCATTTTTAGAAATGTGAGGTAGTTAACACTGTCGTGAGTACGCTTATCGGTCACGATCCCCCCTGCTGCGCTGAACGTCCTTTCTGACAGGACACTGGACAAGGGGCAAGCCAACAGTTCGATTGCAAATTGGGCAAGCTCTGGCCAGAGGTCAAGCCTGCCCACCCAGTAGTCCAGGGGTTCATCACTCCTCAGAGCATCCACATCGGCCGTTAACCCGATGCAGTCGGACACCTGAGGGTCTAGGCGTTCCCTGATGCTGGATCCGGATGACACCTTTCGAAGGGTCGGCTGAAAGAATGACCTCATATCAGAAGTCACCAACACATCTTCAAACCGGCCTCTTCTTGCAGGCGCTGTTGGATTGGTACCCGCAACTCCTTCTCTGGGAGTGGGAATTGCTCTGCCAGTGCACGCAAAAGCAGAATGCAGCATTTCGCGAAGCAAGGCCTGGAAGTGCTCCATTCTGACAGCCCTCTGTGACGACGGTAACATTTCCGCCATTTTGTGTTTGTACCGGGGGTCTAAGTACGTTGCCACCCAGTACTGGTCGTTGACCCTTATGCTTTTTATACGGGGGTCCCTGTTAAAACACTGGAGCGTGAAGGCCCCCATTTGCACTAAACTGGAAGCGATGTGGTGGCCTGGCTCCTGCTCATCATCCAGGATAATGTCGTCCTCTTCATTCTGCTCTCCCCATCCACGCACAACAACAGGGATCCCAGAAAGGTTTAAAGCATGCTCTTCTTGCTCCTCCTCATCTGCCCCGGCACCATCCTCCTCTGACTCCTCTTCAGACTCCTGTTGTTCACTTGTCTCAGATAGAGTAGCCCCCCCTGGGAATTCATCCAGCATTGCGACTTCCTCATCTTCCCGCCCCTGCTCCTCCACAGCTTGATCAATGACACGACGCAATGCACGCTCCATAAAGAAGGCATAAGGTACCATGTCACTGATGGCGCCATGGCTGCGACTGACCAGTTTGGTGATCTCCTCAAATGGCCGCAGAAGTCTGCATGCGTCACGCATGAGCAGCCACTGGCGCGGTGAAAAAAAACCCAGCTCCCCAGAACCTGTTCTGCCGCAGAGTTCATACAGGTAGACGTTAACTGCACGTTTCTGCTGGAGCAGCCTATCAAGCATATAGAAGGTTGAGTTCCATCGCGTCGGGCAATCGCAAATAAGACGTCTGACCGGAAGATTGTGTCGCCGCTGAATGTCAGTAAGGCGAGCCATGGCCGTGTAAGATCTTCTGAAATGGGCCGAGATTTTCCTTGCCTGCGGCAAGATGTCCTGGACCCCAGGGTATTTGACAACGAATCGCTGCACGACCAAGTTTAAGACGTGTGCCATGCATGGCACGTGCGTGATTTTGCCCTGTTTCAATGCGCTAAGCAGTTTGGCACCGTTGTCACACACCACTTTACCAACTGTCAAATTGAGTGGTGTTGGCCACTGATCTGCCTGTGAACGCAAAGCTGAAAGGAGTGCCGGGCCAGTGTGGCTCTTGGCTTCCAGGCACAACAGACGCAGCACGGCATGGCAACGTCTCACCTGGCATGTCGAATAGGTTCTGGGGAGCTTGGGCGGCGCAGCGGAAGAGATGCTAGCAGTGAAAAAGGCGGAGTCAGCCGAGGATGAGAGGGAGGAGGATGGAGTAGGAGGAGGAGGAGAAGAAGAGCCAGGCCTGCATACAATCCGTGGCAGTAAAACCAAATCTACACGGGTGCCACGGGTTACATGCTTGACGGCCGTCAGAAGGTTCACCTAGTGGGCAGTAAAAGTGATATACCTTCCCTGTCTGTGTTTGCTAGACCACGTGTCTGTGGTCAGATGTATCTTGGCACCGACACTGTGTGCCAGAGAAACATTCACTTGCCGCTGAACATGGCCATATAGCTCTGGGATGCCCTTCTCTGATAAATACTTCCTTCCTGGGACCTTCCATTGTGGTGTTCCAATGGCCACAAATTTGCGAAAGGCCTCCGAGTCCACCAGTAGTTGGCGGGCTATGAGTTCTGACAAGCCAGCCGTCAACCGTTGGGCAAGAGGTTTATCCGGCGTCATCATTTTTTTACGCTCGAACATTAGGCCCACGGAAGCCTGCCTTTTTGCAGAAAACCGTGAGCTTGGCGTGATGGAAGGTGGAGTGGAGGACAATTGTGAGGAGAGAGGAGAAGGAGAAGTAGAAGACGAGGCTGGACGGTGAGAGCCTGGAGTGTGGCTTTGTGTGTTCCGTTGCTCCCACTGGGCTCGGTGATGGCTGCTCATGTGCCTTCTTAAGGCGGTCGTCCCTAGGTGAGTGTTTGGCTTACCGCGACTAATGCGTTGACTGCAAAGATTGCAGATGGCAACGCTATTGTCAGCAGCGGACACGTTAAAAAAAGCCCACACTGCGGAGCCATGTGCCAGTGTCCTAGGAGCGCCAGATGTGACCGTACATGGTCGATGACTCGCTACTGATACATTTGCAGTCTGCTTTGTCCCTCCTGTGCAATGTAAGTTATTCCTGCTTCTCCTCCCTATCTGCTGGTCCATATCTCCCTCTGAACTCCCCTCCTCTTCCTCTCTTGTGGGCACCCACGTGACATCACTAGACACGTCATCATCGACGTCACCTTCCCCACCGCTATAAGTAGAGATCTCGGAGTAGGCAGCAACACCGGTGACCAACCTCCTCCTTGAGCTGATCTGGGTACTGTCGTCAGACTGCTGAGTGGCGGTTGTTGCTACCTCCTCTTCCTGATCCAATACCAAGAGTGGCTGCACATCAGAAATGTCTTGATATGGATCGGAAAATAATTCCTGTGACTCAAGCGGAAGGTATGTGGTGGTGGTGGTGGTGTTGTTGGTGGTAGTGTCTTTGGGGGTGCACATAGCAGAGAGTGAAGAAGAGGGTGCAGATCGAGAGGATGAGGAGAGTGCAGAAGAGTAAGGCTGAGTGAGCCACTCAACCAAGTCTGGTGCGTCCTTTAAAGTAATTGAACGCACCTTCTGCAACTTCCCACTTTGGCTCAAGCCTGTTGCTCCTGCCCTACCCCTACCATCCCTGCGGAAGGGCCTGCCTCTTTCTCGGCCTGTCATTTTTTAAATGAACCTGTGACAAAACTCTCAGTCCCTATACTGATAAAGGACTGCTGCAGTATAGGGCAGCAGTCAGCAGTAGTGCACCTCAACCCTATGTATTGTGGACCTATACCAGTCCTTACGGAATAGCAGACTGTACCTCACTCAACCCTATGTACTGTAGTACCCTATACCTTACCAGTCCTTATAAGGACCTTTGTGGAACAAGTAGGTTATGAATGATTAGCAGACTGTACCTCAGTCTCTATACTGATAAAGGACTACTGCAGCAGAAGGGCAGCAGTCAGCAGTAGTGCACCTCAACCCTATGTATTGTGGACCTATACCAGTCCTTACGGAATAGCAGACTGTACCTCACTCAACCCTATGTACTGTAGTACCCTATACCTTACCAGTCCTTATAAGGACCTTTGTGGAACAAGTAGGTTGTGAATGATTAGCAGACTGTACCTCAGTCCCTATACTGATAAAGAACTACTGGAGCAGAAGGGTAGCAGTCAGCAGTAGTGCACCTCAACCCTATGTATTGTGGACCTATACCAGTCCTTACGGAATAGCAGACTGTACCTCACCCAACCCTATGTACTGTAGTACCCTATACCTTACCAGTCCTTATAAGTACCTTTGTGGAACAAGTAGGTTGTGAATGATTAGCAGACTGTACCTCAGTCCCTATACTGATAAAGGACTACTGCAGCAGAAGGGCAGCAGTCAGCAGTAGTGCACCTCAACCCTATGTATTGTGGACCTATACCAGTCCTTAAGGAATAGCAGAGTGTACCTCATCCAACCCTATGTACTTTAGTACCCTATACCTTACCAGTCCTTATAAGGACCTTTGTGGAACAAGTAGGTTGTGAATGATTAGCAGACTGTACCTCAGTCCCTATACTGATAAAGGACTACTGCAGCAGAAGGACAGCAGTCAAGTATAATATTCTTTCTATATTTGGAAGAAAGAATATTATACGTGTACAAGCCTATTACCATACCAGTCCTGAAAAGAACCTTTGTGGACCTAATAGTAACAGCTACTGATTAAACTGACTGTCCCTCACTGCCTCACACACAGCTTCCTGCCTGTCCCTATTTAAACTGACAAAACAGAGGCTGCTGGAACAATAACTTGAATAGCACTTTTGTGGACCTAATAGTAACAGCTAATGATTAAACTGACTGTCCCTGCAGCACAGAGCGTCCTGTCCCTCTCTCTACACTGACAAAAGACAGGCTGCTGCAAAATCAGTAGCACAGCAGTGCCTCAAACCTATATCCTGAACTAAACCTAACACCTATACCAGTCCTGAAAATAACTTTTGTGGACCAAATAGCTAGCGATTTGGGTCACTGCAGTCTCTCCCTGCTCCACACAGCAACCTCTCCCTATAGTGACAGAAGAAAGAATGTAAAATGGCCCCCGGATCGGGTCTATTTATAAGTTAGGGGGAATGTCCAAGTGTCCATGTGCTGTAATGTCTCAATTGGCTGTCCTGTATAGTGATGGACGAACTTCCGACGGGACGTTTCGCGAAAGCGAAATGCGAACGGACCCAAACGTTCGCGAAACCGAACGTTCGCCGCGGGCCCCATTGACTTCAATGGGAGGCGAACTTTGCAAACCTTCATGTCGAATTTGCGGCCACGTGGTAATTATTAGGGGGTAAAACGTAGTCCCACCATCTGGACAATGACATAATACATGTATGAGGTGAATTTGGGATCGATAACTACAAGCATTTTTATTTTATTTGGGAAATTGTTCTAACAATTCAGGACTATGGAGCTAATGAAGGCAATGGAGGAGAGGGAAGGTCAGGGACCAGGGTAGGCAAAGAAGAGGGTGCAGGAGATGATCACCAGCAGCGTGACATACCGGAATGACACATGCACCGTGATAGAGGCATCTGACAGCAGCACCGTAATACAGAGCACTGACAGCAGCACCGTGACATACAGCGCTGACAGCAGCACCGTGACATACAGCGCTGACAGCAGCACCGTGACATACAGCGCTGACAGCAGCACCGTGACATACAGCGCTGACAGCAGCACCGTGACATACAGCACTGACAGCAGCACCGTAAGCAGCCCCAGGAGGAAGTCAGCACAGCACAGGGATGGTGTGATCCCCTCATAATAAGAACCCCCAGGAGGAAGTCAGCACAGCACAGGGATAGTGTGATCCCTTCATAATAAGAACCCCCAGGAGGAAGTCAGCACAGCACAGGGATATCATAAGCAGCCCCAGTAGAAATATGACACCGCTCAACCTCTTCAAAGAGGAGGGTAGGGGCATATAGTACGGTGTGCTTTTTTGGGTCAAGGAAGTGAGCAGACTGTACGTCAGTCCCTATACCGCTGAAGGACTGCTGCAGTATAGGGCAGCGGTCAGCAGTGGTGCACGTCAACCCTATCTATTGTGGACCGATAGCGGTCCTTACAGAACAGCAGACTGTACCGCACTCAAGCCTATGTACCGTAGCACCCTATACCAAGTTACCAGTCCTTATAAGAACTTTTGTGGACCAAGCAGGTTGTGTATTAGTGTTTAGCAGACTGTACGTCAGTCCCTATACCGCTGAAGGACTGCTGCAGTATAGGGCAGCGGTCAGCAGTGGTGCACGTCAACCCTATCTATTGTGGACCGATAGCGGTCCTTACAGAACAGCAGACTGTACCGCACTCAAGCCTATGTACCGTAGCACCCTATACCAAGTTACCAGTCCTTATAAGAACTTTTGTGGACCAAGCAGGTTGTGTGTTAGTGTTTAGCAGACTGTACGTCAGTCCCTATACCGCTGAAGGACTGCTGCAGTATAGGGCAGCGGTCAGCAGTGGTGCACGTCAACCCTATCTATTGTGGACCGATAGCGGTCCTTACAGAACAGCAGACTGTACCGCACTCAAGCCTATGTACCGTAGCACCCTATACCAAGTTACCAGTCCTTATAAGAACTTTTGTGGAACAAGCAGGTTGTGTGTTAGTGATTAGCAGACTGTACGTCAGTCCCTATACCGCTGAAGGACTGCTGCAGTATAGGGCAGCGGTCAGCAGTGGTGCACGTCAACCCTATCTATTGTGGACCGATAGCGGTCCTTACAGAACAGCAGACTGTACCGCACTCAAGCCTATGTACCGTAGCACCCTATACCAAGTTACCAGTCCTTATAAGAACTTTTGTGGACCAAGCAGGTTGTGTGTTAGTGTTTAGCAGACTGTACGTCAGTCCCTATACCGCTGAAGGACTGCTGCAGTATAGGGCAGCGGTCAGCAGTGGTGCACGTCAACCCTATCTATTGTGGACCGATAGCGGTCCTTACAGAACAGCAGACTGTACCGCACTCAAGCCTATGTACCGTAGCACCCTATACCAAGTTACCAGTCCTTATAAGAACTTTTGTGGAACAAGCAGGTTGTGTGTTAGTGATTAGCAGACTGTACGTCAGTCCCTATACCGCTGAAGGACTGCTGCAGTATAGGGCAGCGGTCAGCAGTGGTGCACGTCAACCCTATCTATTGTGGACCGATAGCGGTCCTTACAGAACAGCAGACTGTACCGCACTCAAGCCTATGTACCGTAGCACCCTATACCAAGTTACCAGTCCTTATAAGAACTTTTGTGGACCAAGCAGGTTGTGTGTTAGTGTTTAGCAGACTGTACGTCAGTCCCTATACCGCTGAAGGACTGCTGCAGTATAGGGCAGCGGTCAGCAGTGGTGCACGTCAACCCTATCTATTGTGGACCGATAGCGGTCCTTACAGAACAGCAGACTGTACCGCACTCAAGCCTATGTACCGTAGCACCCTATACCAAGTTACCAGTCCTTATAAGAACTTTTGTGGAACAAGCAGGTTGTGTGTTAGTGATTAGCAGACTGTACGTCAGTCCCTATACCGCTGAAGGACTGCTGCAGTATAGGGCAGCGGTCAGCAGTGGTGCACGTCAACCCTATCTATTGTGGACCGATAGCGGTCCTTACAGAACAGCAGACTGTACCGCACTCAAGCCTATGTACCGTAGCACCCTATACCAAGTTACCAGTCCTTATAAGAACTTTTGTGGAACAAGTGAGTTGTGAATGTTTAGCAGACTGCAGCAGAAGGGCAGCAGTCAAGTATAATATCCTTTCTATATTTGGAAGAAAGAATATTATACATGTACAAGCCTATTACTGTACCACTGATACCAGTCCTGAAAAGAACCTTTGTGGAACTAATAATAACAGCAAGTCTTTAAAATTACCCTCACTGCCTGACAACACTGCTTCCTTCCTGTCCCTATACAAATTGGCAAAAAAAGAGAACGATTAGTGGTTACTGGAACAGCTCTTTTGTGGACCTTGATAGTAACAGCTAATGATGATGATGATGATGATGATGATGAAAGACTAATCTGGCTGTCCCTGTAGCATACACCGTCCTTTCCCTTTCTCTAAACTAACAAAAGACACTCAGGCTGCTGCAAGAATCAGCAGCACAGCAAACCTATCAACACCTAACACCTATACCAGTCCTGAAAAGAACTTTTGTGTACCAAATAGCTAGTGGTTTATCTCTCCCTACTCCACACAGGAACCTGTCCCTATCGTAACAGAAGAAAGAATGTAAAATGGCCACCGGATCGGGTGTATTTATAGGTTAGGGGGAATGTCCAAGTGTCCATGTGCTGTCATGTCTCAATTGGCTGTCCTGTATCACATGATAAACGTGTCACCAAAGGTTAAAGTTCTTGTATACATTAAACACGTAAGTCCGCCGCGGCGAACGACGGAAAAAGGCGTTCGAACGTGCGGACCGCGAATGTCGGAAATTCGCCGCGAAACGACCGCCGGGCGAAACGTTCGTCCATCACTAGTCCTGTACCCCATGATGGATGTGTCATCATAGGTCAAAGTTCTTTTACACAGTAAACACGGAAGTCTGCCGGGAAAACAGCGGCAATAGTCCGCCGATCGGGCGGACGGCGAACAGCTGAAATTTGCCGCGAAACGACCACCGGGCTAACCGTTCGGCCATCCCTACTGGCAAACTTCATATCATTGAAGGAGGGATGAATGGAAAAATGTACCAAGACATTCTTGATAAAAATCTGCTGCCATCTACCAGGATGATGAAGATGAAAACTAGGGTGAACATTTCAGGAAGACAATGATGCCAAACACAAAGCCAAGGAAACTCTCAATTGGTTTTAAAGAAAGCAAATAAAGCTGCTAGAATGGCCCAGCCAATCACCTGACTTGAATCCAATAGAAAATATATGGAAAGAACAAAAGATCAGAGTTCATAGAAGAGGCCCACGGAACCTTCAAGATTTAACCACTTAAGGACTGCCCACTGCATATATACTGCAACAAGGCGGCCCTGTTGCGCGAAATGATGTACCCATTTGTCGTTTCGTGCACGAGTCACTGTGAGCGCGCATGGGGAGACGGTGCGTGGGTCTGGCGGCTGCGATGTCTGCCAGCCACCCGCGATCGCTCCTCAGATAGGCAGAACGGGTATCTACCTTTGTAAACAAAGCATATTCCCATTCTGACAGGAGAGTACAGTTTTTTTGGGGATATTTATTATAGCAAAAAGTAAAAAATATTGTTTTTTTTTCAAAATTGTCATTTCTGTTTTTTGTTCATAGCGCAAAAAATAAAAACCATGATCAAATGACACCAAAAGAAAGCTCTATTTGTGGGGAAAAAAAGGACATAAATTTTGTTTTGCTACAACGTCGCACGACCACGCAAATTTCAGTTAAAGCGACTCAGTGCCATATTTAAAAAAATAGCCTAGTTATTAAGCGGGTAAATCCTTCCAGTCCTTAAGTGGTTAAAGACTGTGTGGAAGAATAGGCCAAAATCACACCTGAGCAATGCATGTGACTATGAATACTAGCACATTATGGCTTTACCTTGTGTAAAGGACTAGTATCAAATGTAGGGCTTTAACCACTTACAGACCGGACCATTTTGCTGGTCAAAGACCAGACCACTTTTGCGATTCGGCACTGCGGCGATTTAACTGACAATTGCGCGGTCATGCGACATGGCTCCCAAACAAAATTGACATCCTTTTTTTCTCACAAATAGAGCTTTCTTTTGGTGGTATTTGATCACCCCTGCGGTTTTTATTTTTTGTGCTATAAACAAAAATAGAGCGACAATTTTGAAAAAAAAACGCATTATTTTTTACTTTTTGTTATGATAAATATCCCCCAAAATTATATTAAATTTTTTTTCCCTTAGTTTAGGCCGAAACGTATTCTTCTACATATTTTTGGTAAAAAAAATCACAATAATCAATTATTGATTGGTTTGCCCAGAAGTTACAGCGTTTACAAAATAGGGATAGTTTTATGGCATTTTTATTAATAATTTTTTTTTTTTTACTAGTAATGGAGGCGATCAGTGATTTTTTATTGTGACTGCAACATTATGGCGGACACATCGGACATTTTTGACACATTTTTGGGACCATTGTAATTTATACAGCAATCACTGCTATATAAATGCAGTGATTCCTGTGTAAATGACACTGGCAGTGAAGGGGTTAACCAGTGGGTGGCAGTGTAGGGGTTAAGTGTTCCTAGGGGCGTGTTACTAACTGTGGGGGGGGGCCTGGGCTTTCATTTAGTGAACACTGATCTCTGCTCCAATCACATGGAGATCAGCGTCACTAGTTGCTAGGCATAATTTCTCCATTCAGCCGTCCCGTGAGACGATCGCGGGTACGCCCGTGGGGATCGAGTCCGAGGGACCCGCGACCGGACTCACGGGGGTCTCAACTGGCATGCGAGGGCGCAGATGGCAGGGCGGCATTGAAGATTGGATGTACCTGTACGCCAATATGCCTGCCCATGCCATTCTGCCGACGTACATCGGCGTGCGCTGGTCGGGAACCGGTTAAAGGACACTGCCACTCGCTGGTTCTTTTTAAGGGCTTTATTTGCCCATTTTTACTAAAAGCAAGTTCAGTAAACAAATATAGGTTTCCCTTGCAGGGGTTTTCAGCATTCCTTTGTCCATCAACAAAATGACATTCTGCCTTGTTGGCTCTCACTTGCGGCACTGCTTCTCTGGCCTTACACTCCAGGCCCTTGTCTGTCTCGTACAGACTGTTTTACCGACCGCCTCTTGCTGCACTGGCTCCCCCATGGAGCCCTCCTGACTCCTGGTACTCAGACTTCCTATCTGCTGGGGTGGAGCCCAGAACTATGATCAGGTTACTACTAAAAGCCCAGCACACACTTGACCAATCAGTATGCTGGCTGTCTTCAAAATCAGGACCCAGGACTGGGGATTTTATCCCACTCCAATCTCTCAAAAATCCCTGGGCTCCATTTTCCAAAGTGGACTTTTCTAAGAAAGGAGGAAACTGAAAAGCCAGTTTCCTCTTCATGTTACATGCTCCCTGGATCCCCTCAAGCTGTCCGGTTGAGAATTCTGGGTCCCAGCCTCCTTCTAGACCCTGACCGGGCAACGCTCTGCCACACTTGCAGGTTCCAGGAAAAAAAAACACACACACACACACACACACACACACACACACACACACACACACACACACACACACACACACACACACACACAGAGCTTCCTGCTATTTAGGAGGCAGTCCTTGAAATGTTATGCCAGAAGTGGTGCAGTTACTCACAGCTGCAAAATATGTGAAGAAAGGAACCTGAAGAGGCGCAACCTCAAAAACATGTATCTGGAAGCCTCTGCAAACATACAGTAGATCATAGTTTAGTAATACCACCAGATGAGTACCTCTTATGAGCTGCTTCACTGACTGACAGAGAGCGAGTTCATTGGTATGCTAGGAAGAACTATAAATACACAACTTTAACATATCAAAATATCATTAAAAGTAATTACTGGACACATATGTATGTGGAGTTTAATGGCCGTGGCCTTTTATTATAGGTATATATAATGTGATATATAATCCATTTCACTTTTATAATATAACTGATAATAATACATAAACAACAAAATCATTACAACGGCTTAGCTATCAGAGCTCAAGGCAATTAAATAAGTAAAAAACAGATCCCTTTTCAAAGAAAAGGACAAACAACCTCATAATAAGCCGCGACATGGGAAGGGATGGAGGGATGTGATCTTTTCTTCTTGTCTGGTAAACAGCTTGTCTGGTGCAGCTTCTGATGCATTCTTTTCCTTTTTAAAGGTGATCAACTCGTGGCATGGCCATTAGTATTCCAGTGGGCCAATCACAGGTAAGTAATTGTAACCGTTCAAAAATTTGTTAATTATGACAAAAAAATAAAAATAAATTCTGTTTATTTAAATTAATCTGCCAGCATCCCATACATAGTGGGCGGGGACAATGCTTGCCCCTCCCACTATTATTATTATGGAGATTGCAAATCATGGTATTCCAGTCATCCAGAGAATATTGCTCCCCATGTTTAGTAACCGTTTAAAAGGATTTGTTGGTTGTTTTGTTGCTTCTTCTGTACCAAAAATATATACATATTTTAGTAGAATTACCTACTTTGGCTGTCCATTTCATTGATCACAAAGCTAGTGGGTTACCTTGATGTCACTATAACTGCTGATGTTTATAAACTATTTATGGTTATCAACACTAATAACACCAATCAATATAGTGGTTTTGATAATTAAAAATGTATATACTGTGCAGAACTACTAAACTAATCATTGGTTATTTAAAGTTATTAATAATTACTTTCCTTATCAACGGAGAGGAAGCAATTTCCTTTAACTGCCAAAAGTCCGCACAGAGCTTGAGGTCAAACAACAGGCAATCTGTTTCATGCAATTTGAAATCCCCACCGTTGCTCTTAGGTATAGACGTTGCTATGTTTCTAATAGAAATAAAACTGATAGTGTAGTAATGATAAATCAAATCCCGCCTTCCCCATTTTATAGCTTTTGAAAAGACTTCAGCAAGTGTACTGGAATAGCCCATCGCTATATTTGCAGAACACAACCGGCAAGGATACACAATAGAATTTGCTAAAACAAAATCCTTGCAATGTGTATTGCTGAGCTGAAGAGCACTGATTTATTTTTCTCAGCAAGACGTGAAATTCACTTTAAAATGGCCTTCTTCAGCAAGTGACTGAGGAGGTAACTGTTTTTACGACTGGTGCAAACAGGGTGACTATCCTCAGTAGCAAAACACTTGTGCTATCTGCTATCCCCATAATGGTTATAAATCCTGATAGAAGTATATCTAGGGAATGGCCTAAATATACGTACATTTTTGCGAGGAAAAAAAACACTGTGCACTTGAAAGGACAAATTTAATAGAATTATATTATTGCTCGGTTTTTTGGGCAAAATAATAGATTGTGTGGCCATACAAGGACAATTTTCTTCAACTTGTTGTTGTATATTATGTGAATTTTTGCTGAAATCTCTGTCTGTATTTGTCCGCATGCTATTAATACATTGATTTTCTTGGTTTTTAATGTACACTGGGGTTTCAACACATTGTTCCTTTATTTTAGGATCCTTAAAAGGTTTTTGTCTCTACCACAAGAGTGTTTATCTTGCATAAAATGCTACTATACACATCTCCAGAAATGTTTATCGTCCAGATACAGCATTTTGCATATCAACTGAACTTTTTAAATCTCAGAGGCAGCCAAAAATCATTTTCAGTGGTGGAAAATATATCTGCTAGAAGTTAGATAATATTTGAAGATGTGTATCAACAGAAATCCAATCAAGCCATCTGTGATAGTCAAGGATTTTGGATTATAAAAACATATAGCTCTTTTTCTCGAGGCCCTCTGCCCAGCACCTGCTAAAAACCCAGATTGAAATTTCTTGTCTCACTAGCTCTCTCCCAGGGGCAATAGCCCCAGGAGAGCTGAATCCCTCCCTGGAGATGAAACAACCCTCTGGAAAGTATTCCCAAATATTTATCACCTCCCCTGCCACATTTAAGATGTCACCTTCAAGAGATTGGATGGGGCGTGAAAAATATTCATATAGGACATTTGACCCCACCCCCGGAACTGTATTCTGGAAGCTTCTCCCAGAAGCAGGAGGGAGAAATTAAACACCCAGCTAGGAAACCCTGATCAGACCAAAACAATAGATTACTGCTCCACTAACTGCAGTAAAGCAAAAAAAAAAAAAAAAAAGAAAGAGCCTAATTAGCGTATTAGAAGGGTGCTACACTGATAACCAGTTCTCACTAACTTGCTCACTGGCTCTTGATAGCTCTTGTTAGTCTCACACACTAGCTCTGGTTCATTTACTAGCCCTGTCTCATTCCCTATTCCTATTTTCACACTAGCTCTGGATCCCTTAATATAGCATTCTCTTACTCACTAGTTTAGTTTTGTTTCACTTACTGACTAACATTGTCTAACATACTAGTTGTCTCTCACATGCTAGCCCTGTCTCGCACACTATCTCTCACCACGTGTTTTAACGGAAACTCACACCAGTCACAGCGTCCACTAAATCTCTATTTTAAGTGGTTGTAAAGGTAGAAGGTTTTTTTATCTTAATGCATTTTCTGCATTGAGGTAAAAAAGATTCTGTGTTCACTCCCCCACCCCCAGTCCCTCTATATAGTTACCTGAGCCCAATCTCGATCCAGCGTTGTGTCCAAGAGCAGAAGCTCTCTCTGCTCTCTCTATCATCACTTGACATGGAGGAAGCAGTGGGAGCCATTGGTTCCTGCTGCTGTCAATCACAGCCTGTGAGGAGAAAGTGGCCAAGCTGCACTGTGTGTGTTGATGCACAGAGTGTAGCTCGGGATCAAGCCCGCACAAGTGCCCCCATAGCTTGCCGCTAGGTCACTCAGCAGGAGGGAGGAGCCATATGGACCCCAGAAGAAGATGTACGTCCCTACTTTGGGGATGGATATAATTGTTATGGCATTGTTATGGCAGCAGCGATCGGAGGCGTTCGCATCTGTTTCCTTACTAGGTACGGAGATGAGTGAGGGGAAGATGGCCCCCACCCGTCTCTATACCATAGCAGGGTGGAAGTGACGTCAAAACGTCACTTCCGCCCATACTTCTTAAAGGCATTTTTTTTTATGTCATTTTTTCAAAATTAAATTTTTTTTTTTTTGCATTTAAAGTGGAGGGCCACCATGAAAAAAAAAAATACATTAAAAATTAGAAAAAAAAAACTAAAAAAAATGAATTTTTTTTTTTTTAACTTACCAGAAATGCCTGTTGTTAGGCACATCATCCTAATCTGCCTCTTCCTCATCCGTGGAGATCTTCTGGTCTTCTCTCCTCTGTGCGGCGTCTTCTGGGTAATGGGTCGCGTTGTGTTCTGGGAACTGTGTGTCCCAGAACACAGCGCGCCCCATTCACAAAGCGCTGCGTGACTCGCGCATGTGCAGTAGGAAACGGGCAGAGGAGCCACAAGGCTCCACCGCCTGTTTCCCTTAGCCAAAATGGCAGCGCCAGGACCCGAGACCGAGGGACGGGTCAGCCTCGGGCGGCCGACATCGCGGGCGCCCTGGACAGGTAAGTGTACTTATTAAAAGTCAGCAGCTACAGTGTTTGCAGCTGCTGACTTTTACATTTTTTTTTTGTAAAACCGGCCCTCCTCTTTAAGTCCAAATATGAGATCTAAGGTCTTTTTGACCCCAGATCTCATATTTAAAAGGTCCTTTCATGCTTTTTTCTATTACAAGGGATGTTTAAAAGGAATAAAAGTGACACTTTTTTTTTAAACAGTGTAAAAATAAAAAATAAAAGGTAAAATAAATAAGAAAACATTTTAAACACGCCCCGTCCCGCCGAGCTCACATGCAGAAGCGAACACATACGTGAGTAGCGCTCGCATATGAAAACGGTGTTCAAACCACACATATGTGGTATCGCCGCGATTAGTAGAGCGAGAGCAACATTTCTAGCTGTAGACTTTCTCTGTAACTCAAAACATGCAACCGGTAGAATTTTTAAAATGTCGCCTATGGAGATTTTTAAGGATAAACGTTTGTCGCCATTCCAGGAGCGGGCGTAATTTTGAAGCATGACATGTTGGGTATCAATTTACTCGGCATAACATTATCTTTCACAATATAAAAGGAAAAATTGGGCTAACTTTACTGTTGTCTTATTTTTTCATTCAAAATGTGTATTTTTAAAAAAAAAAAGTGTGCTTGTAAGACCCCTGCACAAATACGGTGTGGCAGAAAGTATTGCAATTACCGTCATTTTATTCTCTAGGGTGTTCAAAAAAAAATTATAATGTTTGGGGGTTCTAAGTAATTTTCTAGCAAAAAAATTGTTTTTAACTTGTAAACACCGAGTCTGAAAAAGAGGCGTGATCTTTAAGTGGTTAAAAAATGCTTAAAATTACTTTAAAGCATTCACAGATTCAGCTTAATTTGTATTGTTTTAATGAAAGGAACTGAAGAAGTGGCATGGCAAGCTATAAATCATTCAAAATTACAGAGCAAGTGAATGCAACTAACTACAACTAGATATACCATGGCCTGTATAAATGAAAACCTTCACAGGCAATGAAAAGAAAAGGAAAATGGCGCAAGAAATATTTACAGAAAAGATATTGGGAAATAAAGTGAATTAAACGTGAAAATACTGAAGAAAAGTTCACTTGGTCATCGGTTCTCTGCAGTCAAAGTCTGATGTTTGCAAGAATCACTGGCCCTCTTAAAAGGTGACTTAGTAGTTTTGATTTCAAATTAGAGCTGCCACTACCAACAGCTTATTATTGTCCAAAGTGAAGGTGTTTCAGATCTAATTACACGCAATCAAAGGGTCTAAGGGGTGTATCGTGTATTAGAGTATATTATTATGACATACCCTTAATGCCAACTACACTCATCTATATTTCTACCTGACAAGGTTTCACAATCTGACAACCAGCCATTTATTTAATGGAATGAAATTACTATTTATTAAATATCAAATTAGACTTTTGACATTTTTGTTAATGATCAGCAAATGTTATAGGGTAATATGGTGTTTAATACTATTTTCCCATTCTCTTCCTATAGTTTTGGATTTGTCATATCTCACTATCATCACAGGCTGGCCATTGCATATTAGCACAGGTAGGATTTTGGTGACCAAAATCTTCAAAGACTCATAACTGTGTAGAGTTATGAGTTAATCTGTAAAAGTAAAGGCCTTGGCTGTTGATCTGATATGCGTAAAGGCCAAACACAAATGTTTTATGCTTGGTATAACCAGTACCAACTTAAAAAGACCAAATTATTAATAACTTGCCCATATTCTATAAAAGAGCTGGCATGTTTGAAGTTTAACACTTCTCTTTGCCCAACTAGGCTTTTGGTTTGTATTGGATAGCATAAGAATTATGAGTGATTCATTTTCTCCAGAAATCTCTCGCCGTGTGTTTCAGTGGAAACACACACCAGTCACAGCATCCACTGTTCCAATTCTGTAAAGTCTGTAAAACTCGTGGCCACAGCCAGACTGGGATTTGGATGCAGATGCATAGACTGGTTGTCAGGGCTGGGCCCAGCCCTTCCTTCTCTGAGCTGGCCGCTCAGCTGTCTGCTAATTGCCAGCTCCCATCTCTCTCCACAGTTACCCAGCTGTTGTTGATCCTGCTGGTCAGTCCTGCCTACTTAAGCCATCCAGTCCAGAGGAGCTCTGCCTTCGCCTTGGTCACATCACAAGAAACTATCTCCTGTGTTCCTGTTTAAAGGCTGGCTTTGCTAACATCTCTCCAGGCTACAGATCCTGCTTGCTATTCCACTACTTTGATCCCTTACTCCTGGCTTGGCTGACGATCCGTTCCAGTTACTGAACATTGGCTATGTTTTGACTATGTTTGTTCTTTTACTTGGATTTTGGATTATTATTAAACATGTGTGATTTAACTGTACTTCTGTCTTAGTCTGATTTCATGGTTTCTGACACTTGTATCCACACTATACTTTAGAGCTATATGAATTTAAGATTTGGCCTTCCTTTAATGCTGTAGTGCTAAAATGTCGTCTATGTTCCAAATTAATTCTGCCTTAACAGGAACATGACAGATCTGTTGTCACATACCTGTTAGGAAACAGAAGACCCAAGTGCCTCTGAAAATGAGAAAGATGGTGCTAAGGGACAGGAGGAGTCATGAGAACTGGACGATTTTGCTTGCAGAACCTAGGACTGGTGATGCCGACCAGGAAGATCCAGCAGCATGTGCAGGCAGGAGTACCAGTTAAGTAAGCAAACTAGATTGTAGATTCAGATTGGCAAAGTCATTGTCCGTCTTCCTTCCGTGTTAATATTTCTTCTTCCAACCAACCTGGGATGCAATGGCAAAAGCCGCATAGAGCCGCAAGGAGGACATAAAAAAAAAAGAATATAAATTGTTTTTTGGAGAACGTGATAAGATAAACAGAGTTTAAGTAGAAAAGAGTAGAAATAGAAGAGAAAAAATTCTAGTAGAAATAGGCTGTGGAGTGAGAGGGGGAATGGAAGTGGAGCGGGCTAAAAAGGGGACGGAGAGTTAGGACACTTGAATCACTGACTAGCTCCCAGCCCCCCCTCTAAAGGTATCTCTCAGGTTATAATAAAGGAAGCTCATGGGAGACACAGAGATCCCGATCTATGTTATCCACCCCAAAAGGACTGTTTTGTTCCCAGACAGGTCATAAACAGAGAGAAGGTCTAAGAGAATGGAGAGAATAGATAGAGAAGAAAGGAGTTTGGAAATCGAAGATGACATTAATAAAATGTATATCATATAATGGTCGCAGGCTTAATACGCCAGCAAAGAGACATAAAATCTTAAAAGAGGTTAAACAGTATAAAGCTGGGGTAATGTTCCTTCAGGAGATGCATATCTCCCAGGAAACTAATGTACAGCTCAAAAGATTACTTAATATGGTATTATGGGGATTCTACAACAAGAATAGCAAAGGGGGTAGCTATTGGGGTGGTGAGACGAGTGCAGCTCATATTGGAGGAAAGGATGACAGGTCCTGATGGTCGATACCTCTTCCTAAAAGGAAGATTATGTGAAATGGAATGTACTCTGGCAAACATCCATTGCCCAATCAGAACGAAATAAATAATTTGAGGCAGGTCATGGGGATTTTAAAAAGGGATTTTGACAAGAGATTTAAATTTCTGCTTGGAACCAAGAATTGTTAGTACGTCATGGGTACAGGGGTCTAGGAATGTACAGCTGAAAATAATAAAAAAATAAGTTATATCAGTGTCAAATGCTGGATGTATGGAGAGGGCAGCATCCTAAGGCACAGGACTATACATTCTATTCCCCTGTGCATGGGACATACTCAAGGATCCACTATAATGGTCGAACATAGGTTATTAGATCTGATGACCTAGATGAATATTGAAATAACAACATTGTCAGATCATTCCCTGGTGAACATGGAAATGAAGATACCAGGAGCTCAAAAAAAAATCGAATTCATGGAAATGAAATGAAGAACTAATACAGGGCAAAGAAGAGGAAGAGAAAGTAAAAGAGGAATTAGAACAATATTTCAAAATAAATGACACAAAGGAGATAACGGAGGCTACCCTTTGGGAGGCCCAGAAGGCCTATATTAGGGGCATACTGATTGAGATAGGATCAAGAAAAAAGGAAAGAAAAAAAAAATGGAAGTATTAATAAAAGAAATCTATGAATTAGATTAAAGGCATAAAAAAAGGGAGATGAGGAGCAGTTACAGGCATTAGTAATAAAAAGAAATGAATTAAAAGAACTAATGGACCAGGAGACGAGAGGGGTCTTTAATAGAATCACAAAAGAAAGATATTTATGGGGAAATAAAATGGGGAAATATCTGGCAAGAATACTGAAGAAGAAGAAATCTGTAAATTATATAGAAAAAATACAGAATAGGACTGAAGAGATGTTATTTCCAACAACAGAAATAGCGAAAGTGTTCCAGAATTATTATGGGGCATTATATTCAATAAAACAAAAGGAACAATAGGAAATAGAAGGAAACGGAAAAGATAAAATAGTTCCTAAAAGGTGCCAGATAACCCCAAGTAATAGAGAACAAGCTAATTGCCTTAGAAAAACCCCTAATAAAAGAAGAAATTAATACAGCTTTAACCACTTCAGCCCTGGAAGATTTGGCTGCTAAATGACTGGGCCATTTTTTGCGCTTCGGCACTGCGTCGCTTTAACTGACAATTGCACGGTTGTGCGACATTGCACCCAAAAAAAATTGACGTCCTTTTTTCCCACAAATAGAGCTTTCTTTTGGTGGTATTTGATCGCCTCTATGGTTTTTATTTTTTCACGCTATAAAAAACACAATATTTTGTACTTTTTTCTATAATAAATATCCCGATTTTTTATTTTTATTTTTTAAATAAAAATGTTTCTCGGTTTAGGCTGATATGTATTCTTCTACATATTTTTGGTAAAAAAAATCGCAATAGGCGTATATTGATTGGTTTGCACAAAAGTTATAGCGTCTACAAAATATTTTTGTATTTATTGTATGTGTATTTTGTATTTATATTTTTTATATTTATAGCATTTTTTTTTTTTACTAGTAATGGAGGAGATCTGCGATTTTTATCGGGACTTCGACATTATGGCGAATACATCAGACACTTCTGACACATTTTTGGGACCATTGGCATTTATACAGAGATCAGTGCTATAAAAATGCACTGATTACTGTAAAAATGTCACTGGCAGGGAAGGGGTTTACACTAGGGGGCAATCAAGGGGTTAACTGTGTTCCCTGCTACGTGTTTCTAACTGAAGGGGGAGGGGACTGACTAAAGAAAGTGATGGATCATGGTTCCTAGCTAATAGGAACACACGATCTGTGGCTCCTCTCAGATCAGAACAGGGAAGTGTGTGTTTGCACACACTCGTCCCTGTTCTGTCTCTCGTGCTCGCGTTTGCTCGTGGCCAGCCGTCATGCGACCATTGACCACGAGCATCAGCAACCTCGTTGTGTAGCGGGTGATCCCACTAGCTGACGTATAGCTATGACGGTTCACGGGATCCTGCCGACCTGCCGCAGTAAAATGATGGAGGCTGGTCAGCAAGAGATTAAAAGACTCGGCATCGGGAAAAACTCCAGGCCGAGATGGGTCCACAACCTATTATTTTAAAAAAAATTTAAGAAATTTTATTACCAAAATTATGTTCGTATGTGAATGGACTTGTAACAAATTATGTGATGGGAAGAGAAGTCCTGATGGCCTCAATTACAATTATTCCAAAGGAGGGAAAAGATTGCTCAAGTTACAGACCAATATCCCTGTTGAACGCAGACACAAAACTATTTGCAAAAGTTTTAGCCAAAAGAATGAAAGATCTGATGACCAATTTGGTGCACGCGGACCAAGTGGGGTTTATCCCTGGCCGAGAAGGAAGAGACAATGGGATGAGAACATTGCTCTTTCTTTAGAAAATTAGAGAGGCAAATACCCTAGGTCAGTGATGGCGAACCTTGGAACCCCAGATGTTTTGGAACTACATTTCCCATGATGCTCAACTACACTCCAGAGTGGATGAGCATCATGGGAAATGTAGTTCCAAAACATCTGGGGTGCCAAGGTTCGCCATCACTGCCCTAGGTCTACTCTTGTCAATAGATGCAGAAAAAGCATTCAACAGGGTGGACTGGAGATTTATGATGAACACCCTGGAAGCCATGGAAATAGGTCCAAGGATGGTCCAATGGATCAAGGTAATATATAAGCATCCAACTGCAATTGTAGCAGTCAGTGGGGCTTCATCTTCCCCTTTTGAAATATTCAATGAACGAGACAGGGGTGCCCCCTATCACCGCTATTATTTGTGATATCACTTGGACCAGTTCTGGCAATGATTAGGAATAGCCCAGACATAGGAGAGATTAAGATAGGAGATGAGGAGCATAAGATAGCAGCTTACGCTGATGATGTACTATTTTATATCTCTAATCCAAGGATTACAATGCCCAGTTTAATGAAGATGCTGAAATATTACGGATAACTATCAAACTTAAAAATGAATCTTTCTAAATCAGAGATTTTAAACAGAAATGTAAATAAACAGAAAGAACAGAGTCTACAACAAGAATTCCAATTTACATCGAAGACAGAATTAAAATACTTAGGAATAAGAATAACATCAGCCCCAGGGAAAACATACCAGTTAAATTATATCCCACTACTAAATGAAATAAAAGCAGAAATAAGGAAAATAGCAACAAGGTCCCTCTCATGGATAGGACGCATAAATACTATAAAGATGGTAATAGTACCAAAAGTTATGTACACATTTCAAATGTTGCCCATCTCTCTACCTCAGGCATATTTTAACCGGTTCCAGACCGGCGCACGCCGATGTACATCGGCAGAATGACACGGCTGGGCAAATGGCCGTACCTGTACGTCCCTTTGAATTTGTCATCACGTGCGCGCAGCCAGCCGAGAGCTCCGTGAGTAGGATCGCAGGTCCCGCAGACTCGATGTACACGGTGATACCCGCGATCATCTCACAGAGAGGAAGAACGGGGAGATGTTAATGTAAACAAGCATCTCCCCGTTCTGCCTAGTGAAAGTGTCACTGATCATAACTCCCTGTGACTGGGAGCTATGATCAGTGATGTGTCACAGATAGCCCATCCCCCCTACAGTTAGAACACATACTTAACATAAAAAGGGAGAAAAAACACTGCGCTATAGTTTGTGAAGAAATGGCCACAACGGCCACAACAGCAGCCAACACCAAAAACAAACAAAGTTCAACAGGTAAAATAATAAGAACGGTGTAGCGCTTCAAAAATAATAAATGTGATAAACATAAATTATAAAGGTAATAATAAAAATCGCAAAGATATAAATGCCTAGAGATAAAAGTCCAACATTAGGCGCTCATTCCACTATGTTGCTGGCATAGAAGTAACCAAGCCGTCACGAAGAAGGAAAATGGTGCACTAGGCGAAATGTATCCATGTGGGTCTACTCGATTGAAAACATCAGAGAAAAGTAGATAAATACTTCTTACCGGAACAGTTGGACCCACACAGTCATATGACGGTTGGATCTAAAAGGCTTGAGGTCACAGTCTGGGACCAAGGAGTATGAGGAGAGAGGTCTGTTGAGCTGATAGAAGAGCTCCAGGTGGTTGAAGGCTCAATGCTGGATCCTTTCAGGTGGAACGTCAAAGTAATCAAGCTCAAACGCAGCCCGTTGTACCAATACTCCAACCTCCCCCGGATGGGGAGAGGGGTGTTGTGAAGTATTAAACCAAAAAAATGGAGAAAAAGAAAGAAAAGCTCCACATGGTGCGGGTCAAACGATATAAAAAAATATTGGTTTATTGAAGTCAAAAGGTAATTAATGACTTAGTGATCACATAAAAAACAAAATAAAATTAAAAGCAATGTGGGGTGCCAACAGCTGG
Organism: Lithobates pipiens; assembly: GCF_037356315.1. Taxonomy (NCBI): domain Eukaryota; kingdom Metazoa; phylum Chordata; class Amphibia; order Anura; family Ranidae; genus Lithobates; species Lithobates pipiens. Next base: position 470,758,403 of record NW_027507764.1, read on the forward strand.
GCGAGCTGTTGGCACCCCACATTGCTTTTAATTTTATTTTGTTTTTTATGTGATCACTAAGTCATTAATTACCTTTTGACTTCAATAAACCAATATTTTTTTATATCGTTTGACCCGCACCATGTGGAGCTTTTCTTTCTTTTTCTCCATTTTTTTGGTTTAATACTTCACAACACCCCTCTCCCCATCCGGGGGAGGTTGGAGTATTGGTACAACGGGCTGCGTTTGAGCTTGATTACTTTGACGTTCCACCTGAAAGGATCCAGCATTGAGCCTTCAACCACCTGGAGCTCTTCTATCAGCTCAACAGACCTCTCTCCTCATACTCCTTGGTCCCAGACTGTGACCTCAAGCCTTTTAGATCCAACCGTCATATGACTGTGTGGGTCCAACTGTTCCGGTAAGAAGTATTTATCTACTTTTCTCTGATGTTTTCAATCGAGTAGACCCACATGGATACATTTCGCCTAGTGCACCATTTTCCTTCTTCGTGACGGCTTGGTTACTTCTATGCCAGCAACATAGTGGAATGAGCGCCTAATGTTGGACTTTTATCTCTAGGCATTTATATCTTTGCGATTTTTATTATTACCTTTATAATTTATGTTTATCACAAACATACTTAACATAAACTTAACCCCTACAGCGACACCTAGTGTTAACCCCTTTACTGCCAGTCATATTTACACAGTAATCAATGTAATTTTAATCGCACTGATCACTGTATAAATGTGAATGGTCCCAAAATCATGCCAAAATTGTCCAACGTGTCCGCTATGATGTTATAGTCATGATAAAAAGTCGCTGATCACCGCCATTACCAGTAAAAAAAAAAAATATGAATAAAAATGCCATAAAACTATCCTCTATTTTCTAGACTCTATAAGTTTTGCGCAAACCAATCAATAAACGCTTGTTGCAATTTTTTTACCAAAAATATGTAGAAGAATACGTATTGGCCTAAACTGAGAAAACATTTTTTTTTATATTTTTGGGGGATTTTTATTATAGCAAATAGCAAAAAAGAATGTGTTTTTTTTTTTTTTTTTCTAAATTGTCACTCTTTTTTTGTTTATAGCACAAAAAATAAAAACCGCAAAGGTGATCAAATACCACCAAAAGAAAGCTCTATTTGTGGGGAAAAAATATGTCAATTTTGTTTGGAAGCCATGTCACAGGACCGTGCAATTGTCAGTTAAAGAGACGCAGTGCCAAATCGCAAAAAGTGCTCTGGTCTTTGGACAGCAAAATGGTTAAAGCATTAAAAACAAAAACATAACTAAGTTCATTTGGCAGAATAGGAAACCGAGAATTGTATTCTCGGTACTAAGGAAAGATAAAACGCAAGGCAAACTAAAAGTACCAGACTTTAAAAAATATTATAACACTGTGTTAATATCACGAGTAATGGAGTGGGTAAGGGAGAAAAATGAAAAAAGATGGGTCCAAATTGAGAGTAAAATGAGTGATACACGGTTGGGTAGAATTATATGGATTCCACCTCAATTCAGAGCACTGGGTGAGAATACACATGTAATGACATGAAATGTACTTAGAATTTGGGCTCAAATACATAAACAAGGTAAATGGAAATATAACTCACCATTAATTTCACTGAAATAAACAAATTATTTCACACCGGGAAAAGGGAAATTATTTGCCGAATGGATAAAAAATTAGTCTGGACAGTGCATGCATCCTGGCTCAGTAGCCACTGGTGTGGCAAAAAGAAGCCAAGCTCCCCTGACTCTGTCCTGGTGCCATACTCGCACAGGTACTCATTGATGGCCCTCTGCTGCATGTGCAGCTGCTGTAGCATTGCCAACGTTGAGTTCCACCTGGTGGGCATGTCACAAATGAGGCAGTTGGTGGGCAGGTTGCATTTATTTATGTAAAACAGGTGGGGAATCGGCCAAGTTGGGCAAGCTTTTTATGTGTGTGGGTATCTTTTAGCCTCAAAAAGTCCCCAAACCAACAATTAATAGAATGTTCAAAGCTTATCATAAGATATAGAACAGGTGACACTTTTACTTGAATGAGCAACTACAGAAATTAGATCAGATCTTAATATGCTATAATCAGAGGTGAAATCATTGCATTTGCACTTTAATCACAATGCTACAGAGGGCTTCTATAAGCACTTTGCAGATGTATCTCAAACCCAAGAGCTGATTGAAGTGTATGCATAAAGCAATAGAAAGAGTAGGGGAGGGATTAAACCTTTGTCAGTTTTTTTGTTATTTATGTCCTGTTGGAGAGATTTCCCCATCACTTCCTGTCCCAGTGACACAGCAGGAAGTAAGACAAAATAAAGAGGAATTCCCCTTTTAGGCAATTATTACTAAACCAGGAGTTCAGAAAAGAGTGCAGGAATATATCTGATAGGGAATAAACAGCAATTACAAACTTGGCATGAGTTCTAATCCATCCCTTTTTTTTGGGGGGAAAAAAAACATACATTTTAATTTTAGCATTTGAGCTTTGTACTGGGTCCCAACTGGCCATTTCCAGTGCAAACATCTTCCACAGCTATTGAGTCGGGGGGTCTGTAATGATGGGGGGGGATCTGTACTGGAAGAGGTGTTGCTGGAGAGCGAGGGAGGGCTAGACTGGTAGGGAGGGAGGAGGCCTGTACTAAAGGAGGTTTTTCTTTTGCTGATTGAAGAGCAAGTGGGGTCTGCACTGGTGTGGAGGGAGAGTTTCTGTACTGGAGCGGGGAGACTGTACTTGTGGGAAGGGAGGTTTTCTATACTAGAGGGGTGTACGTACTGGTGGTGAGGGAGGGGGTCTACACTGGAGGGAGGAGATCTATAGTGGAGGGGGATATGTACTGGTGAAAAAGGAGAAAGACTATACTGGAGGGGAGAAAAGTGTTCTGTAATGGACATTGCAGTAAACATTAAGTTCCATTTTAAAACAGTGATCAGGCATTAAGTGGTTATACTTCAGAAACCATCTTCCATTTCTTACATTATTACATAAAAGTCATCACTTTCCCCTGGCTTGTCATCTGTCACAATGCTTTTCTTTCTGATGCTTCTCAACACGTCAGCTTATGGTTTTTTCATATGTCTAAAAAAACCAATGCACAATTCTATTCAGCAGTGACATTTTGTTCTATCTTCAGCCAATTTGGTTGTTTCTGCTGTGCAGATCAGTAATAAGAAGGGAAGGCAACCAAGAATGACACCTGAAGTGAATGAACAGTATGCCTATTTTAGGAGCGTAATATAATAGTATATTTTTATCCATTACTGATTAGCAATCTGATATATGCTGGCTAATGCTACAGAACTACATGAGGAGGAAACTTTTGTGTGGCAGTTAATCTTGATCAAAAAACATTTCTGTTTGCATGTCAGCACAAAAAAAAAAAATGCAAAAATCGACTTTTTACCTGTCAATAATACAAGTGAAAGTGACAGAAAATGATATAAAAACTAAGAATAAAATAGCAAATATGAAACGAATAAATATGTACGATAACAAGAAATGTTATCATGAACATGAAGTTTCGTACTTTGCAAGTGCAAGTGCAAGTTACAGACTTTCATTTCCTTTTGACATTCCATTTTTAGACATTTAAAAATGATTCATTCAAAACTAACATGTCAGTTTATGTTGTACGCTGGAAGGTTGATTTCCTGTTCAGTGCCTTTTACTTCTCAGGGAATCCAGAGCTAGAGTTACTTTCTTACCTGCTATATCCATTATAAAGAATTTCACTCTCCCTGCTGGATTCTTTTTTTTAATGCAAATAATTACAAATAAAGTGGAATTTCACTCTCTTAAAACCGTTTGAAAATGAGGGAACTGCTATACATATAAAAAAAGAGATTTCCTGTAAATAAATGGCCTTGGCACTTACGTGCACATGCATTTTTTTCTGCGATTGACATACTTATGAAATACTTGCATACTTATCAAATGCAGGGCAGAATATTCCTTAATACTTTAACAGTGCAGTGTGGATGGCGATTCTGAGGTTGCATTTCCCCTGTTTTACATTGTTTGTTTTATGTTTCGTTACCCATTGCAGGTTAAATGCATCCCTTTTCTGTCTTCTGTGCTTGTTCAGGACTTAATGCACACGGCAGAGTTTGACAACAGCATGAGCCCCTAATAAGTGATGGCAGGGAAAAAATACTTAGAATTGGTTTTTTTTAAATAAGACTTTTCATCGTCAGATAATATTTCTTGTATTTTCTCTAACAGTAGCATCCCATCCCCCATCCTCTTGACCTTCACCTCAGCCGCACAATGAAAAGTTTCCATTGTTTTTGCAAGCAGCACACTTGCCACATATTCTTCAATTCCACTATTACCCAACTCACTCTCCTATGATTTCATGAATAGGATGTCGAAACAAGGCTAAGCGGCCCAACAATGCATGAAAACATAGGAACTGGGGTACAGAAAAATGGCAGCAGAAGCTCTGGACTGATGATTCAAAATTTGAAAAAATGTGGCTATAGCCGGAGGCAGTTTGTTGGCAAAGGACCTGGGAGCAGTACAATAATGAGTGTCTAAAGGCAACAGTGAAGCATGGTGGAGGTTCCTTGCAAAAATGAGAGGATGAGTATGACACATGCGTTTGGCAGTGCTCAAGGGGAGCTGCAAGTTGTGTCTGTTACCTCTGAGGTGGAGGTCTCCTTAAGTATCTCGGTCTCTTGAGTCTTGGCAAATGAGCCTCTCCACGTCGCTAGTAAGGGAAGAGTCCCCAAAGTTCTATGTTTAGATGTGGGATGTTAAGAAATAACGGAGGTGTTGTTAGACATGTTGGAATTGGTGAAATCCTTTTCGATGTACAACTACATGTATCCACCACAGATGGACGGTCTGGTACTACGTAATACCAATCAATGGATACAGTTGGTACAGCCAATATTAAGAAATGCTGATAAAAATTGGTATTGGTTACTGCTTTGTTGGTTACTTTTGTGGAAAGTGGTCTCACAGTGAGAGTTCTTCCAGCAGCATTTGTGTGCGGAAGGCACTCAGGGGAACTGCTAGAGGAATCAGAAATGACAGACATGGTGGAAGTCTCTCTGTATGTTGGTGTGATGAGGTGCATTCCTGCTGGTGCGGTCTGAGGTGTGGCTGAGCAGTAGTTGGTATAGGGCTCGTGTACTGTCTCACCCGCTAGACCTCAAGCAAAGGAAGGGCCTGGAACACATGTAGTGGGAATTCTGTACATGATTTGCAAAGAGGTTTAGTTTGAGGTATCCGGAGACACTCTGATAGGAAATAACAGTGTTAGTAACTGTAACGAGAAAGGGTGTAAACCCATGTGGAATGTTTTCTCAGTGTGTGGGGTTGCTTCCTACTGATGTGGTACATGAGAAGCACTCTAGAGCACTTACCTATGAATCACAATCAGTCATGAAAGAAGTAAGTGACCTGCCATTCTTATTGTCCTGGAAATGTTAGTTGTTCAGCTATAGTGCTAATCATACAACTTTGCTACTTAGTGAATCACTGACCCAAAACATATTGTACATGCAGACAGGAATTTCAGAAACCCTGACTTGTGTTATTGTTCGGGCCAGTGGCTCACTACGATATGAAGCTCAAGGATCAGCATAGCAGCCAGACAGCCTCTCTACCTATTTTTCTCAGATTCTCTTTACCCCTTTCCTCAGTCACATGCCACACTGCACATTCCTTCATTCACACACTACACTTTACATTCCTTCATTTACACACTGCCTTCCTTTATTCACACACCACACTGAAGATTCCTACATTCACACGCTGCTTTCTCTCATTCACACACCACACTGCAGATTCCTTCATTCACATGCTGCCTTCCCTCATTCACACACCACACTGGAGATTCCTTCATTCACACACTGCCTTCCCTCATTCACACACCACACTGTACATTCCTTCATTCACACACTACCTGAGGTTGAGTCACTTCCCATAGTGGTGTACATAGGTGAGAGAAAGTTGTTCCCCAGGGTTCTTTTTAGGGATGCACTGATACCATTGTTTGCACCAGTACCGATACCTTATTAGTACTCATCAATACCAATTACTGATACCTACCGCAACTGTTTTATTTACATTTCAGCTATCAGCAATGGTATAAAGCATTGAAAAGTTATTTAAAAATGAAATACATTTTTTTTTTACATTTTATGCTTTTTTCAATGTGAAACATGTAAATATATGTTAAAGGTATGAAAGTATTAACAAACAAAGCAAACAAAACAAAAGTTTTAATTATTAATTGTTTAAAAAATAGAAGTGAACAAAAAAAGTCATCAGGAAAATAATTAATTGGAGGAGAATAAGGCGTTAATTAAGGCTGATTAAAGTAAATTAAGGGTTAAAAGGGGGTTAAACAGAGGAACAAACCAAAAACACACAAAAAATTTTTTTTAACTTGACAGGTAGCTTTAAACTGAATTCATTCCTTTGATTGGTAGATGAAGAAACAGAAAGATACAAAAAGAAACAATGTTTCTTTTTATTATAGTGTTTCAGCGGCTGAGCAATGTTGTGGATAAACATTGCCTGGCTGCTTTTCTTTTTTTGACAGCTCCAATTGGCAGACATCTTTAGCACTTCAGCTGTCAACAAGAGAACCCCACTGACAGCTGAATGAGTTATGGGTTGTTAAGGAAGCAGTGGCCCAGCTCCTTAACAACTGATAATTGTTGGCTTTTTTTTTCTTTTTTTTTTACATTTCAGCTGTCAGTGGGGGAATCCTGCTGACAGCTGAAAGAACAAAGGCCTCATGCACACGAGACGCAGATGAAACCTCTGTTAAAAAAAAGCTGAAACGCGCGTTTAGAAACGCGCGTTTTGCCGCGTTTGCATGCCGCGTTTAGACGCGTTTAGACGCGTTTGCGTTTAAACGCGTTTATAAAGATAACATCATGTAGACCCTCCCCAAGCTCTCAAAGCATTTTTTTTAACTATTTCTGCTATTTTGATCAGAGTGAGCAGCAGCAGCATAGAGAGCAGTTGTACACTTGCATTTGCCGTGTCACTTGCCACGGCACCTGCCACAAGTTGTGGATTGTCCACTTGCCACGTCACTTGCCACAAGTTGGGGATTGTCCACTTGCCACATCACCTGCCACGTCACCTGCCACAAATTGTGGATTGTCCACTTGCCACGTCACTTGCCACATCACCTGCCACGTCACTTGCCACGAGATGTGGATTGTCCACTTTCCACGTCATCTGCCATGCCACCTGCCACAAGCTGTGGATTGTCCACTTGCCACGTCACCAGCCACATCACCTGCCACAAGTTGTGGATTGTCCACTTGCCACGTGACTTGCCACATCACCTGCCACGTCACTTGCCACATCACCTGCCACAAGTTGTGGATTGTCTACTTGCCGCGTCACTTGCCACATCACCTGCCACGTCACTTGCCACGAGATGTGGATTGTCCACTTTCCACGTCATCTGCCATGCCACCTGCCACAAGCTGTGGATTGTCCACTTGCCACGTCACCAGCCACATCACCTGCCACAAGTTGTGGATTGTCCACTTGCCACGTGACTTGCCACATCACCTGCCACGTTACTTGCCACATCACCTGCCACAAGTTGTGGATTGTCTACTTGCCGCGTCACTTGCCACATCACCTGCCACGTCACTTGCCACGAGATGTGGATTGTCCACTTTCCACGTCATCTGCCATGCCACCTGCCACAAGCTGTGGATTGTCCACTTGCCACGTCACCAGCCACATCACCTGCCACAAGTTGTGGATTGTCCACTTGCCACGTGACTTGCCACATCACCTGCCACGTCACTTGCCACATCACCTGCCACAAGTTGTGGATTGTCTACTTGCCGCGTCACTTGCCACATCACCTGCCACGTCACTTGTCACGTCACCTGCCACAAGTTGTGGATTGTTCACTTGCCACGTCACCTGCCACGTCACCTGCCACAAGTTGTGGATTGTCCACTTGCCACGTCACTTGCCACAAGCTGTGGATTGTCCACTTGCCACATCACTTGCCACGTCACCTGCCACGTCACTTGCCACGTCACTTGCCACGAGATGTGGATTGTCCACTTGCCATGTCACTTGCCACGTCACCTGCCACATCACTTGCCACGTCACCTGCCACGTGACTTGCCACAAGATGTGGATTGTCCACTTGTCACATCACCTGCCACATCACTTGCCACATCACCTGCCACGTCACCTGCCACAAGTTGTGGATTGTCCACTTGCCACGTCACTTGCCACATCACCTGCCACGTCACTTGCCACAAGATGTGGATTGTCCACTTTCCACGTCACCTGCCATGCCATCTGCCACAAGTTGTGGATTGTCCACTTACCACGTCACCAGCCACATCACCTGCCACAAGTTGTGGATTGTCCACTTGCCACACCACTTTCCACGTCACCTGCCACAAGATGTGGATTGTCCACTTGCCACGTCACCAGCCACATCACCTGCCACAAGTTGTGGATTGTCCACTTGCCACGTCCCTTGCCACGTCCCCTGCCACGTCACCTGCCACAAGTGGATTGTCCACTTGCCACATCACTTGCCACATCACCTGCCACAAGTTGTGGATTGTCCACTCGCCACGTCACTTGCCACATCACCTGCCACAAGTGGATTGTCCACTTGCCACGTCACTTGCCACGTCCCCTGCCACAAGTGGATTGTCCACTTGCCACGTCACTTGCCACGTCACCTGCCACAAGTTATGGATTGTCCACTTGCCACGTCACATGCCAGTCACCTGCCACAAGTTGTTGATTTTCCACTTGCCACGTCACCTGCCAAGTCACTTGCCGCGTCACCTGCCAGGTCACTTGCCACGTCACCTGCCACAAGTTGTGGATTGTCCACTTTCCACGTCACTTGCCACTTTACCTGCCACGTCACTTGCCACAAGTTGTGGATTGTCCACTTGCCACATCACTTGCCACCTGCCATGTCACTTGCCACAAGTTGTGGATTGTCCACTTGCCACGTCACTTGCCACAAGTTGTGGATTGTCCACTTGCAATTGCAATTGTTTAAAATATTTTTCTTATGGTTTTTCATCATTTGCAATCATTTTTGAGATTTTTAATGTAAAAAAAAAGGTCACCTTTAAAAACGCATATAAACGCAAACGCGGCTAAACGCGGGTGCCGCGTTTAGCCGCGTTTAGCCGCGTTTAGCCGCGTTTTGCGTCTGAAACGCAGAAATTTTTGTTTCTGAACGCATTTTTTTGCTTCTGGAAAAACGAGATTAAACGCAACTGCATATAAACGGAAAAAAACGAGACTGTGTGCATGGACACATAGGATAACATTGAATGAGTTCAGGTGCAGTTGAAAAAACTGTCCAACTGCATCTGAACGCGCGTTTAACTGCGTCTCGTGTGCATGAGGCCTTAAAGTATTGGTTTCAGGTATGGGTGCATTTGCACGAGTGCAGATACCTGTGCAAATGCTTAGTATCGGTGCAACCCTAGTTCTTTCCATAGAAAGTGAAAGGAAGGCTAGTCAAAGTCACAGTTTATGTAACGTTTGTAAAGTACAGTACGTGCTACCGTTTATTGAAGGGAAGCCATGTTAACAACCATTATACATCTGACGTGTGCTGTACTGGTGATCTGTAAGAAATCAGCTATTTAAAATGAACTTTTAACTTCAATAAATTTGTTTTTTGTTATTCAAGAAGCTCTAGTCTGATAACGTTATAGAAGAAATGAGGGTATCTTCCTACGGTGAATAATAATGGGCAATGAAGTGTACCATTATGGTGATAGTGAGGTAAGTGCAAGAGAGAACATCTATAAGGAAGGAAGAGCAGCCATTTTGGGAAAGGGAACAGTGATGGCTGATGACAGAAGCCCCCATCAGAAAGGTGGATTGATGGATGTTTGATTTACCCTTCTCAACAGTAGGAACCCACCGCAGGACGAAGCTTACCAGGGACTGGGCCTGGACCACGAGTATGCAAGGCTTTGCAAAGTGTTCAGTCGCTGCTCTTCATGCCTCTGGACTGAGTTAAGACAAAAGTAAAATTGTATAGGAAATGTTGGAGGATAATTGGTGTTCTGCACGGTTTTCTTCTGTCAAGGCTGGGACAGGTGTCCCTAGCATGAAGACACGTTCCTTCTGGTGCGAGGCCTAGTGAGGTGATCTGCTCAGTGCCCACATGGGGCTGATAACTCAGACATCAGCTAAGCATTCATAAAATTTTAGTTGGTCCGCATACAGTTCCCCGTGCCACCAACATACACGGCACTCTATAGTCACACACTACACAGTACACCTTTATCATTCTCAAATCACACTAAACACGCCTTCTTTCACATTCTGCACTGTGTAATTCAAACACCACACAGCACACTCTCTCATTCACATGATACACTTCATACTTCTTCACTGCACTTCCTCACTCATGCACCATACTCTTTTATTCACTTACTGCGCACCCCAATTCATACACTATATACCACATTTTCACTTACATTGCACACTCCCTCATTCACTCAACATATAGCATTATTGTTTTATACACATATCACACAATATATTCAGAAAAAGGTTCAAATGAATCCAAACCCCAAAACAAAAGTTAATATATTGTAGCTTTCCAGTCCTTAAATGCTGTGGCTACATTTGATTTCCTTTCCTTTATTTTCACTTGGTGATCTGACCAGTATCACCCTTCCTTTTTTAGAGTGGCTCCACTCTATGAAGGTGCCACCCTTGGACAGCAGCATTGTTGACCTGAGGAGAGGGTAGTATTACAGTTGTGCTCATAAGTTTACATACCCTGGCAGAATTTATGATTTCTTGGCCATTTTTCAGAGAATGTGAATGATAACACAAAAACGTTTCTTTCACTCATGGTTAGTGTTTGGCTGAAGCCATTTATTATCAATCAACTATGTTTACTCTTTTTAAATCGTAATTAAAACAAACTACCCAAATTACCACGATCAAAAGTTTACATACCCCAGTTCTTAAAGCGGGAGTCCACCGGGACTCCACGTTTTTTTTTTTTTTTTTTAAAGCCAGCAGCTACAAATACTGCAGCTGCTGACTTTTAAAATAGTGACACTTACCTGTCCAGCGCGCCCGCGATGTCGGCACCCGAAGCCGATCGCTAGGTCGTCTGTCAGGTCCTGCCGCCGCCATCTTGGGTATGGGAATCAGGAAATGGAGCCTTTCGGCTTCATTTCCCGGTTCCCTACTGCGCATGCGCGAATCGCGCTGCGCAATAAGGACGCTCCCCGCTGCCTCTGGGAGCTGTGTGTTTCCCAGCAGGCAGTGGGGCACTTGCGGGAAGGGGCGGGCACTTGCGGAAAGGGGCGTAAGTTGCGCCCCTTTCCGCAGAGAGCTATCCCGGAAGTGGGTGCAGTTACCTGGATTATCCAGGTAACTGCACCCCCCCTCCCCCCTGAAAGGTGCCGATTGTGGCACCGGAGGGGGGGAGGGTTCCGATGAGCGGAAGGTCCACTTTAGGGTGGACCTCCGCTTTAATACCATGTATTTCCCCCTTTAACATCAGTGACAGCTTAAAGTCTTTTGTGGTATTTGTGGATGAAGCTCTTTATCTTCTCAGATGGTAAAGCTGCCCATTCCTCTTGGCAAAAAGCCTCCAGTTCCTGTAAATTCTTGGGCCGTCTTGCATGAAATGCAAGTTTTGAGATCTCCCCAGAATGGCTCAATGATATTGAGGTCAGGAGACTGAGATGGCCACTCCAGAACTTTCACTTTATTCTGCTGTAGCCAATGGCAGGTCGACTTGGCCTTTTGTTTTGGATCATTGTCATGTTGGAATGTCCAAGTACATTCCATGAGCAGCTTCCTGGCTAATGAATGCAAATGTTCCTCCAGTATTTTTTGATAACATACTGCATTCATCTTGCCAACAATTTTGACCAAATTTCCTGTGCCTTTTGTAGCTCACACATCTCCAAATCATCAGCGATCCTCCTCCGTACCTTTCATCGTAGACCTTGACGACTCCTCTCCAAATGTAGCATTTGTGGTTGTGGCCAAAAAGCTAAATTTTGGTCTCATCTGACTTTTTGCAAGAAGGTTTGAGGCTTGTCTCTGTGCTGTTTGTTATATTGTAAGTGGGATACTTTGTGGCATTGTGTAGTAATGGCTTTCTGATGGCGACTTGACCATGCAGCCCATCTTTCTTCAATTGCCTCCTTATTGTGCATCTTGAAACAGCCACACCACATGTTTTCAGAGAGTCCTATATTTCACCTAAAGTTATTTGTGGGTTTTTCTTTGCATTGCAAACTATTTTCTTAGCAGTTGTGGCTGAAATTTTAGTTGGTCTACCTAACCGTGGTTTGGTTTCAACACAACCCCTCATTTTCCACTTCTTGATTAGAATTTGAACACTGCTGATTAGCATTCTCAATTCCTTGGATATCTTTTTATATCCCTTTCCTGTTTTATACAGTTCAACTACCTTTGACAATTCGTTTGCTTTCCTCATGACTCAGAATCCATAAACGTCAGTGCAGCAAGGGTCTGTCAGGAGTCCATAAACGCATTGACCTTTTATACACACACACACTAATTACAAGCAAACAGATCAAAGGTGAGTATGGTTACCTTTAATAGCCATTCCAATCCCTTTGTGTCAACCTGTGTGCATGTTATCAGGCCAAAATCACCAGGGTATGTAAACTTTTGATCAGGGTTATTTGGGTAGTTTCTGTTGCCATTATGATTTAAAAAGAGTAAACACCGTTGATTAATAATAAATGGCTTCAGCCAAACACTAACCATGAGAAAAGTTTTTGTGTTATCATTCATATTCTCTGAACAATGGCCAAGAAATCATAAATTCTGCTAGGGTATGTAAACTTATGAGCACAACTGTAAATGCACTAACAAATTGAGTTGGACTTAACTAGCGCATTAAAGCCAAACTCCAGCTAACACTTTTTAAGCGGCATGTTTTCCCTTATGATTAAAAGCTGATCATTGTAAGCACCCCTGTCAGTGTTAATATGATTTGTCTCTAACTGACATTTTTGCTGAATAGCTTGTACTTTTAAAGAAATGTGAAAAATACCAGACCTAACTGGCATCATGCCCAAAATGAAGAGTAAAGTGGTTGTAAAGGCAGATGGTTTTTCATCTTAATGCATTCTATGCATTAGGATAAAAAGTCTTCTATGTGCAGCAGCCCCCCTCAGCCCACCTACAGTATCTCACAAAAGTGAGTACACCCCTCACATTTTTTATTTTATTATATCTTTTAATGTGACAACATTGAAGATACAAAACATGTCATACTTACCTGCTCTGTGCAGTTGGTTTTGCACAGAGCAGTCTGGATCCTCCTCTTCTTGGGCCCCTCTTTGCTGCTCCTGGCCCCTCCCTCCTACTGAGTGCCCCCACAGCTAACAGCTTGCAGTGGGGGCTCCTGAGAGGGGCTGCAGTTTCCGTGTGTCCATTCAGACATGGAACTTCCATTCGGCCGCCCCCCCTCTCTCCTCTGATTGGCTAACTGACTTTGACAGCCGCGGGAGCCAATGGTGCTGCTGCTGTGTCTCAGCCAATCAGGATGAAGAACCCTGGATGGCCGAGGGATTCGTGGACATCGTTGGACAGAGATGGGGCTCAGGCAAGTATTAGAGAGTGCTAGGGTGGCTGTTGCACGCAGAAGGCTTTATACCTTAAGGCATAGAATACCTTAAGATAAAAAAAAAAAAAAATCTTCATGTCCATCAGTAGATTTATAAAAAGCAAATTTGACAAATGAAATACCTAAGCCTATATTTGCACATGTAAACAGGCTTTGTTATGCCATACGAATCAATAACATTTATGGAAAGCACTACTGATGACTCTTCACTGGATTCTGAATGCAGAATGGGTTAAAACTTTGGATATTTATGTAATTTAGAGCTAATTATGGATGAACAGTTTAAAAAACCCAAATAAGCTAAAGTATACTCCTAGCTACTACAATCCTGCTGCCATTAGCCAGAGTGGCCAGATGCCCCTTTTGGTCTACTGTCACTATAGGAACCTACATGTGCCTCAGATTACAACGTAAAAAAGGTCCTGGCACTCACTTAAAGTGTACGTAAAAATGCATAAGTACACTGCATTGCACTCAATAAATATGTTTTAAAACAACCCAAAGAAATCAATACTCCAGTTTAAGAGTTTACAATTAATACCATTGACAGTTACTGTAATGCTGGTTTTTATATTTTATCATCACGGTACATTTATTTTGAATCTGTCCTAAAAAGACACAGTCATATGAAGACAAAAATAAATAAAAAAGATTTTTAGGATGTAAACAACTAAGAAATATGTTCTTCCCAAATGGAAGAGCGCAATAAAATCTGACAGATTTATTGTATATTACATTATGCAAAGCAATAAACAAAAATAGATTAGTAGATGTACTCATGAAAATACAGTGAATAATCTCATTTTCAAGTGAGGTTTTGTTAATAATACATAGAAGTTTAGAAAGTGTACTAATAAATCAATATTTTATATAGCAGCATTCAATGATTTAAGCAACAATTTCTATCAAAAGTGAATGCAAATGTACTCACCCTTATAGGTAAAGATTAATATGCATCACTGTGTACCATGATGAATCTGGAAAATAGTGGGCACTAGTAGTGATAAATTAGAGTGTGCACTAATAAATAAGTTTGCTTGCACATTAGCCATTATTATACTCAATTTTATGAATTGCAATATGTTTTCATTCAATATTTATTTTTACTTCATATTAAGTCTGTGAGCAATATTTTTAATACACTAATTTAATAGTGCACACATTAATTTATCATTACTAATACCCCCTATATTCTATATTCTTCATTGTTGTAAGGGTTGTTCATACTTTATGAGTTGCAGCACTTTTGATTCATTTTTTTCTTGATTTATTTTTCTGTGGCGCACAGGTTTAGTTGTTAATAATCACAGTGTACCAAACGGTCATACATGACCTTTTACTATGGGCTTTAATAACGCTAAATCAAATTAGTTTAGTATACTTTGGACAAGATTATTGCACCTTGTACAGGTTAGAACTGATCTCTAGCATAGTACCTATCCCAAAACTTACTAGGTGATCCCTTAAAGAGGAAGTAAACCCTGATGAGTTTACTTCCTCTTTCATTCCCTGCAAAGGCAAAGCATAATGGACTACTATGCATTGCATAGTAGCCCATTATGTGTCACTTACCTGACACAGGAAGCAGCGAAGTCGCCGCTGTCCCCTGTAGTCCGCCGCATCCATCTTGTTGGTGGGGTCTCGCAGCTCCGCCGCTGTCATTCGGCGAAGCCGCAATGACGTCACTCCCGCGCATGCGCACGGGAGCCGACACGTGCGGCAGCTCCGTCGCTGAGAATGCCGCGCTCAGTGCGCCTGCGCGCCGCTGTCTACGGCGCATGCGCCGTAGACAGCGGTGCCTGTTTTCGGGCATATATCTCCTAAACCATATAGGTTTAGGAGATATTGCTTGGACCTACAGGTAAGCCTTAATCTAGGCTTACCTGTAGGTCAAAGTGGTTTGTAAGGGTTTACAACCACTTTAATTAGTCTTTAAGAAAATTTTAACTAAAAGCCTCAGTTTCCTACATGAATTTGTGATCATGAAATGTGCCAAGTCCCAAGTCTTCTTTCTTTTACACTAAAGGGTAAGAGGGCACTTCCTTGAGTGGCCACAATCCGCGATGTAAGTGCTTCCTTTTTGCTGTCCATTGGTGGAAACTTCATATCGTCCTGGAAGACTCCAGCAGTGGTGTGGTGACATCACAATGAAGGATGGCAAAATACTGGTCAATAGTGGGCCCAGACAGTAGCACTGGATCAATTTAAATCTTAAAGAGCCTCAGTGTGTACCAAAATGTATATAGACTTTCCAAAAAAAATGACAATACAATTAGGAGTTTTAAGGTACACAAAATCGGAACATTGTATATTGTTAAAAGTTATAACATTTTATTGTAGAACACAATTTTTAAATGTTTATAAAAAGACAAGGATGATTTCATTATAACTGATTTAGGATTTCGATCAGCATATCCTCTGTATCTGTCCATCCCCATATACATCATACATATCTAATATTTTAAAGTTACATGTTTAATTTATGATATTTCAAGCTTTCCTTAATGGAGAAAGGATCAATGTATTTTGTGAACCAAGGTCCACATCTTTATCTGCCGTCTCAAATACCGCTGGGGTGTTGGTAAGTGCTGGGTGAGCAAGCTGTGTCATTTTCAGGTATGCAAAGAAATCAAAAAACAACCCATGTGACATAAAGCCATGTGACACCGCCCCTTGTCCCTATATAAGTGGCCGCGCAGCGCGTCCCTGGCATTGTGGCCGGAGAGAGCGTCGAGTCAACATCTCCAGGAGAAGAAGGAGAAGAATAAGAAGAACGGAAGGCGGCAGCGGCGACAGAAGACCGGGCCACCGCCTGTAAAAGAGCTATAAGAAGGCGCAGTGGCCCGGCAGAAGAACCGAAGAGGGGGACAAGATCCCCGAAGTTGGGAGAAGAGGCCGGCGGCGAGGAAGAAAGCTGGACTCCTCCGCTAGCAAAAGAGCTACAAGAAGATAGCGGAGGAGTCCGGCGAGAAGACCCCCGAAGACGGAAGACCCCGGAGCTGTGCAATAAAGTATTTTATCTCGTGTGTTGTGTTTTTTTTGTACTTTTATTTTACAGGTGAATGGGTAGGGGTACATTGTACCCCATACTCATTCACATAGGGTGGGGGGCCGGTATCCGGGGGCCCCCTTATTAAAGGGGGCTCCCGGATTCCGATAAGCCCCCCGCCCGCAGACCCCGACAACCAACGGCCAGGGTTGTCGGGAAGAGGCCCTTGTCCTCATCAACATGGGGACAAGGTGCTTTGGGGTGGGGGGGCCGCGCGGCCCCCCCTTCCCCAAGGCACCCCCCATGTTGAGGGCACGCGGCCTGGTACGGCTCAGGAGGGGGGGGGGGGCGCTCGCTCGCCCCCCTTTCCTGGCCGGCCGGGTAGCGTGCTCGGACAAGGGTCTGTTGTGGACTTGGAGGGGACCCCCACGCCGATTTTTTTCGGCGTTGGGGGTTCCCCTTTAAGTCCATACCAGGCGGCGGGGCCAGCGACGTCTCCTTCGCTGGCCCTGCCTACCTGGAGACCCGCTCGAAATGAGCGGACTTTTCTCCGGGCGGGAAAAGTCCGCTCATTTCAAAAGTACAGCGGACTGGCATACACACGGCCGGATTGTCCGCCGAAATGCGAGTACGGCGGGCAGATTGATGTGCAACACGAAATTCTAAGTCCGCCGTACTGTCGGGTCAAAAAAGTATGCCGGAGGCTACACACGGGGGGATTGTTTGGCGGACTTGAGTTTGCCAGACTTTTCCACCGGATTGTTTGATCGTGTGTACGCGGCATAAGGTATGGTGCCTAGGGGGCAGCCTAATGCTATCTTGCATTGAGAGAGAGGAATACATGAAGATATCTGAATGGAAGATAATCTATCTGCTGTGATCTATTTTTGAGAAACCTTCTAGTAAAGTTATTCATTTTCAATATTCTGCCAGTTCTGAAACTATTCAAAAGGGTGCATGCATGGCGAATCACAAGAACTGGGCTTAATAGGGGACAAAATGAGATGTAGAAGAGACAATATAAATGTCCAGGGTGCCATGAAACTAGTTAGAAGAGGCTATATTACTGTTGCTATTGGCTAGTGTTGAATGCACAAGCAGCCAGCCGGTCAGAAAGCGGTGACTTGGCATAGGTGACGGAATGCCCTGGTAGTGAAGGAACTTGTGAGCTTGGGCTCCTTCTAGCTATCGGAAACCCCAATACATGGCCTGACTCATGACACAGGGCATCCTATGGACTTAGCCTGGAAGTCATGGAAAGATAAAGTGAGGCTTCCAGTGTTAATGAGTTACCTCCCAACTTTTTGAGATGGGACTGAGGAACACCTATCAGCAAAAGTATGCAGGCATAGGACACACCCCTTGCCACGCTCCCTTAAAGGAGAATTGTACAAAAAAACAAGATTGGTTAAACCCACAAGTGCTTTTTTTACCACTACTATTCCTTTATATTGGCTTTTGGAATCTACAAATGCAGCAATTTAGAAATCAGATGTTTAGCGCTGGAAAACACTTTTTGATAGATAAAAAGTGCATTTTCTATACATCTATATAGATCAGAACCAAATTAGGGACAAATGAGGAGGAAAGAGGGACAGGGGGACAGTGGTCCAAATCAGGGACAGTCCCTCAAAAGCAGGGACAGTTGGGAACTATGGTAGTGGGGTGACCGATAACTGGGCTGGTGGAGTACAGTACAGGCTCATTGGTACTGGCTTAAAAATGCTGAACTCATAAAAGGGGTGTAACATGAACCGTTGCAAATAGTGTACAGAGCATCAAGAATTAATGAACTGTGTCATGGATTACAAGGGTTAACGAATAATGTTGGTGTGGAGAAGTATTGCTTTTAAGATGGAGAACTGCTTTAAATGCCACATTTGTGGTAACAGCCTTAACCCGTCTTTGGGGCACTAGCGAACACTATCTCTGGGTCCCCACTTTGGTGCAGTAAGCCCTACCCTCACATGTACTGTATGTAAAACCTTGTTTTTATGGGGAGGCAGTATATTGTGCATCCCATTGCCCATGTAAAGAAGTCCTAAGGCTCCAGTACTGGTGTTAAAAGCAAGTGAAAAAAAACAAATACTTCTGAGACTATACTGTATGACTAGCAAGTATATTAATTAGCTAAAGGTGAAAATTCCAAGGAAACCATACAGATATGTAAACAAATCTAGACAAGGCTAAGGCTCTTCTGGGACATTTGCTTACGAATCAGCAAGCAATTGATGCCAAGGACACTTCTCCCTGAGAAATTATATGCATCTGCTCACTAGCCTTGCAAGCCTCTTTATCTATTAGCTGACATTGGAAATGATTGTGTATTACAGGGGACTTTGAATGTTAACACATTGGGGTGCTTTAATAAAGATGCAATTTTCACTTTAAATATCTATTCAGTCTTAGAGGAATTAAAAATAAAAGTCTGACTGGGTATTTTACATTTGAACGAAAATTACTAATTTAATAAATGAACCCCATTATATAAGGATTACCCGGAAAGATCATGTCATGGCCTTTATTTAATAATGCACAAAACTATTCACAGTAATCCCTGCATTTGGTTTTTGGTGCTGTAAGCCCTCGGCACAGGGATTTCAGCAACGGAAGCAAGTGGAAATTAAACATTGTTTAAAAATGTCCCTGACCTCTATTTCAACTCTTAGTTACCCTAAAGTAGCCTATACATGGATCGAAAATCCGCTGGTTCAGCAGGAACCAGCTACATTCCAATCCATGTATGGGAACTGTGGTTGTACAGAAGTTGATCTACTGATCAATTTCTGTACAACTGCCCTTTTGTCTTTGTTTGCCCTCGCCACCAGAATACAATAGCTCAGTGAGAAGATTCCCTCATCCACCTTGAATGTGTAGATGGGGTAATCGAGTCAGTTTTTTATTTTTCATCTACCCACTGGTTGAACAAAAGAAAACTAAATCAGGTATGGGCTGCCCAACATATACAGTATTCCTGCCCCTCATCCTAACACATAAATATAGCCATGTGCTGGGTTACAGCAATATGGAGAAGAAGACATCAGGGGTTATTTACTAAAGGAAAATCCACTTTGCACTGAAAGTGCACTTGGAAGCAGGGCTTTTTTTCTCAGAGAATAGGTGAAGGAACTCCCCCCTTCCGAGTCCCCCCTTGTCTCCGCCCCCTACCTACCTCCAAGCACGCCCCTTGATTCCACCCCATACCCACCTCCAAGCACCATCCCTTGATTCCACCCCCAGCCCATCTCCCAGTACTGCCCCAAGTAACATTTGCTGAATAATTTGTATGGAATTCGTTCTTGTCTAATAACAAGAAAAACAGTAAAACTAGATGGACTGGAGCCAGGAACAATAGACCCCACCCTAGTAATAACAGATCCTCCCAAGCAACAATAGATTCCCTTCCCACCAATAATAGACCCCACCCTAACAATAGGTCCTTCCAAACAACAAAAATTCCCCTCCCAGCAATAATAGACCCCACCTCAGCAACAATAGATCCTTCACACAACAATAGACTCCCCCAGCAACAATGGTCTCCACCCCATTAACAATAGTTCCCCCCAGCAACAATAGACACCACCCCAGCAACAATAGTTCTCCACACAACAATAGACCCCTCCACACAGAAACAATGGACCATCCGCAACAAAATACCACCTTCAGCAACAATCGATCCACCCCAGCAACATTAGACCACGCCCCCCCAGCAGCATCAACAGATTTCGCAGTGGTCAGCATTAATAGACCCTCAAACAGCCAGCAACGATAGACCTCTCCCTCAACAATAGATCCTACAAGCACTATAAGACCCCCCAGCAACAACAGATCCCCCACAAGCAATAATAGACCCTCACACAAAAACAGATCCCCACCAGTGACCATAAATCCCCCAGCAGAAAGCATTAATAGACCCTCTAGCACATCCCTTGCTATTACATATATTTGGTGCTGGAGGTGCTGGAACTGCGTTTCCCCGCGTTCCCGCTGAAAAAAAATCCCTGCTTGGAAGTAAAGTCGCTGTAGATCCCAGGGGGAAATGCAAGGAAAATTAAAAACAGCATTTTAGCTTGCACATGATTGGATGATAAAATCAGCAGAGCTTCCACACATTTCAGATCAACCCCTTAGATTTAGAGCGACTGCACTTTCAAGTGCACCTGCACTTTTGTAAATAACCCCCATTGTCTTTTATTCTCTCTCTCTCTCTCTCTCTCTCTCTCTCTCTCTCTCTCTCTCTCTCTCTCTCTCTCTCTCTCTCTCTCTCTCTCTCTCTCTCTCTCTCTCCCTCCTGAGATACTGATGTTATGATGCACCATTCTCCTCTGGCCAGCAGGGGGAGAGCTAAAGCAAAGCAAGCCCACAGACTTCTATGCAGAACACTGAGACTCCTGCAAGTGGTAGTTTGAGATGGCAGCTTATACTGGTTACACTATAATGGTTACATTACAGATTCCAATTGACACTGTGCAGTAGGAGGATTGGCGAGATAATTTCAATAAAACTGTCTATAAAAGCTCTTCCTCTTGGTACAGAGGAAGTTAAAAAGAGAGCACCTCTGTCTGGATATTTGCCTGCCAGCAGGAGACCATACCAGTGGAGATGCAACCCTGAGACTGGGAGTGAGGGCAACAGGGGGGAAACGCAGCACTACCTTTATGACAGCACCAGCAGGGAGACTAGAGCAGCCACTTACCCTCTGTTTCCCACCACTGATTGCCAGAGGCTTTCAGGGAGAGACCGACTGGTGAAAAGGCTATTAGGCCATTGCTGATACTGGTAACGGACTGAGCTACTGAGAGCAGGGCTGTCTTTACCAGGTGGCAAAACGGAGCAGCAAACGGAGCAGCCATTTTTGGGGGGCTCAAACAGCTACCACCTCCGGCGCTGATCATGCTGGCTACTCGCTACTGTCCTCCGAGAGACTCAGTGCGGCCGTTCAGACCCCTCCCTGCTCCACACATCGATCTCTGTAAGGGCAGAGGTAGAGTCGTGTACTCTATACATACGGAAGCTCCTCCAGAGACTGGTGTTCTGACAAGAACTGTCCCCCCATCGGATAGTATCCACCCTATACTGCGCAGGCGCAGCGCTTGCGCAGTACGGAGGACAAGGTGGAAGCCGAAAGCCTCCGAAGGTGAACGGCGCCTGCGCACTTAATAGTACATTCTGCCACACGCTCCCGATGTTGTAAAACAGCACTTTGTAACAGGGCCCCTGACGGGCTTGCTTTGCTCGCCACATTTGGGCACGGCCTCACTGCGCTTGGCATATTTTTACTCTAACTCTATGTCCACTTGGATGGTGGGGCTTGAACCTGGACTCAGGACAGAATGTACTATTAAGCGTGCATGCACCGTTCATCTTCGGAGACTTTCGACGTCTCCTTTGTCATCTGTACTGTTCAAGCACAGTATATGGTGGACACTATGAAATGGGGAACAGTTCTCGACAGGACACCAGCAGCCTGCACGGACATGCACGCCTCTGCACCACACTTTTGTTTGGGTGAGCTCTAAACTTTAATCTTAGGGCCGGTTCACACTGCGGGCGATGCGAGGCGACACGACTTGCCTCGCCGCGATCTGACAAGTCGCCCCCGTTCTATACAATGGAACCGTTCTGAGAGGAGCGACTCGAGTCGCTCCGACTCAGAAAAAAGGTTCCTGTACTACTTTTGGGCGACCTCGGGGCGACTTGCATTGACTTCTATACAGAAGTCATTTGCAAGTCGCCGCTGAGGTCGCGGCAGGTCGCGGCGAGGCAAGTCGGTGTCGCCTCGCATCGCCCGCAGTGTGAACCGGCCCTTAGGGGAGGAGAGCTTTTTTCTCTGGGGGGCTTGGGGTTGTACTTGGATGTACAGCACACACTCTCAACCATGCATTCTGCACATAGTACACTCCTCAATCCGCTCTCTGAACATAGCACACCCCTCAATCCTGCACTCTGCACATAGTGCACCCCTCAATCCTGCACTCTGCATGTAGTGCACCCCTCAATCCTGCACTCTGCAGATAGCGCACCCCTCAATCCTGCACTCTGCACATAGTGCACCCCTCAATCCTGCACTCTGCATGTAGCGCACCCCTCAATCCTGCACTCTGCACATAGCGCACCCCTCAATCATGCACACAGCGCAGCCCTCAATCCTGTACACTGTATGTAACGCACCCCTCAATTCAGCACATAACACACTCCTCAAGCCTGCACTCTGCACATAGCGCACCCCTCAATCCTGCGCTCTGCACATAGTGCACCCCTCAATCCTGCGCTCTGCATATAACGCACTCCTCAACTTTGCACTCTGTACATAGCAAACCCCTCAGCTCTATACTCTACACACAGTGCACCCCTCAATCCTGCACTCTGCACATAACTCTCCTCTCAACCCTGCATGCAGCGCACCCCTCAACCCTGAACTCCATACATAGCGCACCCCTCAACCCTGCACTCTGTACATAGCGAACCCCTCAACTCTGCACTCTGCACATAGCACACCCCTCAACCCTACATAGAGCGCAACCCTCAACTCTGTACAAAGTGCACCCCTTAACCCTACATCTGTACGTAGCACACTCTTCTGTATATAGTCCACTCCTGAACTCCTGGTATGTAACACAAATCTTTATGTAGTGCACCCCTCAACCCTGCACTCTGTATCTAGTGCACCCCTCAACCCTGCACTTTGCATATAGCGCACCCCTTAATCCTGCTCTCTGTAAATAGCAAAACACTCAGCCCTACACACAGTGCACCCCTCAATCCTGCACTCTGCACATAACACACCTCTCAACCCTGCATGCAGCGCACTCCTCAACCCTGCACTCTGTACATAGCGCACTCCTCAATCCTGCACTCTGCATGTAGCGCACCCATTAATCCTGCACTCTGTACATAGCAAACCCCTCAGCCCTACACACAGTGCGCCCCTCAATCCTGCACTCTGCACATAACGCACCTCTCAACCCTGCATGCAGCGCACCCCTCAACCCTGCACTCTGCACATAGCGCACCCCTCAACCCTGCATAGAGCGCAACCCTCAACTCTGCACAAAGAGTACCCCTCAACCGTGCCCTCTGCACACAGTGCACCCCTCAACCCTGCACTCTGCACGTAGCACACTTTTCTGTATATAGTCCACTCCTGAGCTCCTGGTATGTAACAGAAATCTTTATGTAGTGCACCCCTCAACCCTGCACTCTGTATGTAGTGCACCCATCAACCATGCACTCTGTATGTAGTTCAACCCTGCACTCTGTATGAAGCGCGTCCCTCAACACTGCACTCTGTACATAGAGCACTCCTCAACCCTGCACTCTGCACATAGTGCACCCCTGATCCCTGCATATAGGGCAACTCTGCCCTAAGCGCACCCCTAGACCCTGCAATCTGCACATAGTACACCCCTGAACCCTGCACTCTGTACGTAGCACACTCTTCTGTATGTAGTTTACTCCTGAACTCCTAGTATGTAACAATTCCTCAATGTTAGTGCAGTTTGGCTTGACCCACAATTTGATGCAGAGATAATGATTTGCAGTAACCTCTAGCAACCAATCCGTGAACATTAATGATCTGCTGTAATCTTTAGCAACCAATCAGTGAGCAAGAATGATTTGCAGTAAACGCTAGAAACACAAAAAAAATTCTCCCTTTAATTTAAGTGCCTTTTCACATATATTGCAGTGAGCAGTGTTTTTTCACAATGGAAGAATGCCAGTCACCAGTAGGACACAAAGAAAATAATTGTTTTCTATATGCCCTGTTCCCAATGCTATGTAGCCTGGAGCTGTGATGCAGTGAGCTACGATAAAATGCAGACATGCTGCATTTTATCACAGCATACAGGAAGGCACAGGCAGTGAGCCAATAAGGAGAGAGCAGGGGACGGGCCCCCCTGAAATTTTCCCCATTTTGTCGTGTTACAACCAAAAACATAAATGTATTTTATGGGGATTTTATGTGCGAGACCAACACAAAGTGGCAAATAATTGTGAAGTGGAAGGAAAATGATAAATGGTTTTCACATTTTTTTACAAATAAATATGTGAAAAGCGTGGCGTGCATTTGTATTCAGCCCCCTACACTTTGTAGAACCACCTTTCTCTGCAATTACAGCTACAAGTCTTTTGGGGGTGTCTCTACCAGCTTTGCACATCTAGAGAGTGAAATTTATGCCCATTCTTCTTTGCAAAATAGCTTAAGCTTTGTCAGATGATGAGCGTCTGTGAACGGCAATTTTTTAAGTCTTACCACAGATTCTCAGTTGGGTTTAGGTCTGGACTTTGACTGGGCCATTCCAACAGAAGAATATGCTTTGATCTAAAACATTGTAGCTCTGGCTGTATGTTTAGGGTCGTTGTCCTGCTGGAAAGTGAACCTCCACCTCAGTCTCAAGTCTTTTGCAGACTCTAACAGATCCTCTTCTAAGATTGCCCTGTATTTGGCTCCATCCATCTTTCCATCAACTCTGACCAGCTTCCCTGTCCCTGCTGAAGAAAAGCACCCCCACACCATGATGCTGCCACCACCATGTTTCACGGTAGGAATGGTTTGTTCAGGGTGATGTGCAGTGTTAGTTTTCTTTCACGTATAGCATTTTGCTTTTAGGCCAAAAAGTAAAATTTTGGTCTCACCTGACCAGAGCACCTTCTGCAAACTGCATACAGGACCTCTTATAGCTTTCAACAATGGCTTTCTTCTTGCCACTCTTCCATAAATGCCAAAACCACACCTTCCGAAATTAGAATCTCGTATAGAATGAAATCGAATAGATTAGATTAGAATAGAATAGAATAGAATAGAAAAGAATAGCATAAAAAAATAATAAAACAGAACAGAAAAAAAAAAAAAAATATATATATATATATATATATATATATATATATATATATATATATATATATAACCATCTTCCGAAATTCTAATTTTATATAGAATGAATTCAAATTTGAATACAAAAGATTAGAATAGAATAGAAAATAAGAGAAAAGAATAAACTAGAAAAACATATAATATATTTTATTCTATTCTGTTCTATTGTTTTTCTATTTATTCTTTTCTATTATTTTCCATTCTATTCTAATCTAATTGAAATTTGAATTTTGTATAGAATGAATTTGAATAGAAAAGATTAGAATAGAAAACAATAGAAAAAAATAAACAAGAAAAACAATTGGACAGAATAGAATTTATATATATATATATATATATATATATATATATATATATATATATATATATATATATATATATATATATATATATATATATATATATATATATTTATTTTTTTATTCTATTCTATTCTACTCTGTTCTATTTTTTTTATAGTCTATTCTTTTCTGCTCTATTCTAATCTTTTCTATTCAAATTCAAATTCATTGTATACGAAATTTGAATTTCAGAAGATGTTTATATATATATATATATATATATATATATATATATATATATATATATATATATATATATATATATATATATATATATATTATATTTTCTTCTGTTATGCTCTATTGTTTTTCTATGCTATTCTTTTCTATTATTTTCCATTCCTTTCTAATCTTTTATATTCAAATTCATTCTATACAAACTACCAATTTCAGAAGATGGTTATTTATATTTATTATATTTTTTTCTATTCTGTTCTATTGTTTTTCTATTATTTTATATTCCATATTATTCTATTCAAATTCATTCTATATGAAATTCGAATTTCGGAAGATGGCTTTCCGAAATTTTAATTTCGGATATAATTATTTTGAATTTGAATAGAAAAGATTAGAATAAAAAATAATAGAAAAGAATAGCATAGAAAAACAACAGATCAGTATAGAAAAAATATTATATATCTATATTATATTTTTTCTATTCCGTTCTATTGTTTTTCTATGCTATTCTTATCTATTATTTTCTATTCTATTCTAATCTTTTCTATTCAAATTTTAGAAATTTCAGAAATTCTGAAATTCTAATTTTGTTTAGAATGAATTAAAATTAGAGTAGATTAGAAAAGAATAGAAAATAATAAAAAAAAAAAAATAGAAAGAATAGAAAAGAATAAAATAGAAAAACACTAGAACATGTATATAGATCTTCCAAAATTCGAATTTGTTACAGAATTAATTAGAATTTGAATAGAAAAGATTAGAATAGAATATATTGTATTTTTTTCTAGTCTGTTCTATTGTTTTTCTATGCTATTCTTTTCTATTATTTTCTATTCTATTCTAATCTTTTCTATTGGAATTTGATTTCATTCTATACAAAATTTGAATTTCAGAAGATGTTTTATATAAATATATCTATATATAGATATATATACCTATATATCTATATATATACCTATATATATATATATATATATATATATCTATATATCTATCTGTATCCATCTATCTATCTATCTATATATATCTATATATATCTATATATATATCTATATATATATATATATATATATATATATATATATATATATATATATATATATATATATATATATATATGTATATAGAAAGATATATAATATTTATTTCTGCTCCATTGTTTTTCTATGCTATTCTTTTCTAGTATTTTCGATTCTATGCTAATCTTTCTATTCAAATTCGATTTCATTCTATACGAATTTTGAATTTCGGAAAGTGGTTATATATAGTTTACTTTTTCAAATTCAGTCGAATTTTTTCGAATGCGGTAGTATTATTTCAAATTTGATAGTTTTTTCGAATTCGGTAGATTTTTTTTTTCCGAATACAGTAGACTTTTTTCGAATGCGTTTGAATTTTTTCGAATCTGAAACTAAACCCGAAAACGAATGGAACGAATGCAACAAATTTAACTAAACAAATTTAGTTAAACGACGAATTGAAACAAAACAAATGTTTTTATCCTGCACATGGCTATTCACTAAGGTTCTCTAACAAACCTCTGAGGGTTTCACAGAACAGCTGTATTCCTAATGAGATTAAATTACACATAGGTGGACTCTATTTACTAATTAGGTGACTTCTGAAGAAAATTCATTCCACTAGATTTTAGTTAAGGGTATCAGTAAAGGGGGTGCTGAATACAAAGGCACTCCACACTTTTCACATATTTGTAAAAGATGTTGAAAACCATTTATTATTTTCCTTCCAATTTACAATTATGTGTCATTTTGTGTTGGTCTATCACATAAAATCCCAATAAAATACATATTTACGTTTTTGGTTGTAACATTACAAAATGTGGAGAATTTCAAGGGGTGTGAATGCTTTTTCAAGGCACTGTATACTATGTATGATTTAACCTTAGTAATGACCTTGGATTATAGGATCCATCTATTTTTGTTACAAAGAAATGCCTGCTAAGAACATACAGTACTTGGTTGCTTTATGAGAAAAAAGGAAAAAAAAATGAAAATCACCCAAAAGTAAACTGTGATTAAAACAAGTTTAAAGCAAAAAATAAACTTCATTCTTCATTGTCGTGATCAAATCTCCAGTTTAAATGTTGGTATATGAACAAAGAACAAAAATGGCTAATTGGAGGCATCAAATGGAAGTTGAAGAGCACAATGAGGCCTGTAGTTCCACAAAGGCTGGCAAGCCGCAGGAAGCCTAGAAACTGTCACCATCTTCACAGATCATAAAGGAATCAGAGAGATGACAGCCTGTCACATCCTTAACTATGCTGGAGGGAGACTGGAAGCAGAGATTGTCAGGAAGGAAACTACCGCTAGAAAATGATGGGCTGCAGAGGATAGAATTAGCCTTGAAGCCGACTACTCCAGACGCCCGCTGTGCCTTTAAGAAAGAATTGCAGGTAGACAAAATTGACTTCCAAGTCATTTTAACACTTTTATTTCATGCACCAAGTGAGACATATTTGTACACATAAAATGATTGCATTAAATATTTAGAGCTAAAAATAATTTCCTTTGCAGTGGGAATTATCACCCAGGATTTCCCCGGCATTGCTGCCACTAGGACCAGCGCATCCATTAAGTATGCAGTCACCTACGGCGGAAAGCATTTAAGTGCAGCCGCCAGTAGAAGCTGAATATTTAAAATGACAGAGACAAAAAGTAAAGAATAGTAATGGAAGAAGAACTAACTTTCTAAACAAAGTTTTGTGCACAGGAAGAAATACGTTTCTGATGGGAAGTCAAAAATCTATGCATATATGGAAATAAAGACATAAAAGAGAATTAAGAGTTTTATAACAATTTAAATAGTGCCAAACATACAAAATCCTAACACATCTGTTGTTAAAGTGTTAACATAAAAAACAAATAGAAGATGATTAATATTTACCAGTCCAGAGAGGGTTGGCTTCATTCTTTGCTCTCCTCGAGGGCTATGGCCATTTAACAATCTTTAGCATCGAACACATTTCCGGGTATATAAGATGCCTGGTACCCCATTGCTTGAGGTGCCTGCATCAGACATAAGGGCTTTGGCATGCCTGCTTTAAAGAGACCCAGTCCCCAGCTATTTCATTAATAAAAACATTGGTACTGCTTCCCTATGTATAAATTCATTGCTTTGTTGGACAGGTTACTCTGAAAATCCTTCCTTTTCCTTTAGATCAAATCACTTACTGGCTGCTGCTGGATGCCATCTTAATATGTGATGCCTTAACATGTGCCACCAGCAGGGGCGTTGCTAGGGGGTGGCTATTGGGGCTATAGCCCCAAATCTGGGGCCCATAGCTCCGAGTCTCTTGCCGCAGGGTCCCTGCTTAACCAGCGGGTCGTGTCCACGGCTAGTGAGCCGGCTTCATGAGACAGACGGAGGAGAGGAGAGAAGAGAAGTGAGTGTGCAAGCAGATGACATCTCTCTCCACTCACTCCCATCAGCGCTCTTCACAGTCGGGACTCTTCAATGTGGGAGCAAGGTGCGGCTGGGAGCAGAGAGATGACATCATCTCTCACTGCCTGCCAAACATCAGCGCTCTTCCGCCCTCAGCGAGATGGAGTGGAGGTCACATGCTTTCCATCATCGGTGGAGCTCCACTTTGCAGCCAGTCCCCCTTGCTTCAACGTCGGAGGTGCGGCCGGGAGCAGCAAGATGACATCATCTCTCACTGCCGACCACACATCAGTGCTCTTCCGCCCTCAGCGAGGTGGAGTGGAGGTCACATGCTTTCCATCATCGGTGGAGCTCCACTTTGCAGCCAGTCCCCCTTGCTTCAATGTCGGAGGTGCGGCCGGGAGCAGCAAGATGACATCATCTCTCACTGCCCACCCCGCATCACCCCTCTCCTGCCATCACTAAATAGACCAGTGAGGCCAGCCTGCCACCAATGCAGCGTCAATGCACATTTGGTGGCACTGGCTGGCATGGCAAGTGACAAACCACATCTGGTGGCCGGCGATGTGGCAAGTGACAATCTGCAAATGGTGGCAGGTGACATGGCAAGTGACAATCTGCAAATGGTGGCAGGTGACATGGCAATCTGCAAATGGTGGCAGGTGACGTGGCAAGTGACAATCTGCAAATGGTGATGTGTGACATGGCAATCCACATCTGCAGCCAGGTGAAAGTGGCAAGCAACAATCCACATCTGGTGGCAGGTGACGGTGGCAAGTAACACGCTGCATCTGTTGACAGGTGACAGTGGCAAGTAACACACTGCATTTGGTGAGAGGTGAAGGTGGCAAGTAACACACTGCACCTTGTGACAGGTGACGGTGGCAAGTAACACACTGCACCTTGTGACAGGTGACGGTGGCAAGTAACACACTGCATCTGGTGAGAGGTGAAGGTGGCAAGTAACACACTGCATCTGGTGAGAGGTGAAGGTGGCAAGTAACACACTGCATCTGGTGACAGGAGATGTGGCAAGTGGGACATGCCCAGGGCTCCCACTGATTCTGCATTATGGTGAGTTGAACCACTTCATTATATAACAATAGAAACAATGTGCTTCAATCACCCGACAGCATATCAACCACGGTGCTATGATGATTGAAGCGCCAACGCTAGCCATTGCCCACGAAATAGGGCTTACCTATGGCGTGAAACACCCCCCCCCCCCACCCCGGACCTGCAAAAAGGTTGGTGACTGCTGCTATGGGCTCTAGCCCCAGATCTTTTGCAGACCTAGCAACGCCCCTGGCCACCAGTAGCCCCTGCAGACACAGAGATGGAGATTTACTAAAACTGAAGCAAGTAAAATCTGGTGCAGCTTTGCATAGAAACCAGCTTCCAGATTGTATTGTTAAAGCTTAACCACTTCAGCCCCGGAGGATTTGGCTGGCCAAAGACCAGAGCACTTTTTGCGACACGGCACTGCTTCGCTTTAACTGACAATTGCGCGGTCATGCGACATGGCTCCCAAACAAAGTTGACTTTCTTTTTTTCCTACTAATAGAGCTTTCTTTTGGTGGCATTTGATCACCTCTGCAGTTTTTTTTTTTTTGTGTGCTATAAACAACAAAAGAGCGTCTATTTTGAAAAAAATGCATTTGTTTTTACTTTTTGCTATAATAATTATCCCCAAATAATATATAAAAAAACTTTTTTTTTTCCTCAGTTTAGGCCGATGCGTATTCTTCCACATATTTTTGGTTAAAAAAATCGCAATAAGTGTTTATTGATTGGTTTGCGCAAAAGTTATTGCATCTACAAAATAGGGGAGAGTTTTATGGCTTTTTTTATTAATAATTTGTTTTTTTTGCTAGTAATGGCGGTGATCAGCAATTTTTATTGTGACTGCGACATTATGGCAGACAGATCAGACAATTTTGACACATTTTTGGGACCATTCACATTTATACAGCGATCAGTGCAATTAAAATTGCATTGATAACTCTGTAAATGTGACTGGCAGTGAAGGGGTTAACCCTAGGTGGCACTGTATGGGTTAAGTGTGTCCTAGGGAGTGATTCTAACTGTGGGGGGAGGGGCTGTGTGCGACATATCACTGATCACCGCTCCTGATTACAGGGAGTTATGACCAGTGATAGTATCACTAGGAAGAACAGGGAGATGTTTGTTTACATTAGCATCTCCCTGTTCTTCCTCTCCATGAGACGATCGCGGTATCCCTGCGGAAATCGAGTCTGCGGGACCCGCAATCCGTCTCATGGAGCCCATAGTGCCTGCTATGCAAGCCCCACGAGATCACATAGTAAAACTGGCTGAATTAGAAGCTAATTGGCTACCATGCACAGCTTCACCAGATTCGGAGTGCTCCAGTTTTAGTAAATCTCCCCCAGACTGTCATATGTGTGCTTATCGCTAACAGATCAGCATGAGTATTCAAAAGAATATACAGTGGAACGTCAATACCGCAATACAAGCTATTTTTTTTTATAATCCTGACTCACTTTGCGAGCGTTGTCTTGCAAAACAAGCAGGATTCAAGTCTCTGGGGTGTGCAGTACCACATTTGGCCAGAGGTGCGAGGGCACTGGAGACACTCGGAAACACTCGGAGACCACTCGGAGGTGCTCGGAGACCACTCGGAAACACTCTGTTCCCAAGTGTCTCTGAGTGTCTCCGAGTGTCTCCAAGTCTCCAAGTGTCCCAAGTGGTCTCCGAGCTTCTAGTGTTTCCTAGTGTCTCTGGCGTCCCCCCCCCCGCACCTCTGGGTACATGTGGTACTGCATATACAAGCAGTAGCTGTGGATTATCTGAGTTGAAATTACTTCCTATGGGGAAACTTGTTTTGATATATGAGTGCTTTGGATTACAAGCATTCTTCTGGATTGAATTATGCTCATAATCCAAGGTATTACAGTACTTTTTTGGTAAATAGAGAACTGCATTAGCCTCCTCTCACATTGATTGCAGCTTTGAAATCTTGTGATTTCATTTGAAATTGCAATATTTCAAAGCCGCATGTCAGTGCGACTTCAGGCGCAACTTTGAGGACATCTGTGTGGCTTCATGCACAGATGTCACACCCGATATCAGCAAATATAGTGCATGTACTGCTTTTTCAAATCAATGCGGCACCGCAAAGTCGGCATTGCACCGATTTGAACAGTGAGGTTGCCGAAAATACGATGTGACTTTTTGTGCGTTTTGACCTGTGAAATTGCATAATAAATTGCTTCAATGTGAACAGGGGCATGAGAATTTTGCTATGCAGTGTTGTCATTTCATGTGCAGGCTCCAGGAACATGGTCTCTGAAGCTGTGACTTGATATATTGCAAGGCTGACTTTGTCACACCAGGGGGGGAAACAGGCCAGCCAAAAAGGCTTCCCAGAAGGTGACAAATTATAACATGGTATTTGAAATTAAAAGCTTAGATCTGTGGTGACAGGGTCTCTTTAGGTCAGCACATTTAGTATAATACCTCTCAGGATACTTTAGATTTAAGAGAAACAGCCATGACTTATTTTCTGCAAGAATCTCAAGTTTGTTTCCAGGGCCAGCCCCCGGGTTTGCCTCTAATGCCCAGCACCCCAAATTTCCTGTGTGTGCCCATCTCTCTCTACTGTATTCACCTTTGAGGATTCTGTGACCTCTCCTGTATGTGAGAATGCAGAGCAGGAGCACTTTTTCTTCAAGTCAAACTGAAACACTTTAGCAGCACACAGCAAACATTTATTTTTTAGTATACACTATATAGGATTGTAACAGACCTGGGACACCTTTGGGTGCTTCAAAGAGAATAGAAATGTGGCACACATACTGCCCCCTCACCCTTCTGTCAGGCCCTGTTCCCAGCCACATTCCTGTCAGGCAGACTGAAACCCAGGACACATGATTCAAAACCTGGACTGCCCGGGTGAATCCCAGACAAGTGGCAACCCTAACTCCAATCCATTGCAAGAGTGTCTTCTCATGTGATTTCAGCTGCTCTGTATTACCCAGGATCAATCCTGAAGAAATGTGACGTTATCTTCACCTAGACTCTTCTTTGGACAGAAAATGGGAATGAGGTTAGTATAAATTCCAACTTTTTTTCACAGCCACATTTTTTACCTAATAATAGTTGATGCTTTGTAAAGCAGGAGAGGGCCCAGGCAGTTTAGGCATACCTGGAATTTTACTACAAAAAATATAGTGCATATTTTGGGCACTGGTTGAGTTTGAGTTCTTATGCTGCGCATACACAACCGGACTTTCCGGCAGAATAGGTCCAACGGGATCAGTCCGTCAAACATTCCGATCATGTGTGGGCTAATCCGATCCTTTTTCATGAAAAAAAATCTGACGGACCTAGAAATAGAATGTTTCAAATCTGTCCTATCGGGAAAAAACGTTCGTCTGTATGCTGGTCCGATAGACCAAATAAGACGCAAGGGAAGCTATTGGCTACTGGCTATTGAACTTCCTTTTTTAGTCCCGTCTTACGTCATCACGTTCAAAATGAACAGTCTTTCGAACGGACTTAGTCCGTTCATGTGTGGGTAAGCCCGTTTGATCGGAAGTCTGTCGGAACTCTGCCGAAAGTCCGTCGAGAAGACTGTCGGACCTAGTCTGCCGGAAAGTCCGGTCGTGTGTACGTGGCATTACTTGCAACACAATTGAGTGCCATATAGGTGAGGCTATGAGAGGTGCATGACTCTAACAACTGCATGAAAACTGCATAATGTCATAGAAATCCTGTGCTGTACTCCTCCAATAGCATAAGGAGTAAATGGTGTGTGTTTTCACTGTAGTGCTAAATAACCGATTTATATGGGAATTATTGAAATGATATTCATTTGAGAAATGAATAAAATATAATTATATTGGAGATTATGTTTTCAGTGTATAATAGTGTCACATATGTATTTAAAGCATCCAATTATTATTCAACCCATTCTTGCGTGGTATGTTCAGCAATAAATTCCCAACCTGAAATATTCAGGCTATTTCAGAACCATGGACAGAGAACGGTAAATCTATATACATTATTAGTAATAGCAATTGTCAGAAGACAAGACCTTTGTGGCCTTGCAGCACTTGGGATCTAGGTTGCCCTCTTACCCATGTTTGGATGCCGACCACCTAAAACAATTTAAATAGGTTAAATGGCTCCTGAGCAAATTGAATTAGCAACTTTAACTGAACTTATATTGATTTTTAAAAGGTTATAAATCAGTAATGCTAGTTTAAAAGAGAATGGCCATGCTTTTCTTGCAGGTCACAGGCGTGAACTTACGTTTGCTCTTCTTCTGCTTAGTTGGCTTTTAGCGGGCTATAACCCACTGTCAGCTGATGTCACCGAGCAACTCCAGGCTCTGGAGGGTCTCGCCCCAAATTATCAGGATCCATCCAACTGCCTAATTGACAGCTGTCTCCGACTCTCATTGCAAGGCTGGGAGATGATCCAGCTGCACCCACCCCTCTCCAGCTCGGAGCTCCAGTGAGAGCTGCATTGGCAGAGCAGAAATCAATGACTAACAGTCACTGCTCTCCACTCCATGAAGACCGAGAGCAGAGAGCGATCAGCGGCTATGTGATCACTTGACAAACAAGATATTTGGGGGGCACACCCTAAAAAAATTCATAAAGATGGTGCTGCCACAAGACCATACAACAGAACAAAAATATTACAGCGCACACATGCAAAACTAACATTTACCTCCATCAAGGCTTTTTAAAAACACCTAAACATTTTCAAAAAACATTATCCAAAAATATGGGGATTTGGTCACACCATATTGCTATACGGTGCTTAAGCCCACTTACTGCGACAAAGTACCCCATGATTAGTGGGTCCTACACTATCCATAGATTGGGAGATCCTGCTTCTCTGAACCATGGGAGCTATACTCCTCTATATGGGAGAACATGAGGTCTCCACCATGACACAGGTGGTCACTAATGAGAGGTACTTACTGAGGGAGTGGGGTGCTTTTTAAAAAGCCTTGCTGGAGGTAAATGTTAGTTTTGCATGTGTGCGCTGTAATATTTTTGTTCTATGTGATCACTTGGTCTTATGCCCTGTACACACGGTGCGATCGGATCGTGTTGTCAGAAAATCTGATCGTGTGTGGCCTCCATCACACTTTTTCCGCCGGAATTTCCGACACATAAAGTTTGAGAGCTGGATCTAAAATTTTCCGACAACAAAATCCGATCGTTTAAATTACGATCGTGTGTAGACAATTCCAGCGGACAAAGTGCCACGCATGCTCAGAATAAATTGATAGTCCTGTCGTACGAGTTCTACGTCACCGTGTTCAGAACGATTGGATTTTCCGTCAACTTCGACTGCGTGTATGCTAGACAAGTTTGGGCCAAAATCTGTAAGAAAAAATCTGACAGATTTTGTCGTCGGAAAGTCTGACCCGTGTGTACAGGGCATAAGAAGAGCCGTGGGACAACTTCAGCATCACAGCGATGCTGTAGCATAGAGGTGAGTATATATGATTTATTTCTTTTTCATAACCCTATACTTCTCCTTTAAAGAATGCAGTCTCAGCTGACATACTATCTAGAAGAATTGTCAAACAACTGCAAAGGGTGGGCCAACTCAATATTGAACCCTATGGACTAAAACTGCAGGTGTCTCAATACTTTTGACAATATAGCATATAATATGCCAATGCCAACCAAAAAAGGAGAACCTAGTGCTCAAAGCACAGTAATACCCTCCGAATCTTCTAGACAGACCAGGTAATACAGTAGTATGCCAATGCCTGTATGTATTCGTTAAACTTTGCATTTCCTGTCATCTCTCTAGGACAGGCTTTCTCAACCTTTTAACCCTAGAGGAACCCCAAAAATAATTTTCATGTCTGGAGGAACCCTTCCTA
The DNA here is from genome assembly GCF_037356315.1 of Lithobates pipiens. NCBI lineage: Eukaryota > Metazoa > Chordata > Amphibia > Anura > Ranidae > Lithobates > Lithobates pipiens. Next base: position 470,794,706 of record NW_027507764.1, read on the forward strand.
AAACCAAATCATCAGGGGTCAATAGAACAATGCCCCTTATACTGGTGGTCAATAGGAAGAATGTTCCCCTTAAAATGGTGCTCAGAATGCCACCCTTAAAGACAGCTAAAAAGATATTTGGTGTCATGCTGCTGGCTTTGATAAGTGGTGCTGAACCTTGAACTCTGTAGGCATCATCAAATAGGTGGTTCATCAGCCACAGCTCAAGGAACCCCTAGCAACCTCTGGAGGAACCCAAGGGTTCCACGGAACCCTGATTGAGAATGGCTGCTCTAGGAACACAATCTAAGGAGGATTATTGTATCTCTTTTGATGCACATGCTTCTAAATGCTTGCTTACAACTAACTGGCTGGCAGAGGTCACATGGTTTGTTTTCAGCAGATGTGTCTCAGGGGATGCTTGCTTTCTGCAGCTGCTCCCATTTGTGTATGTATTCATGATCACATATTTTTCTTACACTTTCCTAAAGGGAATTGGCAGCTCAGAAATTAGCCTATGGAACTGGACCATTAGGACAGTGAATCAACCAAGTATGAGGAGCAACAGATCATTTATTGTTACCTCAAAAGTCTACTTATCTTTTAGATTGTAGATGGGTGCTGGGGACTGGTACAAGAAGCAGGAAAGCATCTCTGGTTGGCTGCTACTAAAAAAAAAAGGTCACCGAGCACAGACATAGGGCTCCAAGCTGTACACCTGCCTGTGTGAACTGAACTGCTACAGGGAGACTAGCTTTTTAATCTGTCTACTGTGTGCTATGACAAGACCCAGGGAGGGGAAATAGTGAGAACTGACACCTGTGTTGCCCTATTTTGCTGTGTGCTACCTGGTGTAAGGACTGATGTGCTGCCATTATTATCTGGGAGTGCTAATCATCAGGACCTGTGTGTGGAAAGATTGCTGTGAACTCTGAGCAAACGTAGCATGCAATGCTACTTCTATAGACTCCGGGAGAGAGAAGACTGCAGTTTCCTCCAACACTGGCGTGAGGGGAGAACCTGGTGCAAAATGAAGCAGGCTGTATCTGACATGCATCGTTTCTGGTGCACACTGTGAGAAGCCCACAGTTTGCAGTGAAATCAAAGTAACAGTTTAAGTACAGGAGATGAGTCTGCACAACTGTAAGAGATTGAAGGGAAGGCTGGAATTCATCTTTAAGCTTGTCATATTTGTTAACTATGGAGACGCAGTACAGATTCAGCAGCAAAGGATGAGCATATTCAAAGTCCGGTAATCTAGAGCAGTGACTGGGAACTTTGGCACCCCAGATGTTTTGGAACTACATTTCCCATGATGCACATGGGAAATGTAGTTCCAAAACATCTGGGGTCCCAAAGTCTGCCATCACCGAAGTAACACTAATAACATTAATAACATTTCACTTTACTGTACAGTGAAAGATGGTTTCTGATTGGTTGTTAGGGATTACAATGCATTATATTCAGTTCCTCATGAATTGCTCTATTTATTCAATAAATCTGTACACCTTAAGAGTATTCAGTTCCCTTTGAAACGCTCTTTCAAATAAGCCTGTATATCTATGTCTGCTTGTGTTTTAGAATAATATCATTCCTCATAACACAGTTGTCCTTGTCAGAACTCAGAAGGGCTCCAGGATTATCATGGATTAGCATGAATGTAAATATTACATACTAAAAAAAATAAAAAATTCTACTGCTCTCAGCCTCCTACAAATCTTCAAATTTCTTTTTTTTTTCCCAACTTCCTGTTCGAGGTTTATGTTCATTCTTCATGGCCCGCCACATGTAGGAACATTGCCACTCTCTCTTTCTTACTTCCAAAATGGAATAGGGACTACGGGATCGGTGGTTTGTATAGAGCAATGCACATGACTGCAACAAATGTGCACTTCTCATTCCAAACAAATGGATATAGAGTGAAAGAGGTTCAGAAGTTCATGAGGACATTACAAGGAGGTAGAAAAATTAAGTAGCATCAACAAGGCTTCAACAAAGTTTTGGACACGCTTTGTTAAAGCTCTCTGGATGCTAGTCAAAGCTCTTGTCACTAAATACAATGGTTAGCTTACAGTCCTGTTTACACATGCCTTTGCTTTGCTTCGGCTTCGCTTCAAAAATTAAACCCCATGTAGCTTCAGTGGCGCTTCAAAGCGTCTTCAAAGCCTTCATAGAAGTCTATGGCAAAGCTTGCTTGAAGCTCCACTGAAGCCCCACCCATGCCTCATCAAAGCCCAAGTAAGCCTCATCGAAGCACCAAAAGCAAGGTGTAAACAGGACTATAAGCTAACCATTTTATTTAGTGACAGGAGCTATGATTGGCGTTCAGAGAGCTTTAACAAAGCGTTTCCAAAGCCTTGTTTTGAAGCAAGCGTAAACTAGCCCTTAGAAAAAATGTCATGAACAATAGATTACAGAGTCATTAAGTAGGGGATATCTATAGATTATTTTTGTAGAATAAGAATGTTGTTTAGTGTCACTTTAGGCTCCAAATTCACAGTTTTCAGCTAATTTCTCTAATCTTGACTATGCTCAACTTGGAGAATCCTTGTCTTTGTAAATGTCCCTGTTCATACTTGTAAGTATACTGTTCATACTGGTAAGCTGGGCAAGGAGAGGACAGAAGTTCTATAGGAGAAGAGGCGTTCTTCACGTGTAAAAACAAATGTGAAAAATGTACAAAACGACATGGAGTAATCAGCCTCCATATTTATCAATAGTTTAATTTAAAGGTTAACTCCTTCCAACAGTTTTTTTGTAATGACACTTTAACTTTGGCAGCTCAATATACCACTATATATATATATATATATATATATATATATATATATATATATATATATATATATATATATATAATATATAAATAAATAAATATATATATATATATATATATATATGTCTGAGCTATATTACGGAACTGTTGTGGCAATCTCCAACAGATATCATGTGTTTTCAGGCACTCCCATTGAGGTTTATAGGGGACAGTAGTATGCGCAGTCCCCGCAATAATAAAGAAGTAGGCAGGTATGTCAAGTTACAATGTATATGTACCTTTTGTATCGAAATGCATATTGCACTCTGTATGTCAAACCATATTAATGTATGTATTTATTTCTATTGAAAACTAATAAAAACAATTGAAAAGAAGTCTATAGGGGACAGAAATGTCTGTGTACAATAATAAAAAAAAGAAGCTGATGTACTTTTTTGAATGAGTGTACAAACGTGAACAGGGACAATTAGAAAGAATGGGGTTCTGCATGTTGAACCTTGTTAGGTGTGGTGAAAAGCACTTAACATGCTGTTTTTATTGCACTATCGATAAATTCTACAAAATCATACATAACACATTAAAAGGCATAAATTAATGGAACAGCCACACAGTGATGACGTCCAAGAACCACCACCCAGTGATGAAACGCGTAGGGAGGTGTTACATCGGTATGGCCACCACACCTCAATGGTGTTCAATGCTGTGTATGTTATGCTGTGATAAACTTGATTTTAATACTGCACCAGGAGCGATTTCTTTTCTCTTGCATGTGGTTCTCTAGGGTGACTTCAGGAATATGCTGGTCTGATTTGGCCTGTGATGGTGACCTAAGGATCAAGGAGTGGCGGTATCAGTGGAGGCTTACTTCCCACACTTCCATCTATAATCTACCCTGTTTCCCCTAAAATAAGACCTAGCGTGATTGTCGGTGATGGCTGCAATATACCGTATATACTCGAGTATAAGCCGAGATTTTCAGCCTCTTTTTTGAGGCTGAAAGTGCCCCCTCGGCTTATACTCGAGTCACCGCTGTCTGACTGCTCGATCAGCGTATCGAGCAGACAGACGGCGGACATTAAAATTCAAAAGCCGCGCCTCCTTCTCCGCCTCCGCCTGTGATAGGCGGAACACTGAATTTCCCAGCAGTCAGTGTTCCGCCTATCACGGACATCCGTTCATTCTCATACTACGGACGAGTATGAGAGGATGTCCGTGATAGGCGGAACACAGGCTGCTGGGAAATTGAGTGTTCCGCCTATCACAGGCGGAGGACGGAGGCGCAGCTTTTGAATCGTAGAATGGCCGCCGAGAAGAGCGGCGATCCATCGGCACGACACGGGACGGAGGAGGCACGGGACAGAGGAGGCACGGGACACCGGAAGGCACGGGACAGAGGAGGCACGGGACAGAGGAGGCTCGGGACGACGGCGGCTCGGGACGGAGGCTTGGGACACAGGTAGGCTGGACACACACACACAAGGCTGCACGGACACACACACACACACACACACACACACACACACACACACACACACACACACACACACACACACACAGGGATGGATGGATGGATGGATACACACACACACACACACACAGGGATGGATGGATGGATGAATACACACACACACACACACACACACACACACACAGGGATGGATGGATACACACACAGGGATGGATGGACGGACACACAGGGATGGATGGATGGATGGATGGATGGATGGACACACACACAGGGATGGATGGACGGACACACACACAGGGATGGACGGACACACAGGGATGGACAGCCATGTCTCACCCTCGGCTTATACACGAGTCAATAAGTTTTCCAGTTTTTTGGGGGTAAATTGGGGGCCTCGGCTTATATTCGGGTCGGCCTATACTCGAGTATATACGGTAAGCCCTACCCCCCAAATAAGCCCTAGTTAAAGTCCTTGCAGGTCTTATTTTCAGGGTAGGACTTATTTTCGGGGGAACAGGGTAGGGCTCATTTGGGGGGTAGGGCTTATATTGCAGCCAACACAGAAAATCACATTAGGTCTTATTTTTGGGGGAAACAGGGTAGGGCTCATTTGGGGGGTAGGGCTTATATTGCAGCCAACACAGACAATCACATTAGGTCTTATTTTCGGGGAAACAGGGTAGCTGGCTGATTGAGACCGGAGGTGATTACTGATATATCCATCCGGAGTGGGATTTCTCCCTAAAGTCCTGTTAGACCTTCTGTGTACAGAGGCCTAAGCTTCTGGTAAGAGGCTTTCATATCCCTCTGGATGGTGTGCACGGTGGTGAAGATTGGAGGCACAGGATCACTAAGGCTGTATTTGATGTATGAGTGTCAGGAAAGTCCCAGTAGAAGACACATCGTTGGCCACTCTGGCGCGCGCTTGTGTTTGCTGCAGTGTTAATTTTGGCAGAAAATTTCAATTTAATTTTAGTTTTAGGTCTAAAATGCCATTTTAGTTTTAGTCCCATTTTAGTCTTCTGCAATTGTTTTAGCTTTAGTCGTATTTAGTCGACTAAATCTCCAGGACATTTTAGTTGACTAAAATGTCCTACATTTTAGTCGACTAAAATCTCCAGTACATTTTAGTTGAATAAAATCTCCAGTACATTTTAGTTGAATAAAATCTCCAGTACATTTTAGTTGACTAAAATCTCCAGTACATTTTAGTCAATTAAAATAAATTTAGTTGACTAAAACTCATTTTAGTCATCTAGAATCTAAATGGTGTAGTTAAATTGTAATGCTTTATTTAAGCATTTCTCTACAATTTCCAAACTCATTATATACTGCTGTAGTGAAAAATCGAATATGTTATTATTTACGGTATTGAGGTATGAACATGCAAAGCTCCCTGTGACCCCTGCTCCTGTTTATTTGTCTTTGTGTGTTTGATCTCCTGAATGACCCGGTTTGACCTTTGGACTCTCTCTGATTTCCACCTGCACCTGACCTCGGCCTGCCTCTGACTTTGAACTTGCCTGATCCTCTGATACCTCACTGCTAGCCCATTGTTGACCCAGCCTATGACCTGACCTGTCTGCCTAGCTCCAGCATAATCTGTCTGTGCATTAACCAGCCTGCCTGCTTCCACTGGAATCCACAAACCCCTGAACTGTGTACAGGACTGTTTTATCCAACTGCTGGGAGTGGATATTGGGTGCTCCAGCTTCCAGCCTGTCTGCTGTTCGGACCTTCCTTCTGGTTGGTGGTCACTTCTACAGCATCTGGGACCCTGGAGCCGCCCTTCCGGCAACTAACCCGCCAGTCTCTCATACCACTCTGCACTCCCATGCCTCCAGGCTGCTCTACCAGGGGCCACGAGTCAGATACGTATGGGAGGCCTTCCTCTGCACCGGGCTCATAAGTCAGGTATGTGAGAATCTGACAATGAGATAGCACTTTATTTTTACACAGAAATTTTGACACTTTTTCATTTTTTTTTATGATCTTTTTTACAAACATTTGTACTATTTATCACCTTATTAGGCTGCACCTTAATGAAATGTCTTTTTTATTTATTTAATAGTCGATATTTATGATTGGTGGCTCTTCCATTCAATTATGTACTTTAATGTGTAATGAACGTAGCAAGGTCCCGGGTCCCCTTTGGTCTAATGAAGAACCTCCAGAGTTAGGGACAGTTGACATCCTTCTTTGTAGAGTGGGTTACAAGGCATGGTAGATTCATGGGTGCCAGACACTTCTTGAATGCAAAGAGATTTATTTTCTCTTAAACGGAACTGTGGGAGAGAGGGTTTAGGGCCAGGACATCCTTTAGTAGTTGCAATGGTAATTAGCAGACTCCGAGTCTTCTATAGGTAGACAGCCATGCAGAGAAAGGCACCCAGCAGGACACCACATCTGCATGTGTAGGAGCTCTGTCTCCTATGGCAACAATCTTATAATGCCCTGTACACACGGTCGGACATTCCGACAACAAAATGCATTGGATTTTTTCAGACGGATTTTGTCCGAAACTGGTGTTGCATACACACAATAGAGGCTAGTAACCAACAGCTTTGGCACTTTATCCATTGGAATTCTCTACAAACGATCGGAAAAAGTCAGACCTTTTTTTTTGTTGGAAAATTTTAGATCCTGCTCTCAAATTTTTTCCGTCAGAATTTCTGATGGAAAAGGTCCGATAGAGCCCACACATGATCGAATTTTCCGACAATATACTCTGATCTGACCTTTTCCATCGGAATTTCCGACCGTGTGTACAGGGCATTACAGTTCTAACACAAGTTGTAACAAATTTCTGTAATTTCTCTACAATCACTTCTTGTAGATCTTCACTCAGCTGAGCTCCCAGTCTCTCTCACTAGACTTTCTGATCCACTGCCACTGGATCTCCTGAGCTCTTCCAACCTTCACACTGAGTATCTTCCTCAAGCGTCACCCAACGCTTCTCTGCTGGGTCCCTAGCTTGGCATTCCCAGATACTCCTCAAGCGTCACCCCACTGGCATGCTTGGTCCCTGGCTTGGCACACAAGGCTGCTCTGCAAGCATCACCTCCACTGGTTGGGTCCCTGGCTTGACACCTGCTGAAGTTTTCCAATTCTTCACCATCCCCAGTTGGTGAGAATACTGCTCTGGTACTTACTTCAGCTACTCACAATGGTCCCTGGTAATAAGGTGGATGGACCCTCAGTGGTAACAGCTTCCTCTCTACCTCCGACCACGTCAGGTTCTCCGGCCGGCAGAAGCATCACGACTGGTTGGACTGCAAGCCGCAATCCCAACCCTACACTGCTCTCTTGCTTTTGGATAGACCCTCGGACAGCCTAGCAGCCAGATGACCCCAGGATATGCCTCAGGCTCTGGCCTAGCAGCCCAGGGCAGCAAAACACACGTCTACCCAGACAGCCGCCCAGGTGGCACAGAACCCTAATCACCTGACCTCACCCAAATAAATAGGCTCTCCCAGCAGGCCAAGGGACCCAAGAAGGTCCCTGCCCATTGGTTGAGATACCCCATCTATTCCTAATCTGTCCTTGCAATGCCCTTTTCTTATCTAATGTCACTAGATACCCGCCCAACTAGTGACAGAAGAGAGAAGTGTAGCAACTCCAGAATTAGGGTGGAATCAATTGATTTCCTATCATTTGGCCAAGGAAACTATACCTGGCAGGTAAATTTACTAGCAACCCTACCTAAACATCAGGATGCTACATGAATGATTTTGCTTCATTTATCATTATCCTGACAGCTCAACACATGTTTTTTGGTTCATTTTTGTATGAAGCGAGCAGGGGCGCTTGGTGCTCAAAATGTTTTTCTTTGGGGGGGGGGGGGGGGGGGGGGGCGCAAACGAACTGAAACATTCTGAAATATACTGAAAAAAAAACATCAATTGCAGCCTCACTGTGTCCATGAATTGCATCCACTGTGTCCATCAATTGCAGCCACTATGCTATCAGATGCAGCCACCGTACCCATCAGATGCAGCAATTGTGCCATCAATTGCAGCCACTGTGCCCTCAATTGCAGCCACTGTGCCCATCAATTGCAACCACTGTGCCCATCAATTGCAGCCACTGTGCCCATCAAATGCTGTCACTGTGCCCATCAAATGCCGCCACTGTGCCCCCAATTGCAGCCACTATGTCTATCAATTGCAGCCACTGTGCCCATCAATTGCAACCACTGTGCCCATCAAATGCAGCCACTGTACCCATTAATTGCAGCCACTGTGCCCATCAAATGCTGTCACTGTGCCCATCACATGCAACCACTGTACCATCAAATGCAGCCACTGTGCCCATCAAATGCTGTCACTGTGTCCATCAAATGCCGCCAATGTGCCCATCAAATGCAGCCACTGTGCCCATTAAATGCAGCCACTGTGCCCATGAATTGCAGCCACTGTGCCCATCAAATGCAGTCACTGTGCCATCAAATGTACCCACTGTGCCCATCAATTGTAGCCACTGTGTTATCTGTCACTCAGATCACTGTCAGTCTGTCACTGTGCCCATCTGTCACTCAGTTTTCATTCTCAGTCAGGGATCTCTCACACTAATCGGCTGATGTCGGTCAGTATCTGTGGATCAGCCGATTCTCTCTGACCTTCAGGATCTCGGCCATATCCCCGCCGATCCTCCTCGGTGAAGCCTCACAGCAGATCCTCCACTCACACTGCGGCCTCACCCCCTCCCTCCCCAGCCAGCCAGCAAGGCACCTCCCCGGTTACATGGGGCTCTGGATGTGGGGGTCTCAGCATCTTCTCTGCCCGAACCACCACCAGCCCATCACCCACCGATGTCACCCCCAGACCCCTCGGGGTACGTCAAGGGGCAGAGCGCTGACAATACAGCACCGAGCCTGACTGTCCTCCCCTTCCCCAGTATCAACACCAATCTTTGCTATACTGCCAGTCCTGCACCACTGCCCTGAGCCTCCATACTGGAAATATGGAACCCACTATATCGGAGCCTGGCCGTCCTTCACTCCGGTCTCTGGTACTATACTCCCAGAGTACACAGCAGTGAGCCAGGAAACCGGAAGTGGTGCTGCAAAAAGCACCACCCACCGTCCTCCAGTCCCGGCCAATAAAAAGATAGGAAAGGAGGCCAGACAAATGACAGTAGAGTGGGGAGTGTTTGGGGTGCGTCGCTTGCGCCCTGACCACACCCTAAACACGGGCAAATCAGCTTCCCAGCCTGCAATCAGCTGATTGCAGGTCGGGGAAGCTTCCCATAGACTGCCGCATGTCTGGTGCCTAGTCACTCTTAAAGTGACAATTGTTTTTATTTTAACAGCTGAGCGCCCCCTATGGACAGGCCATCACTGGAAGCGAGTTATGATCTACTGGTAATGCAGGGGTCAATATGCAGGTCAAGGCATTACTATTGGTTGGAAGCTTCACATGGTGGAAGATTATGCACTGTTGTGTGGATTATTTATGAGAATAAGCAACGCAAAGATTGATTACATGTGGACACAGATTGATATATATTTTTTGATTGATATATTTTTTCTTTATGTTTTTGTTCACTGATTTATATCTGGTTGGGTGATAAGATATTGCATATTTATTTCTGATTAGAATAAGAATTATGCTACACTATTTTTTAGCGATATATGAGTTTGCATTGAAGTGGGGTGAAATTACTTTATTGGACTGCAAATTTGGCTGCTCTGATTAAATTTTTCTGATTTTAGAATTATTATTTAGGCACTTGTCTACACACTCAAGCATGAATGAAAACTAAATGTGTGACACATGCATTTTTGTGACTGAATGCTTCTCCTCTAAAACTGCTTTTCTCTGCCCAAAATACAAACACCTGAAGCATAGATGAGCAAAAAATGCTTCATGCCCCAAACACACGGTCGGAAATTCCAACGGAAAAAGTCAGATCGCATTATGTTGTCAGGATTTTCCGACGCACAAAGTTTGAGAGTAGGATCTAAAATTATCCGACAAAAAAATCTGATCTTTTAAATTCCGATCGTGTGTAGACAATTCCGACGGACAAAGTGTCGCGTATGCTCAGAATAAACTAAGAGACGAAAGCTATTGGCTACTGGCCCGTTTATACTCCCGACGTACGTATTTGACGGCATCTCGTTCCGAACGATTGGATTTTCTGACCACTTTGTGCGATTGTGTGTATACAAGACAAGTTTGGCCCAAAATCCGTCTGAAAAAATCTGACGGATTTTGTGGTTGGAATGTCCGAACGTGTGTATGGGGCATCAAAATCAGCAGGAGTACACTATGCTCAGGTGTAAATGCAGACTTAAAGAGGAAGTAAACCCTGATGAGTTTACTTCCTCTTTTTTTCCCTGCAAAGGTAAAGCATAATGGATTACTATGCATCGCATAGTAGCCCATTATGTGTCACTTACCTGACACAGGAGCCAGCGAAGTCGCACTGTCCCCTGTAGTCCGCTGCATCCATCTTGCTGGTGGCGTCTCGCAGCTCCGCCGCTGTCATTTGGCGAAGCCGCGATGACATCACTCCCGCGCATGCGCACGGGAGTCGACAAATGCGGCAGGTCCATTTTTGGACCTGCCGCGTTCAGTGCACCTGCGCGCCGCTGTCTACGGCGCATGCGCCGTAGACAGCAGTGCCCGTTTTCGGGCAAATATCTCCTAAACCATATAGGTTTAGGAGATATTGCTTGGACCTACAGGTAAGCCTTAATCTAGGCTTACCTGTAGGTCAAAGTGGTTTGTAAGGGTTTACAACCACTTTAATACACAACTATAGGATATATCATATATAGGTGGCTGCTGCGTAATCCAGTGTTATCCATCTGTTTGTAGGTCCTCCTTATGGAACCTCTGAACAATAATATGATAATTATGGAGGTTGTTCTATCTCTTCTGTTACTACTTACTATGGATCGAACAGATCCTGGTTTCATTAGAATGGGTTAATAAGTACAATATCTCAAGCCACTGGCGTTTGCTACATAAAACATTTCATGCACCAATAATGTTCTTCTATAAACACAGTCATGCAATATTAATGTGCACAGCAGCTAAAATAACAAATTTGATATAAAGAGACCCCGAGCAGGGTGCACTTGATATATTGTGATGTGGAGAAAGCCATAATACATTGGCTGCAATTGAATTTAGAGCATGGTGAGATAGATGCTAGTCCCTGATAAATGGCCGCTATACACACTCTCTCTCATCCAGTACAGTAAGATAAAGCCAATGGGGTTTTCCTAGCAACCATAACACAGGGATTCCTCCCTCCTCCTCCTCCTCCCTGGGCTCACACTGATTAGCACAGTGAAGCGGCAGAGCCTTATCCACCGTGTCATCATTCATGACACACATGTTGTCCTTTTCCCCCTCTTCTTCTGCAAGTGAATCATTAACACCGAAAAGAGCTTATGTGCAGGACACTCATGGATATGGCCATGGTATGTGACATTTATAAAACTAATAACTACACATAATATTCAGAAGAGTATTAACATTTGCTATTGGTCTGTTAATCCAGCCTAATTCATGTGTAAAGAAGTAGCTGCACTAATCCAGCGGTCTCCAAACCTTTCAGTATATACTGTATATATATTTTACAAATATTCTCGGGCTTAAAATAATCTGTTTTATCAATGAATGAGTCCCCCTTTAAATCAGATTCCTTATTAGAGTCCCCCCTTAAATCAGGGTCCCATTCAGAGTCCACTTATTTTAGAGCCCCTCTTTAGCCCAGGGGCCCGCATCAGTGTGTCCTCTTACTTTAGAGTCCTCGCTTACACCAGAGTCCCCATCAGAGCCCTCCTTAGATATGGGGGCCCCATTAAAGTACATCAGGATCTTATTTTTATGTCTCCCTTACACCAGGATCCCCATCAGGGTCCCCCTTTATATACAATGACCCTTTCATGAGAGTCACCTTACATCCAAGTGTCCACTTTCATCTGAGCCCACATCAAAGTTCCCATTTCCTCAGAGTCCCTCCTTATACCAGGAGCCCCATCAGAGCTCCCCCTTACTTCAGGGTCCCCATCGGGTCCTCATTACATTAGAGTCCCCCTTACATAAGTATCCCCATTAGAGACCACCCTTACATCATGGACCCCATCAGAGTCCCCATTATATTACAGCCTTCCTTTATATCAGGAACCTCATCAGAGTCTCCCTTACATCAAAGTCCCCCCTTATAGCAGGGTCCCTCCTTATATCAGTTTTTTTTTTTGGCGGAAACGCAGGCACCATTCATTTAAATGGGTTGCCACGGCTGCGCAAATGTGGCATGCACAAATTGCGGATATGTGAACTTAGGGTTAAATAGAGAACATTTTTTAACCGCTTGCTGACAGCCTCACGCAGATATACTGCGGCAGAATGGCACGGCTGTGCAAAACCCCGTACGGGTACATTGTCTCCTTTAAGAGCTGCCAGAAGGGCATGCACACTGCATGGCTCAGGACCCAATGCGTGTGGCCGGTGGGCGCGATAGCACACAAATCCCTGTTCTGTCAGGGGAGAGACACCTATTGTTTGTTCTTACTAAGCAGGAACAACGATAGGTCTCTTCCCCTAGTCAGTCCTATCCCCATACAGTTAGAACACACTGAGGGAACACACATTTAACCCCTTGATCGCCGTCTAGTGTTAACCCCTTCCCTACCAGTGACATTTACACAGTAATCAGTGCATATTTATAGCACTGATCGCTTTATAAATGTCAATGGTCCCAAAAATGTGTCAAAAGTGTCTGATCTGTCCACTGCAATGTTGCAGTACCACTAAAATTGTAGATCTCCACCATTACTACTAAAAAAAAATAATAATAAAAATCCCGTAAACCTTTCCCATAATTTGCAGATGCTATAAAGTTTGGCGCAAACTAATCAATACACGCTTATTGCGATTTTTGTTACCAAAAATATGTAGAAGAATATATATCTTGGCCTGAAGAAGAAATGTGTTTTTTAACCACTTAAGGACCGTCCGACTTCATTATATGTCACTACTTTGAAGAGGAATATCGTTGCTATGGCAGCAACTAGCTGCCACAACCCCGGTATCCTCTTCTTCAGCTGGCGGTGTGCTTTCAGATAAAAGTGGTCTCTTACTTTGATCGGCTACGGGAGAGAAGCTCCCCCCACGCTCCGGTGCCCTCCGCGGCTTACTGGAGCCGTCGGTAGCGGCTGAGGCAATTGGGTTCTTCTCCCTGTTAGGTATGGAGATGAGTGAGGGGAAAATGCCCCCCATCAAAATGTCACTTCTGCTCATAGATCTTAAAGGGACATTTTTTTTTATTTTTTTTTATTTTTAATTGACATTTCATTTTTTTTATTTTTACTTTTTATTGCATTTTAGTGCATTTAGTGTAAGGTCTTTTTGACCCCAGATCTCATATTTAAGAGGTCCTGTCATGCTTTTTTTCTGTTACAAGGGATGTTTACATTCTTTGTAATAGGAATAAAACTGACACTTTTATTTTAATTTTTTTTAAAGAACAGTGTAAAAATAAAAAATAAAAGGCAAAATAAATAATAATAAGCTGAGCTTGTGTGCAGAACTGAACGCATATGTTGCCTATGGAGATTTTTAAGAGTAAAAGCCTGTCGCCATTCCACGAGTGGGCACAATTTAGAAGCGTGACATGTTGGGTATTAATTTATTTGGCGTAAAAAATTGCGCTAACTTTACTGCTGTCTTATTTTTAATTCAAATAAGTGTATTTTTTGACCAAAAAGTGCACGGCACAAATACAGTGTGACAGAAAGTATTGCAACGACCTCCATTTTACTCTCTAGGTTGTTAGAAAAAAAATACTTAATGTTTGGGGGTTCTAAGTAATTTTCTAGCAAAAAAATAAATGTTTTTACCTTGTAAATACCAAATCTCAGAAAGAGGCTTGGTCCTTAAGTGGTTAAAAACATTTTGGGGATATTTATTATAGCAAGAAGTAAAAAATATTGTTTTTTTTTTTTCAAAATTTTCGCTCTTTTTTTGTTTATAGTGCAAAAAAAAAAAAAGTGCAGAGGTGATCAAATACCGTTCAAAAGAAATGCTCTGTTTGTGGAGAAAAAGGACGCAAATTTCATTTGGGTACAGCATTGCATGACCGCGCAATTGTCAGTTAAAGTGACGTAGTGCCAAATTATAAAAAGTGCTCTGGTCAGGAAGGGGATAAAATCTTCCGGGGCTGAAGTGGTTAAAAAAAATAAAATAACTTGACGCATTTAACTGCTTGCCGCCAGCCCAACGTCAAGTGACGGCGGGGCGGTGAGGCTCTCCTTCCGGGACACGTCATATGACGACATCCCAGAACGGCCGCTCTTGCGCACCCACGGGGGCATGCAGTGCGGCGACTGTGGCCGTGCCGTGTCCTACCAACATCTAGGATTTCTGTAGAGAGCCGTGTTCGTGGCTCTTTAACCATGTGATCGGCTGTGTTCGGTCACATGTAAACAGGGAGATGCCGGAAATCGGCTCTCCTTGCCTCACACTGACAGAGTGTGTAGCGAGGAGAGCCAATCAACGGCATCTCCACGGGGGAGGACATCTAGGAATGTAATCAGGGCACTGATCATCAGTGCCCTGATTACAATATAGCAATACAGTTTCACCAATCAGTGCCTACCAATGCCAGCAGTCAGTGCCCACCAGTGGCAGTAATCAGTGCCCACAAGGGCCAACAATCAGTGCCCATTAGCGACGCCAGTCAGTACAGGCAATCAGTGCCACCTATCAGTGCTGCCCATCACTGCTATCAATGCCCATCAGTGTCACCCATCAGTGCCACCTATCAGTGCTGCCCATCACTGCTGTCGATCAATGCCCATCAGTGCCACCCATCAATGCCCATCAGTGCCCATCAGTACCGCCTATCCATGCCACCTATCAGTGCCCACCAATGCCACCTAACAGTGCCCATCAGTGCCGCCTATCAGTGCTCATCAGCGCCACATATCAGTGCCACCTATCAGTGCCCATAAGTGCAGCATATTAGTGCCTCCTCATCAGTTCAGCCTATCAGTGTTTATCAGTGCCGCCTCATCAACGCACATCAGTGAAGGCAAAAGATTACTTAGTTACAAAATTTACTGACAGGAAAAAAATTTTTTTTTCAAAATCTTCGATATTTTTTTTTTTTGTAAAAAATAAAAAACCCAGGAGTGATTAAATGCCACCAAAAGAAATCTCTATTTGTGTAAAGAAAATGATAAAAAAAATGTGTTTGGGTACAGCGTAGCACGACCGCGCAATTGTCAGTCAAAGCGCCGAAAGCTGAAAAATGGGCTGGGCAGGAAGGGGGTGTAAGTGCCCGGTAGACAAGTGGTTAAAAGGCACACCAACACAATATAATGCTTTGGCTCAGATTGTAAGCTCCTTGAGGGCAGGGACTGATGTGAATGTACAATATATATGTAAAGCGCTATAGAAGTACCTAAAATATATAATAATAAATACAAAAAATGCAATGCAATGCAGGTGCGTTAACACATGTGTTGCAGTGTGAATATACCCTTAATGAGCCCTAAAGGGGGATTGAACAATCCCATTGGAGCACTGTGGTAGAAGGAGAGATCCGATCAGATTGTCTGGTGTATGGTCAGTAATATCTGTTATGGGAGGACAGTGTGCCAGCAGAGAATTGTATTACAGAAGTCTCTTATTTCTAGAAGAACGGAAGGGCTGTGATCACTCACAGGGACCAGGCAGAAGCCCTCTACATCTGGCCGTGCCTTGTCCTCCTCCTCCTCCTCCTCCTCCTCCTCACCATCAGACAGGTGTGCCATCACCATCCAGGTCGGGGTTAACCCATCATTAGCCGTACACCTGGCTGGGAGGAGGGAGGGGAATGGCAGCCTTGAACAGAGCTGTGGGATTGACAGCTGAGCCGGGGATAGAAGGGTTAAATGTGTTCTGAGAATAGGATTCCCCCGGCCCCCTCTCCTCTCCTCTCCTCTGCTCTCCTCTCCTCCCTCTTCTTCTCCTCCTCGGGATTTCTTGGCTTTGGTGAGGAGCACACTTGCCGATCTGTTGCTGCTGTCCTTGGTGATGCAGAGCTCAATCCAATTAGCTTTCACCTCTAGATCCTCTGAGCCAGATTGTGGAGCTCCAGCCCCGGTGTATCTGTCAGTCTTGTGTGTGTGTGTGTGTGGTGTGTGTGTGTGTGTGTGTGGTGTGTGTGAATGTGTGACCATGTCTTCTTCTCTGCAGTTCAGTCTCTCCAAGCTGGGCTGAGCTGCTGTCTTGCTCTCCCATCCCACAATCCAGCCGCAGCACACAGCAAGCCCCCATCCTCATCCTCATCCTCCTCCCATGGAGAAGAAGAAGAAGACCAAGTAGAAGGTCCATGGCACCCATCTGCCCTCCTCCAGACTTGTAGAGCCAGCAAGACATGGGACAAGAACATCTGCTCCAGCTGTGTGGGAAGTGTCTTCTGCAGAACATCTAGCTACCTCTGGATTGGAGATGAACCCTGGGTTCCTGAGGGGTTCCCAGCTTCTCTTTCATCCACTTTAAGCAAGGTAAGTAGACTTCTCAATGCTCTTAGATCTTAAGGAGGCTGGTCTGGAAAAAAAAAAAAGGGGGGGCCAAGTTAAAAGACTTAAAGGGCAACCAAAGCTCATCATGTTCGTGACGACCATGTTGTGTCCAAGTGCAGCTCTTGTGTTTTTTTTTTCCAAAAGTGTGCTGAAAGGATGGAGTGTATTTGTCATTGTCATAAGTACTAGCTATTGTAAACAAGCATGCCTGCACCCAATCTATTATCCATGAAGGGAGATGTGCTTATTTATTTATTTGTATATATTGTTATGCATGCACTGTGACTTCTTTACACAAACAGTCCTCCATGAAATGTACAAATGTGTTGAGTTGCAACTTGCAAGTCAAGAGAGCTGAATCCCCTGCTCAGGACTATAGAATTAGATCCCTTTATCTGTCATCCGAAGCAAGATTAAACCCATCTCCGAGTAGGTGACACACAAAAGTATTTGTTTTACTTAATGACACCATGATGAAACAATGTTCCGTAGCGTAGCATCATCTATAAATACTCGTATGGAGAAATCAACATACAGGGTTTTACGTACCTACTGCTGCTTTAATCCAGGCAAATCAAGTTATGTAATGTTTTAATCTTGAAGAATGTGTCTTTTTTTTTTTTTTTTTATGTTGAGGTTACACAACGAAAGGTTCTTTGGCTGCTTCCTTCTCTTTTATGATGCTGAGAGTTAAGTGACTCGGTAGATCCTTAGCTGACAATAACCATTTAATGAAAGTTCAATACTATAATGTAAGAAGAAAAAAGAAGGCTAAATGAGAGATGATTTCCGATCGATAATAATCCTATCCTGTGCTGCTAAGGAGCTGGCAGAGCTTGGCTAAAAAATAAATAAATAACTAAAAGACAGCACAAAAATGTACCGTTCTATAAAAAAAAGTTTAACAAGTGTGTGGCTTTGTCTAAGTTAGTGGTGGGGTCTGCCATTTCTCGCAGGGAACGATGGGCCTACCTTGCCTAGTAACCTTTTGAAGGCCTTTAAGGCTTTTACCTGTGCTACGTGAAGGTCTATTGAATGAGCTCCTATGGTTATGGTTGGGTTATGACCTTCAATAGCAGGTGCTCTTTACATATCCTTGATGATTGCATTTGGGCCACATTTACTTGGGGCAGGGCCGTCTTTAAGGCAGGGCAAAAGGGTCAGCTGCCCCAGGTTGAGTCATTGTTGTGGAGCCTGAAGCAGCTGCCCCTTGAGCCTACACTGCCTGAAAATAGTTGACAAGTGGATTCAGTAGGACCCAAGAAAATGTTTGCCCAGTGTCCAATCACTATTAAAGATGGCCCTGACTAGGAGAGCCTTTTATTCTTCATAAACCATGCTACTAACAACACATCCTTCAGAATATGAGAGAGAAATGTATATACTGTTAGAGTAGAAATTCATCACCCACATTGGCACAAGGTGCCAGGAGCAATTGTGGTCAATAGTGGTATACAAGATGTGAGCACTGAGATGTCTAGTGGTGGGTAGACTGAAAATGTTATAAAATAAACCACAGACTGCATGGAGAAAGGTGCACAGACATTGCTTTTTTAATTGTGTGTGTGTGTGTGTGTGTGTAATATATATATATATATATATATATATATATATATATATATATATACATACACACACACACACACACACACACACACACACACACACAAACCTTGATCTCATTAGGTTATGCAGTTTATTATAGTGGGCCCTGTTGTGGCAATGTAAGAGTAGTGGGTGAGATTTACTAAAACTGGTGTACTCAGTATCTGGTACAGCTGTGCATGGTAGCCAATCAGCTTCTAACTTCAACTTATTCAGTTAAGCTTTGGCAATAAAACCTGGAAGCTGTTTGGTTTCTATGAAGAGTTGCACCAAATGTTGCACTCTTCAGTTTTAGTAAATAACCCCCCCCCCCCCCCAAGGGGGAGATTTACAATAACTGGTGAACTCCAAAACTGGTGCAGCTGTGCATGGGAGCCAATTTGCTTCTAACTTCAGCATGTTCCGTTCAAAAAAACAAAACCTGGAAGCGGATTGGTTTCTGTGAAGAATTGCACCAAATTTTGCTCTCTCCAGTTTAAGTAAATAACCCCCAGTGGGGGAAGATTTACCAAAACGGCCACAGTCAGAATCTGGTGCAGTTGTGCATAGCAGCCAATCAGCTTCTAACTTCAACTTGCTAAATGAAGCTTTGGCAATAAAACCTGGAAGCTGATTGGTTTCTATGCACAGCTGCACCAGATGTGGCACTCCCCAGTTTTAGTAAATCAATCCCATAGAGTTGCTTGCTTGACAACGCTGCCCAGAGAACATCTTGCATTTTTTCACTGAATATTCTGAATGTTCTGATTAGATAAGGTGGAGAGTTTCTATGAAGAGTTGCACCAAAGTTGGCGCTCCCCAGTTTTAGTAAATACCCCCCTGTGTTATTTTTAAAGGTGTCAGAGAGTTTTTGAAGTTCTCAATTTCAAGCAATTTGCTTCAAGTGGTGTTGTAATAAAATGGAACCCAATCTATATTGTCTAGAGATATTTATTGATTCCTCGAAACGCATTGGTTATGTTAGTAAATTTGCCCCCCCAAAAAAAGTGTGCCTATTTATAAAATGAATGTTGTCCTGTTAGACTTTGCTTTACATTGAGAAGAGGAAAACCTTTAGAAGGTGGAAAGCTTGCTCATGACATGAGTGTTATGCAGAAAAGGTGCAATGACAGGTGCAATGGTGTGTCTCAGCGGTGGCTGGTGCAATGACATTGAAGGGCAAAGTGGAAAATTTAATTTATAGAGCATATTAATGATATTAGGTTTGTTTTCAGAGATTAAGAAATACCATCACCCCTTGATCTTGGATTAGTATTAGTTGCCAGTTTCCTATTAGGGAAAACAGTCTTGTGCTACTAGAATGCAGTGTTATTAGGTGACACTCATGCTTGGCATTGTCACAGAACACTTGTATTTCACTCGTCCTTAGTCAGGTCTTTTGCAGGTCACCATGTGGTTGGTCGGGTCAGATATGGTGTCTGAATGCCTTTCTGTCATCTATGTTTACTGCTGGTAATGATTTTTTTTCTAGGTCATTTACAAGACCAGCAAGAGAAAGCTTGTAGGGTGATGCATTCAGTCTTACAGGGAAAGGATGAAGAGCCTGAAACCAATATAATGGGAACTGTCATATGTAATAAGGACTGGACTAGGTTAAAATCCATGGTTTAGCTTCTATTAGGCTCATTTAGCAGGATGGTAGGGTCAGGTATATCATATAGTTTTGATATATCAGAAATCTGTGCCTATGTTGATGTAATTAGCTGCTTCTCTAAAAGGCCCAAGTAGCCAATACTTGTTCAGATGGACCTTTTTATATAACCGTGGAATTTACACTATATTACCAAAAGTATTGGGACACCAATAGTCTAGACATCTTCCAGTTGGGCTGTGTTGTGTTTATTAATAATCCCAACAACCCCGCCCACCCCCCATGGATGTGCACTAAATTACCAAAAATATTGGGACGGACGCCTTTACACATACATTAACTTCAATGGCATCCCTGTCTTTGTCCATAGGGTTCAGTATTGGGTTGGCCCACCCTTTGCAGCTATAACAGCTTCAACTCTTCTAGGAAGGCTGTCCACAAGGTTTAGGAGTGTGTCTAGAATATGTTTGACCATTCTTCCAGAAGCGTATTTGTGAGGTCAGGCATTGATTTTGGACGAGAAGGCCTGGCTCGCAGTCTCCGCTCTAATTCATCCCAAAGGTGTTCTATGGCGTTGAGGTCAGGACAGTGAAGTTCCTCCACCCCAAACTTGCTCATCCATGTCTTTATGGACCTTGCTTTGTGCACTGGTGCGCAGTCATGTTGAAACAGGAAGGGGCCATTCCCAAACTGTTCCCAAAAAGTTGGGAGCATGAAATTGTCCAAAATATCTTGGTATGCTGACGCCTTAAGAGTTCCCTTCACTGGGACTAAGGAGCCAATCCCAACCCCTGAAAAACAACCCCACACCTTAATCCCCACTTCACCAAATGTTTTGGACACAAAGCAAGGGCCATAAAGACCGGATGAGCAAGTTTGGGGTGGAGGAACTTGATTGGGCTGCAGATTTCTGACCTCAACCCAATGGAACACCTTTTGGGATGAATTAGAGGGGAGACTGCGAGCCAGGCCTTCTCGTCCAAAACAGTGCCTGACCTCACAAATGCGGTTCTGGAAGAATGGCCAAACATTCCCATATACACACTCCTAAACCTTGTGGACAGCCTTCCCAGAAGAGTTAAAGCTCTTATAACTGCAAAGGGTGGGCCAACACAATATTGAACCCTACGGACTAAGACTGGGATGCCATTAAAGTTCATGTGTGTGTAAAGCCATCTGTCCCAATACTTTTGGTAATTTAGTGCACAACCATGGGGGGGATTATTAATAAGCACAACACCATATGAGGCTCTGAATAACACAGCCCAACTGGAAGATGCCTAGACTCATTTTAGTCATTTTACATTGAACTTTATCCATAGCACTATACAGAGAACGCTGAACCATTCACAACGGTCTGGTTCCACAAAATAGCTCATAGGCTATTGTCACCATAACAGTTAAAGTGGTATTAAAACCAAAATGAAAATGTTATCATATAGCAGCTTACCATTTCTTAGATGTGGTGGCTGTGTTAGCTTTCTTTTTTAGGCTTTTTTCCCTTTATTTTTCCCTGGTGATCCAGCCAGTAAATCTGTTATTTTTCAACTTACTTTAGCAGACCAAGCTGCCCAGCAAATGAGGCAGTTAGAGGGTTGAAATAAGACATTTACCACATATATGGGTGCTTACCATGATCAGCTTTTATTAATTTATGTAAACTCTATATCTCAAAATGAAAAAAAGAAAAAGAAAAATGTTTGCTGTAACTGATTACAAAGTGTGAGCTGGAGTTGGCTTCAGTTTGTTTGTTTGTGTATTTAAAGCGGTAGTAAACCAGCAAAAAAATAAAAATCTTCTTCCTGCAAATGAATGTCATGATGTGCTAGTATGCATTGCATACTAGCAAATTATAAAAAAGACTTACCTGAAAACGAAGCCCGCCAGTTGCACGCTGTCACCACTGTAGGCACTTCCATCTCCACCCGGGCTTCCTTCTGGTTTCGCGGGCAGCCACCATTTGATTGGCCGAGCCACAATGACGTCACTGCCGTGGCACGGCTCTCTCTATGGATGGCACGTCATCCACTGAGAAAGCAGTACACATGTGCTGGTTACATCACCAGCACTGTGAAAGTAAATATCTCCTAAACGATGCATGTTTAGTAGATATTTACTGTACCTACAGGTAAGCCTATATTATTTATATCTGTAGGTATAAATAAAATAAAAAAAGTCTTTACTACCAATTTAAGTCTGCTAGTACATTTAAAACTACCCCACCAGACTAACAGCGCTACTGTGTGCTGAGCCCCCTGTGCTATTAGAGTAGGGGCACTCTAATACAGAAGGTGGGTTACTGGCCAGATCGCCAAATGAAAACAGAGGGGAAAAAAGCCTAAAAAAAAATAATAAAATGAATGCCGCCACCACATCTCATGATTAGAAAGTGTTAGCTGGAGTTCACTTTAATTTGGTTATGGAAATTTGGTTGGTTGGTGCCTATAGGTGGCAATAAGGCACCTAAAACAATAAAAAATGTGCCACATCCTATCGGGTATGTAAAGTTTGCAATGTTTGAAAAGATGAACTTTAAGGGCACAGATATACATTTTAAACAAAATAGATTTATTAATATACATATATATTACAATATTACAGTACATATATAGCGTCAAACATAAAAGTTGGACTACTAGTGGTTCTCCTAATGTACAAACTGGATATGGTTTTACTGTGTGACAATAGGGGTATCCTCCTAGTTGGGGTTTCACTTTTCCAGTAATAGATTAAAAACAGTTCTGCTCTACATGTTTCGCGCCTCCGTCGCTTCTTCAGGAGCTTAAATATTTCTATATATGAAAAAATATTTTTAGTAACTGTATATTGTATGGAACAACTTACAATTATAACAATATAGATGTTATAATTGTAAATTGTTCCGTACAATATACAGTTACTAAAAATATTTTTTCAGAGTCCCTTTCCTCTGATACCAGGGGGAAATATTACGCACAAATTTGTCTTCCAGTTTGGCTGAGTGAAGCAGAAAACTTGTATGTTGGCATAATATGAAACATTGGAGCGCTCCTATTGATGGACATATGTCTAGGAACTTCTTCCAAGCAGTTATAACAAGAAGGCCCTTCAGTAAGCAAACCAATAACTGAATAATTCACTGAGAGGTGCAAAAGAAATCAGAATAAGGAAATGCGTAGACAACAGTAAGATTTTAGTTTACCGAGCTCAGGTTATTTAACTCCTTTTCGCCCAGGCCCAGCATCCCTTTAATAGGGTCTGTACACCCGGGGGGGGGGGGGGGGTTAGAAAGATCAGTGATTATGTGACCACTATGATTAACTGTCACAGTAGTTCAATTTTTGGGAGCTGGTCCCACCACTCATGATCTTTAGCGGGGATCGAGAACCTCTATGACAGCTCAGTCTCTGTGCTGGGAGCGCACAGTGAATGCACCCTCAGCACAGAAACATCAACAGTCCAATGACTGATGTGTGCACCATTTGGGTGCCTACTCCTTTGCCACCACACATACACTATATTACCATAAATATCGGGATGTCTGCCTTTACACATACATGAACTTTAATGGCATCCCAGTCTTAGTCCGTAGGGTTCATTATTGAATGGGCCCACCAATATACCAGCTGGTTATACCAGCTTCAACTCTTCTGGGAAGGCTGTCCACAAGGTCTAGGAGTGTGTCTATGGGAATATTTGACCATTCTTCCAGAAGTCCATATGTGAGGTCAGGCACTGATGTAGACAAGAAGGCCTGGCTTGCAGTCTCCTCTCTAATTCATCGTAAAGGTGAAAAAATATATAATGCAATCTATACACTGGGAGGAGAACCTCTAGGATGGAAAAGGACCTGGGGGTCCTAGTAGATGATAGGCTCAGGAATGGCATGCAATGCCAAGCTGCTGCTAACAAAGCAAACAGAATATTGGCATGCATTAAAAAGGAGATTAATTCCAGACATAAAACGATAATTCTCCCGCTCTACATGCTGTCCAGTTCTGGGCACCAGTCCTTATGAAGGATGTACTGGAAATGGAGCGAGTACAAAGAAGGGGAACAAAGCTAATAAAGGGTCTGGAGGATATTAGTTATGAGGAAAGGTTGCGAGCACTGAACTTATTCTCTCTGGAGAAGAGACGCTTGAGAGGGGATATGATTTAAAATTATAAATACCATACCGGTGACCCCACAATAGAGAGAAAACTTTTTTGTGGAAGGAAGTTTAACAAGACTCGTGGCCCCTTAAAATTAGAAGATAAGAGGTTTAACCTTAAGCTACGTAGAGGGTTCTTTACTGTAAAAGTGGCAAGCATGTGGAATTCCCTCCACAGGCGGTGGTCTCGGCGGGGAGCATCAATAATTTCAAAAAACTATTAAATAAGCACCTGAACGATTGCAACATACAGGGATATACAATGTAATACTGACATATAATAACACACATAGGTTGGACTTGATAAATTTGTCTTTTTTCAACCTCACCTACTTTATAACTATATGAGGTTGAGGTCAGGGCTCATCCATGTCTTTATGGACCTTGCTTTGTGCACTGGTGCGCAGTCATGTTAGAACAGGAAGGGACAATTCCCAAACTGTTCCCACAAATTTGGGAGCATGAAATTGTCCAAAATGTCTTGCTATGCTGACGCCTTAGGAATTCCCTTCACTGGAAGGGGCCAAGCTCAACCTCTGAAAAACAACCCAACACCATAATCCCTTCTCCACCAAATTATTTGACCTGTGCACAAAGCAAGGTCCATGAAGACATTGATGAGCGAGTTTAGGGCAGAGGAAGTTGACTGGCCTGCACAGAGTCCTGACCTCAACCCAATAGAACACATTTGGAATGAATTAGAGAGGAGACTGCGAGCCAGGCCTTCTCGTCCACATCAGTGCCTGACCTCGCAAATGGAAGAATGGTCATACATTCCCATAGACACAGTCCTAGACCTTGTGGACAGCCTTCCTAGAAGAGTTGAAGCTGTTATAGCTGCAAAGGGTGGGCCAACTCGATATTGAACCCTACGGACTAAGACTGAGATGCCATTAAAGTTCATGTGCATGTAAAGGCAGGCTTCCCAATACTTTTGGTAATATAGTGTATGTTAACACAGGAGTCAACCGGTTAAGATATGGTATCTGAATACATGGGATCCTAAAATTTGCACATCATCAAGATTTTTTTCTGTTGTGCTGTCTGCAGGGTTGTCACAAAACACACGACTCAAAAGGGGTTGGTTTACCAAAGGCAAAATAACTATTCACTATGCAAGAGAATTTGCCTCAGAGCTTAGTGCATTTGGTAAATTTCAGTTTGCAAATACCCAATAAATAGAATAAAAAAAAAAAAAAACTGTATTTCTGCTTGCAGATGATTGGATGATGGAAGTCAGCGAGCTTCACCTCATTTACTAAGCTCTTGTGCAAATTCCCTTGCAAAACGCAAATGTACTTGCAAAGTGATAAGCTAATTTGCCTTTAGTAAATGAACCTCAGCTTTTTGACACCAATATCATAATGAACAACAAAACAATCAGCAACATGTGATTGAGATATTTTCACTTTAGAGGGTAAGGTGCAAATTTCTTTTCTGCAACCACGAGTTGCAGGAAAGGAATTTGCATGATTCCCCCATCAACCCAGATAGTGCTTACAGGGGAATCCCTGCTGCCCAGACATGGTCATTCTCCCAGTGAGAGGAAGGGCAGGGGAAGCAGTCCCCGCCAGGAGAAGACAGTGATTATTGCTAGCGGCTATACCAGCCACTAGAGATAATCGTAAGTAAATCCGGCAGGCTGGTTGTACCCAAGTTGATTGATCAACTTGGTACATTCAATCTGCCCGTACACGGTTTGAATATTGGCCGGTCCTTTTTCAACCTCTATGGCTGGCCTAACTGATATCTTTTTAATTTTTATTGCCCCAAGAAATGGATTTGAATTGCTGTGTACTCCTAGGGCTTGTTCACACCATATCCATTAAAGAGTTACTAAACCCACAACAGTAAAATCAGTCTGTATATGCAGTAAAGCATGCTTGCTATACTTATTGTGAAATCTTAGGGGTTAATCCTCCACATTGTATAAAAAGGCTATGTGATCCTGTCTTCTCTGATCTCCATCTCCCTTTGTCCACAGTCCCCAATCCATCTCCTGATAGTACAGAGCCTTGGGGGAATGCTGAACATTGTCAGTTTGGTGTGTATTGCTAGAGAGTTTTTTTTTTCTTGGGGAGGGTGCATATGATCAGCACAGGGCCAATTAGCACTGTCCAGACAGAGGGTCAGGGGTCATGCAGCCTCATAGGACAGTCAGATGAGAATGAAAACTCCTCTTACAAGCTTTAGCCAGTGCTCGGCCGAACACTTATAGAAGTCACAAGACTGCTATAGTCTGCTGAAGAGAAAAGGTATTTAGCAGTTTATATTTACTAAAACATTTGCATTTCTGTGTACTGTGGGAGACCAGATATAGCGAATGCAGGGCCCTGTGTTTAGTAACACTTTAAGCTGTGTTGTTCTGCACATCAGTGCACATGTGAACAGGGCACATATTCACCCCTTCACCCATTCACACCCTACATGTGAACATGGTGTGAACAAGCCCTTAAGGTGCATGTCTAGACATACATTTTTCCGTAGTTTTTGATTTCTGATGAATCTATCATCAACAGGACAAAGAGTGAATGTAAATCTCTAATGGAGCCCCAAATAGCAGAAAAAAACCCAACATACTCTTCAACAATTATTTGTTGTTCATACATCACGGGACGCAGAGCTCTATTCATTACATCATGGGTTAGACACTGGCAACCCTAATTGTAAGGAGAGCTCCTCCCCTATATAACCCCTCCCATATGGAGAGTACCTCCGTTTTTTCGCCAGTGTCTAAGGTGTTTGGTCACGATGCAAGATGTGCTTAGAAGAAAGCTCTGTTTGAAGGTCCCTGCGGGGTTCTAGGCACTACATAACTGGATCCATATCTTGGGCCAATTTCAATTGCCTAAGATGGATGGTACCCGGGCCTCGTAAAAGATGAAACAAGGTTTGCATGCAATGTCTCTCCCTGAGGACTGGGCTCTGGGATCCAGTACTTTTGAGCATATATATTAAATGCACAAAGTTTTTCTGGCAGTCTTCTACAGGTCCAGGTAAGAGGCTCCTGTAAGTAGGAACCAAGATCCTTGAAGGTTGGCACAACACTACCCGCTGTGATGGGTGAAGGTTGGGTCTGTTCTCAACAGTATCCTGCGGTGGGGATAAGTTAAATGTAGCAATCCTAGGTAAATACCTTAAGGATTAGCTTCTTTGAGTTGTTGCATGTCTTACCTGTTTTCCGCCACTAAAGGGAGTAAGAAGCACACCTGGTGTTACTTACATGTTTCCAGGAAATACAGCTCAGTAAAGCCGCTCTGTCAGTTGCTCACCTCCTCCGCTGCAGGCTCTGCCACTCAAATGATAATGGGATCCCACACAGTCTTGGGGTCCCCGAGTAGCCTCCGGTCTTCTCTCTTCCCCCCCCCCCCCGGATCCTGGCCACCGCCATATTGGCCCTACGAGCTTTTACGGTGAAAACATCAGGGAAGGAGGGGGGGCGTGGTTGCGAGTGCCATGCACTTGTGGCGCACGTGGCGATTCACTGCGTAGGTGTGAGGCACTTGTTTTA
Organism: Lithobates pipiens; assembly: GCF_037356315.1. Lineage (NCBI taxonomy): Eukaryota > Metazoa > Chordata > Amphibia > Anura > Ranidae > Lithobates > Lithobates pipiens. The sequence continues at coordinate 470,822,297 of NW_027507764.1, forward strand.
AAGAGCCCAGGTCACCAGGAATCTGTAAACGGCAGGACACAGAGTTGGGGCATGTAAGCATCTCATGTGGTTCGGATACAGGCACACCTAGACACCTACTCAGCGAGTCAGCATCAGGTTGTGCAATCTAAGCAAACATTACTATTGTAATCTAGGCACAACAGTGTATGCAATTGATTTTATTACCTCTGTTTTGTTACCTTAGGACTCCCCACAAAAGGGTTTCAGGAGCAGGTAAAAAAAAGCACCGTCTGGGTCAGGGGGACTCTAGACGTGTAGGATAACATCCCCCTCTTAGAGACTGGAGGCAGACATGCAGGGTGAGCCATTACCGCTGTCAGGCATTGCTGCCTCTCCCAATATTGCAGCCCCTGCATATGTCAGTGAAGATGCTATGGAGGCAGCATTGGATGGTTTAGAACACAGGATTACTGCTTTTATCACAGCATCCTTAGCAGATAGCACAACACGGGGTAGGTCCCTTTGGCTTAAACATTGGGCAGCTGAAGCCTCATGCAAAAGATATTAAGCTGGGTTCCTGTTTCATGGGGAACGCTTGTTTGGGGATGATCTGGATAAATAGATCCGGTTAAAAAGAAAGATAATCGTCCTTCTTTTAAACATTCTCTTTCCCTAGCCCCGAATACCTCGGCCTCTGGGCAGTGGTGACGGCCTTCCCAGTCCAGTACAAGAGGAAAGGTCCAAGGCCAAGCCCATGGGCAAAAGAAGCCTTAGGGTCAAAGGTCTGCTAAGCAGAATCCCAAAGCTTCTATGAAAGATGCATACCCACTCAGCCAGATGGGGGGAAGGCTTCGGGGTTTTTCGGGTGTTTGGCAGAAAGAGATTCAAGACAAGTGGGTATCCTCCACGGTATCTCTCGGGTGCAAGCTAGAATTTTGGGGATTTCCACCATCCCGTCTCCTTTTGTCAAGTGTTCCCAAGCACCCAGAAAAAAGGAGACGCTTGTTTCTGGCTTTGGATCACCTGTTGTCTAAAGGGGTGATAATAGAGATGGCTCCAGAGAAGCAAGGCTCGGATTTTATTCAAACCTCTTTACAGTCCCGAAACCAAACGGAGATGTCAGACCTATTCTGGATCTAAAGGACCTAAATCAGTTCCTAAACATTTGCTCGTTCCACATAGAGTCTATCTGCTCGGTGGTCTCCACCCTTTAGGGGGGAGAATTCCTGGCATCAATAGATATCAAAGATGCATATCTACATGTGCCATTTTCCCGCCCACCAGAAGTTCTTAAGGTTTGCGGCACTTCCAATTTGTGGCCCTCCCAGACGGTCTAGCCACGGCACCTCAATTTGGTCCGACTAGTCAAGGCCAGGAAAAATCCTTATTATTGGGGAAGATGGTTGCCTCATTCGAGGCTGTTCCTTATGCCCAATTCTACTCAAGGCCTTGAACAAATGAGTTCAAGCCTTGAATCTTCCAATGCACCTGTAACCATCAGTGCGCCAGAGCCTCAATTGGTGGTTACTAGACAAGAATATACAGAAGGGGAAGTCCTTTTTTCCAATTTGTTGGAAAGTCGTAACTACAGATTCCAGCCTCTCAGGCTGGGGAGCAGTTCTGGAAGAAGCTTCGATCCAAGGCAAATCTTCCAGAACCAAAGGGTCCTTACACATCAACATTCTGGAACTCCAGGTAATCCATTTAGCCCTGAAGACCTGGACAGGCAGGCTATAAGGTTCCCTGTCCGAGTTCAGTCCGACAATGCCACAGCAGTGGCCTATATCAATCACCAAGGGGGCACCAGCAGTCTGAGTGCCCAGAGGGAGGTGAATCATGTTCACACTTGGGCAGAGAAACATGTTCCTGGTCTATCAGCTGTCTTCATTCCAGGGGTGGAAAATTGGAAAGCGGACTTTTTAAGCCGCCAGCAGCTGGATTTAGGAGAATGGTCATTACACCCTGCCATATTTCAAGTAATATGCCAGAGATGGGGTACTCCGGATGTAGACCTACTAGCCTCCAGGTTCAACAACAAACTGGACATTTTTGTATCAAGAACAAAGGACCCGCTAGCACAAGGTTCAGATGCCTTGATTGTTCCATGGGTTCAGTTTTCTCTGATCTATGTGTTCCCTCCAGTTCTGCTTCTTGCTCGGTTACTTCGCAGGGTCAGGTCAGAAGGGAAACCAGTAATCCTAGCAGCTCCGGGATGGCCCAGGAGGTCCTGGTATGCAGAAATCGTGAGGATGGCAGTCGGAAGGCCATGAGTGCTCCCACTGTGACCTGCTCTCACAAGGGCAAATATTCCATCCTTCCTTACAAAGTCTGAATTTGATGGTTTGGCTGTTACCCACTTCTCGGGTCCAGTCCTAAATACTCTGGTTAATGCCAGGAAGCCGGCATTCAGTCTCATTTATTATGGAATCTGGAAGGCATATGTCTCCTGGTATGAGTCCAAAGGATGGCATCCTAGAAGGTATGCTATAGATAGAATTCTTGCTCCTCCTTCAGTTAGGAGTAGAGATGAAGCTGGCCTTAAAGCGGAGGTCCACCCTAAAATGGACCTCCGCTCATCTGATCCCTCCCCCCCTCCGGCGCCACAATCGGCACCTTTCAGGGGGGAGGGGGGTGCAGTTACCTGGATAATCCAGGTAACTGCACCCACTTCCGGGCTAGCTGTCTGCGGAACGAGCGTAGGTTACGCCCCCGTTCCGCAATGCCCCGCCCCCTTCAGCAAGTGCCCCGCTGCCTGCTGGGAAACACACAGCTCCCAGAGGCAGCGGGGACCGTCCGGATTGCGCCGCGCGGCTCGCGCATGCGCAGTAGGGAACCGGGAAATGAAGCCGAAAGGCTCCATTTCCTGATTCCCATACCCAAGATGGCGGCGGGACCCGGCAGCCGAGCGAGCGATCGGCTTCGGGTGCCGACATCGCGGGCGCGCTGGACAGGTAAGTGTCACTATTTAAAAGTCAGCAGCTGCAGTATTTGTAGCTGCTGGCTTTTAAAAAAAAAAAAAAAAAACGCGGAGTCCCGGTGGACTCCCGCTTTAAACACTATCAAGGGTAAGCTCTCAGCCTTATCTGTATTTTTTCAGAAACTGCTTGCCTCTCATTCCCTAGTCTGTGCCTTTATTCAGGGGGCACTGCGTCTAAATCCACCAGTCAGGCCGCCCATGTGCCCATGGGATTTGAATTTGGTTCTGTCTGTTTTGCAAAAACAGCCTTTTGAACCATTATGTCATGCTTCTTTGTGTCTTTTTAACAGGAAGTTGTTTTTTCTTGTTGTCATATCCTCTGCCAGGAGGGTATCAGAGTTAGCAGCTCTTTTATGTAAAGAGCCATACTTAATTATTCACAAAGACAGGGTGGTGTTGCGTCCTCACCCGGCTTTCTTACCTAAGGTAGTATCAGGATTCCACCTAAAGATGTGGTCCTACCATTTTTCCAGATCTGCAGTCTGAGGATGAAATGATGTTACACTCTCTAGATGTTGTTAGAGCAGTCAAAATGTATATGGATGCCACTGCCCAGATGAAGTAGACTGACTTTCTGTTTGTGCTACCAGACGGTCCCAGGAAGGGTCAGGCAGCATCGAAGTCGAAATCTAGGTGAATTCAAAAAGTTATTGTTCGGGCCTATGATTTGGAAATGAAGATTCCTTTTTTTCATGTTAAGGTGCATTCGACTAGAGCAGTAAGTGTTTCATGGGCAGTGCACCACCAGGGCTCCATGGCTCAGATCTGCAAGTCTGCAACCTGGTCTTCGATCCATACATTCACTAGATTTTCTCAGGTGGATGTAAGAGGGCATGAGGATACTGCCTTCGGGTGCAGTGTACTGCAGACAGCAGCGTAGGTCCTCAGGTCCAATGACAGTCTTTTTTCTGATCTGTGTCTCCCTCCCCTCAAATTGGGCATTGCTCTGGGACGTCGCATGATGTAATGAATAGCACTCTGTGTCCCGTGATGTATTTTTAAAACAGCTTTCCTGTAAAATTATTTTCTTGGGATTACATTGTGGGACACGGAGCTCCCTGCCCATCCTCGGTATTTATGAATATATTTATGAATATATATGCATCGGGATACTAATTGCTTTGCTACAAAACTGAGGTACTCTCCTTATGGGAGGGGATAGACAGGGGAGGAACTCTCCTTTTGCCGTGTACACACGATCAGAATTTCGGCCAGCAAAAGACCCATAAGAGCTTTTCATCGGAAAATGCAACCATGTGTATGCTCCATTGGAATTTAGCTGGCCGAATTCCCACCAGCAAAAATTTGAGAGCATGTTCTCAATTTTTCCGACAGAAAAACTTCCGATCGTGTGTATGCAATTCCGACACGCAAAAACTCATGATTCAAGATTCAACTACGAGATGGAAGAATTGTGGCTACTGGGTATTGAACTTCCTTTTTCTAATCCCGTCTTACGTGTTGTACGTCACCGCGTTCTTGACAGTCGGAATTTTGTGTGACCGTGTGTAGGCAAGACAGCTTGAGCAAAATCCCAGTGGAAAACCACCAGAGCTTTTTCCGACCAAAATTCCGATCGTGTTTACGTGACATTACAATTAGAGTCGCCAGTGTCCAACACCTGAAGGTGGCTATCTAACCCACGATGTAATGAATAGAGCTTTGTGTCCCAAGAAAAGTATTTTACAGGTAAGTTGTTTTAAAAAATCCTATTTTGTCTTGATGAGATTTCTCAAAAACAATGACCATGAAGCTCAACTGCAGAAAACTTGAAATGTATCCCTAGGACCCCTTTCACACTGGACCACCCGTGCGTTATCTAGAAAAAAAATCACCACTTGTTTTAGCAGCGCTTTACCGCTGTTTAAGCGGCGCTTTTAACCCCTGAAAGCAGCAGCTGAAGAAGGGGTTAAAGATGCCCATGTTGCGCCGCTTCCTAATAGCTTTTCAGGCACTACAGAAGCGCTGCCCATTCATTGCACTGGGCAGAGGCGTTCTGGGAGCACTGTATACAGCGCTCTCAAACCGCTCCAAAGATGCTGCTTGCAGGACTTTTTCTAACGTCCCGCAAGCACACCACCCCAGTGTGAAAGCACTCTGGCTTTCACATTCGGGCGGCATGGGAGGCAGTTTTCAGGCGCTTAAAATGTCTGAAAACTGCCTCAGTGTGAAAGGGATCTTACAGTGAGGCTGTGCCTGCACTGCAGAGGTTTACTGTTCGCTTTGTCTAGAGGAGAGGAGAAGCACTTTTAATTACCCGAGCCTCTGCTCCCCCAGCAGATGGCACTCCCCTGTGCCCTTTGACATCATCATGTCCAAAGCAGAGCTATCGAATATGCACTGATCTTGATAATGTCAGGACCCTAGACCATTGGAGCATGGGGGAGACATTGACGAAATTGTGCGGATCAGTCTAGCAGTGAAGAAGAGCAGAGGATCGGGTAAGTAAATTCTCTTTTTTGTGTCCCCAAGACTTTGGGATTTAATCAAAAGTTGGAAAGCCATTTAAACCAATAACCATCATTTGTATTTGTCTGCAACCGATTCTGTATATAGAGAGTTCAGCTCATCATCTTGTTTGTCAAGTTTTAGCTATAGTATTTTCACTAAACCCAGGACCCTGCATTCAGTATATCTGGTCTCCCACAGTACACAGAACATGGAAATGCAATTATTTTAGTCAGGGCTTTTTTTCTCATAGAATAGGTGCAGGAACTTCCCCTTTTCTGAGTCACTTCTTGTCTCCACCCCATACCCACCCCTGAGCATTTTTCGGTTCCACCCCCTACCCACCTCCCAGTAGCGCAACAATAGACCGCCACACAAAAATATATCCCTTCCAGCAACAATAGATCCCCCCAGCAGCCAACATTGATAGACCATCCAGGACACCCCAGCAACCCTTGCCATTACATACATTCAGTGCTGGAGGTTCAGGAACCGCATCCCCCCGCATTCCTGCTGAAACTAAAGCCTTCATTTTAGTAAATCTAAACTGCTAAATACCTTTTCTCATCATTAGTATATAGCAGTCTCTGACTTCTATCAGTATTCGGGTGAGCACTGGTTAAAACTTGTAGGACGAGTGTTCATTCTCCTCTTACTGTCCTATGAGGCTGTGTGACCGCTGACCGTCTGGACAGTGCTGATTGGCCCTGTGCTGATGCACTCTCCCAAGAAAAAAACTCTCCAGCAATACACACCAAACTTAGCATGTGCAGAGTGCCCCAAGGCTTTGTTCTATAAGGAGATGGTTGGGGGAATGTGGAAGAAGGGTAGGATCAGAGAAGACAGGATCGAGCAGCCTTTTTACACAATGCAGAGGATTAACCCCTTAGGTTCCACAGTGAGTATAACAAGCATGCTTTACTGCATATGCAGACTGATTTTACTGTTGTGGGTTTAGTAACACTTTAAAAAGTTTTTTAAACAAGTCCTTTGTAACAGCAATAACTGTATGGCCAGCCAGCTGTGTCCAGCATTCCTTTAATTAGTGATTGCCAACAAGAGTTTTACATTACTCTTGGACCTCCTGGAACATTGGGCAAAGACTCCATAAACCTGGCCGGTATCCAGTAGTTTTAAAAATGGAAGCAATCTTGCCAGGACTGTATCTGAAGATCATGCTATTCTAGGCAAACATGAAGGATGATGCTTTTTCATCTTTTGTCACTATTTATGTCACCAGTCAGATTACAGGATTAGTACTAAGCACATAGACAGACTGAATGCACTTTTAGAAGTATCATGTTATTTGTTCTTTTTGTAGCCAGCATTGGACAGCACTATAGACTTTTGAAGGGGTTTACTAGTCTTTGGGATTGATTTACTAAAGGCAATAGGCTGTTCACTTTGCAAAGGAATTTCCTTAGCTTAGTAAATGCGGTGAACATTCACGTTTCAAATAATACCCAATCATGTGCAAGCAAATTTAATAAACAGTATTTTTTCTTGCACCTGATTGGATGATGGCAGTCAGCAGAGCTTTACCTCATTCACTAAACTATGTAAAAATTTAATTTCAAAGTGAAGACCAACCCATTTTGTCTTCAGTTATTCAAACATCCTGTGACCACTGATGGCAACCTTTGCCTCTTTCTTTAGTTCAGCTTTAAAAAATTGTATCTGTAAGATTTTCTCATATAAATATATATCTGTATTGTAGGTTGTTGCGTATGGTAATATTGGGGATGATGCTGTTGGTAATAGTCACCAATGCAAAAAAAGGTCTAGTTACAAAAATAAATAGCACTTGCTAGTGTGCTATGTGTTGTTGATATGACTGATGCTATTGGTGACCGTTATTTGCACACATAGCACTTATCTAATTGTGAACAAAAGGGAACAGTGCCCCATCATTGGTGTTAGAGGGAGGAACAGTGCCCCACCGTTGGTGTCAGTGGAGGAAGTAGTGCCCCATCATTGGTATCAGTAGGAGGAACAGTGCCCCATTGTTTGTGTCAGTGGATGAAGTAGAGCCCCATCATTGGTATCAGTGGAAGGAACAGTGCCCCATTGTTTGTGTCAGTGGATGAAGTAGTGCCCCATCATTGGTATCAGTGGGAGGAACAGTGCCCCATTGTTTGTGCCAGTGGATGAAGTAATGCCCCATCATTGGTATCAGTGGAAGGAACAGTGCCCCATTGTTTGTGTCAGTGGATGTAATAGTGCCCCAAGAGCCAGATAAAGGCAAGCAAAGGCCTGAATCTGTTCCCCGGAACGCAGTTTAGAGGTCACGGTTCAGATCTCCCACTTTATCAAAAACTAAACATGAAAGTTTTGGCTTTAAATGAAGTCAAAAGTTAAAAGCTGTCCCTATGAAGAAGAAAATAAATACTTTCTTCCCCTACTGCCCATGTTGCTATAATGCATCAAGCTGAAGTCTTTTCAAAAACCAACACTTCTGGGAGTGTCAATGTCCTGATCCCCTGTTGGGTTTAATGGTTCCTTCCACTGATCCTACATCACTATAAGATATACTAGTAACGTAGGGGTCATCAGGAGGAACCACTGAGCATAGCAGGGTACCAAGAATCTGACACTTTCAGAAGTGCTGGTTTCTTGTGAGACTTTAGGTGACAATTGCCTTCCTTCAGGGACAGATTTAATTCAGTATTTTATTTTTAGTAACAGAATCGGTTTAATGAAAGCTAAATGGCTGAACTTTCAATTTAAGTCATCTAAATACATTCCACAAGAAAAAAACAAAAAGTGTAGAAAGGCAAAAGCCCCATACACACGATTGGACTTTCCGACAACAAATCCGTGGAATTTTGTCCGAAGGGTGTTGGCTCAAACTCTTGCATACACACGGTCACACAAATGTTGTCCAACAATTACAAATGTAGTGGCGTACTAGACGCACTACATGGTTTTTCAGCTCTTTGTGCCACCCTTTGGGCTCCTTCTGCTAATTTTGTGTTAGTAGAAGTTTGGTGAGTGTTGATTCGCGCTTTTCTTGCCGCGTTTTTCATTTCATACTTTTCAGTTTGTTTCTAAACGGCCATTCGTCAACCAGACATGTTTTAGAATCGGAGGAGATAATGTGTTATTTATTATTGGCCTTGGAGTTATTGCTTTGACATTATTTTTTTGGTTAAATAATGATTTGATTTGGTATTGTTTCTATATTTTTGGATGCATAGAATGCACTTTTTGGTTAAGTTCTATTGGCAGATAGCATGTCTAATTTTTTCTATTTCTTTAATGCATAAATAAAATGTAAAAAAAAATACTATTATTCTAATATTATTCTTGATATCACTAGAAAAAAATTCATTTGCAATAACTACATCAGTATCACCAGCAAAGCAGCTTCATTATTATCCCATTAAAGAAGAGAATTGTGTGCTGCATTTGGAGATTTTATAATTTGCCGCGTCACGAACCTTTGTCCGACAGACTTGCGTACACAAGATCGGAAAGTCCAACAACACACATTTGTTGGTGGCAAAATTTGAGAACATGCTAGCCAACATTTGTTGGCAGAAAGTCCGACAACAATTGTCTGATGGAGCATACACACGGTCGGACTTTCCGAAAAGAAGCTCACATCCAACATTTCCCATCGGAAAAGCCGATCGTGTGTAAGTGCATTAGGTTTCATGTACACTAGCCTACACTGGCAGCTCATAAACTTGAGTTTAGGAGATTTTAGCAATTTTTTTTGCCAAAGCTCCTAAACTCAACTCCATAAAAGCTTGTTTTTCAATGTACACACAGGCTTTTAGCAGCGTTTGGGAGCTGCCATGTTTAGGTGAGCTTCAACCTCCCTCTCCTGAACGCAGAAGAATCGCATACAGGATAGGGCCCATTTGACTGCCGGCCACAAGAAAACACAAAACACTGCAAAAACGCACAGCATGTTTTACATTTTGCCACAGTAAATGTAGGCTAGTGTACATGAAGCCTTATGCCGTGTACACACGATCGGAATTCTCGTCGGAAAAAGCTCTGATGGTTTTCCTGACGGAATTCCGCTCAAGCTGTATTACCTACACATGGTCACACCACATTCCGATCGTTTAGAACACGGTGACGTACAACATGTACAACAGGATTAGAAAAGGAAAGTTCAATAGCCAGTAGCCAATAGCTTCCGTCTCGTAGTTGAATCTAAGCATGCATGATTTTTGGCATGTCGGAATTGCATACACACGATCGGGATTTCCGATAGAAAGTTTTTCCGTCGGGAAAATTGAGAACATGCTATCAACTTTTGGCTGGCGGAAATTCGGACAGCTAAATTCCTATGGAGCATAAACACAGTTGCATTTTCCGATGAAAAGCTCTCATCTGTCTTTTTCTGGCCGGAATTCCGATCGCGTGTACACGGCATAACAGTTTATTTTCTTAACAAAGCACAACAAATCAAACAGTAGAAAAGCCTGTCCCCTGTCAGCATGCTGCAAAGAAGGACTGTTTATGTGTGTGTAAATACGTTACCCAAGCTGTGACTTTTTTGTAATGGAAACAAAGCTTTGCAAACATTTTATTTTGATGCTCCTGGAATTCATTTAGCTGATTTAAACTAAAAGTTAAATTGGACTATAATATTTTTTTCATAACATGGTTCACAAAGGCCTCATGTACACTGGTGTTTTGCTTAGGCGTGTCAAGCATTTGGGTGTTCATTCAAGCCATTGGCCATAATATTAATTAAAGTGGACGTAAACCTGACAGGGTGGATATAAATCAATGATTTAAAAAAAAAAAAAAAAAAATTATTTTTATTTTATTTTTTATCAAAATTTTAATAAAATGCTTTTGGAGTAAAAATGTATCTAAAGATAGTTTTCTATTTAAAATACATTAATAATTTTTTTTTCAGCATGAAATTTTATCAAATTGTTTTATAAATCTACGTACACAATAAACTGTATGATTGAATCAGTTCTGCTATCGCTGTTTTACTAACCTGACTGTTTATTATTCTAAATAGGGAACCTTCATTTTGTTTGCAAATATTAAAGATTTCAACTACCAGAAAAAAAAATAAGTCCTTACATTTAAAGAGCACCTGTCTTTTTAGATCCATCATGGCAGTGCCTGTTAGCGGCATCCACTCACCTTCTGCCGCCACGTCCCTCTCCTTGTTGTCACTGCGGCATCGCCAGCCATCCCATAAAGTGAATGGGACTGTCAGTGATTCAACAGCGGGTCAGAAGAGGAGCTGCTGCAGGACAGAGATGATGGCTGTTCTTTAAAAATGATGATTTCAATTGAGTTGATTTAAATCAAACCCTTTTAGTGATTTAAACCAAATCCACCCTGAAGCCCAACTCATACAATTTGACCTTATATCTGCAGTGTTTTCTTATCTCTCTCCAAAGCCCTAAGTCCCATGTCTTTCTGCTGCTGGGTTCTTCTGTTATCAGCATGATAACTTCTGACAAGTTCTCCGGCACAGGAGATAAAAGCAGCCTGAAATTTGTATTGAGGTGGGTGAGAGCCCTTGCCTTTATAAGAGCTGTTACATAGTTACATAGTAGATGAGGTTGAAAAAAGTCCATCAAGTCCAACCTATGTGTGTAATTATATGTCAGTATTACATTGTATATCCCTGAATGTTGCAGTCATTCAGGTGCTTATCTAATAGTTTTTTTAAACTATCAGTGCCCCCACTCCCCCCCCCCCGCGGTAACCACGACATGTGAAAGGGAATTCCACGTCCTTTCCACTCTTACAGTAAAGAACCCTCGACGTGGCCACGTGTCTTGTTAAACTCCCTTCCGCAAAAAAGTTTTATCCCTATTGTGGGGTCATCAGTACGGTATTTAGAAAATTTGTAAATTGAAATCATATCCCCTCTCATATCTCCAGAGAGAATAAGTTTAGTGTTTGCAACCTTTTCTCATAACTAATATCCTCCAGACCTTTTATTAGCTTTGTTGCCCTTTGTACTCGTTCCATTTCCAGTACATCCTTCCTGAGGACTGGTGCCCAGAACTGGACAGCATACTCTAGGTGCGGCCGGACCAGAGTCTTGTAGAGTGGGAGAATTATAATTTTATCTCTAGAGTTGATCCCCTTTTTAATGCATGCCAATATTATGTTTGCTTTGTTAGCAGCAGCTTGGCATCACATGCCATTGCTGAGCCTATCATCTACTAGGACCCCCAGGTCCTTTTCCATCCTAGATTCCCACAGAAGTTCTCCCTCCAGTGTATAGATTGCATTCATATTTTTGCCACCCAAATGCATTATTTTTCTACACTGAACCTCATTTGCCATGTAGTTGCCCACCCCATTAATTTGTTCATATCTTTTTGCAAGGTTTCTACATCCTGCGGAGAAGTTATTGCCCTGCTTAGCTTGGTAACAGGGAAGCTCATGCTCGGGCCGAGCCATTCTCCCATCCCTCTTAGGCATTTTGGGTGTGTTTTCTGCCAAAACACTTCTCTCCTGTGCAAGTGATGTTTTTTTTTCCTACCTCTAATCACCTGTAAACACCTAATGCCATGTACGTGCAGCCGGACTTTTCGACAGCAAAGGTCCGACGGAACGAATCCATCGGACAATTCGACCGTGCGTGGGCTTCATCGGACCTTTGCTGTAAAAAAATCAGACGGACTTTAGATTTAGGACATGTTTCAAATGTTTCCGACTGACTCGATTCCGGTCAAAAAATCAGTTTGTCTGTATGATAGTCTAACGGACGAAAACTGACGCTAGGGCAATTATTCGCTACTGGTTATGAACTTCCTTATTCTAGTCTGGTTGTAGGTCATCCCGGTCTAATCCATCGGACTTTGGTGTGATTGTGTGTAGACAAGTCCGATTCGGCGAAAGAAGTCAGTCGAAAAGTCAGACGGAATTCAGTCCATCAAAGTTCGGTCGTGTGTACATGGCATAAGTGTGCAGGGACACAAAGGCTAACATAGAGGAGCGTATAGAGGCAGAAAAAAAGTAAAACGTCCTTAAAATTTCCTAATCGACTTCAATCACCTGCAAATATCTATGGCTCCTTTTACACCGAGCGGATCCATTTGGCAGACTCTGCTAGTTTGGCGGGGATCAATCCGCTGATCCCCACTGAGCAGACGGATGACAGGTCCGTGTCCGCTCACTGTGCTGAAGCGGATCTGTCCGAGTCCTGTCTGTCCATATTTATCCGATCCCGTCGAATCGAATCCGCCAGACAAATGGAAAATAGGACCACCATCTGTCTGGATTTGGCGGACAGGATCAGATCGGATAGCAGGGGGTGTCAGCGCTGACTTCCGGTGCCCCATAGGGGTGAATATAGTGTCCGATCAGGTCCGCCTTAAAAACGGACATGTGTACCTGATCGGAAAGCCAGTGTGAAAGGATCCTATGTGCACATGGACACATAGGATAACATAGACGGGCATATAGAGACATAGAAAAGTCAAACACCCTAAAAAAAGCACAGTTTTACATGCCCAATGTGCATGGGGTCTTATTTTTTTCATTTCCAGGTGACAGTGTTTTTTAATTCAAGCACTCGGGTGTATTACAACTCTTCATTACCTTCATTTTTGCTTAGTTATTGAAATGTTTCAAGTAAATTAGGAAAGTGTATTTCCAATCCTTTTTATAGATGCCAGATTGTTTTTTGCGTTGGCTGTTCTACTCATTCTAAAAATGTTCCTCTTTTTTACTTCTTCCAAGTAAGTGCAATCTTTTTTGTCCTGGAAAACTGATCAGTATCTCTAGAAAAACTTTACAAATGTCAAAGGCAGACCCTTGGCCTACATCCAGTATCACCACACACCTTGTCGGTAATCTTTATATATTCAGAGCTATATCTTTATGGATAGTCAGTATTTTTTTTTTTAAATCAGTTCCATGACAGTGACTCATGGGATAAAGACAGCCCAACTGTGCCTTTACTCTCATGATTAATTAGGACAGAAATGAGGTTGGACTGAGCAGAAGTTCAGAGACAATTGGAAAGGTCAAAATTAATGAGGGGAGGGATCTTTAAAAATAAATGCCAAAAAAAAAGCATTTAATCAGTTGTCTGATTGAAGGAGGCTATACCAGTGTCTCGGTTGTTCTTTTAGTCTGAGGATTGTATTTCCTTTTTCTATATGGTCTGCACGAGACTCAACCGTAAACTCTGTGGGCTATCCAAACAAGGGCCATAGATACATTTTTGTTCTGGTGTTGTTCAAAAGCAGGTACTAAGTAATAGTATTTTTAAATAAAATAAATTGCACCAAAATTATAAAGACTGGAAAAAGGAAAAACTATTTGTGTTGCCCCTAGTAAGCAATCCCATCCTAATTGTATTTTATCAGGTCCTATAGAAAATCGAACCTTATTTCAGTTTTCTCCTTCTTCCAGTTTTTATGAATGCTGTTGGCTATTGTCCACTATTAGTGTCCAAACTCAATAGTTGCAAAGTGAGTGTGCTGCCTACCTACAAGGAGATGGTGCCCTTTGCGCCTCCTCAGTAAGGTTGGCTATTATGGTGCAATGAGCACCATGTTGTGTCAGACCGAACACTCTCTGACTTTTTTAAGTTTTACAGATTAAAAAAAAGGGGGACTGCACTGCCTACCACAGGATGAAGAAAAAAAATGCACATGGGGACCTCTGATGGGAAGAGGGACCCCCCCCCCCCAGGCTTACAAGAGGTCTTGCTACTGGCCGGAGGAGGAAGAACTGCTGCTTCCTGGAGACAACATGCTCTCTGGGAAGCAGCATGAGATGTAAGTGCTCAATACAGCCCCCAGTGGTGAAACAGGCATGACAACACTTACTAATTAAAAGGAGACATTCATCAAAATTTCTTAGAAAATTCCACTTACCTTTCCCGCTGCAGGGTTTTCTGTGGTAAACCAAAAGATCTTCACCCTTCGCTGTGAGTTCCGTTAACAAACCTTCAGGAGCTGGGGATCCTTGAGGAAACCCACTATCCTGGAGCTGTTTAAAAGAGAAGCATTACAGGCTTCGGATACGAGGCCCGGGTACCATTCAATTCAGCCAAAAAGACACTTTGAATGGATCCGATCTGCATGGCTAGCCCCAGCAAGGATTGCTCCAGTGCAGCTCAGCACAGCACATCTTCATTCGTGACCAACACCTTAGACACTGGAAAAAAAACTGAGGAACTCCCAGGAGGGGTTATATAGGGAGTGCACTTTTTTGTCTTGGGGGTGCCAGTGTCCATCACCTAAAGGTGGCCTATTAACCACATAGTAACTACTATAGCTCTGTGTCCCGTGATGTATAATAAGAAAGCCAATCTTACTGAGCAGGTACAAAGGGCACCATCTTTAGGAAGGCAGCACACTCACTGTGTTCACATTAGTTTCATTTTCAATTAATCACAGAATAAAAAAATAAAAAAAAACAATCAACTGAAAAATTACTAGCTTTGAATACACTGACTTTTCTTTAGGCTAGGTTCACATCTAAGCGGGTGTATAATTTCACACGTTCCTGCACTGGCAGAGGAAAACACACTACTGCTTAGGAGATTTGCGGAGGTACACTACAATGCGGGAAACCCTCAATCCATGCACGTTTCATGCACCTCATTCAAATCACACCCCCCCTTGCAATCTGCAGTGGGTGTCAGTGCTATCTTAAAGTGGTTGTAAACCCCCCAAAAAATAAAAACTGCAAGACAAAGACATAATGAGCTAGTATGCATAGCATACTAGCTCATTATGAATTACTTACCTTAGTTCAAAGCCCCCGCAGCAGTCCTCGTACAACGTTACAGCCGGCGACATCGCTCCAGGAGTTGCTTCTAGGTATCGCGAGCTCCGGCGCTGTGAATGGCCGGAACCGCAATGACGACACTCCCGCACATGCGCATGGGAACCGCCGGTGACAGCACACTAGCTGAAGCAACGGCACGGACGTTTGGCCCATTCTGCTAAAAGGGATCTCTGGGGTAGCTACAGGTAAGCCTTATTATAGGCTTACCTGTAGCAAAAAGTGGTTGTAAAGGGTTTACAACCACTTTAATGCCAGCCCAAGCTAAGGTTTAAAAACTCAGTGTATTTGCCTGCACCAGATCGCATTCACAAAACGACCATGCAAACCTGTAGCAGTGCGGTTCCAAAATAGGTGCATGCATGACTTTGGTGCGATTTGAGCCCATTCAAAATTAATTAAAATTGATTGCTCAGAAATCAACAGAGAAAGCCTGGTTTCACACTATAGTTTTCATGTAAATCACACAGGAACTGCACCGCATTCCTGTGCAATTCAAATGCGATTTTGAGTGGTGTGATTTGAGCCCATTATGAATGGGCTAAATCACACCACATCGCACCAAAGAAGTGAAGGCACCTTTTTTTGAAAACCAACCATGTGATCTGGTTCAGACAAACACTGCATTTCTGACCTTCTTTTGGGCAGTTGTTAACTTTGAATTGACACCTGCAGCAGATCAAAAACACAGTGTGATTGCAATGCAGTGCGGAAACGCACAGGGAGCACACGTTTTCTGTACCACATACGTCATCCACTAATGATCTATTACACTTGCTGCAGCGACATTATTACACTGTGTGCCACTGACTGCAGTGCTGCCTGTCGCTGGTGACATGTGTGGCTGCAGAGCAAGGACGCCATGCATTTCATTTTGGCCCTTGAACACCCCTGACCCTCCCTTATCTACGCCCCTGATCCAAACACCTCTTTCTGTTCATTGTCAATAATATGTAGAAACTCTCTTCATTAAATGATCATTAAGAAAGCAAATCTGAATTTGTATTTCTCACTTTGGCTTTTGTTATTTAAGGTGCACGTTTACTTAAAATAAATATGCCCCACCCTGGCCCTCTCTAGCATTTTAGAATAAAGAAAACTCACCTTCCAATGCCACCTGGCATACAGGAGTCCATAGAATTCAGAAAGCAGAATTCACATCTCCATGCAATGGGTTTACTTTGCACATGCACCTGTGCCCCCCTATAAGCTGTAATTGTGGGGGTATAGAGTAAATGCGCAAAATTTAAAAGGATGTCTTAACACTTTTGTTGCTATGGGAACTTGATCGCTGACTTTCCACGTTGTGTATTGCACCTTCAGTTTTGTTAAATGAGTTTTGATGCCTCTAAATTAATAGAGAGGGCGAGGATGGATTTTTAAAAAATATTATTATAGGTACTCTTCCACATATGCTTTAACCACTTGCAGACCAGCCCCTGTCATTATATTGTGGCAGGTCAGCTCGATCCTGCGAATCGCGGTACCAGTACGGCGGCCCCTTTAACAGCTATAGCAAGCGTGCGAGCCCGCTGCATGGCGGGGGAGCGGTTGTGCATGGCCGGCGACCGCGATGTCCACCAGCCACCTGCGATCGCTCCACAGAAAGCCAGATCGGAGATCTGTCAATGTAAACAAACAGATCCCCATTCTGTCAGGGGAGTACTGAGTGATCATCTGTTCCTAGTGATTAGGAACAGCGATCTCTCTGTACTCCCAGTCAGTCCCCTCCCCAACAGTTAGAAACACCGCCCAGAGAACACATTTAACCCCTTGACCCCCCCCCCCCAGTGTTAACCCCTTCCCTACCAGTGTCATTTATACAGTAATCAGTGCATTTTTATAGCACTGATCGCTGTATAAATGTCACTGGTCCCAAAAAAGTGTCAAGTGTCTGATCCATCTGAATGTCGCAGTCCCGCTAAAAATTGCTGATCACTGCCATTACTAGTTAAAAAAATGAATAATAATTAAAAAAAATTCATAATTATATATCCTCAATTTTGTAGACGCTATAACTTTTGCGCAAACCAATCAACATTGCTGTATAAATGTCAATGGTCCAAGAAAAGTGTCAAAAGTGTTGGCTTGCTGCAATGTCGCAGTCCCGCTAAAAATCGCAGATCGCCGCCATTACTAGTAAAAAAAATTTTGTAGACGCTATAACTTTTGTGCAAACCAATCAATATACGCTTATTGTGATTTTTTTTTTCAAAATATCAAAAATATGTAGAAGAATACATATTGGCCTAAACTTATGAAGACATATTTTTCTGGATACTTATTATAGCAAAAAGTAAAAAATATTGTTTTTTTTTTTCTAAATTGTAAAACCGCAGAGGTGATCAAATACCACCAAAAGAAAGCTCTATTTGTGGGAAAAAAAGGACTTCCATTTTGTTTGGTTACAGTGTCGCACGACTGCGCAATTGTCAGTTAAAGCGACGCAGTGCCGTATTGCACAAAATGCCTTGGTCTGTAAGTGGTTAAATGGGATATAAAGCCAAAACGTATTTTTAGTTTTGGATAAAGTAGGAAATGTTTAAGACCCCTGTCAGTTTTTTTTTTTCTGTCTAAATCTTATCTGGGAGATTTCCTTTCAGCTTTGTCAGTGTGCTGTCTCCTCCTGACAGCATGTTGCTTATTAGCACATGAGCACTGCAGCACAAATGACTGGCTCCTTGTGCTAATTCTTCATCCCCAGTATGCTGTACAGGAACTTCAAGAGGCTGATGCCGGGTTAAACTGAGGTACCTGCACAGCTTGCATTTAATGACTACATTTAATGATGTATTAATGAATAAAGCGTTGCATTAAATTGTGTACTTTATATCTGCATGGAGATTAGCTTTAAAAGGGACTAGCAAAACTGATATTTTGTGAAATCCTGTCCTATCCTACCCTTCGCTGGGCTATATACTATAGTGTTACTTCTACTTTCTCATGCAAGATTCTTTCTCCATTGCTGATGTAGCACACCCCACGTAGGAGCTGCTGAGTTAGGATTCCCCACTGCTACACAGCCAGACACACAGCATTTCCTTCATGCATTCCAACACAGAAAACAGTCCCTGGCTTGTTTTTGTTGCTTCATTAGGGGTTGATAACTTGGATGGGGTAGGGAATTTATGAGATGCCCACCATGAAAAATGTCCAGAACTACAGTATGAACAAGGGGACAACTCCCTCCTTATTTACACAAAGTCCTCATTTTCCTTCCTCCTGTATAAACTTGGTTCACATGTACAGCTCCTGCTGGCCACTCCAGGGGAACTAACAGTCTTTAGTGTTAATTCAGTACCTGCCCATTACAGGCTGGGAACATCCTCTCCTTTGTGGATAAAGTAGCACAATATGGAGTGAGCAGCATGTCCTTTTGCCTTCTTGTAGACCCTGAGCCCAGTTCTACTGCTGCAGAAGATACCGACTCACCTCACTGCTTGCTTCCCCAGTCCTCCTCGACTGGCACATTTTCCCAGTCATTCCTGACTGGCACATTTCCATGGATATTCCCCAGGGCAAGGATTAAAACATGGGCAGAATATCAGGAGACATTTTGTGGTTCAAAAAAAAAATGGCCGACATTCTGCCCATGTGTATGTTGGTCTGACCAGCTTCTGTCGGAAAGCTGATCATTAAGGCTGGGTTCACACTGCTGCGGGGGGAGATCCGGATGTGATTCGCACCCGCACTGCAGTGCAAATCACATCCGATCTCCGTAGTGATGCGAGTTCAGCCATACAGATAGTATGGCTGAATTCGCATCGCTCCCGCAGCAAACTCGCACGGGACCCTTTTTTTGGTCCGCAACAGAATCGGATCGCATGGGGGTTCACACCATGCGATCCGATTCCTGTGCGAGTCGGCGATATGCGGACGGATCTGGGGGTGTCATTAACATATCATTGACACTCCCAGCCGTCCGCATAGGGCAGTGTGAACTGCCGTCGGGAGGTGTGCGATGCGGGAAAACGCCGCGGATTCGCGGCGTTCCCGCATCGCTGTGGTGTGAACCCGGCCTAAAACTCAGTTTAACCCGATCAGCGTTCTAAGCCAATGGCAGAGAGTGCTGATCGTAATGTTCTGGTGGGGGGGCCATCCCCCTGTGGAAACACAACAGCTCAGCGGCGGAGATCGCTAAACTAACCTTGCATGGTTAGAACAGCAGCTATGACCGGAGCTGACAGTTTTTTTTTTCGCTCAAAAAATTAATAGTGTGTACCCGGCTTAAGACTTGAGCACAATGCTGTCTTCAGAGACCACTGTTACAGCTGACATTCTCTCCCCTTGTGTTGTCCCTGCTCTGCACTGATAACCCCCAGGTTGGAGCTATCCAGAGCTCCAACCCGAGGTAAAACCCCTCCCCAGCAGGGGTCTCTCAAGGGCCACTGACAGCCTCTCCTAGGTACTCCATCTCCATCTCCCACCCAACTCCCCGGCTGGCATGGCAAATGTCTATTTATGGGATTTTCTCATTCCCCATTCCAGTCAATTTCCGGGGAATGGCTGAGGTCCAATAAATATTCCTGACAGCTCCTCCTCACCTCCGCCCACTAGTTCAAGAACATTCTACAATATTCCAGATATCAGGGGAGGATCCAGAGAGCTGTCACTGTCAGGATGAGTCATCCAGCCCTGGCCTTTAATAACCCTGATTCAGTGACTCAGGTTTTAATCCTAGAACCAGGCACGTGCATTTACCTACTGTACTCTTTTAGTGGCACATACTTAAGGGTGCTACACTGAATTTAGCTGAACAGATCTTGATCCACCAGTGAGATCTCAACCCCGGCACTCATATTAGTCTCTCCTCTGTCCAACCCCTAGGACAATCACTCTGACCTCTCCCATCTAGCTTACAGATGTGTATTTCTATCAGCAAACACACATAGGTCTCTCCTCTCTCTTATCCCCCCTGTATCCTTTCCACAGCAAACATTGATCTCTCAACTGTGTCCTGCCCCCAGCAAACAATCTCTAGCACACACATCAATCTTGCACGTGTTGCCCACCTCCAGAACACACAGGTTATTTCCCTGTTTCCTAACACCAGCGCTCACATCCCTGTATCCAAGCAGTGAGTGCCTAGAGACAAGTGGCCTGTTTTTAGACCAGCTGTTAAGTGATTAGGCCCAAGAGTTACATTAACCACTCAAGAACCAGTCTGTAACAAAAGACAAATACAGAACATTCCACAGCTCAACTCACCAACCAGTCTGCCAACCAACCAAAGTAACTTGTCCAACAGTCTGCTTTAAAAACAGTGGTTTGGTTAGCGAGCATTTCTAATTTGACCAGTCTGTAACGCATGTGTGACAGCTGAACTCTGGGGGAAAAAAAGAGTGACTAAAAAGAAAAAGGAGGAGGGTAAAGGACTAGCCCTCGGTGTTGTTTGTGGTCTCCCTGCAGGTGATTGTTTTCCAATACTGGCTTATCATGTCTTGTTCTGCACTGTGTTTCTGCCATCTTGGTAGAGGCAGGGTTTGGCTTCCTCATGTCAGAGCCCTCAGTATTGACCAGCACAGTAGTGACATCACAACATCTTATTCCACGTCTCCTAAGACTAGCAGTCAGAGGCACACTGTAGATTTACAACCGCGGAGCTGTTTTCACAAGAGTGCCTAGGCGCACTCAAATACCATTACCACAAAGTGCTGTGTTATTTTTTAGGAAGAATTCAGGACAAAGGGTTCATATTTCAGGGTGTTGCTTGAGTATATCTCTACATGTTTTCTATAACATATCAAATCTTCAACTTTTGAGTTCCAGTCCTCTTTAATACCTCTCAATCCATTCTCCAGGGCATGTCCCTTAACTCAGTGGTTCTAGACCTCAGTCCTCAAGTACCCCCAACAGGCCATGTTTGCAGGTTTTTCTTTATCTTGCACAGGTTCTTTAAATCAGAGTCAATAGCTTGGTATTTTGGACAACTATTTTATCTAAGAGAAATTACCATAACATGGCCTGTTGGGGGTACTTAAGGACTGAGGTTAAGAACCCCTGCCTTAACCCATAGGGCCCAGTCCACAGAATGTTTGCCTTAACCACTCAGGGTCAATTCTTAAGTGTATATGCATTACTCTCTCAACCCATTCTCAAGTTAGCACCTGATCACCCAATTGCCTGCATATGTGCATTGATTCCTCAGTGCTTAGTTCTCAACACATGTGCGTTAACACCTCAATTCCTAGTTCCACATATACCAGGTGCTGTAACACTCGTGGCACTCCTTTTCTGTCCATGTTACCAGCTCTAAATCCCTCTGCATTCCTCTCCTGTGCATGCTGGCCACCATTATGCCCTCAACACTGAACATTCTGCCAGTTGTTATATCCTTTGCACTTCTCCCTTGTACATGATGCCAGTCATCATACCCCTCCACGCTACTTCTCTGCACACACAGCAACCTTCATGATTTTCACACTCCTCTCCTGCACATACTGCCTGCTGTTAAACCCTGCACACTCCACGCTGTTTACTATCATATGCCCCACACTCCTCTCCTATGCATACTGCCTGCTGTCATACCTTTCACATTATTCTGCACACATTTCCCGTTGTCATCATCTTTACACTTTTCTCTTGTACACACTTTCCGCTAAGACACTTCTTTAGCATTGTTTGTAACATTTCCAAACTTGCCTATTCTGGAATGGGTACACTTTTATTTTTATTTAATAGAAAGTGAATCCAAGAGCCTCAAGTTACAGAGCCATCCAGAACAAGTGTAGCAAGGCAAGACAAGGGGGTTGCATCATTATTAATCTCAGTTCAGCTCAAAGTCATGCCTGCCAAGAATTGATCAACTGTCAGAAGAAATGCACGATGATACACTAACGAGTTTATAATCTGTTCAGCCTTCAGTCTCAAGGCCTTCTCTTGGCATTTCTAAAAAGACAATTTGAATCTATTTACATAATTTGCGCTTTTCAGTTTGTACTGGAACCATCTTGCATCTGCCCACAAACGTCTTTTGGATACTATGTAGATGTTAGCCACTTGTACTGGGAGCACATGATGATTAAAAAGTATGCAGTGAAAATTAACACTTGACTCTTGCCATCCAAGGATGCAATTGCTTTTAGCCAAAGGTTTAGTCATTAGCGGTAAAGTGTGCCATTCTAGGATGCTGCAGTACAAATGTAATTCAGTCACAAATATATACAAACAGATAATTAGCGCTGCTGATGTTCTTAAGTACAGAACGAGGAAGAGTATTAAATATTATGATGCAAAGATCTGTAAAATATATAACAGCTCAAAGCAAAAAAAAAAAATGGATGCCTGAGTATATAAAATCCTTCTGCAAACACAACATGTTGAAGTTTGTTTTACCGTACTCCTAATATGTCCATTGATAGTAGTACCATTCGTTTTCAGTGTGTTTGGTGTATGTGTAATACAACTAAGATCTGCTTAATTCAGTTTGAGCTTTTCTTGTAGACATCTGATCCCAGTCAATACATGCTGTGATTACTCTGTTTATTTGCTGTTGTATCACCAGTAAAGCTATATAGGTAAAATTGGAAGTACAAATGTGTCTATACCTATCTGAACTTTTTTTATCAGTTTTGAAGCAAAGCCTCAAAATCAACTTTTTAAATGATATCTATGGATAGTGGAAAGAAAAAGCAGCAGACCAGTGAGCTTATTTGTCATTTTGCTCTCTCCTTCTATCAACATGCACCTTGTACTGCAGTACAACTGTTTGGCTCATTTTCCCTCCTCTAGTCTAGGCTCTGATGTACTGCATGAGTCTGATCAAATGTGGGTATTTATACTGCATGAAATGAAAAGAGAAGTATAGGGTTTCCAAAAAAAAACCTTATACTCACCTAGATGAATGCAGCATCGGTCCCCAGCCACCTCTGCACTGACAACTGAGCAATCAAAAATGCAGATCACTCAGTTCTTCCCTCTGTTTTGAGCAGAGAGCAGTGAATGCTTCAAAGCATCTTCAAGGCCTCCATAAAGGTCTGTGGCAAAGCTTGCTTGAAGCCCCACTGAAGCCTCATTGAAGCCCCACCAGAGCCCCAATAAAGACTCATCTAAGCCCCATCAAAGTTCCACCAAAGCCTCATCGAAGCACCAAGCAAAGAGCAAGGTATAAACAGGACTGTAAGCTAACCATTTTATTTAGTGACAGGAGCTTTAACTGACGTTCAGAGAGCGTTAACAAAGCATGTCCGAAGCCCTGTTTTGAAGCAAGTGTAAACTAGCCCTAAGGGCCGGTTCACACTGCGGGCGATGCGAGGCGACACCGACTTGCCTCGCCGCGACCTGCCGCGACCTCAGCGGCGATTTGCAAATGACTTCTGTATAGAAGTCAATGCAAGTCGCCCTGAGGTCGCCCAGAAGTAGTACAGGAACCTTTTTTCTGAGTCGGAGCGACTCGAGTCGCTCCTCTCAGAACGGTTCCATTGTACAGAACGGGGACGACTTGTCAGATCGCGGCGAGGCAAGTCGTGTCGCCTCGCATCGCCCGCAGTGTGAACCGGCCCTAAGTGTATTTTTAGTGAAAATATTGTTTTGATATTTTGGGAAGGTGGGGGGGGGAGGAACTGTCAGATAGGCTGTACAGGACCCCCAGATTTCAGACTGCAGCCCTGCTGGACAGATACACCATTTGTCCTCAGTGATCCATGCTCCAGACCTATCTTTAGGATAGGCTCCCAAAGACCAGTGTTTCTCAGCTCCACTCCTCAAGGTGTCCCCACAGGTCATGTTTTCAGGATTTCCCTCAGATGAAACAGCTGTGGTAATTACTAAGGCAGTGAATTTGATCAAAGCACCTGTGCAAAATAATGGAAAGCCTTGTACACACTCCATATCCACTAAAGAAACGGTCCTTAAGCTTCATACCAGGTGGTATTATACCCTGGACCGCTTGCACAGGATGTTTCCGCTGGTCCCTGACACCTGTTATAGGGGGTGTCGGGACAGGGGCACACTCCTGCACACCTTCTGGGAGTGCAAAGCTTTAGCACATAATTGGGCTAATACTTCCACATTGATCAATAGGATCACGGGTACCTCTGTCACACTTACGTACAAAATGTGTATTCTCTATGCTGATCTCCCAGGGGTTCTCCGCCCACAACAAAGGCTGATCCATACCCTCTTCAGTGCCGTTCAGTGGGCAGTAGCACTGAATTGGAGGGGTCCCTCGGTGCCCTGGTCGCAGGTTATTCTCCGCAGTGAGTCCATCAGACTAATGGAGCGCATTCACCATAGTCTTCTGGACTCCATGCACATATTTGATGGGAAGTGGAGTGGGTGGACGGCCCTCATACTTACCTCGGGGGTGGAAAACCCCTAACCCAATCTGGGAATTACTCTAACATTATGAAGCACGGAGGGAGGTCTCCTCTCACTGTGGAGAGGAGAGTTGGCTCTAACGGTTTAGCACCCCTGCAATATAGACACCATAAGGACTGGGATATGTTATTTAGCTTGCGCATCAAAGGCTTTGATTTCTCTTGGTTATTGTTGTTTACACTTTTCTTTCTGGATTTTCTCAGGGATACCTCTTTGTGGTCTCTTCTGGGACCTTTATGTACCACACATGTTTTTATTTGGATGCACTACTAGTTCAACTGTAAGATGCACAAGGGTGAAAGATGTGCGTGTACCTTTATTCAACTCTAAATGTACCATTGCCAAAAGGTTTTGTATCCATTAATGTTCTTTAATACTGGTATACTCTGTAATTTTCTTACGTATTTTTAATAAAAACGATTGTAAAAAAAAATAATAATGGAAAGCCTGAAAACATGACCTGTTGGGGCGCCTTAAAGTGGGAGTCCGCCGGGAGTCCGTGTTTTTAAAAAAAAAAAAAAAACAGCAGCTACAAATACTGCAGCTGCTGACTTTTAAAATAGTGACACTTACCCGCCCAGCGCACCCGCGATGTCGGCACCCGAAGCCGATCTCTTGATCGTCTCTCAGGTGCTGCCGCCGCCATCTTGGGTATGGGAATCAGGAAGTGGAGCCTTTCGGCTTAATTTCCCGCTTCCCTACTGCGCATGCGCGAGTCGCGCTGCGCAATAAGGATAGTCCCCGCTGTCTCTGGGATTCGTGTGTTTCCCAGCAGGCAGCGGGGGACTTTTGGAAAGGGGCGTAGATTCTGCGGAAAGGGGCGTACCTTCTGCAGAATCTACGCCGGAAGTAGGTGCAGATACCTGTACTGTACAGGTACCTGCACCCCCCTCCCCCCTAAAAGGTGCCAATTGTGGCGACGGAGGGGGGGAGGATTCCAATGAGAGGAAGGTCCACTTTAGGATGGACCTCCGCTTTAAGGACTGGAGTTGAGAAACACTGTATTAGACCTACAAAGCACCGAAGCTGGAGAACATTGGGCAGGGCAGTACAATAAGAGTGTTCTGCAGAATATAGCTACTGTTCCCTATTTAGATATTGCTGGAGAGGCTATGGGATAGGTCAATATTGATTTATTTTTTAACTAAACAAGTACTTATCCTTTAAGTATAGATAACTCTTGCCAGATGGAGATATAGCCCCATGGCAGATGTCAGATTTTTATTTATTTCTTGTTGGACATAGAGATAGTTCAAAAGAATTAAGGGCTAAACTAAACTGTTGATTTTAATCTCATGCTGTTCAGTGATTTAACCCCTGGTTGACAATTAGCTCAATTGTTAACTGGGGGGTATTGTGCTCTAAATTGGGCAGTTGCCAAGAAGTGGTGAATTCTGTCAGTAGCATACAATTAAAATTGTCTTTAGTTTAGACCTTATACACACAGAGGAGCAAAAGAGTCACAAATGCTACAAATGCATATTAGGAGCCTTGTCTGATGATACCATTATAAATGCCATGTGGAGTTAAGCATGACCTGTGTACCTGTGTTTGGGTTGTTCATCATACTTCCATCTTTTTGTCCTGCTCTGATAAATCCCAAGGAGATTTCCCACTATTCTTTGGATGTGATGCAAGCTGTTTGAGGTTTTTCTTGGGATTTTCAACATCAGGCAACTGTTTCCCAGATTTGCAAGGTTGCCACCTTGACTTTTGTTCTCACATTCATTTGCAGGTGGGGCATCAGGCTTCATCTTCGAGCCTAAGATCCTTCAGGCAACTTTTTGCCCCTTGTTTTTCGACCTGTTGTCTTTTGTGGGTTTGTTAACATTTTCTTAGCTGTGTTGTCCACCCCTCAGTTGGACTCCTCTTGGATGCCCTGATTGTCTCTGAATTTCTTCTCTTAACAAACATTTACGAAAATAGGAATTTTGACTTACCATAAAATGCTTTTTTTTTCTTTTTTTTTTTTAGGTTATTTAGCTGAACTCTAGGAATAATCTGTTTTCAAAACCTTCATTGGCCCATCTTGGTTACATGTAATTATGGATATTTCAAATCCATCGGGCTGCTGGGAATTCCCAAATTCAGCATAGTAGTCTTTGCTACATACAGTAAGCATGGTCCTGTTCCGGATGCTGCTGCAGCAAATTTCTGCCAGGTACACTGAAGACAGGGAATGTCTCATTTGGCAACTCTGCAATTATTAAAATTTGTTGAATTTTTTTCACTAAATGCAAGTTCTATGAGAGTAGAACATGATGTCATCCACCCCTTCTCTCTATCATATCCAATCAGAGAACATTTATTTATTAAGTCAAAAAATACAGGACGTTCTCTGAATTGCAGAGGTGCCAAATGAGCATGTCTTCAGTCTACCAGATGGGAATTAACTACAGCAGACTAGTAACTTTTTTTGTGTTGCCTCTCTTTGCCTAACATGGCAGTTAAAACAAAATAATAGAATAACAAGATGTCTCATTTTTTTTACTGGTGTGGGTACATTTATTCAATAGAATAATGCTATTTTTAGCTGTAGTTCGGTTTGAAGAAGTTTATTGATAATCTATATATACTTACCCTAAGAATCAATGTAAAATGCTGAAATATTTATGCATTAGCAAATATGTTGCTTCTGAACTGGTGATGAAAAAATACATGAGCTACAAAATCTTATAAAATGTAACTGATATACAGTAAACTTGAATTACCTTCTAGTAGTCACAAATGACAGATAAACCCCAAAACCTATCTTATCTTCCACATATACAGTAGTATATTTCTTTTTCTGACATTGCAGATGACACATAATGTACATCTAGGCTCATGTATGACAGTCTAAATGAGTCCCAAATTCATTCCTTCAAACTTTTTGAGATGGAAACAAGGGACACCTATCAGACAAATGAGGAGAAAAGATCAAATCATGGAGAGTCCCTCGAAATCAGGGATAGTTGGAAGCTTTGCTAAAACAAATCCCTAAAATATCATATACAATTTCACATGTTGATGTAATTTCAAAAATACATTCAATTTTTTCAAATATTCTGATTTTATTAAGAAAAACCTGGTAATCATACCATGGAGGTCCTTGTTTAGGCCATCCATGTAAAGGGGGTGAAAACTGTCTCCCAACTGTGCTCCCATGTTGTCCCCCATTCATCCACGCCCCTGGTTGAGACCACGAGTGGCTGTGCCAACACACATTAAGCAGGCATGTTCCTTCATTGTCATGCTCAGAAATTTGGTCCAAACCAAAAATGTGCAACCAACACTGGAGAGAGTGCATGTATACAGAATTTGGCAGAAAAAAAAGGCTGCAGGAGATTGGCAGTCTTGAGATTCAATAAATAAGTTACTGTATTTATTGGCGTATAACACTCACTTTTTCACCATGAAAATCGGGTGCAAATAGCGTGTGCGTGTTATACACCAATACATACGACAATACAAAAATTTAAGTTTTTCCCTGAAACTGCCCTCTTAACATGAATGCGGCAAAAACCATTTGTTGTACATACTGCTTTAGGAATCTAAATATTATCTAGTTTGGTTTTAGGTCTACTTTTAGCTTTCAGTTCTGCAATACAGCATGGTGAGCTACAGAAATGCAGGCAGTAACTTCATGCAGATAGGATACCTGGTAATAATATAAAGCAGGACCTCAGTGATGTAGGTCAACAGTGCTATAAAATGAAGGACTATGCTGTCCATGTATGCAATGCCATAGCTTCATGAAAAAACTGGAAATGAATACATTGCCATGGAAAAGACTACTAGAACTAGTTAAAAAAGAGTACAAATATCTAATTGGTTGGCTCTGGTGAGCAATACACATCCCCTTCCGGCCTCCTTCTGGAGGCCTTTAAGTGGGTGTTAATGCCAAGAGATGGAGATGATTGATGCAACTGGCTCTCATAGTGATCACATGACTGAGAGCTCATCCAGCTGGCTCCCAATCACAAACAGCTTGATCAGAGTGCTGGGAGGGTGCAGCAAAGAATCTCAGACCCCTATGGACATATATGTGTGGCAGATGGGTGTTAAGACCCACCCAGAGGGAAGGGGATAATATGTTTTTGAAGTGTTTGCTAAAAATAACAGAAGGCCATTTAAAAGATTATTTTTCTCTAGAAGCCATCATTCTTCATAATGAACCAGTATTTGTTACCATTGTCTGCCAATTCATAGAAAACCATCTTTTCACTCCAGCACAAGCATGACTAATATATGAATATTATATATTATGCCACTAAGGAAAAGGTTTGTCTCATGACTATTGTTTCAGCTTATTGTTCCTCTTTGATGTAACTAGTCACTTACTAGAGGCTGTATTCTCCTGAATATCAGATTAGCTGATGTCATACAAACAGGCATAATCACCAAACTGCTAAAGATAGATGAGGATATCAGTAGGTCATTTCTAAAAAATCCATTATGATAGTTTTTAGTTATTTAGATTACCACAAGAAAATGCATTTAGGATAACATATTTTAAAGCTGTGCTTATTCTGTATTATTATACTGCTTTTTAGGCAATGCATTAAAATGGTATTTTACAAATAACAGATACGTTATGGCAACAAAGTATCAGAAATGTCATCATGAATCAAAGAACTCTGTAATCTTCCTCTTCTGTTATCAGCATAATTACATTCAGTGTAATCTTGTTCTAATAGTAACAAGCATCCCAATGCATTTTTATCAAATATTAACAATACATGTTCACAACTTAGCAGACGGATATGAGCCATACTACAGTGTAGTACAATGCAGACAGTAATGAGCCATACTACAAGTCCAGTTTAAAGTGATATTGAAGGATCATTTTTTTTTTGTCTTAAATTAAAAAAGATGTTACACTTACTTTTTCTCGGTGCAATAAAATTGATATATTATTTCTTAGGTAGTGATGGCCGCAGGTCATATAACTGTGTACACAAGGACTTATTTAACAAGGCTTTGAAAATTGCAATGATGACACAGCACCCTCAGCAACCAATCAGATTTCACTTTTAATCTGGTAATTAAAGATACTTTCTGTGTGGTTTCTTGTTGATAAGTCTAATCACTATCCATTGATAGCTTCTTTCTGGAAACTTTACTAAAGTTGTGTGAGAGATAGATAGATAGATAGATAGATAGATAGATAGATAGATAGATAGATAGATAGATAGATAGTATACACAGGATTCTGAAGCCATAGACAATCAAGTGCGATCCACTAGCAGGTTCCATTCTGCTAATCTAAGAAAGTGCTAAATAGAAAAATAGAAATTTATTTCCAAAAGCAATGGTTGGTGAGTGTGTACAAGAATATTGGTTTTGTTAAACTTGTAACACTTACAACCGTTTTTCACATTTTTGAAAATATACAATATAAAATATACAATGCCCGATAGCTATTCTTTTTTGGTTCATTCACATGATGCATTGTCAGACTAATTTGATTTTCTGTATATTACAGATTGAAGTGGGTCACAATCTTGCTGAAAACCTTCCTGTAGTTTATGAAAATTCATCAATATCTCCCATGATTATTTATTTCAAGAAGTTTGACTAAGTTCTGTGTTTTACACAACATGGCAGAAAAAGCTCCGCCTGGGCTGAACCGAAAGTCTTCAAGATCAACGCTTTCTCTTCCACCAGAACCTGTGGAGATAATCAGAAGCAAAGCATGTTCCCGTAGAGTGAAAATTAACGTAGGAGGCCTAAATCATGAGGTGTTATGGAGGACTTTAGACCGTCTGCCAAGGACTAGACTAGGAAAACTGAGAGACTGCAACACTCATGAAGCTCTCCTAGAAGTCTGTGATGACTATAACCTCAATGAGAATGAATATTTTTTTGACCGCCATCCAGGAGCTTTTACTTCCATTTTAAATTTCTATAGGACGGGGAAATTGCACATGATGGAGGAGATGTGTGCATTGTCATTTGGCCAGGAGCTTGATTACTGGGGGATTGATGAAATCTATTTGGAATCATGCTGTCAGGCTAGATATCACCAAAAGAAAGAGCAGATGAATGAGGAGCTAAGAAGAGAAGCTGAGACCCTAAGAGAGAGGGAAGGGGAAGAGTTTGATAATACATGCTGCCCAGACAAACGGAAAAAGCTCTGGGACTTACTGGAAAAGCCAAATTCATCAGTAGCGGCAAAGGTAATGTGCATTATTGAACTTAATAGTATTGTGTGATGTTCCATCCTCGGGTCAAAACTCAAAAACAACCCATGCAGCCTGCAACATAGCTAAAACTGTGTTTGCATGGACCATAAATTCTTAAAGGTTAACAACGTCTGGAATTTTTACTAGACAGGAATCATTGAAGTGATGTTGGCATTACAGACCTAAGCCAGCAAAGGTCTTTGGCATACTAAAGCAAATAACTGTAAATTTATAGTATATGGCAATAATTTTCAGGACTGCTTTCAGAGTCACACTGAGGCTTCACACGGCTACTGAGGGAGCTAATTCAGCTCTAAGACCCCTTTCACACTGGGGCACATTTCATGCATTTTAAAACAGCGGTAAAGCACCGCTAAAACTAGCCCGCACCACTCCAGCTAACGCTCGCTCCAGCTAACGCTCATTTTTTTCTTGAAGAAAGGCACTATGTATGGGCAGGCGTAATAGATTGTTACCAAACTAGTTCATGCTGTAAACACATCACTAAACTATGTATTGTCTAAACACATACAGTAAATGCATCATTATTGCCTTATTTAAAATTGACTAGTGTTAGTGCAGAACTTAAGTAGGATGGATAAATGTTAAAACCTTGGTATCTTTTAAAACTTTTTTATTAAGAAATTGGTAATTGTAAAAAAAACTTTTGTTGAGAAAAAAACATTCCCCTCTGTGTGATCTGTGTACAGTGCAAGGATTTTAACAAACTTTGTTGCAGGTTCTTACCTTTTTGATATTCTAAAGAAATTACTATGTGTTTCTCTGTACTGAGTGAGTCTAATGGGAGTGATTTCATAATTGCCAATCAGCTGTGCACCTGCAGGGTTCAAGCTCATTGCTGGGTCTGTATTCCTTTAGAAGTGTTCCTATTGGGAATATCTTACCAAAAATTATTTTTTTGTTGCAGCGGATGCCTGATATCTGACTTGTATCTTAGTGCAGACTTCTAGGAAAATCAGTGAGCGAATCACACAAGCAGGAAATTATGTTTCTGGGGGGTGTGCTGTAGACATTCTACATTATTTTTTTATTTGCTATTTTATTGCTATATTCTTTTTTTATTGCTATAGCACCAAAACAATCTGAAAACTTAAATCATATCTATAGCCAAAACATTTTTATTCTTTTTTTACTTTTGGATAAAGCGGGGAAGGTTTAAAACTCCTGTCAGGTTTTACTGCTATCCTGGATTCTCTCTCACTTTGTGTTCTGAGGACCACCTTTTACCACAGAGGAAGTGAGGGCAGGTCTGCAAAAGGGAAACTGTTTTCTATAAAAGATTACAGGGGTTCTAGCATTCCTATTATTACTTTAAAACTTCTGTCTGTGTTGCTGTTGAAGAGTTTCATTTACTATTTCCTGTCTAGCAAAAAGGTTGTCCCCAGGACAGTAAATTAGAGGAAATCTGTCTAACAGAGCCCCTGACAGCAGTTAAACCTGACAGAGGTTAAAGTATTCCACAACTCGATCAAAACAATACAAATAAATTGGCTATAGATACACTTTGACTTTTAAGCAAATGTAATCCTCTTGCTTTACTATTTAACAATACCTATGCATGGAAGCTCTCGTAAGCTATTTGTTACCTCTGTCAGATCATAACTCATTCCCTAGATAGCAGATGTGAATACTCTGTAAAAGTCAACTTTACCTTAAAAAATGTAGTATATATTCTGTGTACTGTAAGTCTGCTTGGTTACAATGACATTAGCCTTTATATGACTGGCTGGAAATATGTATTTTTTTTTTTCTGTTGGCTGGTCTAGACCGATAGAAATAAAAATAAAGATTTCCATCTTATCAGGAAAGGTTGCATGGTGTCTTTGTGTCTGGGCAGACCTTTTGTACACAGCTATTGCAATGAAGGTAAAACCACAAAGTAAGAGATCAGCACCACAAGACTCATAATGTAGTAATTCAGAGCATTTGTTAATAAAATAACCTAAAAAAAAGCTCACTTTCAAGCTTAGAGCACAGAGTGGCAGAGCAGCAGCAGCTGAGAGGTTCCGGGATCATGGCAAAGGACCCCTAGCCCTGGTCATGGGTAGAATCAGTGCACCTGGGGAGCCTCAGGATAGGAGAAAGAGTGGCTTGGATATTCAGATGATTCACCATCCAAGACCCACTCAGGAGTACTCTTCCCCCAGTGGTGATTTCACAGTAATGCAAGAACATGTTTCGGAGAGGGCTTCACCTTCAACCGCCTTGTCATGATAGTAAAGTCTATTTTAGACCTGGTTTTCACAGATGCTATCTAGGGATTGCTAAAGAGCTGTGATATAAGAGAGAGGAAGAAATAAAGAGCTTATAACAGCCCCTATGCACAGGTGTTTCTCAATGAGATAGCAAGAGGAATGGCTCGGGTCAAAAGAAAAACAATCCTTTCTCTTGAAAAATGTGATTCATAGGGGTCTTAATGATTCTAATTGTCATACATGTGGAATTTTAAGACTCTAACGGTTGAAACGGACAAATACACTGCAACTAACTTGAAATGACTGCAAGAAAGGCGGATACAATGTGTGATTTATGATATCAGTTTAATCATATTGACAGCTTGTGCAGCTTCAGAAACTAAAGCTGGCTATACGCTAGTAGAATTTCGTTTGAAATTTTTGTTTTAAGCACGTTCCTTCGATTTTATAGTTGTAAAGCCTGATAAACACTATCAGATTATTTTTTCATTCAATCCAGCCGACTGAACCGAAAAAACCGAAGCGCTCGCGAGGAGCTTACTGTCTTTCACTATCTAAAGTTAGTACAGCGATATCTCCACCGAGTTATTGTGCTATGACTGGGGGACTGCCCCTGCCAGAACACACTGGTCAGCGCTCGCAGCCATTACCTGGCAGCACTGATCAGATGCCGATCAGATGCTGGTTTTCCAGCAAGCTCTTTTGACAGAAGTTGGCTGTTTGGCAGACTGGTGTACACACGGGCCGAATGTCATCTGGTTTCTGTTGAACTGGCTGGTACTAGACTGTATTCAAATCCCCAGGCTTTAGTGGGGGTCAAAGTGACATCCCTATTAGACTGCAGTGATGAGACAATTAAGCCCCATACACACTATCAGATTTTCTGCTGATTTTTTTCCTTCAGATTTACCAAAACCATAAAATATGAGGTCAAACCTTAGAAGTTTCAGTTGGTATGCAATCAGGTAGGCCCTTGCACTACACGGTTTTGTTAAATCTGAAGGAAAAAATCAGAAGAAAATCTGATAGTGTGTATGGGGCTTTAGAAGGAGCAGGATGATTTTTTTTTTTTCTGAAATTAACAAATTTCTAACAGTGAATGTGTTTTTTGTTCGATAAAGTACATTCATTTCAAAATCAAAGGTTAAAAACAAAGTACTTTCAAATGACATTCCTCAAGTTATCAAATGTACTGATGAGAATTTTCATACAAATATTTGTATAAACAATGGTTTGAACATCTACTATTGTCAACTTTTGACCACTTTGTTAATAGGTTATAGTTATCCTAATCTGCTACCATAGCATTAGAAACAATAGAAAATATGTGTTCTTCTTTAAGACCCATCTTAATCCACCAATCCACAGAGCTAATCTTATTCTAGAAGAGTCTCAAAATGGGCAGTGCCCCACCACTATACTAAGCCTTTGGACTGAAGACCTTAAACTCTCACTTGCTGTCTTTCTGATGATTGGAGCGCGTTGAAATGAATGGATCAGTCTTGATCTCTGCATGTTGCTTTTTGTTGTGTATGCTGTTCATATACCACTGCCAAGGGACATTTTGGTTTGGGTTGCTAGATTTGTGTGGAATATTGCACCAATGTGTTTCAGATACATGTACTTGATTTTCCCTCCCTTTGTCCCATCTACCCAGCTCTAGCTATATAAGAACAACAAAGTTAAAAGGATAAGTGTACTTTTGTGTTAAAAATAGAACAAAACATTATGTTTCTATTCTTATCTGGTTCATTCTGTCTTTAATGCCAGGAGGCATGAGACGATGATTTCCATGCAGCAAATGCCTTTAGTTCAGACTAAGGAAAGGTCCATAAACACAGCTAACACAGGGATCTTTGCAGTACTATGCTGAGAACATCCCATATGAACGCTGCCAACCACACTTTATCACGTTTTAGAAGCATGAACATATAAAGGGATCACAAGATGCCCTAATTGATGTAACTCCTATCTAACATAATCTAGACCAGACTCATATTTGGATGATGGAATAATATAAAAAGGAATTGCAATTCCTCTAGTGTTTGAGGCCAATTCTAAAAGAATAGGACATAGAGGGCAGAATATTTAAGTTCATATCTGCCTTGGTTTAGTAGAATCAGTCACACAGTAATAGAGTCCTCTGAGTTTTCTCTAACTCTGCTGATCTGAATACCTTTTCAGCTCAGTGAAGCCCTAGAAAATATTGACCACATCACAGTTAGTTGGAGTAAACCATTACTATAAGTGCTCCTACCGGAACCCCTAAAATTTCAGATATCAGGGAACCTTCAATAAAACATGACAAGCCCCTTACAGAGGTGGTCAGAATGTCATAATTGGTGTCATGACATTACATCTATGCAAGCACCATCAAATGGGAGGTCAATCAGCCACAGCTCAAGGAACCCCTAGGAACCTCTGGAGGAACTCAAGAGTTCCATGGTACCCTGGTTGAGAATGGCTGCTATAGAGAGTACTGAAATACATACCTTTCTCCTCGAGATAGCCGAATAATTTTTCCCTTGAATGATAGTCATTTGACCAGTGCAGAGGTATTGATTATGTGATCTCTTATGTTCAGGAAGAATGTTGCAGTCAGTAGCTCTGCTTGAACACGTATCCTTTACTTTGATAAGGCCCATGTGAATAATGCATTAGTCACATGACTAGCACCAAAGGGAAGGTCAAATTTGGGGGATTCAAGGAGAAACACAGGTATTTAGTATGTTCTATAGTCAAAATTCAGAAATGAAGAATGCAGGCCCACTTTATTAAAGAGCAGTACGTGAGGTGCCCTAATGCATTGCAAGTGATTATCTTCCATTTTTATTTATATTGATTTTTATTTTTTATATTTATATTACTGCATTCTTCTGTTGTAAGATGAAATCTGATTGGGTACTCTGTTGCTACACCTTTCAATATTCTTTGTTTTATTTTAGTAATGAAAAACTCACAAAACACCATTGGAATCTGAACTGACCACATAAAAGCATAATACATTCTCAGAAATGCTACCCCCACAAACAAACCTACTCAATATATATAAAGGGGTTTATTTACTAAAGGGAAATACATTTTGCACTACAAGTGCACTTTGAAGTGCAGTCCCTATAGATCTGAGGGTGTCATGCAAGGGAAATAAAAAACAGCATTTTTTCTTGTACATGATTGGATGATAAAGTCAGCAGAGCTTCACCTCATTTCAGATCTTTCCTTCAGATCTACAGTGGCTGCACTTCCAAGTGTACTTGCAGTGCACTTTTAGTGCAGAGTGGATTTGCCTTTAGTAAATCAACCCAAATGTGTTTAATAAAGGAGATCTGCAAGGCATTATCGAGATCTTTATAAATGGGTAATGCTATTTAAAGGAAAAATTCCCTGCTGTCTTTTTGTTTTCGTAGTCAGCAAGTTTCACTGAGCAAAAGCAATACCTGCTTGTCAAAATACCTTAGCTAATCACTTTGGTACATTATAGGACCATGTACACTGTATGATTCTGCATGGGTGAATATAGACGTAAGCATTGAATGTGACTTTCACCAACCATTGACTTGTGATGGACCAACCACTGTTATCTAAAACCACATGTACCTTGAAGATTGTTGAATGTCAGATTCACTGTTTTATAAATATGTTCCTAAAGCCTTGTACATGCATAAAAGCTTTGGTAATAAAACCTGGAACGCAGCGGATTGAACCAAAAAAAACTGACCGCTCAGGTCGGAGCCGCTGTACTAACAATCCAATATTAGTACCGCAATCTCCCCTGCTGTGCTAGTGTGTTCTGGCAGTGTGGTGGACCCACCACCAGAAAGCTCTGGTCAGCCACTGGCTGAGAGCGCTGATCAGGAGCCAGCCAGTAGATTTTTTTTCGAGCATGACCCTTTAACAGAGACAGAAGCCGGACAAACAGCCCGTGTGTACTAGATTTAAGTGATTACTCCTGCTAACACTAGCCATAATTGCTAATTATTTTGGGATTCAGTAATGACTCACAGAGCGCTTATTAAATACCAGTAGCTACGAACTACAGCTTTTCAACAATTCAAACACTGTTGCACATATAAAGTGCAGGAATGTAGAGCTTTCATTTACCTGTAATAGCCTCCTGTCACAGCTGAATCCCAGACAGTTATGGATCCAAAATGTTATACATGAAGCACATTTTTAATGCCAAAAGAAAGATGTAAATTTTTTTACATTATTTCTAATATTACTATTTTGTGTACAATATTGAGTTTTTGATGGGACAATGTACTAGAAGTGCAAACTATTTTTTTTCTTAGTGATTGAACTGATGATGCCCGTGTGAAAAGACCCTTATACACATGATGCGACGTTATACAGGGCATCCCCCTTGGCACACAGTTGCCTGACACTGCAGCAGCTGCTTTGATAACGGGAACCTGTCTCCAGCTCCTAGCAGTTTTCAGAGCAAACACAATTCACCTCCCTCTGCATTCCTCTAGTCTGTGCTGGCCTCGGGCAAGTGCTGGGAGCCAGAGACAGGGGCTTGCTATCAAAGCACCTGTCTCCTTTCTAGCTGTGGCGTTGGGCGACTGTGCTCTAGAGGTGGGTGCCCTGTCTGACATCGTTGCTAATGTTACAGGGCACCTAGGATGATGGGACAAAGTACATGTAGTACTAATTAGTGACAATTTTTCTTTAACGTAATGATAAAATTACAGTGGTACCAAACATAACACTTCTCAGGGTATTGGTTCTTGAAGTTCCTATTTGCAGCCTCTCAATGGAAAGAGAAGTAATCCTGATAATCTAAATGATATATGTAGGAAAAAGAAAAACATTTTGAAAGGTGTGTATCTATATTATATGCCAATCCTAAATCCAGGCTCCCATTGCCTCCGTGTATTTTTTTTTCTTATTTTTTTTATTAACCGTTTTCAGAAGTACAGTCTTGTGATACTGTCAGCCTCCCACTCTGCATCAATGTAAGTGACTGCTGGGTGCTGATGCCCTCTCGCGAGGCAGGTCTATGACACTCTGACCTTATGCTGAGGGTTATTCAGTCACGAGGACAGGCGGGGCAGGGGCATCTTATAGTAGGAGTGGCGATGGACAGCAGAGAGGAAGCAGTTTTTTTTTTTTTTTTTACAAAACCATATATTTTCTTGGACGCTCCAAAATCTAGGGTGCTCTTATATGCAAACAGAGCCTTCTGTTTCTGACACCTCCAGTTCCTCATAATTGTTCCATTGA
The DNA here is from genome assembly GCF_037356315.1 of Lithobates pipiens. Lineage (NCBI taxonomy): Eukaryota > Metazoa > Chordata > Amphibia > Anura > Ranidae > Lithobates > Lithobates pipiens. The sequence goes on from NW_027507764.1 coordinate 470,860,357, forward strand.
TGTGTCAGGTCAGGTGGCTTCATTGATCGATACTGAGGTGCAAAGGTGGGAAAGAGTAGAGACAATTTCAGTTTCAGGATCTAATTTGCTATATGTATACTGGATCACCCCTTGGCTCCAGGGCTACCAAGGGCTCCAGCATATGAACATACATACAGACATCTTCACATGCCTTGGGGTTGTAAAGGTTCGTTTTTTGTTTTCTAAATAGGTTCCTTTAAGCTAGTGCATTGTTGGTTCACTTACCCTTTCCTTCAATTTCCCTTCTAAATGTTTTTTTTTTCTTTGTCTGAATTTCTCACTTCCTGTTCCTCCTCAGTAAGCTGTTCAGTAAGCTGTTCTGGCTGACTAAACACCACTCAGATGGTGTGAAGTTTACTGAGGAGAAACAGGAAGTGAGAAATTCAGACAAAGAAAAAAAAGATTTAGAAGGGAAATGGAAGGAAAAGGTAACCAACAATGCACTAGCTTAAAGGAACCTATTTAGAAAATAACCTTTACAACCCCTTTAAGTCTTCCTGCAGTTTCTTAAATTTCAAATTCACTGGTCTGACTTTAAAATTAGGAAAGATGAATTGAGCTTAGTTCAAGTATTCACTGTACCACCAATACATAACTAACTGTAGTAATTTACATGAATTCACGCTCTAAGCATAGCTTGTTAGTCATTTCACAAACGTACGGCTTTGACATACTAGTCTACTATGTTGTAAATAACCAAGTCTGTACCGGGTCTGTCTTCTATCAGCTTGTTGGATCACTGATGGGTTTGTGTCAGCTGAGTGCCAAATAAAGCTTATTTTCTTGATGAATTTCCCTCCATATCTGATTTTCAGCAACTACTTTATTTGTCTAATAGGAATATTCTTTTGCAAGCTTTTCAGAAATGTACTTTGCCCAGAGCCGTGTAAATAAATATTTATATTATTCTCAGCTGCGCTAAGAGAGTCTGGCTGTTCTGGAGACATTGAGCTCTTACATGTAACGGTACAATCTGTAAGTTGTTTTCAGGAAAAATACAACCTACGGCTGTATTCTTTATTTTTAAAACTGTTAGAAATCCATTAGGAGTGCATTTCAATATCACATAAACAATATCTGTAATAATATCTAAGAATTTTAGCTTAATGGTAAAGTATAGTACTTTTTCAGTAAGAACACATTTTAAATTATTATTGCAGTGTTTTTCTTAAGTACATTTTTGTTGTAAAATTCACATTTTGTACATGCTAGCTCTTCCATATTTTTCTTATTGCAGTCAATGTAGATATTTGTAGATTTGCCAATAGATGGAGCCCTCAGCGTCATCAGTCTACTTGACACTCAACAATGGTCTATTCATCAATGTTTTCACCTAGGATTCACACATTTTTCACATAAAATTCAATTAGAAAACAGTAAATTCTGGGTAAAAGTTGTGTGAATCTGGTGAGAAAATAGTACAACTACTGTGTAATATTGTGAATTCAATGTGTATGCAATGAGCAAATATAGCTAGACGCTTGTCTTTTAAAATGACAAACTATACACAGAAACAAGGAATTCAAAACATTAAAGTGGTTGTAAACCCTAAACCCCCCAAAAAAACACCCTGCAAGATAAAGGCATAATGAGCTAGTATGCATAGCACACTAGCTCATTATGAATTACTTACCCAAGAACGAAGCCCCCGCAGCCGTTCTCGTCTCCCCCTCCGGCCGGCGACATCTATCCCGGAGGTTACTTCTGGGTATCACGGCTCCGGCGCTGCGATTGGCCAGAAATGCGATGACGTCACTTCCATGCATGCACGGGTGCCACCGAGAACGGCACAGTACAACTTAAGCAACGGCACGTACGTGCATTTGCTTCAGTTGATTTAAGTGCGCATGTGATGTCGACACATGCAAATAGAGGGGCACTTCAAACGACAGGCAAGCCTATAATTAGGCTTACCTGTAGCTGCACTGGATATCTCCTAAACCTGCACGGTTTAGGAGATATCCAGTGCAGCTACAGGTAAGCCTAATTATAGGCTTGCCTGTCGTTTAAAGTGCCCCGTGTTTGCTTAATACATATCTTGCATTCTTTGTGGAGAAGTGTATTCTGGAGCTGCTAATTTTTTTATTTTTGTCACAGTCTTGTAAGATTCAAGCCTAGCACACACTGGCTGAATCACAGGTGGCATTGGCCTTTTCAACATAAAATGTCCGACATTCAGTCCATGTGTACTGGAGTCGGTCAGACAGAAGCCAGCCGTTTGGCCAGCTTTTGTCGAAGGGGCATGACCAAAAAAGGTCTGCCGACCGGCTCCCGATCAGTGCTCTCAGCCAATAGCACTGTTGGCTGTGTTCTGGCAGGGGGTCTGTCCATCTGTCAGAAAACAATAGAACACCAGGGGAGATCGCTGTACTAATGCCAGATAGTTAGTACAGCGGCTCCTCCTAAGCTGCCAGTTTTTTTGGTATGCAATATCCATTGCAGCCAGGGCTTGGGGAATAGGGAAATAGCTGACATCACACATAGTGTGACCATTAGACTAGTAACTCTGGGAACTGAAATGCTATACTTTGATCCAAAGCATAGGTATCTTTTTTTTTACATATTCATTTCAATGAGCTAAAGTGATTTGTAAAGGATCACCTGGTAAAATAACCCATTCAGTTTAAAATAAAAATGAAAGGCAAAACATTTGTGTATAGATATAAAAAAAAATGAATAAAACCTTTTAGAAAGTGGTCACATTCCCTTTGTTCTCAGCTGCATACGAGGTGGGGGGAGGAGAAGCAGCGGCACACGAGCTTCCCAGTTAATGGCTATGCAGCTGGGGGTGTGTCAGGACAAGTCTTATCATTGGAGGAGAGTACACTGAGTTCTCAGCACAGCTAGAGAACTGACCACCGTGTGCTCTCCTGCTCAGTCTGGTCAGTTTTAAATAGGAAAGCACGGAGACTGGCAGGAACACTTGGGATTTCACATAAAGGGAGCAGTACAAAGAGATCAGGATACTTTCTTATACAAGTACATTGTACAGCAGGCACATATCAGTAATATGAAGTGTGACGCCGCGTACACACGACCGGACCAGAATCCGTCGGACAAATCGATCGTGTGTGGGCTCCAGCTGACTTTTTTTCCCAAAAGTCTGACGGAACTTGGAAATAAAACATGTTTCAAATCTATCCAACGGACTAAAAATCGGGAAAACCATTCGTGTGCTAGCCCGACGGACCAAATACGACACAAGGGTGGCTATTGGCTACTGGCTATTGAGCTTTCATTTTTTAGTCCTGTTTACGTCATCACGTTCAAAACGAACAATCTTTCAAACGGACTTAGTCCGGTCGTGTGTGGCCAAGTCCGTTTCGTTCAGAAAGTCCTTCGGACCTCCACCGAAAGTCCTTCAGGAAAACCGTCAGATCTAGTTCTTTCGAAAAGTCCGGTCGTGTGTACACAGCATTAAAGTAACAAAAGCTTTTACAAAGCTGGGAGAGCAATGTAGATGATACTGCCTGAATATCATCATGTAAGAATTGCTGAATACTAGTTGCCATTTTCTCATTTACTTTCATTACTTTAAAAAAAAAACGTCCCAACATAAGACAAATGACCAAAGTAAAATGTTATTTAAAGCAGACCTAACCCCTAATAACTGGGTGATTTCAAGTTTTCTAAAGCACTGTGCACCATAAGCAATTTACATATTTCTTTTTTTTTTCATAAAATATTGTTTTCACCCTTTTTTCATCTTTTCTTGTATCTCAGTGTTGCTGATTTCCTCCTGCATGTTTCAACACTTCTTGTCTGGGCTCGATTGAGGGTCAGCAGACAGCTCCAGAGACAGTTGTCACTACATAACAGGAAGTTCCTGAATAAAGACCTTCATGGCAGAATCACAAGGAATTCTCCTAATGAAAGCTGTATATTAAAACAACTGAAACAAGTATTGAAATGATATTCACATAGTAGGGCTTCTATGTGAGTTTAGTGTTCATTTCAGATCTACTCTGAATGTTAAAGTGTTGTTAATGGGTCATTATCACTTGGCAAGTGTGAGCAACTGAGCACAAGGTGGGTTTTCTCACACATGGTGTCTACTGTGGTTAACATGTTTTACTGGTAAATAAAGTAACATGCTAACTGGCACAGCCACACAGTAAGAGATTGTCTTGTCTTGTTTTTTCCTTTTTCTGAATGTCACCTTTATGTTATTGGTATACATATCATTTATTTCAGTTACTTATATAGCGCCATCAATTTACACAGCGCTTTACATATACATTGTACATTCACATCAGTCCCTACCCTCAAGGAGCTTACAATCTAAGGTCCCTAACTTGCATTCATACATACTAGGGACAATTTAGACAGGATCCAATTAACCTACCAGCATGTCTTTGGATTGTGGGAGGAAATAATTCTTAGCAGAGTTCTTATTTAACTGTTATGGGGAGGGTGATACATGAAATGTACTGCAAGTACACTTTGAACTTTCAACCCACAGTATTATTTAGAACTTACTCCCAATAATAAGGTATAGACTACAGGTCAAAACTGGTTTTCCCATTAAATGGCAATCATGATCGAAAGCATTGTGTAGAGCTCCATGGTAGAGATTATTATTTTCTTTATTGTACTACTGAATTGTTTTTCATTTTGTTGTTTCCTCCCCTCTACCCAAAGCAAGCGGAAATGATAAATTCCTCAGGGGAAGGCGCTTCTTGTAAAATGGGTGTGGCTTTACATGATAGGTGGTGAGTTATGAGCAAGGGTTGTGTAGATCAGAGTTGAATAGAGTGTGTTTCTATTTTGTATGTTAAACTATAAGGAGGTGTATATATAGTGGTAGGTAGACACCTCTTCTGGTTTCTAGGCATTCATAAAAAATTCAACTTTATTTGTACTTTGAATTTCTGTTCTCTTGTTGCTTAAGAAACACGATAATTTAATTAAGCGAATGTAGACCTGTATGATGCTGGGCTGTTTACTAATTTTAAAGCATTCCTACTAGAATTATATTTTGTCAGGCCGAGTCTTTTATTAGTTCTGCCATGTTAGTCTATAACTAAAAATTGGAAAGAAAGTGTTGATAGGGTCTGTTTTAGATAAGGCACCTCATCCCAAAAAAGATCAAATCAAAAATTGGGAAGGAAAGAAGGGATTATTACGGTGCCAAAAAAACATACATACACAATGGTTTATAAAATGTTATATAATTAATTTTATTACATCACAATTTAATTACAAAAAACAATAGATAATAAAAACCAAGCAATTATAGGGAGCAGTATACAAACAATGAAGGCCCCAGTGTGGTAATCAGCCTTTAATAAGGTATATAAGTCGTATCTTCCCTACGTGTACCTTAATTAATTATATAACATTTTATAAACCATTGTGTATGCATGTTTTTAGACATCGTAATAATCCCTTCTTTCCTTCCCAATTTTTGATCTATAACTAAAAGTTACCATAATTTTATTCACATCTTACTGTGTTTTCATTTGAAGCTTGCTTTTTAATATAAGCAACAGAATACTGCTTAGTAAGCAAGTTTTCTTTTATGTATAAACTTGCAAACTTTTGCATGCTATTCATTATTTCTACCAGAAGCTGTTTTAAGTTAGATACCATATATTGTTTCTGATATAGGCAGTTTCTTAAAAGATACTAAATTATATTGAAACTGGAACAAAAATATAATAGATTTCAGCATAGCAGATCTTGGATGTGGTGGCTGTATTCGTTTATATCAGTTTCTAAGAAAGTCCTATCTGCTGCACTTTATCCTTTATTTTCATTTCATTTCAGTTTATTTTATATTAGTTTACATAGATAAATGAGGTATAACTATGGCCTATGGGTCACCCACTCAGCGCCACCTCAATCCTACAGTGGCTAAAAAGGAGAGGGTGTATATATATATATATATATATATATATATATATATATCAGCTATCACGCCGTGCTGTCATGCCCTCTGTTGAAGTCGAACGACGAAACTGGTCAGGGCCTGACCAGCACGGAAACCGGAAGTGACATTGTGCGCTCCACCGCGCCCTGCCTTCTACCCGAAAGTGTAATACAGTGTCTGCAAGGAACAGCACACTTCCAGCGGATGGCTGGAGATGGTGATAGCGCCCTCTATTTTATTTCTTCATGCTTATTGATTGCATTTTAAATGTAAGCAGCTAGGATTAAGGGGGGTTTCTGCTGTATGGGTATGTTGCATTATAATAAACAGGATTACGCTATGTACATCTATCCTTGTGTTTTATGATACAATCAGAGTACCTATACCAGTGGACCTTCTGGATAAGTGGGGTGTTAGCACAGAGCGGTGTTTGTACACTGATACAATGTTCTCTTTCTAGCGGCGTCTGGTGAGTTTGTACCCCAGAGGGGTATGTGCTTCACGAGGTGGATAATTGCATTCTTACTCTGGTGGAAGGTGCACGCTAAGAGAAAAGTGACTGTGAATTATCTGAACTGTCCACATATCCATCTGCTACATAAAGACTGTTGGCCGTGGTGTTTGCCATTGCCCTATGGTTTCATTACCATCGATTTTTTTCTATTTTCTTTTTAGTGCTGTTTTAGTATTTATCTGATGCAAGGAGGACTTTAGCTCTGGTTATACTACTGTAATACTATATTAGTTTACATGTTGATTCTGTTCGAAATCCAGTATCCTTGTTACTTCCTGTGTTCAAAGCAAAAGGCTCAACAGTGTTATCAGTATTCCAAGTCTTCTTCTGTGAACTTTAGAACCCCTTCTCACTATGTCATGGGTATGAGGAGAGGGGAGGTGTTTGTAGTCCAAGGTCTAGGATCACAGTACCGCTCCTTCATAGATGCAGTACAGTGAGTGTTGTCATCCTAGGACAGAAAGTGTGTTACTGCCAGAATCACAAAATGAAAATAAAGGAAAAAAATACTTAAAATGGGTCAGAACTAAACACTCCTATTCTCTACAGCCAAGGAAGCTGCCATCTTAGCCTTTGATTGATCTGTCGTTGCCATGGCGCTGCACATGTAATTGCTTGACAGTACATTTGAGAGCACAAGCAACTGTAGCAGTTATCATTCACACCATGTCTTAAATGTAACTGTTTTTGAAAACAGTTGAATTAATAAGTTCAGTTCCATTTTACATTTTTATTCTGGTGTTTAAGCTTTTCTTTTTTTACAGTATGCATTGCATCTGTGTACTCCATTTGATGTTCCCCTTATCTGCAACCCCCCTCATCCCCCCCCAATACCACCACCGCCACCTCTTTAGTACTTTCTGTCACTGTGAAGGTCTCCCTGTTTATACATTGTCATATAGTATTACGTAGAGCTAAAGAGACACTGCAATAAGTAGATCCTCCTTGGTGCAGCTGTACAAGTACATTTCACATGCATCCCCTGAGATCCATGTCGGAACTGAGCACACTGCAGTGAAGCTTTCCTATGTTGAGTGCAGGGGATGCATAGAGTGTGTCTCATTACTGCAATGAGCTCTGATCTGGAGAAACTGCTTGGTCTGCTCTGCTTAGTGATATTTCAGATTGATAAACAAGGGCCAGAACTGACACCGGAGGTGGCATCATTGAGACTTTCCAAAAGTATTTTTGTGGCCTTCTACAAACCCTTCATATAGCATTTCCTATTACTTCTTCCATTATAAGGTAGCCAATCAGTGAAGTTATTGCCTTAAACCAGTTCTTTTGGCGTGGGGCCCAGTCACAGTTGTGGCTGGTATTAGCAAAGTCCCTCCACCATTGACAATATGTACAGAAGCAAAATTAAAGTTTTCCTGAATAATTCAGCCCATCCATAGGAGTGAATGAGACTATGGTGGAAAGTTTTTGAGAAAAATGCTTTGCGGTACCAGGCAAGGCCACACGAGGAAGATACTTGGTACTTTTTAGTTTGGAATAGTATAGGAAAGGATTAAAATCTTTGGTATTATATTTTTATGCTCAAGGGGTGTTCCATTTTCTGTTGGGAAAGTGAAGCAGAATCTTTCTTTAGGCCCCATTCACACATGCAGTGGTTCTAAGCACTGGGGATCTTGCATTGCGACACCATGCCGCAATCATGTCCCAAGCAGTTGGCACACCATTACAGCGTCATCCCTTTGATTTTGACAAAAGGCACTTCCTGTCAGATGTGATATGTTGAGTTAAATTTGCTGCACCATGAAGCCTCATGGCTGTGGCAATGTAGACTGACCTGAGTGATGTCATGTCATTTTATAAGTGGGTGGTAAAAAACCCACAGGCCACCCACATGACCACAGCTAGCACACCTTTCACCTTCTGTACCAATCATAAAGACTTGTGAAGCTCTAAAGACTACCTTTTGCATTGTATGTTGCTCGTTCTATACAGAAGCAAGGCACTGGCAGAGAAATGCTTTGTTCGGCTAAAGCAAAATGCTGGCAGTAGATATGTGCATTTGACGGGTGCACTTTTATGGTTAGCCCCTGTCCTGATTTTATGATTTATCAAAAGCCGATGTTTTCTACAGAACAGCACATTGTGTGCTTAATGTAGTACACAAGAAAACACAATCCAGATTGCAGATGTTATCACCAGGAAGCAAGGGAGACACCACGAGCCTGATGACAGGAACAATTTATCAGGGCTGCTAAGTGGCTGCTGACTTTTTGAAGTAATGAATTTGTACTCATGCAAGAGCATTTTGGTATTATCGAGATTATGCACCATTAGGGGATAGGTTCATATAGGTTACTCTGTCAGAACACTTTAATTGTAATGTCAGACTGTTCCTATTAATTTATCAAAGTCATGTATCATCCTAGAAAAGCAGATGAGGCCACTAGCTGTTGTTTGTTTCCTTCTGTTATCTCAGAAGCCTTTTTTACAAATAGAAAAGAGAGCACCAGGGGCAAACGCAGCATTTTAACAGGGGGATTCCTACTCTACACTTTAGTGCAATGTTCCTATACTTTCAGGTGTATTAAAAATTGAAAATCTAATACAGCAGTAATAGATTACATGTAGTACTCAAATAGTCAGAAATGTACTTAGCCCACTGTAAAAAAAAGGATTTATTACTCTATGTCAGGGATGTGCAATAAGCGGACCCCCAGCTGTTGCAGAACTACAAGTCCCATGAGGCATAGCAAGACTGACAGCCACAATCATGACGCCCAGAGGCAGAAGCATGATGGGATTTGTAGTTTTGCAACAGCTGGAGGTCCGCTAATTTCATATCTCTGCTCTATGTTTATCAGGTCAAATCTTTGAACTTTACAAAGGTGGGAGATATGGATTGGGCTGCAATAAATGCCGATATAAACTATTATATTAGTATAAAATATCATTGTAGTTTAACACCAAAAAAAGGACATACAGCATAATGTCTGTACACTACAGAAAGAGTGATTCCAGCCAAAACATGAAACCAATTCACAAGCTACTTGTGCTGTTCAGCAAATACTGCAGTTTTTGTAATATCAGAGTTTACTCTAGTTTTCCTTAATCTTAGTTCTCTATAATCCACTGCATGTAGAATACAGGAAGCTTTTCACAGAGTCATTGGGGGTGCATTTCTGGAAGCTTGGTCAGTAGAACTCTAATTCACTCCCTCTGTCCTTGGTCATAAATCACATTCAGACAGTTGAACGCTGGTGATTTAAGAAACTTCTCAGTGTTGACAATTTTTTTACATCAAGTTGAGAGACAGTAAGAAGCCTGTTGTGTTTGGAAACGCACTTCGTTCTGTACTCCTGTGACCTGTTTTTAGCCAACAGTGGGCTAAAGTCCACTGTAGGCTGGCATCAAGCAAATGGTCCAGGCTTTGAATCGATCCCGACTCAGTCTCCTTTCACAGCCTGGCACTCTGGTGAGTGTTGGAGGGGAAGAACAGAGAGCCGGTGATTGTCAGTTCACTGAAGACCAAGAACTGAGAAATCAGCAGTTTATGATTGCTCAGTTCTCAGCTTAATGCCGCGTACACACAAGCGAGTTTCCGGTGGAATAGGTCAGACAGAACGAATCCGCCGGAGAATTCGATCGTGTGTAGGCTTCATCGGGTCTTTGCTGTCGAAAAATCAGACGGACTTTAGATTTAAAACATGTTTCAAATCTTTCTGACGGACTCGAGTCCGGTCAAAAAATCTGTTCGTCTGTATGCTAGTCCAACGGACGAAAACTGACGCTAGGGCAGCTATTGGCTACTGGCTATGAACTTCCTTATTCTAGTCCGGTCGTACGTCATCATGTTCGAATCCGTCCGTGGTGTGCTTGTGTGTGGCAAAGTCCATCCATTTGGAAAGTCCGTCAGAAATCCGACGAAAGTCCGTCGGGAAGACCGACGGATCTAATCAGTCAAAGTCCGGTCGTGTGTATGCGGCATTAGAGGTGGCAGGGAACAGATGCAGCATCGGACTAATGCTGCATTCACCTAGGTGAGAATGTGTGTCTTTCAATTCTCAAACTTCTCTTTTAAAGCTATTCTCTTATCTAAACTAATACTGTCTAAATGCGAGAGGCATGTGTATTTTTACTTAAATCTTAGTTTGCTTTGTGTAATTCTTCCAAATCCGTGCAGAAATTCAGCATAAAATAAATCTTTGCCTGTGTGCAAGAGTGTCCTATAGTAAAGACCAGTCACTGTTACTCGTTCTCCTTGTCTAAGATGACTGATCATTATTTGCCCCCCCCCCCCGTCATTTTCTACAAGCAGCCCTTGGTTGGTGAACCTGCTGAGCCCCATCCACAGCTCTGCTCTCCATACACTATGTACAGTACAGTAATGGTGTCATCTCTACCTATACATTAAATCTCTGGGCGTTAGGTGTACATTAACTGGATTTACATTCTTTCTGGATATTGAGGAATATATTTAAATGCATGGTTTTCTGTGCACCAGTCAATCTATTTTAATATATTCCAGATATTAGAGTTTGGCAGCACTTACAACATACTGAATACTCACTCTTACGTCATAATGAAAACCACAGTTTTCAATGGGGCAGATGGGTTGGAGGTGAACTGAAACCCTTTGGCGTAGTGGGCTAAACACAACCAAGTGGCTCTTTTATGGTAAGTATAGATTCACATCTTTCAGCATCATCTTTCTTTGCAGCCCTTAGCATTTGGTCATATGGCATCCAAGCGCTGTAAAGGAGATCTGGAAGATGTCCCTCTGATGACAGGTCTGAACGGGAAGCAGGTAACTATATAATGTTCAGCACATGTCACTAATTGCAGTTCCCAGTCTGATCAGAGTTTGAGCTGTGAAGTATTTCCACTGATGCCTTTCAATCCAACATATCGTATTAAGAGTGACCCAGGGGGGCAAATGATCCCCTAAACCAGTGCTACACTGGGAAAGTTTTATATTTTCAAAGCAGAAGCTACTGAGAAGAGTGGAGCCAGTACAGTACTCTCAAGTTTATAACTGAGCTACACCAAATCCTTCCTGAAGTATGCCTCCTATCTCCCAGATCCCAGCTCCATCCCTAGCTTGCTTCTCTGCAGTGTTCTGTATGTGCATGAATGCATTTCCCCTCCACATTCTCGATTTTCTGTCTGTCCTCAGATTTAAATGTCTGTGGATGCTCTGATCACACATGAGCAGTGCTGCCCACAAACTTACAGTCACTATCCCAACCAGCTGCATGAGAACCCTTCTATAGAGTAGAATTAGATGATGAAGTGATGGAAGGTGAAATGCTGCTGACCTCTTATTACAAGTTAATTGCATTGCTTAGTGAAAGAATTCTTCTGCAGCTGACTGGGGTAGAGACTGAAGTCTGTGGAGGTGGAGCTGCCATAGCACATGTAATTATATTGTTTCAGTGATATATTCCTTTCAACAATAAGCTAGAGAGGAATGGGATGAAATAGGGAAGGGCTGCATTTCAAGGGTAGGGAGGTTTTTGGCTATCGGTATTCCTCTACCCAAGGGAATTTCCATGGTCTCATCCTACACTTCATGTTTTGACCCCTCTGTATATGTCCCTTGTCAACAGAATGCCACTTTCTAGTTTTCTTAGCTAATTAAAGTATATACAAACAGTAATAATGGATTCCCATTGTTTCCCAAGAGCTCAGGAGCTACAAGTGACAATGATTCCTCCATGGGACCTGTGTAAATACAATCCCATTTAAAGCGAAGTTCCACCCATTTAAAAGTCAGCAGCTACAAAAAGTGTAGCTGCTGACTTTCAATAATCAGACACTCACGGTCCCACAGTCCAGCGATGCGATGCAATCTTCTGGGACCTGTGACGCTTCCCAGAAGATTGGAGGGAGGGGAGAGAGGTGATCAACCTTCCAGTGCCACAGAGCTGGGGGAAGAAATGGGTGCTGGGTGCCTGTAAAAATAGCGTACTCGCTCCTCCCCCCAAAAAATGATGTGCCAAATGTGGCATGTCAGGGGGTCACTTGCACTTAAATCAAAAGTTCTATTTTTGGGTGGAACTCCGCTTTAAGATAACAGTTAAAATGGTAACTCTTGAGACCTAAGCTTTTTTCTTCACTGTTATGTCGCGTACACACGAGCGGACTGTATGGCGTACTTAGTCCTTCATACAATCCGACGGACAGTCCGTCATACTTTCCACTGAACGGACTTGACCACACACGGATACCCAAACAGTCCGACAAAAGCTTGCGCGATGACGTGTACAGCACATACGACGGGACTAGAAATAGGAAGTCCAATACACAGCAAAGCACCCTTCCGCCGTGTAAATCCTTTCTGGGCATGCGCCATTCTTAGTCCGTCGAACTAGCATACTGACGAGTGGATTGTCCGCTGAAACCAAAGTACGACGGACAGAATTTCGAAAAATCCGAAATTCTTAGTATGCCGGACTGCACGCTGAAAAAGTCCGCTGAAGCCCACACACAAGCGGACTGTCCGCTGAAATGTGTTTCGACGGACTAAGTACGCCATACAGTCCGCCCGTGTGTACGCGGCATAAGAGTGGCAAGGATGTGGAATTACCTTCCACAGGCAGTGGTTTCAGCAGGGGGGCATCGATAGTTTCATAAATATATTAGATAAGCACCTGAACGACCGCAGCATACAGGGATATGCAATGTAATACTGACATATAATCACACACATAGGTTGGACTTGTGTCTTTTTTTCAACCTCACCTATTATGTAACTATCTGCTTTATCTTTTAATTTTGTAACAAAAACATATGCAGGTGCATCTCATAAAATTTGAATATCATCAAAAAGTTATTTATTTCAGTAATTTGATTCAAAAAGTGAAACTCATATATTTTTTATAGATGTGTTACAGTGATATATTTCAAGCATTTCTTTATTTTAATTTAAATAATTATGGCTTACAGCTAGTGAAAGCCCAAAGTTTGGTATTTCAGAAAATGTAAATATTACATAAGATCAATTAAAAAAAAGTTTTTTTAAAACAGAAATGTTGGCTTACTGAAAAGTGGGCCCATGTGCAGTATAGTATACACTGCGTCAGGGCTCCTTTTGAATGAATTACTGCATCGATGGGGTGTGGCATGGAGGCGATCAGCCTGTGGCACTGCTGAGTTATGGAAGCCTGGGTTGCTTTGATAGCGGCCTTCAGCTCATCTGCATTGTTGGGTCTGGTGTCTCATCTTCCTCTTGACAATCCCCCACAGATTCTCTATGGGGTTTAGGTCAGGCGAGTTTGCTGCACAATTAAGCACAGCGATGCCATGATCATTAAACCAGGTATTGGCATTTTTGGCAGTGTGGGCAGGTGCCAAGTCCTGCTGCTCAATACTGACCAAGTATTGAGTGGCTACTATACGGTATATGGACATACTTTTCAGTAAGCCAACATTTCTGTATTGAAAATCTTTTTTTTTTTTTTTTATTAGTCTTAGGTAATATTCACATTTTCTGAGATACTGAATTTTGGGTTTTCACTAGCTGTAAGTAGGGATGAGCCGAATACCCCCCGGTTCGGTTCGCACCAGAACTTGCGAACGACCCCCGCGTTCGGTACGAACGTTAGAACCCCATTGAAGTCTATGGGACTCGAACGTTCGAATTGGAAAGTGCTAATTTTAACGGCTAATATGCAAGATAGTGTCCTAAAAAGGGTTTGGCGACCTGCCTCCTGCCTCAGGGGACATGGGTCACTGCAAAAAAAAGTTTTAAAAACTACCGTTTTGGCGGGAGCACTGATTTTAATGACGATTAAAGTGAAAAAAAAAGTGAAATATTCCTTTAAATATGGTGCCTGCGGGGTGTCTGTAGTATGCCTGTGAAGTGCCACGTGTTTCCCGTGTTTAGAACAGTCCCTGCACAAAATGACATTAAACGGAAATAACACCATTTAAAACTGCTTGCGGTTTTAATGTTATATCTGGTTCCTGCAATATGGTTGAAAATCATTGAGAAACATGGCATGGGTAGCCCTTCCTGCCCATTACCAGCCTATTTGGGTCTTGTACGCATATTAAGGGGAACCCCGTACCCATATTAAAAAAAGGAAATGCGTGTGGCCCCCAGGCCCTATATACTCAGAACAGCAGTATACAGGCGGTGCAAACAAGACAGGGACTGTGTAGGTTTGTTGTGTTAAGTTGAATCTGTTTGTCATTTTCAACCGGTACATTTTTAAAGTGTAGCTCCAGTCAAAAAAACTATCTTTAAGCTTTTTGGAAAACATAGGGAAGGGTTATCACCCCTGTATAATTTGTTTTGTCGTCCATCTTTTTTCATCTCACTTGCTGCTGTCTCCTTGCGTTTGCAAGTAGGAGATGTTTGTAAGTTGGATGTTTGAAAGTAGGGGCCTGCCCTATATTATAGTGGTATGTACTGGGTACAGAGCACGCAGACAGCACGCACTATCTCCTAACACTACTGACTGCAAGCTCTATTATTAACCACTTGTTAGCCCAATGTTTGCATAAAGTGAAAGATGAAGTTATGCTGAGTAAATAGATATCAAACATGTCACTCTTCAAAATTGCACATGCCCGTGGAATGGCGCCAAACGTCGCTACTTAAAAAATCCCCATAGGCGACGCTTTAAATATTTTTTTACTGGTTACATGTTTTGAGTTGCAGAGGAGGTCTAGGACTAGAATTATTGCTCTCGCTCTAACATTCTCGGCGATACCTCACATGTGTGGCACATGCGAGCACATGGGGACATGGGCGCTTTAATTTTTATTTTATTTTTTTATTGTTCATTTTACTTTATTTATTTTAGTTTGACATTTTTTTTCCCAAAAATATATTTTTGATCACTTTTATTCCTATTACAAGAAATGTAAACATCCCTTGTAATAGGAATATGGGGTGACAGGTCCTCTTTACAGTGAAATCTGGGGGGTCAATATGACCCCACATCTCACCTCTAGGCTGGGAAGCCTGAAATAAAAAATAAAAAAAAGATTCTGGCTTTGATCGTACTGGCGAGTTGGTAGAAGCACTGGAGGGCGGTGAGGGGTGGGGGGCATCTATGGCTGGGTATTTCAGGGTATCACCGAGTATGGCTGGGTATCTCTGAGTATGGCTGGGTATGGCAATTTATGGCAGGGTATTACAGAGTATTGGCGGGGTACTACAGAGTAATAGCAGGGTACTGCAGAGTATTGGGGGTACTGCAGAGTAATGGCGGGTACTGCAGAGTATTGGGGGGTACTGCAGAGTAATGGGGGTTACTGCAGAGTAATGGGGGGTACTGCAGAGTAATGGCAGGGTACTGCACTGCAGAGTAATGGCGGGGTACTGCACTGCAGAGTAATGGCGGGGTACTGCAGAGTAATGGCGGGGTACTGCAGAGTAATGGCAGGGTACTGCACTGCAGAGTAATGGCGGGGTACTGCACTGCAGAGTAATGGCGGGGTACTGCAGAGTAATGGCGGGGTACTGCAGAGTAATGGCAGGGTACTGCACTGCAGAGTAATGGCAGGGTACTGCACTGCAGAGTAATGGCAGGGTACTGCACTGCAGAGTAATGGCGGGGTACTGCACTGCAGAGTAATGGCGGGGTACTGCAGAGTAATGGCGGGGTACTGCAGAGTAATGGCAGGGTACTGCACTGCAGAGTAATGGCAGGGTACTGCACTGCAGAGTAATGGCGGGGTACTGCACTGCAGAGTAATGGCGGGGTACTGCAGAGTAATGGCGGGGTACTGCAGAGTAATGGCAGGGTACTGCAGAGTATGCACTGGTATTGCAGAGTATTGGCAGGGAATTGAGGGGTTAAATTCGGTGAGCAGCGATGTGGGCACTGCAGATGCAGCCCACATCGCTGCTGACACCGATCTCTTTCCCCTCCGCTGTACCGATCGGTACAGAAAGGGGAGGGAGGAACAGGCGTCATAACATGACGCCGGTTTGTTTCCAAGTGATCACTCCGTCATTTGACGGAGCAATCACGTGGTAAACGGCCGCTATGAGCGGCCGTTTACCGTGATGCGCCGGGTCCTATGGACCCGGCGGTCACGGATGCTCTCGAGTGCGCACACCTCGGGGCACGCGAGAGCAGAATTCTGGGAGGCCGTTATTTAACGGCCTCTCTGAGTTAAACAACCGCCCTGAAGCCGTTAATCGGCAATGGGCAGTTGTTAAGTGGTTAAAGCTAGATCACTAGCTATATAGGTGAGGTGAATATAGTGGTGTATACTGCAGTCAGGGCACAGACCACAACCACTACACAGCAGCAAGATAGGAAATCAGCCAAAAACGATTGGTGTGTACTGTGTTGAAGGTACACAGAACACCCACTGCTTCAGATGCAAAGTAACACACTACAGGAGGCCGCCTTAAAGGTGGCCTTATATAGTGTGGGGCGTGCACTACACAGCCTGAGCTATGATTGGCCACAGGCAGGATGCCTGTGGCCAATCATGGCTCTCCTCACTGCCGGCGCTGCGATTGGCCAAGCATGCGGGGTCACAGTGCATGCTTGGCCAATCATCGGGCAGCAATGCACTGCGCCAACGCAGTGCATTGTGGTCCGCGCGCGCGTCACTCGAATTTTGACGCGAACGGCCAAAACGTTCGGAATTCGCCGAACGCACGAACAGCCAATGTTCGAGTTGAACGTACGTTCGACTCGAACACGAAGCTCATCCCTAGCTGTAAGTCATAATCATCAAAATTAAAAGAAAAAATACACCTGTACATGCTGATATAATGATTTTAGTTCTGTTTCTTCAAATATGTCAACCATATGTTGTTATATTTTTACATTATTTTCAAGTTATATCTAAGACTTTGTAGCCCCCCCCCCCCCCCCAAAAAAAAAAACAACCCATGGCTTTGCTTAGTATTATTTTTCATTAAAACTTATTTCTTGAAGATATTCCTACTTACGCTATTCCTGATGCCTATGGTACATCATTGAAGGGCTGTACAACATAGACTGTTCCTTCCACAGGTCTAGCAGCTTTAAAATACTCCAACAACCTACTAAAAAATGCACATATTATTATAATTATTTATTATACAGGATTTATATAGTGTCAACAGTTTGTGCAGTGCTTTACAATACAAAGTACACAGTGAAACAACCTCAATAAGTCATCCTCTTATATATCCAGAACTACCTGAGGCACCCACTAAAATGTGTATGAAGTGACAATGCAATTTTCTGCATCAGTGGACATGTGCAAACCTCAAATGAGTGCCTACAGCATGTCAAAGCCAATTGTAAAGTCCAGTTTGGAACTGGCTTATGTCCAGGTCAGAAATTCTGTGAAATGTCTAGATACGATATTATAAGGCCTTATAACTTTTTTATTTATTGGTTCTCTAAACTCAGAGCAAGTGTTCCACTTATGATCCCCTATCTATATACGGAGGAGACTTATGGAATGCAACTAAAATATAAGATTGAAAGATTTGTTATATGATGTTATGACAACAGTGTGCAATCTATGGGATGGCACCTCAACTGGGGTAACCTAATCGTTGGTATGGTTAGATGTGTAATATAATCTATTGGAATATAACTGTTGTCCATACCAGACAAAAATAATAGCAGGCAATGTTAAACTGACTGTAATGTTCTCCATAAATATATACATGAAACACATTTTTTTCATCAGCACAGAAGTCATGTTCTTTTCTTCCAAACACTCTCAGATATGTATGTTTCCATGTGGTTTTCTTTTCGTGGAAAAATGATTTTGCCTATATTTGCATTGTAAATATTCCTTAAAAACGTTTGCTGGTAATGGAGACAGTGCAGTAGGTCATGTATGGTCGCTTCAGTCATTTTACAAGTCAGAATGAATATATTTCTGACAAATCACAATACAGAGTAACAGTATCATTTTCCAATAAAAGATCTACTTTTTCTTAATAAGGGCTCGTTCACACTACCTGTATACCAAAACAATCTGCTTTAGAGAGTGGGCAGCTGTCAGTTTTGCCCTGCAGTGTGCTGCGTAGAGGGGGCATTGCATGTTTCAGAGAACTGCACTGTTTACTTGTTAACTTTATTTGAAGTGTCACATATTGGCATTTCATTCATGTCTACACACAGCAGAGTGGTGCATTCGGATGTAGTGCGTGACATGCTGTGCTGTTTAGTGTGTTGAGGCAAAATGCAGCATATCTTCATAGTACTGCACATCACATCAGCATTATCATGTGAATGGGGTACATAGAAAACAATATGTGCCCTTGTCGTTATCCAGCGTGAAAAGCGCCAGTCACGGCACATACCCTGGAAATAATAAAGACCAGCACAGACAGATTTGACAAAAGTGTCTCTCGTGCAGTCTAAAAGTAGTGAAGAAGGTGCCAAATTCATATACCTGTCTAGAACTTGTACTTGAATTTGGATCATGCCGTGCCACTTTTAGAAGGAAAGAGAGGCATTTGAAAAATCTGTCTGAGCCAGGTTTTCTCTCTTTATGCCAAAGAGAGTTGATCTTAATTATATTTGTAGCATTCAATGCAACAGGATGCAAAAGTGGCACATTTTAAAACTGAATTTAGTGCAGAAGTTGCTGTCAGAACCAAGAGTGTCACAAATGCTTAATGAATTTGGTGGGTGCAATACAAGAGGTATTGAAGCAGTAATAAAGGCCGTAAATACTTCCCACTACAAGTTAAGAGCATAATGTGCTAGTGCAGTGCCTTGAAAAAGAATTCATACTCCCTGAAATTTTCCAAATGTTTTCATGTTACAACCAAAAACTTAAAATTTTATTGGGATTGTATGCGTTAGACCAACACAGAGTTGCACATAATTGTGAAGTGGAAGGACAATTATAAATGATTTTAATGTGAAAAGTGTGGTGTGCATTTGTATTCAGCCACCTTTACTCTGATATCCCTAACTAAAATCTAGTGGAACCAATTGCCTTCAGAAGTCTCCTAATTAGTAAATATAGTCCAACTGTGTGTAATTGAATCTCAGTATAAATAGAGCTGTTTTGTGAAGCCTGCAGAGGTTTGTAAGAGAACCTTAGTGAACAAACAGCATCCTGAAGGCCAAGGAACACACCAGACAGGTCAGGGATAAAGTTGTAAAGAAGTTTAAAGCAGGGTTTGGTTATAAAAAATATCCAAAGCTTTGAACATCTCAAGGAGCACTGTTCAATCTATCATCTGAAAATGGAAAGAGTATGGCACAACTGCAAACCTACCAAGACATGGCCGTCCACCTAAACTGACAGGCCGAGCAAAGAGAGCATTAATCAGAGAAGCAGCCAAGAGCACCATGGTAACTCTGGAGGAGCTGCAGAGATCCACAGCTCAGGTGGGAGAATCTGTCCACAGGACAACTATTAGTCATGCACTCCACAAATCTGGCCTTTATGGAAGAGTGCCAAGAAAAAAGCCATTGTTGAAAGAAAGCCATAAGAAGTCCCGTTTGCAGTTTGCGAGAAGACCTGTGGGGGACCCGGCAAACATGTGGAAGAAGGTGCTCTCGCCAGATGTGACCAAAATTTAACTTTTTGGCCTAAAAGCAAAACGCTGTGTGTGGCAGGAAACTAACACTGCAAATCACCCTGAACACACCATCCCCACTGAGAAACACAGTGGTGGTAACATTACGTTGTGGGCATGCTTTTCTTCAGGAGGGACAGGGAAGCTAGTTAGAGTTGATGGGAAGATGGATGGAGCCAAATACAGGGCAATCTTAGTAATGAATATCTCCTAAATTGTGCAGGATTAGGAGATATTTCTTGTACCTACAGGTAAGCTATATTATAGGCTTAGCTGTAGGTACAAGGGAGCAAGCAGTGTTTACTACCGCTTTAGAGTGAAACCACAGAAAAGTGACGCAGCAGCTTTATTGAATTCCCACTAGAGTGTGTTCAAGCTCTAAAGATCAGTCTGTTGGCACCAATCAGGTGACTTGGATTAGATGTCATCAATATGTTGCATGGTGAAGCATTTCCCCTCTGCCACAGTTATTGGACTGCAACATTGTAACTTTGTAGCTAGCAAGCTACATGGGGAGTGGCTGCAGAAGCAGCTGATATCTGTTAGACATTGCTGAACACAGCCGAGAACTAAGCAGACACCACTGATGTGTCATCTTTGAGCCAGCATCTCAATCCAGGAAGAAGATTCTGGCCTTGGATGAAGCCTTGACAAAGCTGGTGCTGTCCTTTTGAAGAGAAAAGAAGAGGAAGGCTATTTTAGAGGGAGTACTGAGATCTGTGTGAGATGCAATAAGTACCTGTAAATGTTACCAATACACATTATATAGAATGTATAGGTAGAACATGAAGTTTCATGCACTAAAATGAGTTTAGCAAATGTCCTTGCCGTTCTACCTGCTGTCATTTGTATTAAAGCACAGGTTTTGTCTCTTCCTACTTGAAACTGTTTATTATTTCTGAGTACTGAGTAGGAGGATTATCTATAGTGATATGACAAGCTCCAATGTTGTAATAAGAGAAAAACTGCTCACAATAGATAGATAGATAGAGATAGATAGATAGATAGATAGATAGATAGATAGATAGATAGATAGATAGATAGATAGATAGATAGGTAGATACTGTAAATATTATATATGTGTGTGTGTTACCCTATTAATAATATTGGTAATAGGGGAGCACATTCATGCATACTAGATAAATCTTTCATCAATATCAATGAATAATAATGATGTCACTATTTGTGTTGGAAGATTAATTAGTTCACTCTTACTATGATTCATGCTCTTGGAGACAATGTGTCTTTTGACATCTTCACTTTTGCAAAATAAATCCTGTGCACTATAAGCAGTGATGCACAAATGTCTTTTAGCTAAAATATCAACTGTTAGCATGGCATTTATATTTAATTCCAAGAGCTGGTCCCTTGTTTAATAAGGCAATTTAAAGGGCAGTGATGCTTTGCAAAGTGCAATAAACCATGATGACTATTGGATTACAGTTTACTCTAGTCAGGCCTGTAAATGATGGTGTTTAATTGGTTGCTATGGGTTACTGCACTTTGTGAGCTTCTCTTTACTTATGAGTTTGGCACGGCTGCACTCATTTTCAAACTAGTGCAAAAGATTTTCCAGAGGAGTAATGAGAAAGTAAATAAAAATTGGGTAAAGTAAACCTAAATCCCGTTGATGCTGTGTGAGATCAGTAAATACATGCAATTGACTTCTACCATGAAATAGACTTAACCTAAATGATGCGTTATGCAAATTTGAAATTTGGAGGACATTAGAGTAGGTAAATATCCATTACATTTAAAATAGAAAATGTAAGTGAATAAACATTTTTCCAAAATAAAAAAAACACAGAAAAAATTAAGTAGTTGAATTGACAATTAAATGGAACATGCCTAGAAATTATTTAATTATTTAGGAAACAATCAAAAGATAAGATTTATTTATTGACATTGTAAAACAAATCACAATGAAATTACATTTAAAAGCATTAACATTATTCAATTTATAATCAGTGTTTTCTAAAAATCCCCCCCACTTCATTGGTTTCCAGCCTCTCCTAGTGTATACAGAACTTGAGATCAAATTCAGACTGGCCAGTGCATGGGATATGCTATCTGTAGCAAAATCATAAGGTTAAAGCTAGCCATATAGTAGAATTTGATTTGAAATTTTTAAGAAGGTTTGTTTGAATTTCTAATTGTTGTGGTGTCAAATTGACATGTGTTTTCAACCACAGAGACGAGTACATTTGGAGCAGGATGGAGTTTTTTTGAAGGAACTAATTTTTATCAGTATATGTGGATTTTTTTTAGTCAGGAAAGCCCATTCAAGCCCTTTTGAATGATATTCGTCAAATCATCAAATATATTGAGAATTTTTGTTGGAATGGTCCAGAATTTTTTTGTATGAGCAATCATTCAAAAATCTTCTACTGTATGGCCAGCTGTGCTGGTGACTTCATCTTTTGTGGGAAACGTGCATACCTAGAATAACAGTAGTAAAATCAGGTTGGTTTACTGAATCTTAATGTATGTGACATTTGCAGTCAAAAATAGTAAAAAAGGTACTTTGAACTGGCCAATATCTACATCCCCAGATCCATGGTACATGTCAAAAACCCATAATTCCAAATTGGGATTTTAATAGTACTACATTAAAACATTTTATGTGCACAACTATATAAAATATTTTTTTATAGCTTACTTTTCCAGGAGCTAAAGAGTAGTAATTTGTAGAATTGGATATGAGGCATTTAACATTTATTTAATTTTTTCATACATAAACAGTTCATAAAAAATCAAAATGCACTGTAAAAACATACATCATTGCATCCACCTTAACCACAAAGAATATTTCCGAAAAATCAAGAGCAAGAGAGGGAAGGGGGAAATGGTTTAGGACATAACATTTCAGTAAATATATTAGAATGGCACCCCAATATTCCATTGGGTGAATATACACATCACCTGGTATAATAGTAAACTGGTAAGAAGAGTGTTCCAAAAGATCAAAAAAAAATAACATTATAATATCTAATAATCACATAGATTATTCTAATAAATCTAATAAAAATGTTTTCAGTATACACAGTTGGTCTAGAAGGCACTGCCCTTTCTTCAACAAAACTCATGTCAATGCATTAAGCTGCGCGGCGCCTGTTCTCTTCAATAATAAAACGGTGAGAAAATGCATCTTTCAGGGGTGTTAATTTTACTGTTTGCAGCCTTTTGTCATGACTGCAGTGCACAGTTATTCAGCTTGTGTCAATTTCTAGCTTGTGTGTTCTTGGTGTACTGCATTTACATTAGTCAATGAAAATCACAGCTATTATTTCTGTACTGACATTCTGGGAGCCCAGCCAAATTTAATTTGTTGATACCTTTTGTATTATATATATATTATTGGTGCATTATGCTAAAAATAGGATTCATGATGTATCATGACTCCAATCGATGGTGGTACGTATATTACACAGATGTAATTGTTTTGGGTAGACTTCAAGTTCATAAAATAAATGTAGATATTCAGCTTGTTTTACCATCCAGATTTATTGGAACTTGACATTTAGAGTATTTTCTATATTAAAGCACCATAGTGAAAGGAAAACTACTACTAGCATTAGAATTACAAGTAAGCATGCATAACTTTAAGTAATGTACACATTCTTTGGTGGTGGTAAACAACAGCTGTGTCTAAGACAAGGGTGATTCACAAATGAGTACGTGTTCTTAATTATAACAGGAGATTGGGGGAGATACGTAGATTTCATTTGCTCCTCCACTGCTCTATTCCAACCCAAAAGCGGAAAGGAAAACCTAGTTCTAGTATGGAGGAGCATGTGAATCAACCCATGTGACAGCAGTGGGCCAGGCAGTACTATCACATAGGTAGTCTATAGTCGTGAGGAAGATTAGACTTCAGTGGATTGTAATTTCCACAGGACTTTCCTTCATAGCTAGCAGCTGAATAGGGTGGCGGGCAGTGAAAGAATGATACATACATGCTTCAGGGATATAATTAACGTGTTGCTTTTGCAAAGCACTGGTCCACCTTAAGACTAAAGCATCTATCCCAAAACAAAAAAAACAAAGATATGTTCATGGAGCAGAGGATCAGAATTAGGTATTTAGATCTGCCGATATTATCTGATGGATCCATAGAGCAGGTCCCTGGATTGTTAGTAAGCTGTGTAGTGGGAAGAATGCACAAGATGTATGGATGAGCATCCAGTTCAAGTGAAAGCTCCTCAATCCAGATTTCTTCCAACCCACCTACACACGCTACACAATGGGGATCAGTTAAGCCCCTAAAACATGTTGGCTACTGCTTTTACTGTCATGAAAAATAAAACTTCTGCATCTGGCACTCACTTCATTCTACACAACTTAAGCTGGCCATAAATGGGTTGAAATGTGGGCGGTTCAGCAAGGACTGGCCAGATTTCAATCCATCTATTTCCATTCTCGTTCAAGAGCATCTAAGGACTGACTGCATTCGAACAGAATTGTTGGAAAAGTTTGCTTTGATCAGCACTGCGGTGTTGATCATTGTATTCTGATGGTGGGGGAGTCCCCAGTTTCAGAATACAATAAAGCAGCGGGGAGGATCCACTTCAAATGTGTAGATGAGGGAATCGGGCCATTTTTTTTTTTGATCAGCCAATAGGCTGATCAAAAAATGAACATTAACTATGTATGGCCAGCTTTACTAAAAAAAAAAATAGACACATTGGGGTTAATTTACTAAAACTGAAGAGTGCAAAATCTGGTCCAGCTCTGCATAGAAACCAATCAGCTTCCAGGTATTTTTCCAGGTATTTTTGTCAAAGCTTATTTGAACAAGCTGAAGTAAGAAGCTGATTGGCTGCCATGGACAGCTGCACCAGATTTTGCACAATTTTAGTAAATCAGCCCCAATTCTATATTATCAGTTAATGGGAATGTGTCTTATTCTGTTGTCATATAAAATGCCTTATAATTGAAAATCCCTTTTTACTTTAATAAAAGGCATATGGCACCCTATTACAACAGTTATCTGTGAATCAGGCTCTGATTCTAGCATCTCTTTATTTCAGGTTGATTATCATACAGTAAGACATTTTTTAGATTTTCTTTATATTGCGAGTTTTTGCCAGCAGGATCCTCCTCTTGTTACATTGTTTTAATCTTTCAGATTAAGAATATTATTGCCATAATGATAGATAAGAGGGAAACTCCATCAAACCAAGTGCTTATACTGCACAAGGACAGCCTTAACCCTGTACTTTAGTTGTATATTTAGAAGGCAATTGTCTCTTAAAGGTCATGCTGGAAACAACAACAGAATGTCTTTTATCAGCATGATTTATATGAACCCCAACTATGACATCCAGTATCATGTGACAATCGATTTGGTTATTTTAAAGATTTCGAAATATCCTGAAACAATATACCGCAACAATCGTGATCTTTACGGCTTTTGGAATTCATCCAGCCTTGCCTCTCTAATGGTGAATCATTGTTTGATCTTGTGCACATGACGGGAGGCACATAGATCACTGAGAAGCATCTGCAAGCCTCTAGACATACAATATCCTCTGCAGCAGAGAATGCTTCTGCATGTCCTTATGCTATTAACTTTGCATTTGTTTTACAATTCGTTCAGCAGTACAAGCCATGGCTTCTCTATACTGTACTTAATTCTTTTACATGCATTCTCAATGCAGATGTTTATTTTGATGTACTTTAAAGTTTTCCTTTTTTCTTATGAAGGATTTTTGTGGTTTAATAATATCACAGTTTGGCAGGTACCTCTATTTTATTTGTTAGTTTATTAACATTTCCATTGCTCCTAATATCAGTACGGTATTGAATATATTTCATTTTCATTTTAATTATAAAAATGGTTAAACATGTCGGATATGTAAAGCAAAATGTTAATTCCTCATACAACATAAATGCCAGTATTGCAGATGCAGAGTCAGCAACTGTGTGCTACTCACTGCCATCCACCCAAAGCATGTACTTAGTATATGGGAAGTGGGGTCTGTGACCTGCTATACATCCTCCATCATGATCCATCATGTTACATACTCTTTATTCGCATATATCAAGTTTCCACCAGGGGTGTGGGTGACGAGAATAGAACAGCTGTCACATTACTAAGGGTTTGGGCAGCCATCTAAACCAGTTTTACTTCAGAATTTATTCTGCGTGAGATACATGTATTATCATGACATCATATCATGACTATCCTTATTCTACATACGTGACATACGTAGCATTACTAAATATACACTTTTTTTTTATCACTCCAGTTCATTTTAAAAGATTACAATTCTTTCAAAATATGCATTTCAGTTTTAGATAGGTGACAACTGGTTCAAACACTCAACGGCTTATTTCTAATGACTAAAGCAGTGAGATTTCCCTAGCCCTGCTGATTCTTACCACGGAGTAAGACTCCCCCTTATTTCTTTGTAATGTAAATATGCCACATAGAGATACATCCATGCTGGAAGAAGCCATTATTTCTAAGAAATATAATTTTGTTCATCTAGCCAGCAAATACCCCAACCTGAAATATCAGTTATAGCTGCCCGACTTGTTATTATTAAAATTATATATCACTGAACCCACATGAGGAATATATGTATTTTCTCTATAGACAGGTATAGCCACTAAATTCAATGGAAGTGGGGGTACTGGAAAATTGCTAGAGCTTTAGGGTTGTTGTGAGAAAGTTAAATAGCTGAGATTGTAAACTCTAACGAGCAGGGCCCTCTAATTCCTCCTCTTTTATTGTATTGTAACTGTCTGCCCTCATGTTGTAAAGCGCTACGCAAACTGTTGGCGCTATAAAAATCATGTATAATAATGATAATAACTGAGGCACACTCTTCTAATGGATTCTCTATAAAGTTGAATGACAAAAGTCCTCTGTCACAAAATGCATCACGTAATGGGAATCTGACTGACAGGATGGGCAAGTTATACTGAGGTCGATGCAGATTCTTTAGTGCAAACAAGCAGATTGTACATATTAAGGCTTGTCATATCAGTACAGACTGAGTGTTTCTGGAGGTAAAGCTTTATGGTATAACATTATTTCAAGCATTATATGCATTATATGTGCATTTCTGGATACCATGAGATGAGTGTATTTAAAGGTCATAAGTGTAACAGAATTGTTGCTGGGATTGTAGTTCTGTTAACCCCCCTGGCGGTATTCCCGAGTCTGGCTCGGGGTGAAAATTCAGTACCATTAGCGGTAACCCCGAGCCAGACTCAGGATCGCATCCCTGAATCTAGGATGAGTCCTCTGCTAGATCTATCACGGAGCCGATCTCCGTTCCCTGCGAGCGTTGTGACGCACGGTGACGGAGAACGGCGCCAAATTCAAAAAGTAAAACACACACATTACATACAGTATAATGTAATCTTACAGATTACATTGCTGTATGTAATTATTTCACATCCCTTTTGTCCCTAGTGGTCTGCCCAGTGCCCTGCATGCAGTTTTATCTTATAAAAATAGTTCTTTCTGCCTGGAAACTGGAGATTGTCCATAGCAACCAAAACCGTCCCTTTACATCAAAAGTGGTTTTAGACCAGCTAAAAAACAGCGATAATAAATTAGAATCACTCGCAGAATTGAACGATAGCGATTTGTGGGGAGATCCGTCATCAAATACTGAAAAGTAATGACAGTGACAATTCTGCAACTGAGCCAATTTCAGTGTTTTTGATTTGATTCATTTTTATTATTATTATATTATTATTTGGTATAATTCTTTATAGTTATTTATTATATTTTAATTTATTATTTTATTTTTCAAATTTTATCATACCCGGGATGTCTACTAAACTCTTTAAGTGAGTTATTCCTAAGAATTACAGGCCTACAATATAAAACGCCAAATTTTCATGCAAAATAATGGTAAAGCTTTCAGCACCAAACATCTGGTGAGTTTGGATGGTAATCTGTGGTGGTGGACACTTTGTCCATGATTGAAGATGGCTATATGTAAGAAGTGGTGAAGATTGCATTTATGGACTTTTTTGTGGGAGGGACTCTTTTAGAATATAATTTTTTTCCCTTCGGTGGTTTTATCACTGTTTTAGTGTGCAAATGGAATATGTGATATATTATATTTTTTCTTGTTTTAGTCTGTGTAGTTAGATTTAATTACTTCATACCATCACCCATCATTTTTATGAATGCCAGAACTGCACATGCATGGCTGTCAGTGTACAGTATGGTAAACAATTGCTAGAAGGCATAGAACAAAGCTTTTATGGTATGACATACAGAGTCTATTCTGCCATTAAAAACTACCTGCTAGCATTCTTAATGCACATTTAGTTCTACTTTAAATCACAGAAAGCCCATTTAGAAGTTCTGCTAAGGCTCTATTGATTACTGTCAGTGATACTTTTTTTAAATTGTACTAACAATCATATTTTCTTGACAAGCTTTTGGGGTTCTACTCCTAATGTCCAAGAAATACTGATACACAGACATTAAACAAAATGTCGGGAAGCATTCTTTACCTTATTGTGTATCAGTCTTTTTTGGGCTTTAGAATAAGGAGGGAGTCCCCTGAAAGCTTGGCCCGAAAATGTAACTGTTGGCGCAAGTATCATGGCCAGTACTCAACTGTGTTGTTTTATTAGTACTAATATGGCTACAATCATCTTGTTTAAGCTAGCCATACATGATTTCATTTTTTGTTCAGCCATCAGTCAGAGCGGAAAAAAAAACAAAACCAATTTCTCCACCCATACATTCAAGGTGGATGAAGGAATCCTTTCTGATGTGTCATTGTTTTCTGAGAGTGGGATTGCTTGGTCATCAGAATTCACTGAACAGCGCTGCAGCTGATTGGCTGCATGCATGATCAAAGCAAAGTTTTCCAACAAGCCGTGAGCTGGAGCATTCATAGAAGGATCTAAATTCAGTCGGTTCAGCCTGTATGGACAGCTTAAGACTGCTAATGCATTTGATTTCAATGTTGGAAGACGTGGAAGATGATGAAGAGAACATGTTCAAAATACATTTTTAACA
Organism: Lithobates pipiens; assembly: GCF_037356315.1. Classification (NCBI taxonomy): domain Eukaryota; kingdom Metazoa; phylum Chordata; class Amphibia; order Anura; family Ranidae; genus Lithobates; species Lithobates pipiens. The sequence goes on from NW_027507764.1 coordinate 470,889,236, forward strand.
CATTAAAAGGTCAGTCTACCTATAACTGATATTTTAGTACACCACCTGACAATGGCTTATATATATCCTTGGTCTCTCCTGCTGATACACGTGAGCTTTAGTTACCAAGATTTTTTATTTTATATTATGGAGAACAGAGAAAATGGAGGAATATCTGAAAGTTAGTGGGACAAAAACAGATTTGTAAACTGCGGTAGGAAAATCTCATCAACCATATCGTATCTATAAGTTTGGGTAAACTGAACGTCAAACTCATGTCTACCTGTATTTTTTTTTTGGGCAGGGATGTAACCCAACATGTGCAAATCCAAATCCACCCAGAAATGTTTAATTGTACTGCTTATGGTTGAAAAAATGTCACTGCTATATTCAACCAATCCAAACTGGAGAAATATTAGTAAATATATTGACCCAGGAAGCGTAACAGAATATTAGAATGCTATAACTTCAGGCACAATTGTATTCCCGAATGTTAGTAGCGGGTTAGAGCTATTTTTAACCAAGTAAAACAAGAGCTCTATAACCTTTTCTCTGGATTCCGTCCCTCTGGCAGCCAAAGGTTTAACTACTTTCTGTTAGTGATACAAGCATACCTCTGGGACATGGCGAAACAAGGGAAATCTATAGAACCCGCGCTGGTAAAATTACTTTACAGCAAGGTCATTTGAAACCAGTAAATGATAAAACACAGAAATATAAAATGTATGGAGGGAAACAGCTTTCAGTGGACAAGAATGATGATCCGTGTAGGCCATTGTGAATTTTTACTGTGTGGTTGTAATCTGTTTGCTTTATACAGCTACTCATCCTAACCTATAAACAAGTGATTTATTTTCAGAACATTATGTATTCCTTCACATCTTCCACATACATATTGATTACACAACGTCTATTGAATTCTTATGTAATCATAAGTCATTGCTCTAAAAATAGATCTGGTAGAACACATAGCAGTCACAGCAGAGGAAGGATGCAAATATACTTGTGAATGTCACATGGTATTCATGAGATGTCCTCCAGCGTAAGGAAAGGACAAGTCTTTCCCCTCAAAGGATATTTACTGGCACTATTTAAATCTTGTATTCTAATGCTATGATTGTTCCCATAGACCGTGTTTATTACATAAATGGTAATAGATTGTTCAAAGGCGGGTTTAGCATATTTATACAAAAACATATCAAAATAGCACACTGCTATATAGTGCAGATTTTACTTAAACATAATCATCAGTTTGGTCTATTTAGACATATGATTGTATTTCATGGACATTTACTCTTTAGATGTTTAACTCAATACAATTCCATAAACAGGCAAAAAAAAGTGAATAATATGTCATTGATATATTGAGTCAGACAGCTTCTCAAAATTAATCTTTGAGGAGTGTCTAGATCTAATTCAAGCAATCAAGTATCGTAACCCCCACATACAGTATAACACAATTGCATTCCCTGGACTCCGCTTATATGATTACGCAAATGTTACCCTGTACTGCATTGGAATAATTTACCTAATGAGTGTTACCAATAGCAGGCAAATATTCAGCCAGCAGACTTGTGCAGAAATGATAATTGCACTTAGATTCATGCACAGATAATCTGGCATGCATGGCAATGTTTAAGCAGATGAGGAAAAGGCACCCATCATGGCAGCCCTACGTCTGAGAAAATAGTGATGACTGCTTTAAAAAAATTCTAGCCTGACCGTTTATTACCAGCCAAAAATCAGCCTGCCAATAGACAACTGCCCTTTACCAGATTGGGCAATGAGCAGCTCTTGTCTGTGGATAACTTTACTTAGTCATTTGACATAACATCTGAAGTTACTGCTCAAGCTTCGAAAGGACCCTTGGGAAGCCTTCCTTCACAAACCTTTTGACAACATCCCTCATCATAGCAGCACACTGATAACACACATAGTCACAGCTACCAAACAAACTATCGCCTATGCATGGAAATCTCCATCTCTCAATTTCTGGAAGTCAAAAGCTTCATACAGGGCCTTTTTATTAATAAATATTGACCGGTATACTAGAAGACTATCATGGTAAATTTCTCTCAAATTGGCAGCTGTAGCTCAATTATTCCCATAGCTCAAAGCCTCACACCTGTGAAACCCCAACTCGCCTTGAACAAATCTTTATTCTTTTCTGTCTTTAAACAGACGCCCCGTCCCCCATTCAATCCCCTTTTTCATTCTTCTTTCATTCCTCCTTAGCTGTCTCTGCTTTTCTTCTTTTTTTTGGTCTTCCCCTGTACTTTCTTTATTTTATCCCACCTCACACTTAATACTCCCACAATTTGGAGCCAAGTAGATCGAGCCCTCTATCCCTGCTCCCCATTAGTTGTAAATAAACCCTCAGGCAACTATTTGTGGCATGTATCTCTGAAATGAATGACAAGCTTATTAGTGGGCTTATGTCCCTACACCTAGGATGATGTCTCACCCCTCCCATCTCATGATATTGTGTTTTTTCATTATTACATATTTCTACTTATAACAATGATTTTGCCTTTATAAGCTTATATGTATTCTGATTTAATACAACATTACTACACCCAGAGCTCTCAAGCTCATGCTGATTGCCTTTCAGCATGAGCTTTGGGCAACGGGATAACAACTGAAAAAGTGTCTGTTTTTTGTCACATAGAAAACATATCCAAAAGTAACCTACTGCTTTTGAATTGAAACACCCAGACCAGTCCTTAGTTGTTCTTTCCAGAAGGGGTAAAAAAAGCAACTTTGGTATGCAAAGCTAATTTTGTGCCCTTTAACCTATTCATGAAGAGAGACATTTTTGCATTTTCTGCACACATCTTATAAGACAGCTAAACAAAGTATCTTTTCTGTACAGTCTCAAAAGGGGATCTCTGACTAGTTGCAATGTGGTTGATTTACTAAAGGTTGTTAATTTTGCAAAGGAAGTTGCACTTTGCTAGAGAATTTTTCCCAAAGCATAGTAAACGTAGTACAATTTCAGTTTGCAAAAATAGCTCAGTCACAACAAAGGAAAATATGGTTGGATGATGAAAGCAAGTAGCTTCATCTCATTTATTTTGAGAATGCCCTGGAGGAGGGGCAAAACGCATCAGTGACAGCTGTTGGTGACGCCATTCCCGGCCAGTGAGATGCATGTCAATGTACTACTTCCAGTTCAACATTCTGCTTGCAATTTTCTATGTACACATGAGTGTAACTGATTTTAACAGATTTTTTTTTATTTAATAAATGGAATTACGCTATGTAGATTTCCTCTATTATCTCTTATATACATGCATTCTGAGATAAGTCATCAATGGTATGGTACACTGTTGTGGGACTTAGGACAAATGACTTTCTAGTGAGTGAGTGAATGGGCGCACTGGAGGGGAACACAGTATGGACTAATTTAAAGAATTTTATACTTATAAACTTTGTTTCTACTTTTCATTTGTTTTGTTTCTAATGTAATTTACTGATTTTCACTGTTCTTATTTGCACATTGGTATTGAGATGCATAATAATCAAAGTGCAACTCTTCTAGCAAATTTGACCATGCATTTGCCTTTAGGAAATAAACCCCAGTAATTTTTAAGTCTCTTCCTATACATCTGACATCAACTCTTCTTGATTAGCAATGTCACAGGGGGTACAGAGTCAGCGTCATTCTCTGCAATCTTTAATACTTCAGTGATGTATATGAGCAAGTGAGCAATAACACATACAATGAAGCAATTAAAACCCATAGCATTAGTCACAGTATTCTTTCAGTATGATAAAATATTCTTAAGAGCTCATTAAATATAGTTTTTAGATGAAGAATAATTTGAAAAACATAAGGACCAAGGCCGAATGTATCATGAGTCACTTGTGAAGAAGAGCCTAGGGCAGCATGGCAAGACAAAGCACTGCCAAAGTATTATTCATTTTTTATTTTTCCTTGTTTGGGCACATGTGGGTAAATCTGCATAAAAACACTTAAGAGGCACGGGGTGCAGCTGCTGCAGAGTGGAGTCACAAGAACCTTTAAAGTTCAAATACAGGCTGTTGATGCCTACTTCTCTGCAGGTTTTTCATCATCTTGTTTGAAAAACAAAAAAACTGCTGCATTCTGTGGATCATCAGAACTTAATTTCAGTAGCTTAGTAATAGCAAAGGGAGAAGGGCTTGTGTTAAGTAGTGACCTCACGAATACATAAAACCAAAGAAATTTCCAAGCTCAACTTACCGACAAGGCTGCAACCAACTGAATTGACCTGTATAACAGTATGTGTTAAAACGGGTTTAGTCTGCATACATTTGCAAATACATGCATTAAGCTGTAGGCCTCATCAGGGCACCCCCTTTTTCTGTAGTCCCTAACTCTAACTTCTAAGAGTCTCCACAGTGGAAACACATGCATTTTAATGGATAGGCAAAGGGCAAATGAGCCGGAGTCATACAGTACCCGATGGTATCTAAATACATTCTTGCTTAGATTGGACAGGTTCAGTGTCTATTACTGTATATGACTGAGGACCTACTTGTATGGCTGGCCTAAATTCACAAAGACAGAAGAGCACAAGACAACATGGCCCCTGTGCTGTGCTGATTCAGTCAACTAAAAGAATCCTTCAGTTCTTTCATTTATGTTTCTCAATAATATTACAGCTTTGATCTAAGTGATAAAGTGTGCCCAATAATGGCTCACTTTTTTTAATGTGACTGGGTAGGATAAGTTCGTGATTAGTGTCAGACTATGTTCATTATAATGCCATCATCTTGCCACAAGAGTCATCTTGGCTGTCAAACTTGGCAGCTGAGCACAAGCACATGTCTCACAATTTTGGATTTTCTTTTATCAGGATATGTGTTAAAAATACTCATTAGTGCCAGAATATTCATCTGCTCAGGTCTGAGTGGTGTTTAGACACAACATAGTAGCTTCCTAATAGAAAGAACATAACTACATAAAAATAATATACTAACATGAGTAACATTTAAACAGAGGCGCTGTTTGAATGAGCCATAAAATGTGTTAAACACTGGGTTTTTCTCACATTTCACTTGCTTCCTAGCAAAGTCATGTCCAGAACACATGCACCCTAAACTTCTTGTGCTTCTTATGGGGTATAATAGACCACTTGTGTCCACTAGCATTTGGCATATGTGGAACTCAATGATACAGAGTCAAAGGAGTATCTTGTCTTTTCTTGCAATCCCTACAAGGAGGTATAGCAATGGTAGGCCACTTTCTTGATGTAGAGGCCCAGAAGTGAGCCAAACAGTTTAAAGAATATCTGAACCCAAAACAACAAATTATTATATTGCAACTTATCAGTCGTTAGATGTAGTGGATGCATTGGTTTTCTTCTTTCGCGCATTTTCCCTTTATGTTTAATTGGTAGTCCTGCAGATAACCCTTTATATACTTCTCCACAGTATCTATGGAGGCAGTAATGCTTGTCACACAGGCTAAACATGTCTGCCTTTGTATATCTCCATTGCAGGGTAGTTGTTTTGGTTAGTAATATACACTTGAAAGTTAACAATGTTTTTCCTCTCAGAGGAATTAGCAAGGGCACTGCATTTCTGGCAAGATCAACGGGTATTTACTGTACTTGCTGAAAATCGTCTCAGCCTGAAAGAAGAAAACGAATGCAGCCATCATATCTAATGATTTGTAAGCTGCAATATAAATATATATATATATATATATATATATATATATATATATAATGTTTTATTTGGGTGGGGGGGGGGGGAATAAATACACTTTAAATATTAAAAGCTAATCTAAAAAATATTTTTTTTCTCTGGCCTGGGTAAACATCAAATCACAAACAAATGTGTGCTGGATCCCCAAGCAGCACACAATAAGTATCAAAGGAAAACAGATTGAGCACCAAAGAGATTACTGCACAACATAAATGTTGCAGCCCCTCAGGTTGCCTTATCAAGGTTTTCCGATAACAAACACTAATACTGTAATACAGTTTTAACAAAAATTGTTAATTCTGTCATTATCAGGGTCATGAAACAATTGACAGGATTTCTGAGCAGGCAAATTGATTAAGACTTCACAACCTCCGAGGAGGATCCATTAAGTAGTGATCCCCCTACCATAGCTCAAGAACAATTTACTCCATTTGACTTTACACTAAAGCCTGGTACACACTATTTGTTTTTTTTTTTTGGTTTTCCAGCATGCATGTTCGACAGAAGCTGGCCAAACAACCTGTTTTTGTTGGACATGTGTGTGTGCCTGGTTCATCTGTGGCAAAAAAAGACAACCAACCATGAGATAGTGTATGGAGGTAAACTTTAGCTAAGAGAATTTCTAGGAAGCCAGATCAGAACATAAGGGTCGGTGTACTAATACTGGAGAGTGAAAAATCTGGTGCAGCTCTGCATAGTAACCAATCAGCTTCCAGGGTTTTTGTTAAAGCTTAATTGAAGTTAGAAGTTGCCTGGCTACCATGCACAGCTGCACCAGATTTTTCACTCTCCAGTTTTAGTTAATCATCCCCATGAGTTGAAAGGGTACTTTTTTTTGCATATCTGCACAGAGACTAATTATTGTGTGTGCTTAAAGTCAGTGGTGGGCAAAATTATTGAAGAGCACTTGCGCAAGAACAGTTTTTAGGCCTCCTATTCAACTAGTGCTCAGGTAGTAACAGTATTCAATGTGTAGGGATAGCTAGATAGATGATTTATATATAGATGGATAGATAGATGTAAACATAGATAGATACTATTGGTATATATTAATATTAATATATATATATATATATATATATATATATATATATATGGTAGATTCCAGGGCTGCATGACACTGGGAGGGATTTGTGAAGATCTGGATATTGTTTACATCTAGGGCTTCTACTGGGAGAGAATTCCTGAAACACAGAATTCATTTTTCATATGGGATGTTCCTTCATCTACTATACCATACCCCTTTTTAGCTTGATTAACCCACAAATAAATAAAGGAACTCTGCTAGTACCATCACTTCAGGAACTTTTGGAGCTGTTTCTATGGCCTGGTCTTGGGATTGAGAGATATCAATGGAAGCTTATGTTGCTTGAGGTTGAGGAATGAGTGGGATATACAGTAACTATTAATTCACTAATGCTTATACAAATATTTACCATGTACACATCCAATGAACTCACTGATAACATGGTAAAACATCATATGGGACCAGGAGGAATTAGTTAAAATACTGTTCTTTAAAAAAAAATAGCATAGTTGGCAGCAAATCTTTTGTTATGAAGGCTAGATTATAATAACAGGATATATGAGTGTTGCGGTGGGGGGGGGGGGGGGGTGGGTAGCTGCTATATATTTTTTTCCCATGTGTCCTGCTGTAGAACTAGCATAAATAGGTAGATTTTTAAGTTTTGTAATTTGGTGTTATATGTATTTGCATTGCTGTTCATACATGCCGTGAATGGGATTTCATTTACAATCAGAATGTGATTAATGCACTGCGAGAAGCTTTAGTTGGAAAAACAATTTGCATGTACTTTGCAATAAATTTTTCTTTATAAGTGCCGTATAAGAGAATTAAAGTTATATTTTGAGCAAGGAAATGTGTATGTACTTTACAAGATAAGTGGATTGTCAACCCACTTATTTTTTTTCAAAAACTCTACCAAAGTTTTGCATGAAAACCTTAGTACAGTATATGAACACTGTCAAATAACTAAGGGAATTTCCCCAGCAAAAATCATGTTCTACTCTCTGAAACTAGAGATTTGTGAACGTTCAAAATGTAGTACCACATTGTACAAAACCAATTGTGGGAACAGTGGCTGAAGTAGTATCCCCTACCTTTGATAACCCGCCATCTCCCACCATCCCATTTAAATTGCCATATTTTGGTAGTGTACCAGTTAATTCATTTTTGGATATTAGGTTATTTGAAATTAATTAGATCCCAAATGGATCCCAGTTGGTTTAGAACATTTCCTTGAAAGTGGAACTTCAGTCAAAATTCTAAATTAATTTCCACTTGCTTCTAGCTAACTGACAGTGTGACCCTAAAGGGCCTATAGACAGCTGAACTCTAGACATATATAAAGCACTACTTAATGTTGTGGCCAATAAAAATCACTAAATGTACTGTAATTCTAAAATGAAGCTAGTGTCAGTACCTGAATGTTTCTAGGAATCAGGCTCTTGAGCAACATGACTCAGATTGGGTAAAGGGAATGGTCAGTATTCTGGGCCAATCTAAACTGATATTGTTCACATGTGATAACAATGAACATCCTGATAGGAGTAGAAGCAAAGTGGACAGAGGAATGGGTTCCTTGGCCTGCTGCTGCTCCTTCAAGGGAAAGTAGGTTAGCTGGTTGTATTGTTTAATTGCATGTAAAATGTTGGTTAATTTCCTGGATCTGCTTTCTGGTAGGACTGTGTAAATAGAAGGATTCTGCCACTTAAGGCAACTCCTACATACATGATTGGGTTGTTAGATGCTTGGCTGGAGTTCAGCTTTAAGGCTTTCTACACAGAACCATCCCAGGGAAATGTGCTCCTAGCTCCTTGAAGGAGACAGTAGGGGTAAATTGAGCTATATGCTGAGACCACTTCACCCCTTGCCCCCACACATACTCACACACACTATTGGGTGGGCACATGGCCAAAGGTTGATGGGCAGGCTTGTATTTCAAATGCCAAGCATGCTGAAGCTTTTATACCAATACTAAAATAAATAGTTAACCACTTGTGGACCGCCCACCGTAGATTTGCTGCGGCAGGGCGGCTGCTCTATGCCAGATCATCAAGATTATCAAGTGACAGATCACGTACCTACCTGACACTTCTGGGTCTGGGGAAGCGACCCGCTCCCACTGTGATTCTATACAGCGGTAGCCCATCAGCAGGTACCATTGACTCAATTTCTGCCGGCACCTGCTGATTACATAGGGCACAGGCAGAATGACAATCTGCCTCTGTAAACAAGGCAGAATGTCATTCTGTCAGAAGAGAAGGCACAGGTGCAGAGATCTTTTGCCTACTCATACTCATACAACCTAGGCACACAATTAACCCTTTGATCGCTCCTGATGTTAACCCCTTTCATGGCCATTGTAATTAGTACAGTGCATATTTTTTTTAGCACTGATCACTGTATTAGTGTCAATGCTTCCCAAAAAGTGTCAGTTAGGTGTTCGATCCGCAATATCACAGTACCGTTATAAGTGGCTGATCACTGTCATTATACTAGTAAAAAATAAATAAAGACATTCCATAGTTTGTAGATGCTATAACTTTTACGCGAACCAATCAATATATGCTTATTGGTATTTTACTACCAAAAATATGTAGCAGGATACATATTGGCATAAATTGATGAAGAAATTAGATTTTTTACAATTTTTTTTATTGGGTATGTTTTATAGCAGAAAGTAAAAAATATGTATTTTTTTTAACAATTTTGTTGTTTTTTTGTTTATAGCGCAAAAAATTAAAACTGCAGAGGTGATAAAATGCCAGCAAAAGAAAGTTCTATTTGTGGGAAAAATGAACAGGAAATTTTATTTGGGTACAGTGTCGCACATCCGCGCAATTGTCAGTTAAAATAACGCAGTTCTGTATCACAAAAAAAATCCTGGTCAGGAAGGGTGGTTAATGGGCAAAGCCATTCATGTTCTTGTGTTTCGTCCCTCCCCAATTTTGAAGGTGCTATTTTAATTTTAATTGTGTTTGTACGTTCCTAAATCCTGAATATGAACACAACACTGAGTAAGCTAGTCTGATAATGAAACAGTTACATTGTGTAATACTTATTCAGCTACCACTGATTCCCATGTAATAATTGCTTCCCCAGGATTCATTTTGTGTGCATCACCTTATTTCATTTCATACTATCATTTCTGGTTTATGAACTATGAAATGAAGAATAAAACTGTTATTACAAATGTTCCACTGAAGATAGGCAGTGTGCTGGATCTGGAGTTCGGGATTTCCATTTTGCACCTCCCAGGAATGTAATCTCATCACATTTGCACACACTGTCATGCTAAGTGTTATTGGCGTTCGCTGTTTGCAGAGAGTGAATAGACAATGTGGTATTTCAATTTTTAAAGCTTTTGAATAGTTTGAAGGCAGTAGCGTAACACTTGTGCTGCACTACTGTTTTTTATGCCTTTACGTTTCTCATGTTTATGTAAAGGACTAACTGCTATTGCACAGGAGCTGCTAAGAGATCTTTAGTCTGGGCCCCATAAGTAGATGTTTCAGTTTATTATTACATGTACAATTCTAGTTAATATACCGGTACATCATTTTATTTGGTGCATGTAGGAATTGCACACAGAAGAATACAGATATATTTCCCACAGTAGTCAGGACTCTACTTTCATCAAAACAATATAATTAAAAATACCCTTGCGCTTATACCCCCTGCAGGCATATCTAATCCACAAACTCTAGTAACACCCCTTTATCCACCCATAAGAAAATAAGAAGCAGCAGAACACCTAAAGATCTGTAGTTATGGAATCGACAATAATTTAGATGACTGGAGCTCTCTTTTCTTTTACAAAAGTTTGTGGAAACCTAACCATCACACACATAAATGAGATTGGTGGAAATACTGTTCTGTAACCATAAGTATCAGTATGCAGTTGACTCCTGTTTTGATGCTCTTACAGTGTCAAGTCTTCTTGGAAAGCTTTCCACAAGATTTTTGGAGTGTGTCTGCCGGAATTTGTGCCAGTGCAGCCAAAAGAAAATTTATGAGGTCAGGTACTGATGTCGGACAAGAAGATCTGGCTCACAGTCAACATTCCAAGTCATGCCAAAGGGTTTGATTAATGTTGAAGTCATGGCTTTGTGCAGTAGGGTTTCTCCATGCTAAACATGTCATTGTGGACATGGTTGTGTGAACAGGGGTGCAGCCATACTGGAACAGAAAAGGACCTTTCCTAAATTGTTGCCAGGTTGGAAGTTGTCTAAAATTTTATTGTGTGATGTAGCATTAACAGTACTGTTCACTGAAAACAACTTTTTGGACGTACAGTGCATTCTCTCAAACTCGCCTTAGTTTATCATGTTAATAGAATGTTTACCTCTCACCCCTTGGATACAGAGGGATTTGATTTAAATCGTGTTGAAATAATTTCCTGCTCCATTTAAACCTTTGATTTGTGCGTAATTATGTGCATGATAAAGGAGAATATAGTAATGAAAACGTTATATTTACTGTATATTGTCTATACTCAAAAACTAAAGAGAAGTATTACTGAGTTTGGATCACATATGGACATTTCTTGCTGTAGTCTAATTTCTTCTGGTTGGAAAGCTTCAGAGTTGAATACCAAGCATCTGTAGGACCCGTTATCATTGACCGTGCAACACATAACATACTGAAAGCATTCTGCTGTGACGGGCATTGCTTGCATTGATATTAAATGGTAAAATCATAGCTAATGTATTTACAACTACAAAGTTTTTTTTTTGTTGTTTTGCAATGAATATAAAACTAGATCATGGTTAAAGTATATTCACTTTGTTTAATTCATTTAAAAATGCCCAAGAACATGCAAAGCAATATAAAATATCAAAGAAAAAACAAATGGACAATATTAGAAGTTTGTGCTCTATACCTTTTATCAACACCATACATTATAGTTCTATATAAAAACATTATTATTTGTATAGAAAGAATAACATACACTTATTATTCACGTTGAGGTTAAAACTCCAGATCCCATTTTTCTCTGAACAGTAATTGCTTTTTAATTTCTACTGTTCTTCACCTTGGTAAATCACAGTCCCATGGTTTAAATAAGTCCCACAGTCATATTGGAGGCTTCCACTAGTGGGTAAAGTGTAAAACAACCCTCCAAAGGTGTCTAGGCACTTTACTACATTGTTCCTGGGCTGCAATTAGGGCGGCGGAGAGCAGGGCCTCTCTTAGGCCGGCCATAGATGGTGCAGATTTCTTTCCTGCAACCACGTGTGTTGACAGGGGAATCCCTCCTGCTGAGCAATTGTCTTCTCCTGGCAGGGGCGTGCGGGGGAAGCCTTCCCCGTCGGCAGAAGACAGTAGTTACTGCTAGCAGCTATAGCAGCCACTTGTGATAATAGCAAGAGAATCCAACAGGCTGGTTGTAGCCAAGTCTGCTGAACCGTCCGTGATTTAAACTGTGTATTGCAGGCCTTTGAGACTCCTGCCACCTTGCATTATCTTTGCGCCTATATTAAAATTTGTATTGATATTTCAGTAGAAATCAAATGACACATAATTGAAAAGCATTAAAAAAAAACTCATATTCTTTTGTAATAACTCCTTTTAGCAAGTGAAATCACCATTCATATTTTTCAGGAATGCTAATTTCCAAATGTTTTATTACCATGAACATTTTAAAAGCAATCAGCAGTCTGTGGCTAGATTACTATCTGTGAAGCATACAGTAATTATAAGGTCATCCTGTAAAAGTCATTATTGGTTTTCTGAAGTAGTGTTACATACAGCAAGTCCATCTGAAACGTTGGGTTAAAGTGCTACACTTTTGGGAGTGTACAAAGGAAACATTTCCTGTAACAAAAAAAATCTCCAACACGTTAATTAGGTGATCTTGGTTGAATGGAATGTCCAGTAATTGAGCTAATCCATTTATTCTAAACAATGGTTATTTGTTCCTAGAATTCTTACATTTTGCTGGAATAAACATAATTTAAGCATTAAGTTAAAGGAGAACTTTTCGCTGTCAGAAAAATAGTGGATGTTGCTGTTTTTTCTCCAATTTTGGTGGAATTTGACTTCAGTCTGGCACATTTTTAACTTTAATCATAAGAAGTAAGTTTTAACCTTGAATTTGCCAATGCATGCCTTTGGATCATAATAGGACCTAAAAATGACTAGTATAGTATTGCCATAACTTTGAAATGCACAAAAAAATGTATGCTCATTGCTTATTTCCTGCTAGCTTTACTGACAAAGGCGGTTGGGTAGAAGCAATGGGGGTGGCATTTATGCTAAGAAATGTGATTTTTGAGGACATAGAAAAGAGAAGAAAAGAAAAGAGGACATAACCTTTTATATTCAAATGCCATATTTTTTAAAGCGTCTGTTACCCTAAAAAAAATGATGCTGTTCCTTTAAAGCATGTTATAAACACAGTGCTTGTGCTGTGTAATTTGGCCCCTCCTATCACCTGAAATACCTGGATGATCCTGCCTGGTTCTGCCCTCCCCCTGTAAACTGACCAAGATTTATCATAGCAGCTGAGCACTGACACCGGGGTCAGTTTACATGCCTCCGTCATGTGCAGCTCTCCTCTGTCCTCCTCTCCCCCCTCCCTCCCTGCCTGTCATCTTGTGACAGCGACCGCCCGTCTCCTGCTGCTGAGATAACATTTAATGTTTCATATAATTCTGTGTTTCCTTATGCTATGTTTCCCAGTCTCTGTGTTTTATATAAAAAAAATGCCGCCTGTACCTGATTTCAGAGCGCATCTTGACACCCACTTGACCAGCCGCCTCTCTCCTCCTCTTGTCCCGACTGATGTCATTGGGGGATTCTCAACCCCTCCGGCTCTAGCTGTCAGATCGAGAGGGGGGAGAGAGGCGGCCAGTCACGTGAGCGCCGAGCAGCACTCTGAAATCAGGTATAGACGGCATTTTTTTTATAAAACACAGAGACTGGGGCACATAGCAAACTGAAACACACAGGATTATAGAAACAACCACTTTAAGTATTAGTTTAATTTGGTAAGATCAGAAAATAGGAGAAACAGCACATATTGTGTTGTGCATTCCATCTGACGTTTCCTTAGTACTGCTCATGATGAATCTGATCATTGTATTATTGGCACCCCCATGTTCTGTTCCTTCAGGTTTTCAGTTATAGTATTTGCTGTATGTTTTTCTTTCACTATGACTGCATTGTCATAATCACATGAAATCTATGATAATTGGAAGGTTTTGGAAGACTGGAAGATTTCCTCCTCTATTGTTTCCTTGGTACAGCCAAAAATTGCTGATTTTCTTTGACTTTCACTTTCAATGGTAAACAGGACAAGTAGAAAGAAATAATAAATCTCCCGGAGGCACAGACAACCATAAAAACCCAATAGGTGTTCTAAATCACCTCAACGGAGTCCAAAAATGTTTTGTCTTTAGTTACACCCCCAAAGAAAAAACCCATAAATAACCTATAAATAAACCTGGAATTAACATGGATTGTTTGAGGATTTGCATCATTTAATTTACAGAATATGTCCACAACTTTAAAGATATATATATATATTTTTTATTGTGAAGCAAACAACAAATAGGAAAAAATAACAGAAAAAGTCAATGTGCATAACTATTCTTCCCCCTAAAGTCAATACTTTGTAGAGCCACCTTTTGTGGCTATCACAGCTCCAAGTCGCTTTGGATAAGTCTCTATGAGCTTGCCACGACTTATCACTGGGATTTTTGCCCATTCCTCCTTGCAAAACTGCTCCAGCTCCTTCAAGTTGGATGGTTTGCGCTTGTGAACATCAATCTTTAAGATTTTCTATTGGATTGAGGTCTGGGCTTTGACTAGGCCATTCCAACACATTTACATGTTTCCCCTTAAACCACTCAAGTGTTTCTTTAGCAGTGTGTTTGGGATCATTGTCCTGCTGGAAGGTGAACTGCCGTCCTAGCCTCAAATCATATATGAGTGGTACAGGTTTTGCTCAAGAATATCCCTTTATTTAGCACCATCCATCTTTCCCTCAACTCTGACCAGTTTCCCAGTCCCGACTGCTGAAAAACATCCCTACAGCATGATGCAGCCACTACCATGTTTCACTGTGGAGGTGGTGTTCTTTGGGTGAAGTGATGTGTTGGGTTTGCACCAGACATAGCGTTTTCTTTGATGGCCAAAAATATTAATTTTAGTCTCATCAGACCAGAGCACCTTCCTCCATACATTTTGGGAGTCTCCCACATGCCTTTTTGCAAAACGTGCCATTTTGTTTTTTGCTGAAAGTAATGGCTTTATTCTGGTCACTCTCCCATAAAGACCAAATCTATGGAGTGTACAGCGTATTGTCATCCTAAGTACAGATACTCCAGTCTCTGCTGTAGAACTCTGCAGCTCCTCCATGGTTACCTTAGGTCTCTGTGCTGCCTCTCTGATTAATGCCCTCCTTGCCTGGTCTGTGAGTTTTGGTGTGCGGTTGTCTCTTGGCAGGCTTGCTGTGGTGCCATGTTCTTTCCATTTGGTTAGGATAGTTTTGATGGTGCTCCTAGGGATCATCAAAGATTTAGATTTTTTTTATAACCTAACTCTGACTTGTACTTCTCCACAACATTGTCCCTTACTTGTTAAGAGTGGAGAGTTCCTTGGTCTTCATGGTAGTGTTTGGTTAGTGGTGCCTCTTGCTTAGGTGTTGCAGCCTCTGGGGCCTTTCAAAAAGGTGTGTATATGTATTGACAGATAATGTGACACTTCAATTGTACACAGGTGGACATCATTTCACTAATTATGTGACTTCTAAAGGTAATTGGTTGCACCTGAGCTTTTTATGGGCTTCATAACAAAAGGAGGTGAATACATACGCACATGCCAATCATCAGTTTTTTTAGTTCTGAAAAATAGTTTTATGCATTTATTTTTCTAATTTTACTTCACCAACTTAGACTATTGTGTTCTGATCCAACAAATATAATTCCGATTAAAAAAACATTGAACTAAAGGCTGTAATGTAACAAAATAGGTATAAAGCCAAGGGGGTGAATACTTTTGCAAGGCACTGTATACCCGGTGAAGTTAACAGCCTCAGATGATACACAGAGATTACACAAATTCTCCTATATAAGTTGTACACATATATCTGCCTTATTCAGCTTTATATACTGTTTAGAAAGTGCACATTGTGTTAGAATTTTCAGTTCCTCATTCAGCAGTAGCAGTGTAGTGTTGGATTACACTGGGAGAAAGCTGATTGGAGGAAAGGCACCCCCCCTCCCCTCCACACAGGCAGAGACTTTCAGAACTTTCCTGTGAGCAGAGCAGCTTTCTGCTAATCTATTTATAGCATCCCCCCCCCCCCAACACAAAATTCAGGCCGGTTTTATTGCGTGTCGAAGAACTTGTCAGAAGTTATCACGCTGATAACAGAAGAATGGAGCAGGAGACAGCCATGGGACTTAGCGCTTTGGAGAGATATAAGAAAACACTGCAGATATATGATGCCAGCTCAAATTTAATTAATTGGGTTTACATCCACTTTAAGCAAATGTCACTCAAGCAGCCCAATCGGGGAAATCAGGTTTCTACTCTGGCAAATTTTCACTAATGGTGAAATTAGTAATGTTCTCAATCTACTCATCTCTATTTGATAATACTATAGGAAAGCATTTAAACAATCTTATATTTTGAATCCTGAGAAATAATTTTTTTGGCCTTGGGACGCCCTATTGATTTGTTAGGTTGAGTTCTGAAATATTGGCTGGCTGTGAACCATTTGTGAAATATACTGTATAATGCAGGTAAAACAGAGCCTTCCGGAGAGTCTGCATCTGAGCAGACCTGTAAGACTAATTATGCTTTTTATATTTGTTGGTTGTTAATCTCCAAAGACTATTATGCTTAGATTGCAGGAAAACTCATTACAAGTAAGTTTTAAGGTCAAGAAGTTTACCTAAAAATGTGTTGTTTTAATTACCTACTGTTGCTTTGTCTCTTTGGATTTGCAGCACTGTTTTATATTGTATTGTGCTATGATGTTTGCAGTTTAAATTAAATGTAAACTTTAACTAAGTGACATGTAGTTTTCTCACACAACGTGTATCATGAATAATTTCTATTTTATTAAATAAATATTTTTTCACCTTTTTGTTTTTTGTGCATCTAAGTGCTGCCGACCTACTACAGCCTGTTTGCAAGTACATTCTATTTACATACATGCAATCCAGCAATGGCTACATGGTATTTCTCCATAACAACTGTGAATCATGCCTGTATAATGTGCAATAAAATTCCACTTGTAGTCTCCATCAGAATAATGTAAACAGGAATTAGGCTTCATGTACAAGGCTTTATAGGAGCCATACAGCATGCAGAACCTGTGCAATCACTTTCCAGGAACCTGTTGCGATCACAAACAGCCTATCATTGGGATGAATTAGAAGCTGCCACTGTGTGTGCTGTTCGCTGAGTTCGCCACCCACATGTGCACGGACATATGCTCCAAACCAACATTGTCTGCGTTCAGTGCTCAACTCCCAACACATAACCATATACATTGACACCTTCTAATTAATCTCAATGGGCAGCACCTACAGCCTACAGTTCCTAAGAAAATTATTACTGTGGCTCTGTAGACTGTATATTCCCTATACGGCTGTAGTCATGATGCCTTAGAGCAGAATTGTCCACCTATAGCAGGAGGTGACTAAACAAAGACCTTCATATTAGCATTACCAAGTGTAGTCCATTATGTGTCACTTACCTGACACAGGAGCCAGCGAAGTCACCGCTGTCCCCTGTAGTTCCAAGTGTTCATCTTCTTGGTGGGTCTCGCTGCTCCGGCGCTGTGATTAGCCGGAGCAGCGATGATGTCACTCCCGCGCATGCGCACAGGAGCCGACACTCACGGCATATCGCCGCGATCTGCGCCGTAGACAGCGGTGGCTGTCTTCAGGTAAATATCTCCTAAACCGTATAGGTTTAGGAGATATTTCTTGGACCTACAGGTAAGCCTTAATCTAGGCTTACCTGTAGGTCAAAGTGGTTTGTAAGGGTTTACAACCACTTTAACAGCTAACAGTATAGTCTTCTTTTTCTCAGTTTCCTATCTGTATTTACACTAAATGTTACCCATTTAGTGTAAATACAGATAGGAAATTGAAAAAAGAAGTCACCATTCCGCAAAGGAAGAGGTAAGGTAATTTAATTAAGATCCTTATGACCTTTTTGGCACTCTCCAAACTGGTCTAATTTGCTGTCCTAAAAGTTGGACTGATGGGTAAGTTACAAATGTTACCTTCTTATAAGGTATGTTCATAAGTCCAAAGCAATATCAGCCACTGTGACAACTAATTAATAGATTCCTGACCTGCAATGCAAGGGAAGAAATTCTAAAGAAGGGGTGGGGGCAGGACACAAACAATAAAGGATTACACTGATTTCAAGCGAATTCACTGTATCATACTCTTCTATGTATTACTTAAAATGTCCTTTTTCCTTCTACCATCTTCTTGTAACTAATGGGCAGATCATTGGCCTTTCCCTGTTTACCGTGTTTTAGTAGATACATTTATTTCTTAGTAAAAAAGCTGCAGTGACAGTATTTACCTGCAAGTGATATGTACAAGTCTTGCCCTAGAAATGAAATTGGGGTATCCCCTGCTTTTTCTTGAAGAAAACAATACCATTTTATATGCAGATATTTTGGGGCAAATTTTTAAAAACTAGTGCATACAGAATCTGGTGCAGCTGTGCATAATAACCAACCAGCTTCTAACTTCAGCTTGTTCAATTGAGCTACAACAACCTAGAAGCTAATTGGTTACTATGAACAGCTGCAACATATTCTGTGTGCACCGATTTTAGTAAATTTCCCTCTGCAACATTTTTTGTCCCAATGTAGTGCAAGCAAGCACAGCCTACAAAGGATGGGCATCTCTACTCTGTGTTCAGCAGCAGTGCAGCTTTCTTGGGGCTTTGCAAGTGGATTATGAGAAACTGCGAGAAATTAGAAAAGTGCAGACACACTTGTAATTAAAGTTATTGTTAAGTTAGTGGTTAGAATTACTGGCAGACCCTCTGTAATAGCAAGATTTGCTGTGCAGTGTTTTTTTTAAATCATGCATGTAAATACCTTCTTTTACATCACCGGTGTGTGGTCACGTGACCTCTCACCGCTCTCCTTCCCTGATCTGAGGACTACAGTGGGAGGGGCTGAAATTCCCCTCTGGCAGATGGGAGGTCATGTGAGCGCATATTTGTGATGTGAAAGAAGGTATTTAGCTGCGTCATTTAAAGAAAAACAAAGACACTGCACGGTATATCTTGTTATTACAGAGGGGCTGCCAATAATTGTAATCACTAATGTTACACACGTTACAGATGCATGTAATAGAGGCTGGAGTGGTGGGAAAAGGTGGGGCATGGAGGAGATGGTTCACACACTAGGAGCTGACAGCAAGAAGGGAGGGGGAAAGGGGGAGAGGGGAGAGACACTGAACACAACGGGATGATGTGGTCAAGTTAACTGACTATGGTATAATAGATCAGCAGCCCGGGTCGACAGAGGCACGAAAAACTGACTATGGTATCATGGATCAGCAGCCATGATTACCATGGTTAGCACACACAGGGCAACACAGGAACAGGCAGGATCAACCAGGTATTTTATAGCATAGAGAGAGACAAATAACACTACACAAGCTCTATGCTGTTTAACATGCTTTAAAAGATCTGTTTTTTTTTCTTTTTAGGGTTGCATCCGCTCTAAGTGCTGCAGCAAAATTTTTTAATAGGAAGCCATAGTTCTACTTTGATTTTAATCATCACCATTATAAATAAGGCTGCTTTCACACAAGGCGTCGGCGTAAAGTGCTGCTATTTTTAGTGGCGCTTTACTCTCATTTTTGCGGAGCGCTTTTAATCCCTGCTAGTGGCCGAAAAAGGGTTAAAACGACCCACAAAGCGCAGCTGCAGCGGCACTTTGCCAGTGTTTTACGGCGGCGCTACCCATTTATTTTAATAGACATGGGCGGTTTAGGAGCAGTGTTTTTTTAATGTCCTGCCAGTGCATCGCCTTAGTGTGAACGCACTCAGGTTTTCACACTGAGACTACAGGGGAGCCATTTTTCAGGTGCTTTACAGGCGCTATTTTTAGCTCAAAAGCACCTGAAAAATACCTCAGTGTGAAAGGGGTCTAAATAAAGAAAACACATGAAAGACCAATATAAGTTCCCTTTAGTAGAGTAGTCTAATGTGTAGAATATATTTTAACATAAAAATTACTTCCAGCCAGATCAAGGAACAATCTTAAGTCTTTGGTTGCATCAAATGCCCACATTGTCAGGTTCAACCGTACCCCATTGCTTTTCACCTCTGTGATAAGCAACATTGGAAATGTCCTACCAATCCTTAAAGTGGATGTAAACCCAATTCATGAAATTTGAGCTGGGCACATACGTCTGTATTGTTTTGTTATCTTTCTTCAAAGCACTAAGTCCCGTAGCTTTGTCCTGCTCTGTTCCTCTGTTATCAGCCTGATGACTTTTGACAAGCTCTCCGAGATAGGAGATAGAAGTGTGTGTTGGGGGAGGTTGCTATAAATAGATTAGCAGTCAGCTTAACTATACACAGGCAAGCTCTGCATGTGTGTGAGGGGGGTGTGTGCCTTTCCTCCAATCAGCTGTCTCACAGTCTCTCACAGTGTCTAGCAATAATCCCCTCCTACAGGGGAACCAGGAAGAAAAAAATCTAACAGGTCGTGCACTTTATAAACAGTATATAAAGATGAAGACAGAAGATATACATGTAAAACTTATATAAGGAGATTTGTTTCATCTCTCTGTATCATCTGAGGCTGTTCACTTCACTGGGTATATGTGAGGGTTTACATACACTTTAAGCACCATCTTCATAGAGAATGCTCAGCTAGACCAAGCATGCATGTTTACAAAGCACCCAGCCAGAAACACCTGTAGTTTAAAATGGAAACACCATTTTATGTTCAAGATAAGGCCAACTGTGTTGCCATGTATAAAACATGCCATGTGCTTTGTTCTGTTTGCTAACAAATTCTATTTCTGCTAAGGTAAGACACACAGGACTCATTTACATTAAGGTGAATCGTCACATTAACTATGATATGGATCTGTCTGCCAAACATATAAATCATAAAGGAACAGATGGCTTGTAAAATAAAGAGAGAGGGTGGATAGTAAAGTACTAACTTGTTTGTTGTCTTTTTCATTTTAATCATTTATTTTAATATGATGCTGTAAAATAAAAACATTTTATTCTTGCACAGAGAAAATATGGAAATAATCAGACATCCCTCTGAAGGGCATATGCTGGAGGGAAAGTACCTTTATTTGCATTTTGTCATTAAAACAGAGAGTGACTAAACAAGCAAACAGGTGGTAAACAGAGGACCTATATTTATTACAAGCGTTTTTTTTTTAACATGTGCATCAAGCTGTCTGAAAGCATTATATTAGCATAGGTATAAACCGGGCCAGATATACAGAAAGGCAACATAAGTCAGAGCCTAAAAGAGCAAGATTTTAGGAAGATAGCACCGTTGAGTATTGTCTGGGATACTGTTTCTTTGATAGCAATTTAGACAGAAAAAAACACTTTTTTCTTACATTAAGTAGGGTAAGGGTAAAAACTTTTTCCTCACTTCCTGTCTGGTATAATGTTGTCCCCAAAACAGGAAGTGTGGCAATTTTTTCTTAAGGGACCTTGAATAGCAATAAAACCTGAGAGGGACTCTAACCCTTCCCCATTCTGTCTAAAACGAAGAAAAATTTTTTTGCTTTAGATAAATTTTAAATGGCCATTTTCTCTAGGTAGATTGGAATAAGCACAACACTTACCTTGCTACAACACTTACCTTGCTCTTCCAGCTGGCACTTTTCTTGGCGTCCTCATTTACAATGCATGACTAGCGTACCTGATGAGGTTGGAGGTTGGAGAGCTATGGCTATAAACAAGGAAGAGAAGTGGCTTTGAGGAACTGGTGATATATATATAGCAGGAAATAAGCGGAAGGAGTAAGAACTAGATATATTTCACCTTATCCGCTTGACTAGGTGGAGTGGAGTTATGGGATTCAGCATTAACGCCACACCAAAAAATGCTGCATGTGGGGAAGGGTTAAACCTCTGTTAAGATATTATTGGTGTTTTTTGTTCTCTGAGGAATTTCCCATACTTTAATTTCTTGATGAGCACATTGGAAGTGGGGGGGGGGGGGGATAATCCCCAACTGGAACGTAGAATGAAATCTGATAAAGGTTCTAAAAAAAGGAACACAAGGGGATGCCAGCTAAGTGCACCAGCTAAACTACCTATTCTACATAAGCGTATCTTCACATTTATCTAGGGAGATAGAGGCTAACTCTTGCGGATGGTGCATTACCAATTGTATGCGCCACAATTCCAATTATTGTTTCATAAAAGTTCTGAAGCCCCATACACACAATCAAAAATTCTGCCAGCAAAAGTAGGATGTGAGCTTTTGGTCAGAAATTCCGACCGTGTGTATTCTCCATCGGACTTTTGCTGCCAGAATCCCAGCCAGCAAAAGATTGAGAGCAGGTTCTTTATTTTTTGTTCAGAAAAAGTTACGATCGGAAATTCCAATCGTCTGTACAAATTCCGACGCAAATTCTACGCATGCTCAGAAGCATTTAACTTCATTTTCTCGGCTCATCGTAGTGTTGTACGTCACCGCGTTCTTGGCGGTCGAAAGTTCAATGAATTTTTGTGTGACCGTGTGTATGCAAGCCCAAGCTTGAGCGGAATTCCGTCGGAAAAACCATCCATGTTTTTTCCGACGGAAAATCCGCTCATGGGTAGGGGGCATAAGCCTTTCTCATTCTAACCAAGATTTCTAAAAAAAAAGTTATGGCAGCAGTTGGACTTTAATGAGAGAGTAAGGCCGCGTACACACGCGCGGACTGTTCGCCCAACTTTGTCCGTCCAACAGTTTCGGCAAACAGTCCGCTCAAACTTAGCATGGACGGACATGGCCACACACGACGGACGAACAGTTTGCTGAAACCGTGCGCGATGACGTGAACGGCACTTACGACGGGACGAAAAATACGACGTCCTATACACTGCATTATAGCTTTCGGCGTGAAAATCCTTTCTGAGCATGCGCGCAACTTTGTTTGATGAACAAGCCTACACACAGGCGGACTGTTCGCTCAAACAAGGTTTCAGCGGACAGTTTTTCGGAAATTCCGAAAAACCTTGTCCGTCCAACTGTCCGCTGAAACTGTCCGCTGAAAGCCCACACACGAGCGGACTGTCCGCCCAAACACTGTTCAGCGGACAAAGTTGGGCGAACAGTCCGCCCGTGTGTACGCGGCCTTACAGACTTGCCCAACAGCATCTGATAACCACCCAACGGCATTTTAACCACACTCCAAAGACATGCTGGTAGGTTAATTGTCTACTGTCCAAAATTGGCCCTAGTGTATGAATGTGGGTTGGGGACCTTGGATTGTGAGTTCCTTGAGGGTAGGGACCAATGTGAGTGTGTGATGTATGTGTAAATTGATGGCGCTATTTGGGTACCTTAAATAAATAATAATATAATAGATGAGCATCTTAATGAGTTGCAATGTACAGGGATAGGGAAAATTGTAGACACGCAAACTCACTCAGGTTGAACTGGATGGACTGGTGTCTTTATTCAACCTCACTAGCAATGTAACTATGTAATCACCGATAAAGCAAAAAAGTAAATGGCACACAGCATTATTTTATTATTACGTTATAATAGCTAGGATGGTATTCATGTATTCCAGTCAAGTATTCATGAGTCATTTTTGTGTGGGATTATGTGGCCAGCATTACTAGCATTACCAACAGATTCTGTTTTGATTAGTAAATATGACTTTTGTCAGTCCTGCCTAAAGCCTTGTAGACACGGTCAGATTATTGGACGAATTTTCCTCAGTTTTTTGTTTGATGCTAGTCTCAAATCAAAAGTGAAGAGGATACTAACCATCAGATGACAGAATTTAATGTCAGAAGTGACATAATGTGTTGAATTGTTTTGTATGTGTTCTTCCATTTCTGAGCATGCCTAGTCTTGCTCTTCAGATTTTTTTTGTCAGAAAACCATACTAATGAAAAGAAAATCGGACATTGTGGTCACTTCAGACAAAAATCTTCAAGTCTGCACATCCAGTTTTTTGTCTGCGGTAAATTCGGAATCGGTTGTCAAACGCAGCATACTAACAATCAGAAAATCAGCAGATCATTCATCACCGTTCTAATCGTGTGTACGGGCCTTTAGACTCCTCTTGTGTGACCAGCCCAAAGCTATCCATCCTTCTACATACCTATCATTGCCTCCATGTATTCTATTGTTTCTTTATAGTATTTCATACTTTTATTAGAACTACCTAATTAATGCCCGGTACACACGATGAGATTATCAAACAAATGATCATCCATTTTTTTTTTCTTTTTTTGCATGCTAATCTCAATTTGAACCTGAAGAGTTTACTAAAGTCACGAAAATTCTTGCATGACAGAATAAAAAATGTCTGATTGTGTGTACGGGGCTTTAGTTACTGGGGATCATTGATTGTTGCAGTGTTTTAGGGATTCTCAAATGAACAGCCAACTAGTAAATAATTTTATGAAGCAGGCTTAGTTAGTTATTTAGTTCAGAATGCAATTACTACTGCCTAAGTACGGATTTCAGTTTACAGTCAAATATAGAAAACGTTTGATTGTGATTGGTTACATGGATTCCTACACTTTGGCCAATTTCCACTAGCTTATTAAAAAAGTTTGCATAATGAATGACTCAAGTTCACTAGTTACTGTATAGTATGTTTTGTAATTTTACGAAGTGTACCGCAATATGTGGCCTGTATGTAAACCGCAAAATTCGTGCACACTCAGCCCTGCTTTAGATGAATGGTGGGGAGCACCATTTTCTATCTCTTACTAGGTTGAAGCAAAAATGATTTTGTTTTTATGTTCATGCTCACATCCATGTGTCTGACCTGGTAACCTTGCACATTACTTTCCTTACACCTTCGCAGTAGTACATGTCTAGCAATGACATATTAGCCGTTGTTACAGCTAAATGACAAGCAGTGCTACCTTTGGAGTCTGAATTTTATAGCCATTGTGGGAAATAAAGCTTATCAATTAAAAGTTAGTGGACATCAATCACTCCCTAGTGAGGAGATTTTAGCAATATCCACACTAGTACAGTCCACCCAACAGCACACAAATCAGATTTTCATACAGGAGTGAGACACGTAGTGCTACCAGTGTATTTAATTACTGTAAAGGACAGATGCTCACTCAAAGGCTCCAGATTCAAATAATCCTCCAGCTGCAATAGCATTTAAGTCTACAAGCATCCCACCTGCTGTAATCGTGTCATTACTCGAGATCAAGCTATTGCAATCAAGGGTCTTTTGCTCCAGGCTGATCAAAATGGGGGGAAGTAACTCATAAGAACATATTACTTGAGCTGGAAAAACGGGGGGGGGGGGTAAAAAAGGGTGTATCACAACCCTCAAAGAGAAAGTAAACCCTGGTGGGTTTTACTTCCTCTTTCTTTCCCTGCAAAGGTAAAGCATAATGGGCTACTGTGAATCGCATAGTAGCCCATTATGTGTCACTTACCGGAAACCGAAGCCTGCAATGTCTCCATTGTCCCCACTAGCAGCGAACGCCCATCTTCAACCCCTCTTCCTTCCGGGGATGCAAACTCCGGCTCTGTGACTGGCCGAAGTCACGTGACGTCACTCCCGCGCATGCACCTAGGAGCCGCCAGTCACTGAATGACCCCTATTAGAAACCGCTATTAGATGTGCCCTTTTCTAAAGTGCGCTTGCACCGTAGACATCAGCGCTGGGGTTTTTTGTAAATATCTCCTAAACTGTAGAGGTTTAGGAGATAGTTCAAGCCTTAGTATAGGCTTACCTGTAAGTAAAAGTGGTTGTACAGGGTGTACAACCACTTTAAGGACCAAAGAATAAAAAGAAAGTCTTCCATTTTAAATAACTTTTTTAAATTTATAGTATGTGCAAAGGAAATCAGCTTAATGTAAATTATCGTATTCATAAATGTTATTTATAGGATCGTTCATAATTATATACTCTAAGTATATGGGTGTGGTACCATATGGTGAGCTCATAGAAACGTTTTTCTGGTTGTGCCATGCTGGTCCTACTTTGTCATTGAAAGTCTCCCTGGCCGAGCTGTTTCAATAATGAGACTGCCAGTGATCTATAATTTTGTGAAACATTCACAATGTTCTTGTACCTAGTGACCTGCTTAATGGCCCATACACATGATCCAAAAATCGGACGAAAAATATCGCTTTCGATGCGATTGTGCGATAATCGGATTGTTAGTACAGAGCTTTCGAGAGCCCATCATGACAGTTCATCTGATTATTATTAGATTGAACAAGCATGAAAGTTTTCCTTGCACGAAACCAGATCGTACAATTTTAGCTTAGTCAGTACAGTTGTCGTCCAAAAACATAATACAAATACACTACAACACATGACATTACTTGCGTTTTTTGCTTTTTTTTTCTATCGTACGAGAATTTTCAGGACTTTAGTAACCTATTAAATTTCTCCTATTCAAAGTCAAAAGATCTGTCCGATTTTCAGATCATGTGTATGTGGCATTAGGGGGCATTAGGTGGTTAAAAGGCTTAAAGGGATTGTAAAGTCTCATGGTTTTTCACCTTCGCCCTAAGGTGAAAACCCTTCTTTGCTGCAGCTGCCCCCAGAGCCCCCCTTTTTCTTACCTGGCTCCAATCAAATCCAGTGACATGGAAGTGGGGGATGTGGCCGAGTCCCACTGTCTGTGTCAATGGATACAGCAGCAGAACTCGGGAGCACGCCTGCACAAGTGCCCCCATTGAGAGAGGCTCTCCGTGGGGGCACCCCGATGAAGGGGAGGAGCCAGGATCGCCAGCAGGACACCCCAGAAGAGGCAGATTAGGCCTGCTCTATGCAAAACCCTTGCACAGAGAAGGTAAGTATAACATGTTTGTATTTTTTATTTTTTTATTTGAACCTTTACAACCCCTTTAAATATATTTTACCTTAATGCATTCTCTTCATTAAAGCTTAAAACTTTACCCATAACAATGTGATAACAAATGGTGTTATTTAGCAAGGAACATATTCCACACTAAGAATTATGCCACCAACATTAGTGTGTTGTAAATTGCCCCCAGCATTGCTCCTGTTTCTTCTTGCTGGAGGCTGCCATTTTGCTGAAGCCAAGAGCCCCTTAACAGCAGTAAATCATAAAGCGGAACTAAACCCATTGATTTAAAGGTTTAAAAAAACTGTTACTTTCCTGGAATGTTGGGATTGCTAACTGTCACATTTGCTTGTGTCCTCAACCAAACTGTCAAACCATCAAATGGCTGGTATCATAACTGATCACAGGTGCAGCACCATGGCAGTTGCAGATCAAAGAGAAGCAGCTTCTTTGGCTGTAAAGCATAAGAGGGTTTAATTCCACTTTAAAGCTGTCAGCAGATCGACCACTACAAACTCAGTAGTGCCTAAAAATGGAGAGCAACTGAGCATGTGCAGAGCAGGGTGAGACAGTGTATTTCCATTCCACTTTAAAGTAAAAAAAATGTTTCAGTGTGTACAAGGTCCTCTCACCCTCCTTTTTCTTACCTGAGCCTAATCTCGATCCAGCACTGTACCCATCTGAAGAAGCTCTCTCCTATTTTCCCCGCTCTCACAGGAATTGCTAAGAGCAGCGGGAGTCATTGGCTCCCCTGCTGACATTCAGATCCTGTGATGAGGGAGCTGGGGTGGGGCCAAGCCTCGCTGTCTGTGTCTATAGACGCAGACAGAGTGGCTTGGGATCGAGCCCACAGGTATGCCTTAATAGGAAGTGCCTTCTAAAGGTGGCACGCAAAAAAGAGGAGCCAGGAGTGCCAGTGGGGACCTGAGAAGAGAAAGATCAGGGCTGTGTTGTGCAATTCTATTACTTATTCTTATAGGTAAGCATAATATGTATATTATTTTAAATGAAAAAAACACTTTAAGCTTCAGGTCACATGAGGAACTCTTTTTATCCATGGCAAGAAAGTACCCAAAATAATAATGTGATTTGCTGATATATGCTCTACCTTAAAGTGATATTAAACCCAAAAGCAAACATTTATTATCCTGCCAGTAAGTGTGTTGTTTTTCAGTAGAACAAGCTCTCCTGTAGCATTTACCACTGGCGGGGTGCTTTCAATGATCATCTTTTATTTATTTATATAAAATCTTTATCACCAAAAAAATGTTTTTTTTGGCCTTACTTTATATTTAATACAGTACGCATTTAAATATTTGTGTGAACATTTACATGTAATGAGTAAATGAACATGGGCATATGTGGCACCGCTACTGTCTAGTCATTTAGGCCCAGTGGAGAGATGTCAATTTATAAAATGTGTAGGCTGAATGACTGAATGTCAAAGTTATTCTTGGCCTGCACCACCATTGCTGCTTACACGTAGCTGATGTTTACATCTCACCCTGGCATTGATTGAGCCATTCACTAGGCAGTGGTGCAGGTGCTCAATGACCTTGGCCTTCAATTGTTCAGAATGACGGAAGGCCAAGGTCATTCTACGCTTGCCCCACCAACAATGTGTAGGTGGCACAGGCACAGAATTGCCTCTGCAATCAGTAATTCTGAATGTATGGCTCAACTTATACTGAAATATATGTGTGGATGTCCATATGAGTTGAGATGCACTATGAACCACTTTTTCTTGATGCACTATGAACCACTTTTTCAGTTCTACATGAGTGTAGAACTTTACACTGGATCTTGCTACCAGCAAGATCCTTTGTAACATTCTACACCCATGTACCTGAGGCCTCACTAGGATACTTTAGGTATTCAGGGGACCTCAGGAACAGCAGTTGTTATACATAGTAGCCAAATAGAACTTTTGATTATCACAAATCCAGTGCCAGGTGGGAAAGAGAAATAAAACTACTATATTTTTGGTTTGTAGAAGCAGTACCCCTGATTTTCCTGGTTTTTAATATAGAGCAAAAAATGTTTTCCGCATGGAATACATCAGGGATTCAGTTCGCATTGTGCGCTATACAAGTATTTCATTCATTCATTCATTCAGGGATATGCAATTAGCGGACCTCCAGCTGTTGCAAAACTACAAGTCCCATCATACCTCTGCCTCTGGGTGTCATGCTTGTGGCTGTCAGAGTCTTGCTATGCCTCATGGGAGTTGTAGTTCTGCAACAGCTGGAGGTCCGCTAATTGCATATCCCTGGAATACATGATACAAACTTCTATGTAACATTTTTGAAAATCTGGATGTTCAGTAGTGTGCACTTGGGTTGCCCCAAACAAAAAAAAAACATATGGCTCAATTTATCAATGCTTTCAGATAAAGTAACTCTAATGCCGCCTACACACGATCGGAAATCCGGACAGAAAAAGACAGATGAGAGCTTTTCATCGGAAAATGCGACCGTGTGTATGCTCCATCAGACTGTCTGAATTTCTGCCAGCAAAAAATTGATAGCATGTTCTCAATTTTCCGATCATGTGTAGGCAATTCCGACAGCAAAAACTCACACACTACTGGGTATTGAACTTCCTTTTTCTAGTCCTGTCGTACGTGTTGTACGTCACCGCATTCTTGACGGTCGGGATTTGGTGCAACCATGTGTATGCAAGACAGCTTGAGCGAAATCCCGTCGGAATTCCGTTGGGAAAACCATCAGAGCTTTTTCCAACCAAAATGGCGATCGTGTGTACACAGCATTACTCAAGATTCACACAGTTTTCACATAAGATACAATTAGAAAATTGTGAGTCTTGTTTGAAGTTGACTTCTAATTGTTCCATACAATATTCAAAACGAGTTATTCTAAAAAAGTTTTTGTCCAGAAATACACTTCTCGTAAAACACCCTTGTATTGTTTTCAGCCAAGGAAGCTGCTATCTTGGCCTCTGTTTGATCTTCAACTGCCACTATGTTGCACATGTGATCAGTTATGACACCAGCCATTTGATTGTTTGACAGTTTGGTTGAGAGCACAACCCATGTGACAGTCACATCCCCGGCACATATTCCAACATGTAATTGAAGTGCCATTTTTCTGTAAGTCATGGTTTCTATGGAGTAGGGCTTGCCCACCCAGGTGCAAAAAAAAAAAAAAAGATTTTCATGGCTTCGCCTGCCATCCCAAAACAAAGAATTACCCAGCTTTGGTGAGTTTGTGATGGAAACAAGACAAATATATTCTGTTTTAAGAACATTCCTCAGTGCTTTGGTTTAGAGAGGAGAGCTTTTTGGTTGGTTAGCCCACCGTGTCCTGTCTGTTTAGACTTTAAAAAAGTACATTTAAGCTTATGTGATGGTGTTTGTGAATATATTACAGATACAGTATTAAAATATATTAATATATATTACAGATACAGTATTAAAATCTATTTATTAAAACAGAGGTAGGCAGGTCTTCCGATCAGCCAAAATTCATGATGTGCTGCTGAAGAGCTGCCCACTCTCACCCATGTACAGAAACACAAAGATGTGGCTGGGTCTCCATTAGAGTGAGTCATAACATGAAAAACTCAGTCTTGGACATGGCACACTTTTTTTTTTTTTGTATCAAATGTGCAACAGAAAATGACATAAATCTGTACATGAAATAGAAAATCCCTTTATTGGTAGATTTTTCAGTTTCCCGTATGGGTACGTTAACATAAAACATATGGAGTCAATATAAGATACATATATGGCATGATTTTTTGATACACAGCAGAAGGGATCTTATTGGATTTTACAAGTAACTAATTTGCTGGGCATTGCCCTGCATTAGTTTAATCTGGAACATGTTCGTTCCCTATGGAAAATGTTACTGAACACCCTGCCGATGCTTCACATTTAATTTAAATATTGGCATTAAGCATAGCAGTAAACTGAAGCTGCAATTACCATCTGGGGCTTTGCTACTTCAAAATGTCCTTTGAGGTCAAGTGCAGAAATTGTGATTAGAGAAATAAAATGTACAAGCAGTAACAGAAGCATCAGTGATCCAAATAAAATGTACAATCACTTTTAAAATACGAAAGCCCTAATTTCTTCTCTACTCAGATGTAAATGTAATAAACGTTATCAGTAAATGCTGCTATAAATATGAATAATGTTTTTAGATTTGCTAAAGCCTAGCTTTGTAATAAGTGTCATTTTATGTACTGCTCCTAAATGACCTGAAATTCCAATTTAATAAGTAAATGTGCTCAGACCATAAAACATTTGCCTAGCTTATAAAAAAACATAATGCAGTATTAGTTTTTGCATTAGTTAGGATAGGAATGTAATAGGAACAAAGGATTTTGAGATACACAGAGGCTATACGTTATATCGTAGACCCAATAAAATGAAGGGGATCATTGGAATAAACATCGGAAGATTGTAGCTACCAGTAGCGGAAATGTCTATTGTTCTTGGGTTGAAAAGTATTATGATAAGCTATTTCTCAGGTTTTCACATGCAGTAGGAGTGCATCTTTTCTTGGTTGGGCTGCAATTACTTTGTTTAGGTTTTTATTGTTTCTCAATGAATAGTCAAAACTAATAGAAAAGGATCAAGCTTACAGTAAAACAGCAGCTTATTTAAATTTACAGCAGCAAATTAACATTGGCATATTCCAAATACTAACATTACCATGGGCTGATCATCTGTTTTTTGTTGCCATGATACATTGGTTTCCTTAATTCTATTCATTAACCACTTTCCTACTTGGCACTTTCACCCCCTTCCTGCCCAAGCCAGTTCTAAGCTTTCAGTGCTGTCGCACTTTGAATGACAATTGCGTGGTCTTGCAACATTGCACCCAAACAAAATGTTTATAATTTTTTTTTTTTAGACAGATAGAGCTTTATTTTGGTGGTATTTAATCACCACTTGTTTTTTTTTTTTTTTGCTAACAAAAAACAAAAAAAGTTTTTCTTTGTTTCTGTTATAAAATGTTGTAAATAACTAATTTTTCTCCTTCATTGATGTGCGCTGATGAGGTGGCACTATTATGCTGCACTGATGAGGCAACACTGATGGGCACTGATAGGCAGTAATGTTAAACGATACTGATAGGCTTCACTGATGGGTGGCACTGAGTGGCACTGACAGGCATCACTGATGGGCACTGAATGGCAGCACTGATGGACACTGATTGACAGCACTGGTGACAGGTTGTCAGCACTGGTGGGCACAGATTGGGGCTACACTGATAATCAGGACACTGATTGTCAGTGCAGATAACCCCTATATGGATTTGCCATTTTTATTCTCTCCTCTCCTCACATGCTGTCAGCGTGAGGGGAGGATTGCCAATAACCAGCAAATCCTGTTTACATCCGTGATCAGCTGTGATTGGACGCAGTTGATCATGTGGCAGTGATTGGATCTTTTCCCCGATGTGTGATCATCTGCGTCCGATGATAAGATGATCATATCACTGCCGATAAGCGCCGCAGAGGGCGCGCAGGCAGCGCAAGCACAGAAGGACGTCATATAACGGCCTCATGGCAAAATACAGCCACGCTGTAGCCAACAGTTGGCTATTGCACGGTCGCGAAGGGGCAAAGTGCATAATAAAAATAAATAAAAACTTGACACAATGAGATATGCAACAGCCCTTGTTTCTCAGAAACAAGGTATCAACGTTAAAGGGAGCATGCACACTGGGCTTAAACTCTTAAATGCTGTTTCTACGCGAGTTTTGCCTTCTGCCTGTAGAAGCAGTTCAATGTTATCCTATGTGTCCATGCACATTAGGATGTTTTGAAGCATGTTTTCAGCTCAGCATTTACAGGCTTTTTTTTCTGATAAAAATTTTAAACCCAGTGTACATGGACCCTTAAAAGAGAAGTTCAGGATTTAAGAAAACAAATATACTCACCTAGGTGGATGCAGCTTCAATCCAATGCTGCTTCTGTCTACCCACCGCCTATACAGAGAACCGAGCAATTAAACACCACTGATCATTCAGTTCTCCCCCTCCGCTCTGAGAAGAGCGCTGTAGTCAGAGGCTCCCTGCACTCCCCTCCAGCTCTCACTGGAGCACTGGACTGTGGAGGGGGTGGGAGGGGCTGGCTCATCCTCTCTGTGGATCGCTGAGAGGCTGAGCCAGGTGCCGGTCCAGGCTTCTGGGCAGATACCGACCATATGGTTGGGATCTTTACCGAGCCTGGACCATCTGAGTGACATCAGAGTGCAGAACAAACTGTACTCCTGTGATATACAGGTGTATAGAAGAAGTATGGCTAAAAAAGCCTAGGCCATACTTCTCCTTTTAAGCTTTCTGAAATGTGATAGCTTAAATTATATCTAGAGCTAAAAGGATAGACTGAAAATCCAAACTTTTGAGTTGTCACCAAAACAGCAATAGAGGGGAAATTTTCCCATAAGGGCATTTTTTTCAGTGACAGCTTTTAAGAGGGATTGTCTTTCACTTTGGAGAGATTTTCTATGTTATGCTTATTCTGTCAAATATGAAAAAAGTTTTTTAAAAAAAACAAAACAAAACAAAAAACAAACATGTTATACTTACCTCCTCTGTGCAGTTGGTTTTGCACAGAGTGGCACCGAACCTGCTCTCCCTGGGGGCACTCGTGCGGGCGTGCTCCTATATCCCGCTGCTGCGTCTATTGACACAGACAGCAGGACTCGGCCACACCTTACGTCATTGGATTGCAATCTGACTTTGATTCAGTTTTCAGTGTGATAATGTAGACCAACTTGGATGCAACTTTTATGCAATTTTGATAAGGTCTGCGTTTTCTATGGAGCCCAAATCGCACTGGAATAACACCAAAGTAAGTACAGGAATATTTTCCAAAATCGCACTGTGCTGAGTCACATTGATGTGAATGGGTACTGTTGTGTGTGCGATTTCCATAGTCATACGATGGAAACATTCATGTCGCATCAATCTCACTAGTGTGAACGGAGCCTAACATCAAATTCAGGCTGGAAATGTGAATGTACTGGAGATTTTCATAAAGGCCGATGTGCATCCTGTGTACAGTCATATTTCAATAAAACATAAAAGTTTTCTGTAATTTAAAATATGGCTATCCGGTCCAGGCATTTGGTGATCTCCGATACCAGTGCTGATAGAAAATACTGTACACAGAATGAGTTAAATCTAAGAGGCAGCTTGCTGTGTGATTTCTTACATATTTGCCTTTGTAACATTTTTTTTCTTTTTTTTTTTTTGTGACTAAATTACTGTTCTTTTTTGCATTCATAGCAATCATTTTCCACTAGGTAAAATTGTGACAAGCAATTACTTTACTAAAATCTTTTCTATTTGTTTTAATAATTATATGCTTGTGAGGCTGTTTTTGTTTATCAAGCTCGTGTGTATTGATGCAGGAAACAGAGAAAAGAGTTTATTAAGAAAAAATCCACATTAAAAATAATTTACTTTTAAAATATTGTGTCCTGAAATATGAATGATGCAGAATACAGTAAACCCACCTGTTTTAGGAAGAGGAACTTGTGTATTGATTCGTAGAGCCCTGGATAACCAAATAGGGTTGCCACCTGTCCAGGATTCACCCGGACAGTCTGGGCTTTGAAAACTGTGTCCGTGTTTCAGGTGGACTGAAACATGTACACATTATTGAGACCGGGCTATGGCTCCCTGAGTAACCAAGAGAGTCAATCACAAATCTGTTGCTGTTCGGGAGCTGTGGGCGGCTTCCTGGGGGCAGGGTGCTGATGCCAGCAAGAGCATTGTGGCCACACCCAATATTTGCTTCAGAACATTATGCGCATCGCATTACCACTCTCCTTGGGGAACCCAAAGGTGTCCCAGACTCAGTAGTGTATTTAGGTTTTGTGCTGCCCTAGGTCTGACTAAACTTGTGTACCCCCTAATTTAAATATGACACACCCCTTCCTGTCAAGGCCACAACCCTTGCTGTTTAAGACCTGCCCTGAAATTTTCGAGTGGGAACACTAGTTCTGAGGGGCCGGGGGGGGGCAATGGAGATTTCCTCTCACTTCCTGTTTGGCTATGGGGCAGAATGTGAAGGGAAATCTCTGTAATGGGACAGGGATGGTAAAAAATAAACTGACAGGGGCTATAACCGCCCCTTATTCTATCCAAAATGAAAAAAAAATGTGTTGCCTATAGTTCTACTTTAAGCACAAATTTCTGATAATTTTATGGAGAGGACTAAGACGATATTACCATGCCAATAGTGCAGAAGAAAACATAGCACAGTGAGGAAGGTTTTTGGTCCAGGATGATAGGACAGTCAAAATTAGAAGCGGCGCCCCCCCCAGTTGCGGAATGCCGGTCGCCCGCATACTGGAAGCAGTGCAGCTGCTTTATGGGGGCGCTAGACTAATTTGTCTCTCAGCCCAGTCCACCCCATAAGACTGGAGCTACACTAACAGTATAGCGCAAGCCGGCAGGGACTCTTTCTGTGCTGCCCCCCTGCAAAGTGCCTTGTCAGCCTAGGCCAGGATACAGCGTTGCCCAAGCTGCTAAAGTTTTCGGGTTTGGCTTTAAGAAAACCCTGTATTCACACCCTCTGATAAAACACTAACAGTATAAAGTTGCAGGGTGGGTTCTTCCTTTTGCGCATGACTGTTACCGATAGTAGGTTTTGTCATGGTCGAAGTTACACAAGATTTGTGGCTTTCTGGATAGGACAATCAGGTTATTTTTCGATATGTAACAGGGTGTTAGAGCCCATTGACATTCCTTTGGTGAAATCTCTGTGTAGTTCCTGTTGGTACCACTAGATGTCCCCATATGTACTTATTTAATGTATATAGCAGGGATATGCAATTAGCGGACCTCCAGCTGTTGCTGAACTACAAGTCCCATGAGACATAGCAAGACTTTGACAGCCACAAGCATGACACCCAGAGGCAGAGGCATGATGGGACTTATAGTTTTGCAACAGCTGGAGGTCCGCTAATTGCATATCCCTGCTGTAGAGGATCCTTTCAAGGGAGGTCCCACCCTCTTTTTGCTGGTAGTAGGGGGAGCCCAGTCTAAGACAATTTGTGTGGGCTACTTTGCCCATCTTGAGGAGGTGTGTTAGATACTGAACTCTTGCAAGCTTTTGCTGACCGTTTTGGATGCAGATGTGATATAACAGTTCCCAACCAGCATTACAGGAGCTGTGGAAGAATAGATTCAAGTTCTAATGCCCCGTACACACGAGAGGGATTAAGTCTGACAGACCTCCAAAGGAGTTCCGCCGGAGTTCCGACGGAGTTCTGGCGGACTTTTCGACCGAACGGACTTGACCACACACCATCACACCAAACTCCGACGGAGTCGAACGTGATGACGTACGACTGGATTCGACGTAGGAAGTTCATAGACAGTAGCCAATAGCTGCCCTAGCGTCGGTTTTAGTCCGTCGGAGTAGCACACACACGAGCGAATTTTTCGAAGGGGACCGGGTCCGGCGGAGTTCCGTCGGGAAAATTTAAAGCATGCTTCATTTCTAAAGTCCGTCAGACTTTAGCGAAGCTAAAGTCCGTTGCAGCCCACACACGATCGAATAGTCTGACGGACTCAGTCCGTCAGACTTTGGATGTCGAAAAGTCCGCTCGTGTGTACGGGGCATTATGGTGGCTAGTGATGGCCGAACGGTTCGCCCGGCGGTCGTTTCGCGGCGAATTTCCGACATTCGCGGTCCGCACGTTCGAACGCCTTTTTCCGTCGTTCGCCGCGGCGGACTTACGTGTTTAATGTATACAAGAACTTTAACCTTTGGTGACACGTTTATCATGTGATACAGGACAGCCAATTGAGACATGACAGCACATGGACACTTGTACATTCCCCCTAACCTATAAATACACCCGATCCGGTGGCCATTTTACATTCTTTCTTCTGTTAAGATAGGGACAGGTTCCTGTGTGGAGTAGGGAGAGATAAACCACTAGCTATTTGGTACACAAAAGTTCTTTTCAGGACTGGTATAGGTGTTAGGTGTTGATAGGTTTGCTGTGCTGCTGATTCTTGCAGCAGCCTGAGTGTCTTTTGTTAGTTTAGAGAAAGGGAAAGGACGGTGTATGCTACAGGGACAGCCAGATTAGTCTTTCATCATCATCATCATCATCATCATCATTAGCTGTTACTATCAAGGTCCACAAAAGAGCTGTTCCAGTAACCACTAATCGTTCTCTTTTTTTGCCAATTTGTATAGGGACAGGAAGGAAGCAGTGTTGTCAGGCAGTGAGGGTAATTTTAAAGACTTGCTGTTATTATTAGTTCCACAAAGGTTCTTTTCAGGACTGGTATCAGTGGTACAGTAATAGGCTTGTACATGTATAATATTCTTTCTTCCAAATATAGAAAGGATATTATACTTGACTGCTGCCCTTCTGCTGCAGTCTGCTAAACATTCACAACTCACTTGTTCCACAAAAGTTCTTATAAGGACTGGTAACTTGGTATAGGGTGCTACGGTACATAGGCTTGAGTGCGGTACAGTCTGCTGTTCTGTAAGGACCGCTATCGGTCCACAATAGATAGGGTTGACGTGCACCACTGCTGACCGCTGCCCTATACTGCAGCAGTCCTTCAGCGGTATAGGGACTGACGTACAGTCTGCTAATCACTAACACACAACCTGCTTGTTCCACAAAAGTTCTTATAAGGACTGGTAACTTGGTATAGGGTGCTACGGTACATAGGCTTGAGTGCGGTACAGTCTGCTGTTCTGTAAGGACCGCTATCGGTCCACAATAGATAGGGTTGACGTGCACCACTGCTGACCGCTGCCCTATACTGCAGCAGTCCTTCAGCGGTATAGGGACTGACGTACAGTCTGCTAAACACTAATACACAACCTGCTTGGTCCACAAAAGTTCTTATAAGGACTGGTAACTTGGTATAGGGTGCTACGGTACATAGGCTTGAGTGCGGTACAGTCTGCTGTTCTGTAAGGACCGCTATCGGTCCACAATAGATAGGGTTGACGTGCACCACTGCTGACCGCTGCCCTATACTGCAGCAGTCCTTCAGCGGTATAGGGACTGACGTACAGTCTGCTAAACACTAATACACAACCTGCTTGGTCCACAAAAGTTCTTATAAGGACTGGTAACTTGGTATAGGGTGCTACGGTACATAGGCTTGAGTGCGGTACAGTCTGCTGTTCTGTAAGGACCGCTATCGGTCCACAATAGATAGGGTTGACGTGCACCACTGCTGACCGCTCACCTATACTGCAGCAGTCCTTCAGCGGTATAGGGACTGACGTACAGTCTGCTAAACACTAATACACAACCTGCTTGGTCCACAAAAGTTCTTATAAGGACTGGTAACTTGGTATAGGGTGCTACGGTACATAGGCTTGAGTGCGGTACAGTCTGCTGTTCTGTAAGGACCGCTATCGGTCCACAATAGATAGGGTTGACGTGCACCACTGCTGACCGCTCACCTATACTGCAGCAGTCCTTCAGCGGTATAGGGACTGACGTACAGTCTGCTAATCACTAACACACAACCTGCTTGTTCCACAAAAGTTCTTATAAGGACTGGTAACTTGGTATAGGGTGCTACGGTACATAGGCTTGAGTGCGGTACAGTCTGCTGTTCTGTAAGGACCGCTATCGGTCCACAATAGATAGGGTTGACGTGCACCACTGCTGACCGCTGCCCTATACTGCAGCAGTCCTTCAGCGGTATAGGGACTGACGTACAGTCTGCTAAACACTAACACACAACCTGCTTGGTCCACAAAAGTTCTTATAAGGACTGGTAACTTGGTATAGGGTGCTACGGTACATAGGCTTGAGTGCGGTACAGTCTGCTGTTCTGTAAGGACCGCTATCGGTCCACAATAGATAGGGTTGACGTGCACCACTGCTGACCGCTGCCCTATACTGCAGCAGTCCTTCAGCGGTATAGGGACTGACGTACAGTCTGCTAAACACTAATACACAACCTGCTTGGTCCACAAAAGTTCTTATAAGGACTGGTAACTTGGTATAGGGTGCTACGGTACATAGGCTTGAGTGCGGTACAGTCTGCTGTTCTGTAAGGACCGCTATCGGTCCACAATAGATAGGGTTGACGTGCACCACTGCTGACCGCTGCCCTATACTGCAGCAGTCCTTCAGCGGTATAGGGACTGACGTACAGTCTGCTAAACACTAATACACAACCTGCTTGGTCCACAAAAGTTCTTATAAGGACTGGTAACTTGGTATAGGGTGCTACGGTACATAGGCTTGAGTGCGGTACAGTCTGCTGTTCTGTAAGGACCGCTATCGGTCCACAATAGATAGGGTTGACGTGCACCACTGCTGACCGCTGCCCTATACTGCAGCAGTCCTTCAGCGGTATAGGGACTGACGTACAGTCTGCTAAACACTAATACACAACCTGCTTGGTCCACAAAAGTTCTTATAAGGACTGGTAACTTGGTATAGGGTGCTACGGTACATAGGCTTGAGTGCGGTACAGTCTGCTGTTCTGTAAGGACCGCTATCGGTCCACAATAGATAGGGTTGACGTGCACCACTGCTGACCGCTCACCTATACTGCAGCAGTCCTTCAGCGGTATAGGGACTGACGTACAGTCTGCTAATCACTAACACACAACCTGCTTGTTCCACAAAAGTTCTTATAAGGACTGGTAACTTGGTATAGGGTGCTACGGTACATAGGCTTGAGTGCGGTACAGTCTGCTGTTCTGTAAGGACCGCTATCGGTCCACAATAGATAGGGTTGACGTGCACCACTGCTGACCGCTGCCCTATACTGCAGCAGTCCTTCAGCGGTATAGGGACTGACGTACAGTCTGCTAAACACTAACACACAACCTGCTTGGTCCACAAAAGTTCTTATAAGGACTGGTAACTTGGTATAGGGTGCTACGGTACATAGGCTTGAGTGCGGTACAGTCTGCTGTTCTGTAAGGACCGCTATCGGTCCACAATAGATAGGGTTGACGTGCACCACTGCTGACCGCTGCCCTATACTGCAGCAGTCCTTCAGCGGTATAGGGACTGACGTACAGTCTGCTAAACACTAATACACAACCTGCTTGGTCCACAAAAGTTCTTATAAGGACTGGTAACTTGGTATAGGGTGCTACGGTACATAGGCTTGAGTGCGGTACAGTCTGCTGTTCTGTAAGGACCGCTATCGGTCCACAATAGATAGGGTTGACGTGCACCACTGCTGACCGCTCACCTATACTGCAGCAGTCCTTCAGCGGTATAGGGACTGACGTACAGTCTGCTAATCACTAACACACAACCTGCTTGTTCCACAAAAGTTCTTATAAGGACTGGTAACTTGGTATAGGGTGCTACGGTACATAGGCTTGAGTGCGGTACAGTCTGCTGTTCTGTAAGGACCGCTATCGGTCCACAATAGATAGGGTTGACGTGCACCACTGCTGACCGCTGCCCTATACTGCAGCAGTCCTTCAGCGGTATAGGGACTGACGTACAGTCTGCTAAACACTAATACACAACCTGCTTGGTCCACAAAAGTTCTTATAAGGACTGGTAACTTGGTATAGGGTGCTACGGTACATAGGCTTGAGTGCGGTACAGTCTGCTGTTCTGTAAGGACCGCTATCGGTCCACAATAGATAGGGTTGACGTGCACCACTGCTGACCGCTCACCTATACTGCAGCAGTCCTTCAGCGGTATAGGGACTGACGTACAGTCTGCTAATCACTAACACACAACCTGCTTGTTCCACAAAAGTTCTTATAAGGACTGGTAACTTGGTATAGGGTGCTACGGTACATAGGCTTGAGTGCGGTACAGTCTGCTGTTCTGTAAGGACCGCTATCGGTCCACAATAGATAGGGTTGACGTGCACCACTGCTGACCGCTGCCCTATACTGCAGCAGTCCTTCAGCGGTATAGGGACTGACGTACAGTCTGCTAAACACTAATACACAACCTGCTTGGTCCACAAAAGTTCTTATAAGGACTGGTAACTTGGTATAGGGTGCTACGGTACATAGGCTTGAGTGCGGTACAGTCTGCTGTTCTGTAAGGACCGCTATCGGTCCACAATAGATAGGGTTGACGTGCACCACTGCTGACCGCTGCCCTATACTGCAGCAGTCCTTCAGCGGTATAGGGACTGACGTACAGTCTGCTAAACACTAATACACAACCTGCTTGGTCCACAAAAGTTCTTATAAGGACTGGTAACTTGGTATAGGGTGCTACGGTACATAGGCTTGAGTGCGGTACAGTCTGCTGTTCTGTAAGGACCGCTATAGGTCCACAATAGATAGGGTTGACGTGCACCACTGCTGACCGCTCACCTATACTGCAGCAGTCCTTCAGCGGTATAGGGACTAAGAGTTTTGTCACAGGGTCATTTAAAAAATGACATGCAGAGGAAGAGGCAGGCCCTTCCGCAGGGGTGGTAGGGGTAGGGCAGGAGCAACAGGCTTGAGCCAAAGTGGGAAGTTGCAGAAGGTGCGTTCAATTACTTTAAAGGATGCACCAGACTTGGTTGAGTGGCTCGCTCAGCCTTACTCTTCTGCACCCTCCTCATCCTCTCGATCTGCACCCTCTTCTTCACTCTCTGCTATGTGCACCCCCAAAGACACTACCACCAACAACACGACCACCACCACCACCACCACATACCTTCCGCTTGAGTCACTGGAATTATTTTCCGATCCATATCAAGAGGACATTTCTGATGCGCAGCCACTCTTGGTATTGGATCAGGAAGAGGAGGTAGCAACAAGCGCTACTCAGCAGTCTGACGCCAGTACCCAGATCAGCCCAAGGAGGAGGTTGGTCCCCGGTGTTGCTGCCTACTCTACTTATAGCGGTGGGGAAGGTGACGTTGATGATGACGTGTCTAGTGATGTCACGTGGGTGCCCACAAGAGAGGAAGAGGAGGGGAGTTCAGAGGGAGATATGGACCAGCAGATAGGGAGGAGAAGCAGCAATGACTTACATTGCACAGCAGGGACAAAGCAGACTGCAAATGTATCAGGAGCGAGTCATCGACCATGTACGGTCACATCTGGCGCTCCCAGGACACCGGCACATGGCTCCGCAGTGTGGGCTTTTTTTAACGTGTCCGCTGCTGACAATAGCGTTGCCATCTGCAATCTTTGCAGTCAACGCGTTAGTCGCGGTAAGCCCAATACTCACCTAGGGACGACCGCCTTAAGAAGGCACATGAGCAGCCATCACCGAGCCCAGTGGGAGCAACGGAACACACAAAGCCACACTGCAGGCTCTCACCGTCCAGCCTCGTCTTCTACTTCTCCTTCTCCTCTCTCCTCACAATTGTCCTCCACTCCACCTTCCATCACGCCAAGCTCACATTTTTCTGCAAAAAGGCAGGCTTCCGTGGGCCTAATGTTTGAGCGTAAAAAAATGATGACGCCGGATAACCCTCTTGCCCAACGGTTGGCGGCTGGCTTGTCAGAACTCATAGCCCGCCAACTACTGCCATATAAACTGGTGGACTCGGAGGCCTTTCGCAAATTTGTGGCCATTGGAACACCACAATGGAAGGTCCCAGGAAGGAAGTATTTCTCAGAGAAGGGCATCCCAGAGCTATATGGCCATGTTCAGCGGCAAGTGAATGTATCTCTGGCACACAGTGTCGGTGCCAAGATACATCTGACCACAGACACGTGGTCTAGCAAACACGGGCAGGGAAGGTATATCAGTTTTACTGCCCACTGGGTGAACCTTCTGACGGCCGTCAAGCATGTAACCCGTGGCACCCGTGTAGATTTGGTTTTACCGCCACGGATTGCATGCAGGCCTGACTCTTCTTCTCCTCCTCCTACTCCATCCTCCTCCCTCTCCTCCTCAGCTGCCTCCTCCTTTTCCGCTGCTAGCGTCTCTTCCACTGCACCGCCCAAGCTCCCCAGAACCTATTCCACATGCCAGGTGAGACGTTGCCATGCCGTGCTGCGTCTGTTGTGCCTGGAAGCAAAGAGCCACACTGGCCCGGCACTCCTTTCAGCTTTGCGTTCACAGGCAGATGAGTGGCTAACACCGCTCAATTTGACAGTTGGTAAAGTGGTGTGTGACAACGGTGCCAATCTGCTTAGCGCATTGAAACAGGGCAAAATCACGCACGTGCCGTGCATGGCACACGTCTTAAACTTGGTCGTGCAGCGATTCCTTGTCAAATACCCTGGGGTCCAGGACATCTTGCGGCAGGCAAGGAAAATCTCGGCCCATTTCAGAAGATCTTACACGGCCATGGCTCGCCTTGCTGACATTCAGCGGCGACACCATCTGCCGGTCAGACGTCTTATTTGCGATTGCCCGACGCGATGGAACTCAACCTTCTATATGCTTGATAGGCTGCTCCAGCAGAAACGTGCAGTTAACGTCTACCTGTATGAACTCTGCGAAAGAAACGGT
This sequence comes from Lithobates pipiens, assembly GCF_037356315.1. Lineage (NCBI taxonomy): Eukaryota > Metazoa > Chordata > Amphibia > Anura > Ranidae > Lithobates > Lithobates pipiens. Next base: position 470,932,318 of record NW_027507764.1, read on the forward strand.
TCTGGGGAGCTGGGTTTTTTTTCACCGCGCCAGTGGCTGCTCATGCGCGACACATGCAGACTTCTGCGGCCATTTGAGGAGATCACCAAACTGGTCAGTCGCAGCCATGGCGCCATCAGTGACATGGTACCTTATGCCTTCTTTCTGGAGCGTGCATTGCGTCGTGTCATTGATCAGGCTGTGGAGGAGCAGGAGCGGGAAGATGAGGAAGTCGCAATGCTGGATGAATTCCCAGGGGGGGCTACTCTATCTGAGACAAGTCAACAACAGGAGTCTGATGAGGAGTCAGAGGAGGATGGTGCCGGGGCGGATGAGCAGGAGCAAGAAGAGCATGCTTTAAACCTTTCTGGGATCCCTGTTGTGCGAGGATGGGGAGAGGAGAATGAAGAGGACAACATTATCCTGGATGATGAGCAGGAGCCAGGCCACCACACCGCTTCCACTTTAGTGCAAATGGGGGCCTTCATGCTCCAGTGTTTTAATAGGGACCCCCGTATAAAAAGCATGAGGGTCAAGGACCAGTACTGGGTGGCAACGTACTTAGACCCCCGGTACAAACACAAAATGGCGGAAATGTTACCGCCGTCGCAGAGGGCTGTCAGAATGCAGCACTTCCAGGCCTTGCTTCGAGAAATGCTGCATTCTGCTTTTGCGTGCGCTGGCAGAGGAGCAATTCCCACTCCCAGAGAAGGATTTGCGGGTACCAATCCAACAGCGCCTGCAAGAAGAGGCCGGTTTGAAGATGTGTTGGTGACTTCGGATATGAGGTCATTCTTTCAGCCGACCCATCGACAGGTGTCATCCGGATCCAGCATCAGGGAACGCCTAGACCGTCAGGTGTCCGACTACATTGGGTTAACGGCCGATGTGGACGCTCTGAGGAGTGATGAACCCCTAGACTACTGGGTGGGCAGGCTTGACCTCTGGCCAGAGCTTGCCCAATTTGCAATCGAACTGTTGGCTTGCCCCTCATCCAGTGTCCTGTCCGAAAGGACGTTCAGCGCAGCAGGGGGGATTGTGACCGATAAGCGTACTCGCCTAGCTCACCACAGTGTTAACTACCTCACATTTCTAAAAATGAATGAGGCATGGATCTCGGAGGAATTCAACACATGTGATCAGTAGACCATGTATATGTCTATAAACAATTTTTGGAATCAAGCACACAGACCTTCTTAATTCATTTGGCTCACTTCCCTGACCCAAAAAAGCACACCGTACTATATGCCCCTACCCTCCTCTTTGAAGAGGTTGAGCGGTGTCATATTTCTACTGGGGCTGCTTATTATGAGGGGTTCCCACCATCCCTGTGCTGTGCTGACTTCCTCCTGGGTGTTCTTATTATGAGGGGCTCCCACCATCCCTGTGCTGTGCTGACTTCCTCCTGGGGGTTCTTATTATGAGGGGATCACACCATCCCTGTGCTGTGCTGACTTCCTCCTGGGGCTGCTTACGGTGCTGCTGTCAGCGCTGTATGTCACGGAGCTGCTGTCAGCGCTGTATGTCACGGAGCTGCTGTCAGCGCTGTATGTCACGGAGCTGCTGTCAGCGCTGTATGTCACGGAGCTGCTGTCAGCGCTGTATGTCACGGAGCTGCTGTCAGCGCTGTATGTCACGGAGCTGCTGTCAGCGCTGTATGTCACGGAGCTGCTGTCAGCGCTGTATGTCACGGAGCTGCTGTCAGCGCTGTATGTCACGGAGCTGCTGTCAGCGCTGTATGTCACGGAGCTGCTGTCAGCGCTGTATGTCACGGTGCTGCTGTCAGCGCTGTATGTCACGGAGCTGCTGTCAGCGCTGTATGTCACGGAGCTGCTGTCAGTGCTGTATGTCACGGAGCTGCTGTCAGCGCTGTATGTCACGGAGCTGCTGTCAGCGCTGTATGTCACGGAGCTGCTGTCAGCGCTGTATGTCACGGTGCTGCTGTCAGCGCTGTATGTCACGGAGCTGCTGTCAGCGCTGTATGTCACGGAGCTGCTGTCAGCGCTGTATGTCACGGAGCTGCTGTCAGCGCTGTATGTCACGGAGCTGCTGTCAGCGCTGTATGTCACGGAGCTGCTGTCAGCGCTGTATGTCACGGTGCTGATGTCAGTGCTCTGTATTACGGTGCTGCTGTCAGTGCTCTGTATCTCCTGCACCCTCTTGTTTGCCTACCCTGGTCCCTGACCTTCCCTCTCCTCCATTGCCTTCATTAGCTCCATAGTCCTGAATTGTCAGAACAATTTCCCAAATAAAAAAAAAATGCTTGTAGTTATCGATCCCAAATTCACCTCATACATGTATTATGCTATTGTCCAGGTGGTGGGACTACGTGCTACCCCCTAATAATTACCCCGTGGCCGCAAATTCGACCTAAAGGTTTGCGAAATTCGCCTCCCATTGAAGTCAATGGAGCCCGCGGCGAACGGTCGTTTTCGCGAACGTTTGTGTCCGTTCGCGTTTCGCGTTCGCGAAACGTCCCGTCGGAAGTTCGTCCATCACTAATGGTGGCACTGCAGGAAGCCAGAATGTAAAGTTTAGAAGACTAATCATTTGGGGGTATACTTCACACTGGGGGTGGGAAAAGAGGAGGAAAGTTTCTTCAGCAGAGTAACTGAGGGATCTCAATTAAAATGGTACTAAACATACCGTGTTTAATTGCCATAATCCCTTCTAATTGTGTACATAGATCATGCCCCTGTATTTAATTTTAAATAAAAAAATCATCTGAGTACCTAATTTCATCATTGCTGTTCAGAGGTCACATGACATTTCCCAGGTCTTTCCTGTCCTCAGGGAAAGTTCTGAGTTTCAGAGTTTCTACTACTCTGATGATGCATGAATCTGTGTCTGCAGAGCGCTGCTTGGTGCTGTACCGGTCACTTGACATACAAAAAAAAAAAGGAGGATTAAAATAAATAATAGCAACAAAGTGTTTAAAGCTTCATATATATCTATATTTCAAACCAAATGTTTATTATTATTGCAGCGCTACCCCTGCAGGAGCCGTGTGATATTTGTGCCCAGATCCCCCACTGATTAATCCGCAGCCAGTCACAGGGTGTTTTCACACAGCCAGGTGCACACACTCTTCCGCTTGTTGTCTCCAATAACCAGTCTAGGGGATGTGTTTTTTTGTTTTCTTTGGAGAACTTGGATAGGATAAGGAATTTAGTAGGATACTCCAAATTAACTATTGACATGCGAGGACAGCTCTCTAGTAGAACTATGCAGCAGGCTGTACAGAATAAAGCAAAGTTCATTTGTAGCAGAAGGAATTTAATGGACCTTGCTTCTTTAACCACTTGACCACTGGGCACTTAAACCCCCTTCCTAGCCAGACCAATTTTCAGCTTTTGGTCCTCTCACATTTTGAATGACAATTACTCAGTCATGCAACACTGTACACAAATGTTTGAATGAAAATGAAATGTTTGTCCTTTTTTTCACAAAAATAGAGCTTTCTTTTGGTGGTATTTAATCACCGCTGGATTTTTTATTTTTTGCGCTATAAATCAAAAAATTTGGTAAAAAAAAAAATTATTTGTTTCTGTTAAATTTATTGCAGAGTATTGGCAAGTATTGGCAGAGTATTGGCGAGTATTGGCAGAGTACTGCAGAGTATTTCAGTGTTGCAGAGTATTGGTAGAGTATTGTACAGTGTTGCAGAGTATTGCACAGTGTTGCAGAGTATTGGCACAGTATGGGCAGCAGAGTACTGCAGTGTATTGTCACTGCACAGCACTGTGGGCACTACACATCCAGGCTACAGCGCTGCTGCCCTCTCTCCCCCTCTCCCCTTGCACTGTACTGATCGGTACAGAGAGGGGGGAGAAACCAGTCATGATATGACGCTGTTTTTTTTCTAAAAGTGATAGCTCCGACATTTGACCTTTTTTACATGGTAAACGGTCGCTACCAGCGGCCATTTACCCGCGATCCGTGATGCGCCAGGTGTTCCGAATCCTACGGTCATGGATGTTTACGGGAGCACACCCCAGGGGGTGCACAAGAGCAAGGTTCTGGGAGGACGTCCATGGATGCCCTCCCAGAATAAGCCGACCGTGCTGTAGCCGTTTTTGTATGGCCCGGCCAGCATGTGGTTAAGACACTAGCACCAAGAGGGGGATTTTTGCAAAACCAGTCTCTAGGATCCCTTTACGGGGTCTGTACTCACAAGGCCCTGGCTGCAGGTCACTTTCCTTTGTGATACCAGACAGGATCCCTGGACATCCTCCCTGAGTTTGCTTTTAGGAGAACCATGGGTTTCAGCTTCAATATTTCATGCCCTCAGGTTGCCCACCTGAGGCCGCATGGCAGCCTGTGCTGAGGAGGGACAGCAGGCCCCCTTCCCCATCTGGACCTCTCTCTGTAGAGTAAGAACCAGAGCCCGTGTGCTCATCAAATATAAATACAGGTGCACAGCATGCTTAGGGTCACCTCCCTTTCCCATTGGCTAGGGCTGTAAGGATATTCATGCTCTCATCTACATGGTTTCCACCCACTGTCTATCACCTCCCCTTGCTGCTCGACCAGTGTGAAATGTCAAGACAGCATGAGCAGCACCAGAGCACACTAGGCAACAATCACAGCCTTCGTTTAGCAGACAACACATACATTTACATACTCTCTCTATGTTAGGCAGAGAAACCCCCCAAAAATATATAGTACACTCACTCTAGCACCTATATTATTATTTTATTTTTTGAAATAACATGGTGTAAGTGGAGTTTAAGTTGGCTAACAACAGCTTTCACCTTTTTTCACACTGTAAAAGTATCTTGAGGAGGCTCTGCCAATCACAGGCTGTGTCATGCCCCTCCAGCCTGTGTCTATGGTGTGTATGTGTTAGGACACCCCCATAGTGTTTAGCAATAGGAAAACATGGAGGATGAAGGAGAGAGGGATGTGTAATTTTCCATGAATCATCCTCATCCTGTGGAAAATGTTGCATTTCATTTGGAAATGAAGGTCTCAGCATCTGGAGGAAGAGGGGAGAGGCACAAAATCCAAGTTGCATGAGGTCCAGTGTGAAGTTTCCACAGTCAGTGATGATTTTGGGAGCCATGTCATCTGCTGGTGTTGGTCCACTGTGTTTTATCAAGTCCAAAGTCAGCGCAGCCCTCTACCAGGAAATTCTAGAGCACTTCATGCTTCCCTCTGCTGACCAGCTTTATGGAGATGCTGATTTCCTTTTCCGGCAGGACTTGGCACTTGCCCACACTGCCAAAAATACCAATACCTGGTTTAATGATCATGGTATCACTGTGCTTGATTGCCCAGCAAACTTGCCTGACCTAAACCTCATAGAGAATCTAGGAAGATGACATCAGACCCAACAATGCAGACGAGCGGAAGGCCGTTATCAAAGCAACCTAGGCTTCCATAACGCCAACATGCTGATCGCCTCCATGCCACGTCGCATTGATGCAGTAATTCAGGTAAAAGGAGCCCCAACCAAGTAGTGAGTGCATATTATACTGTACATCAGGGGTAGGCAACCTCGGCCCTCCAGCTGTGGTGAAACTGAAAATCCCATCATGCCTCAGCCTCTAGGAGTCATGCCTCTGTCAAGGTCTTGCACTGTCTCATGGGACTTGTAGTTTCACCACAGCTGGAGGGCCGAGTGCCTACCCCTGCTGTACAGGGACATACTTTTCAGAAATCCTATAATAAAAATCCTTTTTTTTTATTGGTCTTATGTAATATTTAAATTTTCTGAAATACTGAACTTTAGGTTTTCACTAGCCATAATCATCACAATTAAAAGAAAGAAATGCTCGAATGATATCACTCTGTGTGTAACACATCTACATAAACATTTTGAATATAATTACTGAAATAAATTAACTTTTGATGATATTCAAATTTTATGAGGTGCACCTGTATGTGACATGTGTAGGTGTTAAAGCCCACTCTTTTGTTGATGCACATATGTTATGTGAGTGTCAATCTATTACATTTTGCATTATGCATGCGTTGTGAAATCAGTGCAAGGCAAGAATTCCTAATAGTGGTGCCTTGTGTCACTCAAGACAGAAAGTGAGGAGTAATGTCCCCATTAGGGACACAAATAGCAATAAAGCACATATTGGAGGAATGGGGGTTGGTTGTAGCCTCTGTCAATTTTTACTGCTTTATGTACCACTGTAGGGAGAATTACTAGTGACTGATGTTAAGCATCTGCTGCCTGGTAGATCTGCTTGCCTTACAAGACTGGATAGACAGAATAACTAATCCTTTGTCAAGCAAAACCATTCGATGTACTTCAAATGTGTATTTTGCAGCTTGACTGGAGTTCAGCTCTAATGTGATGCAGTGGTGCAGGTTTTTCTTTTTCTCTTGTGTAACAAACTCATTCCCCAGAATATCTTTTGAAGAAACCGAATTTAAGCGAAAAGACCTTTTGGTAAAGTATTCAGAACCTGCATAAGTAATAGGATTTAAGCTGCTATATTAAAGTGCTAAATCAAAACACGCAGTTCCCTATTTCAGCAAAAGGCTGAGTCATATGCCATTATAAATGACGTGGTCAAAGCGTTAGTGGCAAATTAGAACTGCTCCCTGAACAGGTGGCAAAGGATTACTACCGGAAGCCTTAACTGTTCAGGCTTATTTAATAAAATATAGAGTCACAGCCGAACAATTCTCCTTATATATCAAATGCTGCAAGAAGCTTCTTCCTTTGCAGTAACAGGGCCTTTTCTTATTGTGAGCCATGCTAATAAATCTTCTCTTGAGGAGTGTCCTGGCAGGATGTGGCAAGTTTAAGGTCAACCATAGATAGTTTGAATCTCAGCAGGGACCAACCGAGATTCAAACCATCTATGAGCAGGCTGAATGCACACACGTTGATCCATTGATTGACTTGGATACAACCAGCATGTCGGATTTTCACCATGCCAGTGGCTATATCTGCTATTATTAGTCACTGTGTTCTCCCGGCAGAGATGGCTCGATCTGCCCGCCCCCCAAAGCTGGGAGAACACAATAGTTCTGGAGAAGGGACTCCCTCTTCAACACTGACTGTGTCGATGGGGAAATCTAGCGATTTTCCTTCCTGAGACTCGTGGTTGCAGGAAAGAAGTCACACCATCTGTGGCCTGCCGTAGACTTTTCGTCTCATTGTTTCCATCAACCATGTGTACTGCTAGTGTGGACGTTGGCAAAACCAACCTTTGCTTGGATCAATTATTTTATCAGAACATTTCTTATTTTATTGGTCTTAATCTGGCCAAGAGTATTATCACAATGTGTAAATTAGGTTATATGACATGAATATAAAGAATGTCAAACAGGACCCTCAACGACACATTATCTCAGATGTATACTCTATGATGTTCCCCAAATCACCTACCAAAGATGATGTTACATGTCTAACATGGGAAAGAGAACAAGCCAAAGACTTTACACAGGAGGACTGGCACAACATATACGCTCACATTCATAAAGGCTCCCTAAATGTTTCCGCACAAGAAAATGGGTACAAATTATACTCCAGGTGAACCCCAGATAGAATACACAAATTCCACCCTAGTCTCCCTCGACTATGTTGGAGATGTAATTCCGCTTACGGCTCTTTACTCCACATATGGTGGGAATGCCCCTTAATCCAACCTTACTGGAACGAAGTTCACTATCTCACCACACGGATCACAACATACACCTCAGACTTCACACCAGCCCAATATCTCTTGCACCATACGTCCATACCACAATCGGTATATAAAAAATCCCTCACCCTGCCCCTTATAAATGCAGTAAAACTCTGCATCCCCACTCATTGGCGATCTACCTCTCCCCCCCAGTATATCTGAATGGCTCCACAGAATAGGGAAAATAGTTGAAATGGAGGACCTAATTCATCAAACAAAAGATACAACAACCAAATTTCAGAAAACATGGTCATGTTGGCTACATTTTAAAGCAGAGGTCTCCAAACTACCGCCCTCTAGGTGGTCAGGAACTACGATTCCCATCATGCCTTGTCATGTCTGTGAATGTCAGAGTTTTACAATGCCTCATGGGACATGTAGTTCCACAACAGCTGGAGGACCGGAGTTTGGAGATCTCTGTTTTAAAGGATTGACTAAGTACACCAACATCATGTCCACTCCTGTGTAGCTTGACTTGGGGGACCTTATAAGTCACCTCTTAAATGCACCTTACACTAAACACTAAATTGCACTTAATAATAAAAATGCTATAAATCTATTCTCTATTTTGTAGACACTATAACTTTTGCACAAACCAATCAATATTCGCTTATTCCGATTTATTTATTTTTTTACCAAAAATATGTAGAAGAATACATATTGGCCTAAACTGAGAAAAAAATAGCTTTTTAAAAAAAAAAAATGGATATTTATTATAGAAAAAGGACAAAATAATGTGTTTTTTTTCAAAATTGTCGCTCCTTTTTTTTTATAGTGCAAAAATAAAAACCGCAGAGTTGATCAAATACCACCAAAACAAAGCTCTATTTGTGGGGAAAAAAGGACGTCAATTATGTTTGGGTGCAGTGTCGCATGACCATGCAATTGCCAGTTAAAACGACGCAGTGCCAAATCGCGCCGTCATTCAGCAGCCAAATCTTCCGGGGCTGAAGCAGTTAAAGCCTCTGACTCTAATCACGTGCTTCAAAAAAACACTCCCCCGCCATTGAAATCCATGTGTTCGGTGCCCTGAATATAGATTAGGGGACTGGACGCATGGAGAGGGGGGTGCCCTTGGACAGACCTGCCGTTGGTTCTGGGTCACATGCATACCTAGCCATTTCTCTGTGTTACATCTAAATAGTTTAATGAAACAAACACATCTCTTCCAGCATGGTAAGTCCATGCACACTGTGTTTGAAAAACACTGTTTCTACCGAAGTTTTGCATTTTTTTTCTCCTACCTGTATAAGCAGCTCAATGTTATCCTCTGCGTCCATGCACATTAGGGTGTTTGGAGGCATATTTCAAGAGGAGAGTTTAGAGGAAGAAAAACCCATCTCAGGTGTATTTGAGAGGAGTTTTCAGGCAGAAAAATGCTAGACGCTCCTACGCGCAGCTTTTAGGAGCATTCTGTGTTTTCACGTGTACATGGATTATGATGAAAAATGAGCAGAGGGTAACGTTTTAGGGGGAAAAAAAACAATTTTAAAAGCAAATGCTCATACACTCTTTTAAATTCTTGTCCAATTTGAGCTACTATGATCATTTTTTCTGCCAGAGGTTCTTTTTGCTCCTAGTGTGCATGGGCCCTATTAGCCAAGTCAAACCCTGAAAAACGCCACACCATAATCCCCCCTCCACCAAATGATTTGGACAAGTGCACAAAGCAAGGTCCATAAAGACATGGATTAGCGAGTTTTGGGTGGGGGAACTTGACTGCACCTCACCGTCCTGACCTAAACTTGATAGAACATGTGCGTGTAAAGGCAAACATCCCAACACTTAGTGTATGTAAATCAACTGTGTATTAAATAGCTTTCTACACAGAATTCCACTTAAAAGCCCAATTCCACATTGGGTACCTCCCTGTTTGTTTACCCTTTCCACCTTTATTTATTTTTTTCTTTGTATTTACATACCTTTTTGCTGAGGTCTTCTGTCTCGTCATGGGTCATTTTCTTCTTCTTCCTCTAGAGTAGAGAAAACCTGAATGCTACAGAGAACAGCTCTACATAATGATATCAGCGCCATTCCCTGCAGCATTCTTCTGTGAGCCCAGGCTGGCCTAATGTCATTTCCCCAGGGGGTGTGTCCGTGACGTCCTGGGCTAACAGGAAGTTATAATGTGCCCTTTGACCTGGAAGAGAACCAGTGCTGCATTACACAGCAATGGGACTGTGGAGGATGCAGGAGATACGGTAAATATAGGATTTTTTTTTTTTTACTTCAATTATGCAGGGCATTGGATTTATTTTATTTTTTTAAATTAAGCTGGAGTTGGGCTTTACGTATTGCATTGTGATTTATTTTTTATCTATACTAAAGCTAAACTTTTTATCTATACTAAAATCTGACATTTCTTTCTTGAATTGTTGGGACATAACAGGCTACCATTAGCTGTTTTATAATCCTGCTACTCAAGAGTTTTCAAATTGTTCTTTGCGTTTGTTTACTACCTCTGTTAAGAGAGACGGCTTCATGATTCCTGACACATCCCATCTTCAAGACATAAGCTTGAGTCAGCACTATTCCATCCTAATGTACTAAAGTGAAGCTAATCCAGTTGTATGCCAGATATTGTAAATGTCTTGCAAATTTGCTAAATAGATGCCAGATTATATTACTACTGATTTCCCATGTGTACATCAACGGTGTACAGAGGGAAGTGCCAAAGTGTCTGTCAAAATTTTGCAAGATTAGTATTTATTTCTTCATTAAAGTAGGCGTAAATGGATAGAAATGTTAAATATCTGTCATATACACCCAGGGTAGACAGCCGTTGTGTAGGCTAAATCAGTAATCCTAAAACAGCAGCCAGTTACATAAACAGGAAACAGCACAACAAAAGAAAGGGGTTACTAATAATCAATGTGGCATTGTGGATAAGCTTTAATGCTAACCGTCTTTACATCAGAAAAACACATTATTTATGGCATACGTTATTTTGCACGGAAGATCATCTAGTTAATTTTTTTGCTCAACATTATTCGCCCGCCTCATTCATGTGGACAAATACTTGAGTGTACCATGCAAGGCCGTGTTTTGCTGGCATTGGGATGCACAGATGTTGCAGGCATCCCTGTGCTGGTAGTCCCATAGACGTCTATTGGGACATGCGCCTGCTCGGACACCCGTGCAGGTGTAGGTGCACGGCCCCTAACGCACCCAGGGTGAGTTCAGGGACACACACCCACATGGATGTCATATTGGGACATAGCGGCAAGCAGCGTGCAGGCACGGCTACCAATAGATATCTATGGGATCCCAGTGCTGGCAAGACCTTACCACCCAACTTTTTGAGATGGGAACAAGAGACACCTATTAGCAAATGTATGTAGACATAGGACAAACCCCTGTCACGCCCCCTTAAAGGATAATTATACAAAAGAAATAGTTAAACCCACAAGTGCTTTTTTTACTACTACTTTTCCTTTATACTGGCTATTAAAGTTTACAAATGCAAACATTTAGAAATTGGATGAAAGGTTTAGAACTGCTTTTTGAAAGATCAATCATGTATTTTATATACAACTATCTAGATCCGATCAAAATGAGGGACAAATGAGGAGGAAAGAGGGACAGAGGGACTTTGTTCCAAACAAAGCGCAATCCCTCCTAATGAGGGACAGATGGGAGCTATGATTAAGCCTAAGTTCATACTGTAGTGGGTCTGGAAACGCGTGTAAATCGCACATGTTCCTCTACCTGCATGCATGATGTGCTGTTTTTTTGCAGATGTGCGAGGGTGCCATTAACTCTTAATGACAACACCATGCATCAGAAAATGCAGCGAGTTTCGGGGGCATGAAACTGCATGGTGCTGCAGCAACACGTAGTTCTATGCAGCCACCTTTAAAAAAAAGGGGGCAGGGAGTTTTTTCCTGCATTCTCCACAGGTATAGCAGCCCATTCGAATGAACAAATACGGCAGGCAGGACCCACTACAATGTGAACCAATGCTTAGTCACATCACTTACCTGTAATGAAGTATGTTCCAGGTTGTGCAGGAAGCTGGATCCTGGAGAAGTCTTCACTGCAGGGATGCCTGTCCTCTTCCTGTCTCTGAATTTCTGTTGCTGCTAAGGTTAACAGCTTTGGATCTTTAAGCAGAACAGCAGTACAGATAGTCTGGCAGTGAACATTCCCTCCTTCCTCCTCCATTGAGAAAAGTTCTGTGATTAATAACACTGCTTGTAAATCGATCTGTGAAAGGGGCGAGACTCTCCCCCTTTCACAGATCATGTTACCTGCAATGTAACAGTGGAAGAAATGTTCTCAGTGGAGGAGGAGACATACTTTATTACAGGTATGTGATGTGACTAAAGTGGGGTACACACTATATGACTCCTTTCACACTGAGGCGCTCTTCAGGTGTTTTAACTCAAAAAAATAGCGCCTGCAAAGCACCTGTAAAGCGCTTGAAAAGCACTTCTCATGCCTCCACAGTGTGAAAGCCAGAGTGCTTTCACACTGGAGCAGTGCACTTGCGGAATGGGCAAAAAAGTCCTGCAAGCAGCATCTTTGGGGCGGTGCGGGAGCGGTGTATACTCCACTCCCAAAACGCACTGCCTATTGAAATTAGTTGCCAGCACTGCCGAAGTACCTGCAAAGTGCTTCGGCAGCGCCACAACACGGGCGCTTTTAACCCTTGCTTTGGCCGCTAGCGGGTCATTTTTAACCCCCGCTAGCGGCCGAAGCAAAAACAACGGTAAAGCCCCACTAAAACAAGCGGGTCTTTATCGTTAACACCGGCACCGCACCAACGTGAAAGAAGCCTAAGAAAATCGGGAGGACGTTCCTCCAATATTTCTTGATGTTTTACAGCAAATCGGACTGATGAAAGGAAATTCGAACGAAAATTCTTACTAATATTCTCGTACGGCAAAGGTTTTTTTTGTTGTTTATTGTTTCTGATCATGCACAGTCTTTCTTATCTGATTTTTCTTGTACAAAAATCATACGAAAACGTTACACATTAAATGAAAATCATTTGTTCAGTTCCAGTACGAGTTTGTCCCTTCGAGAATTTTCTAACAAAAATTCGGAATCGGCTGTCAAGAGTTGTGTACACACTATACGAAAGTCATATGAAAATTCTTTGGATGAAAATGTTTGCTCGATTTTTTTTATAGTGTGTACGAGCCTTTAAAGCTGTGATTTTTTTTTAGCTAAACTTAAATTTTAAGTGTGATGGGTGTAGTTGGAAACGTGTATGTTGTATGCTGATGCCTTGAAAATGATAGGTGAATCCTCTAATACTCTCCAAACTGCGGGGTCCTGGGTTTAGTAACACTTAAGCCTTATGCCCCATACACACGGTCGGAAATTCCGACGGAAAAAGTCAGATCGGATTATGTTGTTGGAAAATCCGATCGTGTGTGGGCTCTATCAGACTTTTTCTGTTGGAATTTCTGACGGAAAAAGTTTGAGAGCTGGATCTTTCCGACAACAAAATCCGATCAGACTTTTTCCAATTGTGTGTAGAGATTACCGACACACAAAGTGCGACGCATGCTCAGAAAAAATTTGGAGACGAAACCTATTGGCTACTGGCCTCTACATAGTCCCGCCGTACTTGATTTACGTCACCTCGTTCCAAACTATTGGATTTTCCGACAATTTTGTGCGACCATGTGTATGCAAGACAAGTTTCGGCCAAAATCCGTCGGAAAAAATCTGACGGATTTTGTGGTCGGAATGTCCAACCATGTGTATGGGGTATAAGGCTTCATTAAAAAATGTGCAGGCACCTGTATTGCATGCAGGCTGCCTTTATTTTGGAATCTGCATCTGCCCCTACGGTGTGTACAGGCAGCCTATAGACCTGAATGCAGACACTGCATGGACTCAGCCACTTGTGAAGCTTTGACACCTGTGCAGTAGCTGCTGCATGGCCCCACGCATGCACTGCCAGGTACATGAGTTTGTCACCCAACATATGTCTTAGAGACACTTTTAATGAATTCCCCTGATTGAGTCCATGCATGTTTTTATAGGCTAGAGATCCAGTTTTTACAGTTTTGTATATGTTTATACACTGTCTTATTAGCAAAAACACATCCTTGGTACCATTGATAAAATCCAGAAAGAGCTCTAAGAGCGTTTCACACCGGGATCACACAGGAATGCATTTTGCATTCCTGCGCATTCCAATCGTGCCACATTACATCACATGGTACTGTGGTAATTTGGTGCCTGTAAATGAACTGCGTTTGCAATCTGTGTTTGAGGTGCCATTAACAATGCATTGGCCCCCCAAGCAGATCACAAAGGCAATGCACATCCAGCGCGATGCAGGAAATGTGTATTTTCTGCATCGAATTCTGGTGTGTTCCAGTCTAATTTTTTTGCTTTACATTCTTCTAGATCAACATTTGATAGATGAAACCTAAAGAACTATTTTTTTTTTTTACCTTAATATACTGCAATGACAATAAACATGTTTCCTCTAATTTAATGTCAGTTTTACAGAATGCAGCAACGACATAGTGCAGAATTAAAAATGTGCATAAAGATTATTTTCTTTTAAGTGGTTGGGAGCTGATGTGGGCCAAGGTACTGTTTAGGTACTCCTAAAGCTGCGTTTTTTCAAACGTCTGTTCAGGTATGTCAAATGTATGGATATTCATTAATTTCATTGACATAGCTCCCAACTGTCCCTGATTTGGAGCAATGTCCCTCTGTCCCTCTTTCCTCCTTATTTGTCCCTTGTTTTAGTCTGATCTATATAGTTGCATATAAAATGCACTTTTTAGCTTTCAAAAAGTGTTTCCCAGCGCTAAACCTTTCATCCAAATTCTAAATTGCTGCATTTGTACATTTTAAAATCCAATATAAAGTGATAGTAATAGTAAAAAAAGCCCTTATGGATTTAGTTAACCTTTTTTGGTTAATTCTCCTTTAAGGGGGTGTGACAGGGGGTGTGTCCTATGCCTACATGCGTTTGCTAGTAGGTGTCCCTCATTTCCATCCAAAAATGTTGGGAGGGATGCATTGGTCAGAATATTAATTTATTCTGGCCATTTAAATGAATTAATTGTCAAGTGCTAATCGCGACTAGCGTTTAGGTGTGTTTACGCATGCTTAGGTATGTCAGACATTTTGTTTCTGCCCAGACGCTTGTCTCCGGAAACTCGATTTTAGTGCATTCAGATTTCTGTCCCTAAACATCTTTGCCTCAAAACGGCTGTAAACACATACATGTGCATTGAACACATAGGGGGTTATTTACTAAAGGAAAATCCACTTTGCACTGAAAGTGCACTTGGAAGTGCAGTCGCTGTAGATCCGAGGGGTACATGCAAGGAAAATAAAAAACAGCATTTTAGCTTGCACATGATTGTATGATAAAATCAGCAGAGCTTCCCCTCATTTCAGATCTACCCCTTATGCCCCGTACACACGACCGGACTTTTCAACATCAAAAGTCTGACGGAATGATTCCGGCAGACTATTCGATCGTGTGTGGGCTGCAACGGACTTTTGATTCGCAAAAGCCTGGCAGACTTTAGAAATGGAACATGCTTCAAATTTTTCCGCAAGAACTCTGCCGGACCCAGTTCCTACCGAGAAATCCGCTCGTGTGTATGCTAGTCCGACGGACAAAAACCGACGCTAGGGCAGCTATTGGCTACTGGCTATGAACTTCCTTATTCGAGTCCAGTCGTACGTCATCACGTTCGAATCTGTCAGAGTTTGGTGTGATTGTGTGTTGCCAAGTCCGCTCATTCGGAAAGTCCGTCAGAACTCTGTCAGAACTCCGGCAGAACTCCTTCGAAAGTCTGTCAGACATAAGTCTGGTCGTGTGTACGTGGCATTAGATTTAGAGGGACTGCACTTTAAAGTGAAATTGAAGTGCAAAGTGGATTTGTTTTTCGTAAATAACCCCCATAGGCTAAAATAGAGGGACGTGCATAAAAAAAAGTCAAATGCCTGTAAAAACGGCGTACACAAGGCCTTTTACAGATTGAAAAGTATGTGATGGCTTTTCTTGCCATTGTTTAGTGGATTGCCTCTTTTTTTGCTTTCCTGGAAATGCACAACTAATTTGTGCATAAAAGAGTTATGCCGCGTACACACGAGCGGAAAGTCCGACAGAAAAAGTCAGACGGCAGCTTTTCATCGTATATTCCGATCGTGTGTATGCCTCATCAGACTTTTTTCGACGGAAATTCAGAGGGACCTAGAAATAGAATATGTTTTAAATATTTTAGACGGAACCAATTCCTATCGGGAAAGCCGCGGGTCTGTATGCTATTCCGACGGACCAAAAACTACGCATGCTCTGAAGCAAGTACGAGACAGAATTTACTGGCTATTGAACTTCCTTTTTCTAGTCTAATCGTATGTGTTGTACGTCACCGCGTTCTTAACGATCGGACTTTGATCGTGTGTACGCACATTTTCAGGGGAACTCCGTCGGAAAAACCTTTTACTGGTAATTAAGAAATAAATGTTAAAGAATAACTCCATGCAAAAGAATAAAATCAGTAGGTGAAGCCTCAATGCTGTCCAGGAACTGTTGTAGCTGTAATTAAAACAGGTCATCACACTGGGAGGAAATTTCCACTTAAACTCTGTGCTTTATTTGTGCTGCAATGTAAAATAACAGAAGGACAGAACAACCTCTAAGGATTTCTACTCATGTCTAACAGCTATGCCTGGATGGGAAACAGAATGCCTAGCCAGGTAGACATCGTTCTTTGTATTTATTCCAATCCTGTTCTTTTTTCTGGATTGTACATTTAACATGAATAAATAATAAGCTATATAAACAAAAAAGACTTACGCGTCATTTCATAGCTGTGAGTTCAAATAAAATCTATGGAGATAATATTTTTCTCAGTGGTGATATGACATGTCCTTACTGGATTGTTGTCGGAGAGTAGAGCGATGGCAGGTGTTTATCATTATAGGTAAAATTTAGGTCTCAGCTGTTATATTTGTTGCAGTATATTGTAAAGAATAATGGCCGTTCTTCTAGCAGAGGTAGACACATTACAGACAGAGAAGCGGACTTCCTCAGGCTGCCTTTTTCAGTTGGGATTCAGTACATAAACTATACTCAATCAGCTTTGGATTTTTCTGCAAGCTGTATGGTTGAGGAAGACTATGCTGAATTTTTATGTGATCACTAATAGAAATAGTTATTTTGGTATATATACTGTATATGTATATAGAGTATATGTACATACAGTAGATTTATCATTTTTAGCATTACAGAAAGTAGCCACATATCGTACCTTGAACTCCATCGGTTTTGGCTCGCTTTATGGAGTAAGCCCTTGTACACACGGTCGGAAATTTCCGATGGAAGCGGTCCAATCGGATCATATTGTTGGAAAATCCGATCGTGTGTGGGCTCTATCAGACTTTTTCTGTCGGAAATCCCGTCGGAAAAAATTTGAGAGCAGGATCTCAAATTTTCTGACAACAAAATCCGATCTGACTTTTTATGATCGTTTGTAGAGAATTCCGATCGGACAAAGTGCCACGTATGCTCAGCTCAAAGTATGAGAGCAAAGCTATTGGCTACTAGGCTGAACGTAGTCCCGTCGGAACGAACAAACGTCATCACGTTCCGAACGCTCGGATTTTCCGACAGCTTTGTCTGACCGTGTGTATGCAACACCAGTTTCGGACAAAATCTGTTGGATTGTGGTCGGAAATTCCGACCGTGTGTACAAGGGCTAACACAGGTGTTCTCCTCCAGCAGTACTCCTAAAGCACAAAACTTCCTAGCTTGTTGGTCTGTTTGCAAGAATGAAGTTCAACAATTTTGGCCTCATTCACAGGGGCGCTGTGTGTCCTAATATGACAGTTACCTCACCAAACGCACACTGTCTGCATTCATGGGTCACGCACCTGCCCCGGCATGCCTGTAGCGTTAGGATGTGCAGCTGTGGCCTCCTGCATGCAGCTCCAGGCGGTTCCAAATGTCTAAGCCAGGGGTGTCAAACTGGTGGCCCTCCAGCTGTTGTAAAATTTCAAGTCCCATCATGCCTCTGCCTGTGGGAGTCATGCTTTTAAGTCATGCAGCAATGCAATGCCTCATGGGATGTATAGTTTCGCAGTAGCTGGATGGCTGCCAGTTTGAGACCCCTGGTCTAAGCGAATGCCTCATTTATGCTCCATGAGGCTCAGTGACCCTGTGAATGAGGCCTAAATGGTTGAATTTAAAGTGATTGTAAACAATCACCTTGAAAAATAACCCATTTAGTTTAAAATTGAAATGAAAGGAAAAACATTTGTGCATAGATATAAAAAATGTATTTATAATGTTTTTTTATAAGTGATCACATTCACTCTGCATAAGAGGTAGGGGGGAGGAGAAGCTGCAGCACACTGATCTTCTCAGTGAAAGGCTGTGCAGAGGGGGCATGTCAGGACAAGACCGATCATTGGAGGAGAGCAGCCTGAGTTCCCAGCACAGCTAGGAAAACTGACCACGGTGACCTCTCCTACCTAGTGTGGTCAGTTTTTAACAGGAAAGCGGAGGGACTGGCAGGAACACCAAGGATTTCACACAAAGGAAGCAAAAAATGAGAACAGGATACTTTCTTATACAAGTACATGGTACACCAGGCACATATCAGGACTTTGAAATGCTAGGGTAACAAACACTTTAATTTTTGCAAACAGAGAAACAAGCTCGGAATTTTTGTGCTTTAACCACTTCCCGACCGCCGCACGACGATGTACGTTGACAGAATGGCACGGGCAGGCATAAGGGCTTACATGTACGTCCTTGCCTTCCCGCGGGTCGGGGGCCCGATCGGGCCCCCGCCCGGTGCCTGCGGCGGTCGGTATTCGTTCGCGAGTGATCCGGGATGAGGGGCGGCCATTCATTCATGGCCACCCCCTCGCGATCGCTCCCGACGAATAGAAATCCTTCGTCACATCACTTCCTCTCCTGTAATGTAAACACAGGAGAGGAAGTGATGTAATCTCTCCTCCGTGTCGGTATTTTTCGTTCCGACACCGAGGAGAGAGGATCGGTGAGTTGCACCAACACGACACTACACAGTAGAACATGCCAGGCACACTCACAACCCCCCGATCACCCCCCCAATTACCCCTGCCCCCCAGTCACAGTGACACCAATGTCATTTTTTTTTTTTTTTTTGCATTGGTGTCATTTGTGACTGTAATAACTGTTAGGGCAGTTAGGGTTAGCCCCCTTTAGTTCTAATGTACCCCCCTAACCCCCCCAATAAAGGTTTAACCCCGTGATCACCCCCCGTCGCCAGTGTCACTAAGGCTGGGTTCACATTGCAGCGGTTTATGAGAACGAATGTGATTCGCACCGCACTGCAGTGCAAATCACATCCGATCTCTGTGCGATTCGAGTTCAGCCATACAGATAGTATGGCTGAATTCGCATCGCACCCGCCGCACCCGCCGCAAATTCGCACGGGACTCTTTTTTTGGCCCGCAGCAGAATCGGATCGCATGGGTGTTCACACCATGCGATCCGAGTTTGCAGATCGCACTGCGATATGCGAACTGATCTGGGGGTGTCATTAACATTTCACTGACACTCCCAGCAGTTCGCATAGGGCAGTGTGAACTGCCGCCGGGAGGCATGCGATGCGGGAACCCGCCGCGGATTCGTGGCGTTCCCGCATCGCTCCAGTGTGAACCCAGCCTAATAAGCGATCGTTTTTCTGATCGCTGTATTAGTGTCACAGGTGACGCTAGTTAGGCAGGTAGGTATTTAGGTTCGCCGCAGCTTTTTATAGCGCCAGGGACCCCCATATACTACCGCATAAAGCCCCCTGATTGCCCCCTAGTTAACCCTTTCACCAGTGATCACCATATAACTGTTACAGGTGACGCTGGTTGGTTAGTTATTTTTTTATAGTTTCAGGGCACCCGCCATTTATTACCTAGTCTCACTAGTGTACCCCTAAATTTAGGGGTGTCTACTTTCCAAAATGGGGTCATTTGGGGGGGGGGGTTGTGCCATCTTGGCATTTTATGGCCTTCAAAACTGTAACGCCCTTAGAAAGCCTGAAGGCGGTGCTTGGTTTTCGGGGCCCCGTACGCGGCTAGGCTCCCAAAAAGTATCCCCGTACTCAGGAGAAGCAGCAGAATTTATTTTGGGGTGTCATTTCACATATGCCCATAGCATGTGTGAGCAATATATCATTTAGTGACAACTTTGTGTAAAAAAAAAAAAAAAATTTTTTTTGTCATTATTCAATCGCTTGAGGCAAAAAAATAAAATATTCAATGGGCTCAACATGCCACTTATCAATTTCCTTAGGGGGTCTACTTTCCAAAATGGGGTCATTTGGGGGGGTTTTGTACTGCCCTGCCATTTTAGCACCTCAAGAAATGAGATAGGCAGTCGTAAACTAAAAGCTGCGTAAATTCCAGAAAACGTACCTTAGTTTGTAGATGTGACAACTTTTGCGCAAACCAATAAATATACAATTATTGACTTTTTTTTTACCAAAGACATGTGGCTGAATACATTTTGGCCTAAATGTATGACTAAAATTGAGTTTATTGGATTTTTCTAATAACAAAAAGTAGAAAATATCATTTTTTTTCAAAATTTGCGGTCTTTTTACGTTTATATCGCAAAAAATAAAAATCGCAGAGGCAATCAAATACCATCAAAAGAAAGCTCTATTTGTGGGAAGAAAAGGACGTAAATTTTGTTTGGGTACAACATTGCATGACCGCGCAATTACCAGTTAAAGCAGCGCAGTGCCAAATTGCAAAAAGACCTCTGGTCATTTACCAGCAAAATGGTCCGGTCTGAGGTTAAGAATACTGCTGGAGGGGAACACCTGTGTTACTCCATATAGCAGGGATATGCAATTAGTGGACCTCCAGCTGTTGCAGAACTTCAAGTCCCATGAGACATTGCAAGATTCTGACAGCCACAAGCATGACACCCAGAGGCAGAGGCATGATGGGACTTGTAGTTTTGCAACAACTGGAGGTCCAATATTTGCATATCCCTGCCATATAGGGACCCAAAACAGATGGAGTACAAGATATATGTTGTAGCTACCCTCTGTAATGCTACAAATTATATATACACACAGTATCTCACTAAAAAATCTATATTTATTATATATTTTCATGTGACAACACTGAAGAAATAAGAAATTACACTTTGCTACAATGTAAAGTAGTGAGTGTACAGCTTGTATAACAGTGTAAATTTGCTGTACCCTCAAAATAACTCAACACACAGCCATTAATGCCTAAACCGCTGGCAACAAACGTTAGTACACCTCTAAGTGAAAATGTCAGAATTGGGGCCAAAGTGTCAGTATTTTGTGTGGCCACCATTATTTTCAAGCACTGCCTGAATAATCTTGGGCATGGAGTTCACCAGAACTTCACAGGGTTGCCAGTGGAGTCATCTTCCACTCCTCCATGACGACACTATGTGGATGTTGGAGACCTTGCGCTCCTCCACCTTCCATTTGAGGATGCCCCACAGATGCTCAATAGGGTTTAGGTCTGGAGGCATGCTTGGCCAGTTCATCACCAAGGCAGTAGTCTTGGAGGTGCGCTTGGGGGCGTTATCATGTTGGAATACTGCCCTGCGGCCCAGTCTCCAAAAGGGGGAGATTAGTCTGCTTGTCTTCAAGCAAACTGTTTGCGGGCTTTCTTGTGCATCATCTTTAGAAGAGGCTTCCTTCTGGAATGACAGCCATGCAGACCAATTTGATGCAGTGTGCTGCGTATGGTCTGAGCACTGACAGGCTGACCCCTCACCCCTTCAGTTTCTGCAGCAATGCTGGCAGCACTCATATGTCTATTTCCCAAAGACAACCTCTGGATATGGCGCTGAGCATGAGGCCTGTTCATAGTGGAACCTGTCCTGTTAAACCGCTGTGCCACCGTGCTGCAGCTCAGTTCCAGAGTCTTGGCAATCTTTTTATAGCCTAGGCCATCTTTATGTAAAGCAACAATTTTATATATATATATATATATATATATATATATATATATATATATATATATACATATATATACATATACATACACACACACACACACACACACACACACAGTGGGTTTATTTGTTCAGCTGGGACATACCTGTACTATATGCACCTCTGGCACTGGTCCTGGTTGGGCTAAGGGTGTGCTAAAGCATCCCTAAAAATTGTCCTAGCCCCCCAAACACACTTCCAATCAGCAGCTGCCATACAGAGTCTGAAATCATTTTTTTATTACACATTACTGGTATTTATTGTGTCACCATTAGCAGAGGGCAGTGGGTCTATTTAATTGTTCTGTGACTGTGGAGTAATACTACAGCCGCATTTCCCAACACCTCTTCTAAAGCTACGCCTGACAAGATCAGTCAGTCCCCGGAGGAGTGATAGGAGCCGTGCACCCTCCATCCACCTCCCTCCTAACTGCGTGGGAGAGAAAGTGAGACTACTCCAGACTGACTGCTGCCTGGTTGGCTGTACTCTCTGCCTGGGTTCTGCCTGGCTGAATATGGCTGTGGTCATGTATTAACCCTTTATGTACTACCCCAACCTGCACTGACTGATTTTCTCCGTATTATCTTAGGAGATGTCCTGGTTGCTGCTGTGCTGGAGGATCGGTTGTTGTTTTGGGGGGGGGGGGGTCTATATTTGCTGCTGAGGGTCTATTATTGCTTGGGCCTGCAGCTGTTATGTTATTATTACTGCTTGTTGGCTTTTATTGTTGCGTTCCAACTTCTGTATTAAGGTGCTCAGTGTCCTGGGCAGCATGGGGCACCTGACTGTCACATTTTGTTTGAACTGGTTGTTCAAAAATCGAGAAGTTGATTGGGCAGTGTTGAAAAACGATTCAGCTGGCCCTTGGGGCATTATTTCCCCCACTGTCAGCAACAGTGCGGCATAGTTCCTGTCACCGACACTGACAATGGGGCACGCCCTCTCACTGACACCGTCTGTGGCACACTATTCCTCCCATTGATAGCAATGATGGGACATTATTCCTCTCACTGATACCTACGATGGACACTACTCCTCTAACTGATACCTACGATGGGCACTGTTCCTTTCACTGATACCTATGATGGGCACTGTTCCTTTCACTGATACCTATGATGGGCACTGTTCCTTTCACTGATACCTATTATGGGAACTGTTCCTTTCACTGATACCTATTATGGGAACTGTTCCTTTCACTGATACCTACGATGGGGCACTGTTCCTTTCACTGATACCTATGATGGGCACTGTTCCTTTCACTGATACCTATGATGGGCACTGTTCCTTTCACTGATACCTATGATGGGCACTGTTCCTTTCACTGATACCTATTATGGGAACTGTTCCTTTCACTGATACCTACGATGGGGCACTGTTCCTTTCACTGATACCTATGATGGGCACTGTTCCTTTCACTGATACCTATGATGGGCACTGTTCCTTTCACTGATACCTATGATGGGCACTGTTCCTTTCACTGATACCTATTATGGGAACTGTTCCTTTCACTGATACCTATTATGGGAACTGTTCCTTTCACTGATACCTATGATGGGCACTGTTCCTTTCACTGATACCTACGATGGGGCACTGTTCCTTTCACTGATACCTATGATGGGGCACTGTTCCTTTCACTGATACCTATGATGGGCACTGTTCCTTTCACTGATACCTACGATGGGGCACTGTTCCTTTCACTGATACCTACAATGGGCACTATTCCTCTCACTGATACCTATGATGGTGCACTGTTCCTTTCACTGATACCTACAATGGGCACTATTCCTCTCACTGATACCTACAATTGGCACTATTCCTCTCACTGATACCTACGAGGGGGCACTGTTCCTTTCACTGATACCTATGATGGGGCACTGTTCCTTTCACTGATACCTACGATGGGGCACTGTTCCTTTCACTGATACCTATGATGGGCACTGTTCCTTTCACTAATACCTACGATGGGGCACTGTTCCTTTCACTGATACCTACAATGGGGCACTGTTCCTTTCACTGATACCTATGATGGGCACTGTTCCTTTCACTGATACCTATGATGGGGCACTGTTCCTTTCACTGATACCTATGATGGGCACTGTTCCTTTCACTGATACCTATGATGGAGCAATGCTCCTTTCACTGATACCTACAATGGGCACTATTCCTCTCACTGATACATACAATGGGCACTATTCCTTTCAGTGATACATACAATGGGCCATTATTCCTCCCATTGATGCCACCGATGGGGCAGTATTACTCCCCCTAATACCAATCCTGGAGCACTATTCCTCCCACTGACACCAGCAATGGCACACTATTCTGACCATTGATTCCAATGATGGAGCAGTATTACAAATACCAATCATGGGGCATTGTTTAATCCCACTGACACTAGGCCATTTTACTCTCCCACTGGCCACAGTTTGCCTCCCCTAAAGTTTGAAGGACAACTTTATTTAGAAAGTTTGGAGACCTCTGAATTACATAATGTAAGCACCTGCCCAACTGGATAAAAATCGATTTGATTGTGTTCATGCTCACGTTACATAGTTTTGGTAAATGTAAATGAGATTGTACAGGGATTGTAGTGTGTATGGCCACCAATAGATGCCTAAAGATACAGTGTTCCCGGCTGCTGTGAAGTCTGAAGTTTAAAGGCTCATGAAAACAGACCAGCTGAAGCCTGTTCAGCATAATTCTCAATGTATTTCCTCTGCCCAGGCATCTCAGGTGCAGTGTACTGCCTGTCACTGACATGAATAGACATGTGGTGCTATATTCATATATACGGTGGTGCTATTGTAAACACGAGTACAGCGTACGGTTGTATGCAAAAAATAGAAAATTTACAAATATTTGCATACGCCTGAACTACAGCCTGAAAGATGCTTGAGAGATTTTATTTAACCTCCTGACGTGCTTACAAGGCAAGAATGGCGAGGGAATCCCTCATGTGGGACAACGGCATTAAAACAAAAAAATAGCAAGAATCTTAACCCTTCCATGTCACATACTCACAGCTTAAAGAAATCTATCATATTTTTTATTTTTTTACAGTTCTGTCCCCTTTGGGACATTGTAGCCTCTGCATTCCTCTTGCCATTGCTTGTCACCTCCAATGTTGTCAAATCGACCGCGGAAGGAGGGGAGCGGGGCAGGTCAGTACACATAACTAGGGTTCAACAGCACACAGTATTACTTAAACTTTGTCCCATGGGGGCAGAACTGTAAAATAAAAATGTGAATGATAGATCTTCTTCAACTCAGCAACACCCTCTAGATTATCAGTATATTTAACCACTTACCAACTGCAATACATATATACAGTATCTCACAAAAGTGAGTACACCCCTCACATTTTTGTAAATATTTTATTATATCTTTTCATGTGACAACACTGAAGAAATGACACTTTGCTACAATGTAAAGTAGTGAGTGTACAGCTTGTCTTAAGCCCCATACACACTATCAGAATTTCTGCAGATTTTTTCCTTCAGATTTACAAAAACCATATAATATGAGGTCAAACCTTAGGAGTTTCAATCTGTATGCAATCAGACAGGCCTTTGCACTACATGGTTTTAGTAAATCTGAAGGCAAAAATCAGCAGAAAATCTGATAGTGTGTATGGGGCTTAACAGTGTAAATTTGCTGTCCCCTCAAAATAACTCAACACACAGCCATTAATGTGTAAACCGCTTGCAACAAAAGTGAGTACACCTCTAAGTGAAAATGTCCAAATTGGGCCCAAAGTGTCAATATTTTGTGTGGCCACCATTATTTTTCAGCACTGCCTTAACCCTCTTGGGCATGGAGTTCATCAGAGCTTCACAGGTTGCCACTGAAGTCCTCCTCCATGACGACATCACAGAACTAGTGGATGTTAGAGACCTTGCGCTCCTCCACCTTCTATTTGAGGATGCCCCACAGACGCTCAATAGGGTTTAGGTCTGGAGACACGCTTGGCCAGTCCATCACCTTTACCCTCAGTTTCTTTAGCAAGGCAGTGGTTGTCTTGGAGGTGTGTTTATGGTCAGTATCATGTTGGAATACTGCCCTGCGGCCCAATCTCTAAAGAGAGGGGATCATGCTCTGCTTCAGTATGTCACAGTACATGTTGGAATTTGTGGTTCCCGCAATGAACTGTAGCTCCCCAGTTCCAGCAGCACTCATGCAGCCCCAGACCATGACACACCCACCATCATGCTTGACTGTAGGCAAGACACATTTGTCTTTGTACTCACCTAGGTGCTGCCACACATGCTTGACACCGTCTGAACCAAATAAGTATATCTTGATCTCATCAGACCACAGGAAATGGTTACAGTAATCCATGTCCTTAGTCTGCTTGTCTTCAGCAAACTGTTTGTGGGATTTCTTGTGCATCATCTTTAGAAGAGGCTTCCTTCTGGAATGACAGCCATGCAGACCAATTTGATGCAGTGTGCGGCATATGGTCTGAGCACTGACAGGCGCCCCCCCCCCCCCCACCCCTTCAACCTCTGCAAGAATGTTGGCAGCACTTATATGTCTATTTCCCAAAGACAACCTCTGGATATGACACTGAGCACGTGCAATCAACTTCTTTGGTCGACAGTGGCAAGGCCTGTTCTGAGTGGAACCTGTCCTGTTAAACCACTGTATGGTCTTGGTCACTGTGCTGCAGCTCAGTTTCAGGGTCTTGGCAATATTCTTATAGCCTAGGCCATCTTTATGTAAAGCAACAATTCTTCTTTTCTAATCCTCAGAGAGTTCTTTGCCATGAGGTGCCATGTTGAACTTCCATTGACCAGTATGAGAAAGTGAGAGAGATTATACTAAATGTAACACACCTGTTCCCCATTCACACCTGAGGACTCCAGTGGCAACCTGTGAAGCTCTGGTGAACTCCATGCCCAAGAGGGTTAAGGCAGTGCTGGAAATTAATGGTGGCCACACAAATATTTTTACTTAGAGGTGTACTCACTTTTGCTACCAGCAGTTTAGACATTAATAGCTGTGTGTTGAGTTAATTTGAGGGGTCAACGAATTTACACTGTTATACAAGCTGTACACTCACTACTTTACATAGTGTAATTTCTTCAGTGTTGTCACATGAAAATATATAAAAAAAAATTACAAAACTGTGAGGGGTGCACTCACTTTTGCAAGATACTGTATATAATGTCTAGCAAAAAATACTATGTAAACTTGTACACAAAAAGTGCCAGAAAAGTCCTGGTCTGCAAACGGTAAACTGTAAATGACTTTTGTATAAGGACTTGTTCTTGGAAACCTTTTTTTATTCTATCCGTATGATCAAAAATGAGTTAATCGCTTTGGCTGGGAAATCATAAAACATGATTAATCAGCTGTTTCTGTGGACTAAAGACCATTTGATATCAATAAATTCTGTAACATTAGCAGTGCTGTATCATGTCAAACTGAGCATAATTAGGAGGCAGTACACCAGAAGAGAAAGATCAAAGACAACAAAAATGTTCCTTAAAACACATAACTTCATTAATAAGTGGTCAAGGGATCTTTCCATGGAATATTCTTTTTTATGTAGCACATGTTTAGCATAATCAAATACAGATGAGCCTCAGAAATTAGTTTGGTGTAGGTGGCCTTGGATTTCTAGAAAGGTTTAGTAGATCTGCAAATGAGCAAACCCATCCAAAGGAAGCTCAGCGATTATCACAGTCATGAATCATTCTTTATTTAGAAAGTTTGGAATTAAAGTATAACCAAAGGCAAAACTGTTTTTTTCTTTAAGTTTTAGATAGAGTGGAGCGACATTAGAACCCCTGTCAGGTTTTAATTGCCGTCTATGTCCCAATTAGGGAGATTTAGCCTTTCTTTTTGTCCTGTTTACAATTACCGCTAACAATGAACGTTAGCAGAAAAGCCCAACATTTGGGTTGACACTAGAACATTAATAGAGGGGAAATTGTCTAATGAGAATGCTAGTTCCTATGACATTGGTGACACCTAGAGATTCCCTCACCTGTTTAACTATTGAACAAGAAGTGAAAGAGAATCTCCCCATTGGGACATGAATGACAAAAAATAAATAAAAATTAATTTTAGGGGTTATAACCCTTTCTTACTCTTTCCAAATTGAAAAAAAAAGGCATTCCGTTCTACTTTAAAGTGACACTGGGGTAGATTTATTAAAACGGGTGCGTTCAGAACCTGGTGCAGCTATGAGCAGGTCCGTCTTTAGGGCAGGGCAAAAGGGGCAGCTGCCCTGGGCCCTGTCATTGTTGTGGGGCCCAAAGCAGCTGCCTCATACATGCCAACTATCCCAGTTTACATTCCCTTGAAGTTTTAGTCCTGTGCTGCTACTAATGCTGCCCTATTGTTGTGTACAGATGACTCACCTGCAGACCTATGTTTACATGTAAATACTGACATTCATATGTAAATAGCAGTGACATGCATATGTAAATGCCAATTGCATTGATATGTAAATAAAGGCAGCATTCATAGTTATATCATGTCCCCCTGCAGTGAGGAGAAAATGTGCTGTAACCTATAGCAACCAGTGAGCAGTATTACTGTACAGCAATCTCTGGCAGCCAATCAACAAGCAGAAATGTGCTGTAACCTCTAGCAACTAATCAGTGAGCCTTAAGGAGTGCTGTAACCTGTAGCAACCAGTCAGTAAGCAGTAATGATATGCTGTAACCACTGGCAACCAATCGCTGCCTGATCTGATACAGTAAACTGATTTTAAGTCTAGCTGCTATTTATTGTATGTCTCAGAGAAGGTGGATAGCGAAATTGCATGGGGGGAGAGGGGCCCTAAGAAAATTTTTGCCCAGGGTCCAATCAATATTAAAGACGGCCCTGGCTATGCATGGTAGCCAATCAGCTTCTAATAAAATCTCTATGCAGAGTTGCACTGGATTTTGCACTCTCCAGTTTTAGTAAATAACCCCCACTGTTTATTGACTAATTCTGAAGATGTAAATTGCATGCTTATGAAACGTGTTCGTTTTTCCATTTGGCATAATATTATACTTGAGGAAGAAACTGCAAAACCTTGCATTTTTTAGTCTATTAAAGTAGACAATAAATGGTATTTTATTGCTTTAATCAATGGCTACTTTAATAACAAAACTCTACTGCAATGCTTTTTTCTGAAAAGGAATGGAAAAGTATTAAAACCACTTAGTCAAAGTATATAGTCTTAAGCAATAAATGATAGTATATTATCCTAATAGTATTGTTCTTTTATGTGTTCATTTAATATTTATTTATTGTATACTCATATTTGTTGCCAAAAAACATTTACCATGATTACTGTATGTGATTACTTCAACTAAGACACTAGACCCACTGTAAAACAATTTCCAAAAATGTTACAAACTAATTACAAACTAAAGTGCATTTGAATAGGATCAAAACTTTGAGGATGATAATATTTTGCACTCCAAAAAACGTAAAAAAAAAGATTGTTCCCAAAGGTACATGAATTGAAAACAAATGCAGCCACCGTATTTAAGGATTGGTAATGTGCAATATATTACATTATTATTTTGGGGTTTAATACCACTTTAAATGCCCTAGAATAATATTTATGGTTGCATTTTTCTTGTCCCTTATAATTCTGAGCCCTGCTAGCTGGGCAGCTGTTACACTTGGGCGCCTGAGCCCTTGTACACACGGTCGGAGATTCCGACAACCAAATCCGTCGGAGTAATACCGACGGATTAATTCCGGAAGAGGTCCGGAAGTGATGTTGCATACACACGGTCGGACTAAGTTGTCGGAAAATCTGATTGTACATAACGTGATAACGTTATTTCGTTACGACGGGACTACGTTCAGGCTAGTAGCCAATAGCTTTGGTCTAGGAATTTGATCTGAGCATGCGTGGCACTTTGTCCATCGGAGTAGGCTACACATGATCGGAGTATGTCCGATCGGAGCATTTTGTCGGAAAATTTTACCGGCAATTTGGAAAAATTGGTCCGTCGGATATTCCGACGCAAACAGTCTAATGGAGACCACACACAGTCAGAATATCCAACAAAACCATCCGATAGGACACATTCCGTCGGAATTTCCAAGCGTGTGTACAAGGGCTTAGATCCGGTACTGCTTCCACCACTCTTTTTCTGCCAATTTACATATGCTTTTTTTGGAAATGTAGTTCTCTGATTACTTAATACACGAAAGCATCAATATATTGACGTGTCATTCATTTTTTATTTGCTGAAATCTCTCCAATATTTCACTTAGAAAGCTACATTTACATTAACTGAATTCAAAGTCAACGTAAGGTTAATTGATACCAATGATGTCTCTTCATGCAAACACCTGACTTTGCCACCTTTGAAGATCATGTGCCGAATACACCAAACCTTTTCTCTAATAATTAAAATTGAGCAAGTACCTAGAGAAGAATCTCTAGAAAGTGATGACAATGCTGTAGCCTGAAGTTAATGTACTGTAGTGCACTGAACAGCTTGCATTTTTTTGCTTTAAATTTTAATGAGAATTTTGATAAGTTGTTTGAAAGTAGCCTCAGGCTTATTTTGAAAGTCTATTAATTTGCTTCCTTTAAATGAAAGAAAAGGCGGAAAAAAAAGAGATTTTAATATTATTTTAAATTTGACAAGCAAGAAGCATGTTAGTACATTGAATCTGTGAAATTCTGATTATTTCGGTAAAGGACCAGAAAACCAAGTTATAATTTGGATTGTATACAAGAGCTGTTAAAAAAGATAACCTGACTTGAAAATTGGCCTTCTTTATCTCTTGTAGACTACTGTGATATGACCCAGACTTTGGTGTGCCCAGTTCCACCTTACTGCTGCAGCCATTGGCCTAGATCAGGGGTGTCAAACTCCATTTTATTGCGGGCCGCATCAGCATTTCGGTTGCCCTCAAAGGGTCAGTTGTAATTGTAAGACTAGATGTTCAGAGCACCCCCCCCTACAATCGTAGCCCCCACACCATAAGATGTCAAGACACCCTTGCCTTCTTTTACGTCACAGTGCACCCCCCCTGCACCTTGTTGTGCTGCTGCTGGGAAGAAGCTGTGGCTGGAACTGGGAAGAAGAAAGTGACGGGGGACTGCAGGAGGACCAGAGGAGGGCTATTTACTGAATGCAGAGACCAGGGGAGGTGAAGAGGATGGGTGCTGTGGCTACACAAATAGGCGCAGAATCTGTAGAAGTTCTGTCCTCATCTCTGTTGCAACTGCTGAGACAAATAACAGGGGGGCCACAGATGCAGGAGAGGTTTAAGGGCCACATGAAAAGGCTTGGTGGGCTGGATTTGGTCTATGGACCTTATATTTGACACATGTGGCCTAGATCATGCTGCAGGAAGGGTGTAAGAGATAAGAAAATGCCAAAGTGGAGATCTCACCACTCGTGCCTCAAATTTCAGAGAGATTTAAAAAAAAAGGCTTAGCTTCTAGAGTGGATCTAAAAGACAAGAACACAGTAACAAAACACAGTCTATTCTGTGTTTGGTGGCTTCTACTGGTATATAGTGCTGGTCACAAAGCATGGCCTACTAAACCATAGCAGCCCCCACACGTGCTTGGGAAAAAAAAGGTTTTGAAAAAAAACTCTGCTCTATTGATTGTCCCCTTACCCAAATAAAATACAAAGCAAACAGGTGGCTTTGAAAATCTAGAAATACTTTCTGTGCATCAGTCCACCCACCCATGGTAGATTAGTTTGGGCAATCCACCGTGGAGATTCAATGACAAGCATCAGTGCATGTAACAGGGAGCAGTGAGAGTTATGCCATGTAGGAAACCACGTCTGTGTGGATTTGATGTTCAATACAGCAGCTTTGCTATGTAGATTGTCAAGTTGTGACTATCAGTTGTGACGTGGCATCAATGTGTGTGGCCATTATTAGGATCGTTGTTTATTAGGGTTCATATTAGTTGTATGGTAATGGTAGATAGTATTAGGTGTGGGTATAGGTCACTGCCCAGCAATTCAAAATGACATGAGTTGCAGATTAGCAAGCAAGGGAAAGCTCTGGCACACTTCCAGGGTGCCTTTAGGTTTCTTTAGGGGTGCCTTGGCAAAATGCCTAAAAATTGCCAAAAAATGTATACAAGCCAGCAGGTGGATCATCCTGCCTTTTAGTAATACAAAGCCATGGGTTTTTATTATGCACCATTTCAACCTTCTAGCCACTGGCATCCTAACAACCAGTGATGTCATCAGTGTTGATCGCCTGCACAGCATCCTTGTTTGACCCTCCTCTGCCCATCTCCATCAACGCTGGGGGTAACATTAACTGAGTGATTGAGAGAAACTGAGGGAGAAGAGAAACATTGGAATACTAGTCGGCACTGGTGTGCAAAAGTGTATTTGCTTTGGAAGAATAAATTGCCTCAAGTTTTGGGTGTCCTATGTGTGTCGATGCTGCCACAATATATAAAACTATTATAACAGTTTTTTTACATTTTAGAACAGGTGCTGTGAGATTGTCCATAATTGTAAAGGGTGCCTTGGCTGAAAAAGGTTGAGAAACACTGCACTAGATGATAAGTCCCAAACTGAATATAAGTGCAGGTAATGCCGCGTACACACGATCAAATTGTCCGGCATACTTAGTCCGCCGAAACGTATTTCACCGGACAACTCGATCGTGTGTGGGCTTCAGCAGACTTGGGTTTCAGCGGACAATACGTTCGTCAGTATGCTAGTCCGGCAGACTAAGAATGACGCATGCTTAAAAGCAAGTACGAAAAGGAAGCTATTGACTACTGGCTATTGAACTTCCTTTTTCTAGTCCCGTCATACGTGCTGTACGTCATCGCGCTAGCAAACGCCAGACTTTCTGTGTGTCCGTGTGTGGCCAAGTCCGTTCGGTAGAAAGTCCACCGGACTATCCGCCGGATTGTTTGCCGGACTAAGTACGCCGGACAATTTGATCGTGTGTACGCAGCATAAAAAGTCCACAAACAACTCGGTGGCATAAAGGAGCTAGAAGGAACTCTGCAATGCAAGAAAAGAAAGTGAAACACTGCCGACTAAGCATAGTATGGAAGCACTTTTATGGGACATTACCAGATTGTCAACTTACAGGAAACATGTTAAAATATGCTCATGAGTGTGTACCAGGTCAACGCTGCAGCTAGCGGGTCTATACGCTCTCTCCCTGGAGTAAATGCCCGATGCACACTCAGCAGTTCTCCTGAAGATTTAGGAAGTTCTGGAACTCACCGGGAACCGCAGAGGGTACATTCATCATTGAGACCCCATTCACACCTGAGCGTTTTGTAGCTTGAAGCCTGAAGCTGCAAAACGCTAGAGGGGAAAAATCTATTATTCTCAATGGAGATGGTTCACATCTCCACTCCAAGTCGCCTGAAGCCGAACGCCTGAAGCTCAAACAAGTTCTGGACCCTTTTTTGTCACTCGAATCAAGCAGATTTGGGCGTTTTTCTTCTTTTAACATTGGTGACCTTTTGCCCTGCACAAAATCGCAGCAAATCACGGTAAAAAATGCAGCGAAGCGTGGTAAAAACGCTGCAAAAGACGCCGCAAAATCGTGGTATATTTGCGCGATTTTCTGCTTGAAAACGCTACGCTCAGGTGTGAATGCAGCCTTACTCCAGGGAGAGCTACAGACCCACCAGCTGCAGCGTTGACCCGATACACACTGATGATCATATTTTAACATGTATACTGTAAGTTGCCAATCTGTTGATTTCCAGTAAAAGTGCTTCCATACTACACTTAGAAGGCGCTACTTAGAGTTGCAGATTAGGTCTTATGAAAATATTTCTCTGAGATTTGTAGATAAACCTCTTCTTCTGGTGCTGCCTTTTATTTTGGCACTCTAAACACTAGCGCTTAGGCCTCATGCACCCAGGATGTTCTAAAAATGTTATAAAAATGCCAGTAGCTATGTAGTGAGTTTTTTCGTGTTTTTTTTGTGTTTTTTTGCGTTTCTTGGCATTTTTTAGACAGAAACCACCTCTCTGCTATTAGTAAAGGATAAAAACGTTAAAAAACATTTTTGATGTTACAGCTGAAAAACTCCTCTCAGAATCCACTAGTTTTGGGGGGGGGTTTTACGGCCAAAAAACGCCCCAGCCAAAAATAGTTGATAATAGCCTATGTGTGCATGAACACATAGGATAACATGCTGGAGAGTTTATTGACTGAGTCTATTGGCATCTGAAGCAAAAACAGCAGCTGTAAAAACGTCAAAAAGTCCCATGTGCATGAGGCCTGAAAGTATAATCAAAGGCATTTTCTTTTATATGGATCAAGTAATTAGGGGTTAGAACCCCTGTCTGTGTCCCAATGAGGGAAATTGACTCTAAGGCTGCTTTCACACTGGGGTGGTATTCAGGCGTTACAGCGCTAAGAATAGCGCCTGTGTAACGCCTGAAAAAAACCGGCCCCTTTAACTCCAGTGTGAAAGCCGGAGGGCTTTCACACTGGAGCGATGCGCTGGCAGGACGGTGAAAAAAGTCCTGCTAGCCGCATCTTTGCAGCGGTGAAGGAGCGGTGTATTCACCGCTCCTATACCGCTCCTACCCATTGAAATCAATGGGACACCGCGGCAATACCGCCGGCAAAGCGCCGCTGCAGCGGCCCTTTACGGGCGGGTTTAACCCCTTTTTGGCCGCTAGCGGGGGTTAAAACCACCCCGCTAGCGCCCGCACACCGCCGCTAAAACGACGGTAAAGCGCCGCTAAAAATAGCGGCGCTTTACCGCCGACGCTGCTCCCGCCCCAGTGTGAAAGCAGCCTTAATGTCCTGACCACCAGTGTCCCTAGGAATAAAAATGAGGGTAAAACCAAAATATTGAGTTGTGACCAGAGCAGGAATAGAAGGGAAATATTCCTATAGGGACACCTGTTCTTCTTACAACTAAGGCCCCTTTCACACTGGAGCTTTTTTCAGGCGCTACAGCGCTAATAATAGCGCCTGTGTAGCGCCTGAAAAAATATGGCCCCTTTCACTCCAGTGAGAAAACTGGAGGGTTTTCACACTGGAGCGGTGCGCTAGCAGGACGGTGAAAAAAGTCCTGCTAGCTTCATCTTTGGAGCGGTGAAGGAGCGGTGTATTCACCGCTCCCAAACCGTTCCTACCCATTAAAATCAATGGGGCAGCTCGGATAAACCGCAGTCAAAGCGCCGCTGCAGGCGGTTTTAACCCCTTTTCAGCCGCTAGCTGGGGTTAAAACCGCCCTGCTAGCGGCCGCATACCACCGCTAAAATGACGGTATAGCTTTACCGCCGACGCCGCTCCCGCCCCAGTGTGAAAGGGGTCTTAGAGAGTATGTCCCTCACTCTGCAAAGCTATCCTCTCACTTTTGAGTCTACGGGACAGGAAAGGGAATTCTCTCGAATAAGAATAAATAAAAAATAAAAAAGAAGGATCAGTTTTAACTCTTCTCTACTCTACCCAAAAAAAAGCAGGGGTGCTGGCTGCAGGTGGCTAGACTGAGTGTCTGTTACACTCTCTTTTATACTGCCCAAAGCCAACACTAACAATCCCCCCCCCCCCCCCCAAAAAAAAAAAAACACAGACGGGAGAGGAGAGAGGGCTTATTCTGCATCTCTTTCTCCTCCCCCACCCCTCTGTGTCTGCCGACACTCCAATTCCCGGCGCTGTGCCTCAGAATAAGGATAGTGGAGGCCAGAAATTTGAAGTCCAGCAGCCTCAGATACAGCTCACCATCCATCCCTGTCTGTGACTGAAGTCCCCCCTTCTCTCTCTCCTGCCTCTTAGTGAGTAAACTAAGGCAAATCAGGGTTCTCAGAGCATCCCTTACATCAAAGGCCACAGTGTTCCCCCTTACATCAGAGGCCACAGCGTTCCCCCTTACATCAGAGTCCTCGCTGTACATCAGTGTTCCCCCTTAAATCAGGGTTCCCAGGGCATCCCTTAGAGTCCACAGAGTTCTCCCTTACATCAGAGTCTGCAGAGTCCCCCTTTACAATGAAAGGAAACTCTGTGGATTCAGATGTAAAAGGGGAACTCCGTTGACCAAAAAGTTGCTGTATGCCGCTAAAGTGTTTGGGTTTGATTTGAAGAAAAGGTGGCAACCCTAAATAGGACACAATGCAGATTGTCCTGTCTATTCACTGGGACTGTGTTGGGCACATATCACACAAGTTAAAGGAGAAGTCCAGCCTATTGATCAAAGGTTCTGTGACCCGTTTTCAGCAGAGAGCGGTCTGAAGTCCGCTCTCTGCTGATGTCACAGGAATCAGTCCAGGCACCGCGTCATCCCGACAATGAAGTCTGGATCTGCCAGGTGCCTGGACTGATACCATCTCAGCCTCTCAGCGAGCTGTGAGAACCGAGCCACCGGCAGTGTTTGATCGCTCGGCTCTCAGTGCAAAGGCGGCGGGGGGGGGGGCTGCATCCACCTAGGATGCACCTAGGATCCACCTGCAACCTGAAACTGCAAAAAACAAAACATACTTCTCTTTCAAATCTTGTTACAAAAAAAAAAATAATCCAAAAGAAGCAGAGGTCGTGTAAAAATGTAAACA
The DNA here is from genome assembly GCF_037356315.1 of Lithobates pipiens. Lineage (NCBI taxonomy): Eukaryota > Metazoa > Chordata > Amphibia > Anura > Ranidae > Lithobates > Lithobates pipiens. The sequence continues at coordinate 470,968,407 of NW_027507764.1, forward strand.
ATGTAACACCGTAAGTAGAAGGTCCTGCATTTTTTGCATAAAAAACAAGAGCAGGAGCCGGATAACTAGATGAACAAATGAAAAAGCAGAGCAGTGCAAAGCACCATAGAGCGTAAAGCTTTTATTAAGGAGATTAAAATGAAAGAGTATGCACTTACAATTAGAGGTTAGAGACAGCGATGAAGCATGCATGTGAACAGTCCAAAGAGGCTTTTGAACTGCTCACGTGCATGCTGTATCTACCACGAACCTCTCATTGTGAGTGAATTCTCTTTAGTTTGAATTTCGGAATAAAAATCTTTATACACCAGGGTGCTGTGCGACAGTCTGATTTTTTCCTTTGTTCAGCTAAATAAGATCCTCAACCCTCCTGCTCACCCTGCTTAAACCAATAGATGTGGATAAAAGCCCTTTAATACCTAACATGTATTGCAGGGAATACTGCTCAGGATAATCACTGCAGCCCGCTCGATAGACATATAAGTAGATGTAGGTCATGCAATCTAACCTGAAATCAGAGTTCAGGCAGAGTCACTAATAAGCTGGCGCGATCTTAATATTGGTCTTCCAAACCTCTTCAACCAAACCTCCTCAAACTCTTGGAGTTTGCCTATTCATTTGATCATGTGGCCAGCACTATGGGAGGTAGGACCTTCATTTTCTATAAATCAGGAAAATATTATAAGGTTTATTTTTATCATGTATTGATTTAGGAGAATGATCGGAGCAGAAAGGTGGGCTGTTATTTAACCACTTGCCAACCAGCCGTCGCAGGTCTACTGCGAGTGCCCGGCGGTCACGATCACCACTGGGCTCCCATGATCCCTCGTGGCACACCGAGAACCAGGATCTGTGTGTGTAAACACACACCGTTTCTTGTTCTCTGAGGGGAGAAGAGACTGATCGTCTGTTCATACAGAGTATGAACAGCAATCTGTCTTCTCCCCTACACAGTCCCCTCCCCCCTTTAGTTAGAACATACAAAAGGGAGCACAGTTAACCCCCTGATCGCCCCTTAGTGATAACCCCTTCCCTGCCAGTGACATTTTTACAGTAATCAGTGCATTTTTATAGAATTGATCACTGTATAAATGCCAGTGGTCCCAAAAATATGTAAAAATTGTCTGCTGTGTCCGCCATAATGTCACAGTTCTGATAAAAATTGCAGAACGCCGCCATTACTAGTAAAAAGAAAGAAAATGTATAATAAAAATGCCATACAACAATCCCCTATTTTGTAGATGCTATAAGTTTTGCGCAAACCAATCAGTATACGCTTTTTGCGATTTTTTTATTTTTACCCCAAAAAATTTAGAAGAATACATATTAGCCTAAACTGAGGAAAAAAATTTTTTTTTGATATTTTGGGGAATATTTATTATAGCAAAAAGTAAAACAATATATTTTTTGTATATAGCGCAAAAAATACAAACCACAGAGGTGATCAAATACCACCAAGAGAAAGCTCTATTTGTGGGGAAAAAAGGACGTCAATTTTGTTTGGGTACTCTGGTCAGGAAGGGGGTAAAATCTTCCAGGGCTGAAGCAGGGCCAGACTGAGGATAAAAACCAGACCTGGAAATAATTTCATACCAGCCCCATAGCATCATTATACCAGCCCAACATCATAACCATCATATTTTCTTGTTCATAAAAAGGAAAAAACATGCATTTTAAAGCACATTTAAAGAGCGTATTATATATAGATAAGACATATATGAAAGCACATAGGGCTAGGGATAGATAGCTGGAGACCCCCCGGGAGAGCGCTTCTCCTAGGGGGTTATACGATGTGGGGAGGAGCCATGAGAGCCACCGGGGGACCCCTGAAGATGAGGATCGGAGCCACTCTGTGTAAAACGAGCTGCACTGTAGAGGTAAGTATGACATGGTTGTTATTTATTTTAATAAACAAAGCTTTGCAATCACTCCTTTGGAGGAGGGAAGCGATCTACAAACACTTTGAACAAGGGAGAACGTCTCCTGTTACTGGAAACCTCGGAGGGGGCGCTATCTGGGGGGCCCCCTTATTAAAGGGGGCTCCCGGATTCCGATAAGCCCCCCGCCCGCAGACCCAGACAACCAATGGCCAGGGTTGTCGGGAAGAGGCCCTTGTCCTCATTAACATGGGGACAAGGTGCTTTGGGGTGGGGGGGCCACAGGGCCCCCCCTTACCCAAAGCACCCCCCCATGTTGAGGGCACGTGGCCTGGTACGGCTCAGGAGGGGGGGGCGTTCGCTCGTCGCCACCCCATTTCCTGACAGGCTGGGCTGCGTGCTCGGATAAGGGTCTTATATGGACCTTGGGGGGGACCCCAATGCCGTTTTTTCGGCGTAGGGCTTCCCCTTTAAGTCCATACCAGGTGACGAAGGCGGTGAAATTGACCTCCTGCGCTAGTCCCATCTACCTGGAGCCGCGTTCAAAATGAACGGACTTTTCTCTGTGTGCGGGAAAGTCCGTTCATTTCAAAAGTACGGCGGACTGGCACACACACGGCCGTATTGTGGTCCTTCTACTGCTTGTAGATCAAGTAAAAAATGTTAAAAAAGTTGCCCGTCTTGCAAAACGCTCGTATACCACGTTACTCGCAAACCAAGGTTTTGCTGTACACACTATAGAGGCATATGCTTTGTTCATATTTCATGTCTGAGGTTTACAACCACTTCAACCATTTTCAATGACACTGATTGGCAGTTGACAAGCAATAAAAACGCTGCCTACCGCCTATTTTCAATACCTGTGAAAGAGCCCTATAAATCAGTGACCTGATGGCATAAAACGATTCTAGTATACCCGTATTAAACCTGGCCTGTGGACGTCTACAGTTGCATACACCAGCTGGAGGCCTGAAGATAAATCTTTGGCACATAATCAGGGCTATTTTAATATACAGTACAAAGAGCCATTCTAATGTCTAAAGTGCAGGAAGCCACAGGAAACAGTTTGGAGTATTGAGAACAATGAGATACGATTGCTGGCTGGTTGACACAGCTTTCTGTACTCGGCAAATTGGCTTTTTATTGTAGTCGGTGTCCCTGTTGTAGAGTTTACCTCACATTCTGTCTGTGAAAATGATTGTTACCATGACAGTAAGCGAGGCGAAATCTCTTTTAATTGAGCCCTGGATAGCAGTAAAAACCATGCTAGGATTCTAATCCTCCCCCACGCTATCCAAACAAACAGAAAAAAGTTGGACATACACTTTAAAGTGGAAGTAAACCCTCCTATCATTTTCAGCCAAGGAAGCTGCCATCTTGGCTTCTGTTTAATATACAACTGCCATGATGCTGCACATGTGATCAGTTATGACACCAACCATTGGATGGTTTGACAGTGTGGTTGAGAGCACAACCAATGGGAGGGTTACATTCCTGGCATGTGCTGGAAATGCAACTGTTATTTGAAGCGGTTAAATGGGTGGGTTTACTTCCGCTTTAAAGCTGAACATTCAGATTTTTAGTCTTGTCCAACTGCACAGGCCCCTCTCTTCTACTGAAATCACTTACTTTATTTTCCTGTGGCTTCTAACAGTGTGCATTACCCACCTGTCGACCAGCCGCCGCCATTTTACTGCGGCAAGGTGGCACGATCCCGCAAATCACCGTAGCTGTACATCTGCTCGGGAACTCGCTTCTGTGGGCGTGCACCCTCTCACTGGTCAGCAGGAGGAGCCAATCAGCAGGGCCGGTGGACTCGATGTCTGCCAGCCACCCGCCACCATTATACTGTGGCAAGGTAGCACGATCCCGCGAATCACTGTAGCTGTACATCAGTTCAGGAACTCGCTTCTGTGGGTGTGCACCCTCCCATTGGTCAGCAGGGGGAGCCAATCAGCAGGGCCGGGGGACTTGATGTCCACCAGCCGCCGCCGTTATACTGCGGCAAGGTGGCACAATCTCGCGAATCACCGTAGATGTACATCGGCTGGGAAACTCGCGTATGTGGGCGTGCACCCTCCCATAGGTCAGCAGAGGGAGCCAATCAGCAGGTCCGGTGGACTCGATGTCCACAAGCCACCCACGATTGTTCCCCACAGTAACACAACAGGGATCTGCCTGCGTAAACAAGGCAGATCTCTGTTCTGACAGGGGAGATCACACAGATCCTATCTGTCTGCTAAGCAGGAAGATGGACCTGTGCGTTTCCCAATCACACAGTCCCCCATGCAGTTAGAACACACAGGGAGGGAACACATTTCACCCCTTGAGCGCCCCTGATGTTAACCCCTTCCCTGCCAGTGTCTTTAGTACAATGTCAGTGCATATTTTTAGCACTGATTACTGTAATAATGTCACTGGTTTCCAAAAAAGTGTCAAAAATGTCAGTTAGGTGTCCGATCTGTCCGCCGCAAATCACTGATTGTTGCCATTACTAGTAAAAAGATAAATAATAAAATTGCCATGAATCTATCCCCTATTTTGTAGACTTGATAACTTTTGCACAAACCAATCAATATACGCTTTCTTGCATTTTTTTACCAAAAATTTGTAGCAGAATACATATCGGACTGATGAATATTTTTTTTTTTTTACATCATTTTTTTTTGGAAATGTTTTATAGCAGAAAGTAAAAACGATTTTTTTTTAATTGTTACTCTTTTTTTTGTTTATAGCGCAAAAAATAAAAACTGCAGAGGTGATCAAATACCACCAAAAGAAAGTTCTATTTGTGAGAAAAAGGACATCATTTTTTTTGGGGTACATCGTTGCACGACTGCGCAATTGTTAGTTAAAGCGACGCTGTCTCCAACAAAATGGCCTAGTCATTAAGGGGGTAAATCCTTCTGGGGCTGAAGTGGTTAAAGAAGAAGTAATGTTTAGGAAAAAGCACATTATGAAAGACTTACCTTGAAACAAAGCCCTCCATCTCTGGGCACTTGAATGGCTTAACCATAATGATGTCACTCCTGGCATGCATGCAGATGTCACGACTACGGCATAGAGCCGTTCCTTCAAAGCGCATGCGCCAGTGATGTCCCCGACTGACAAACAAGCAAATATCTCCTAAACAATGCACATATAGGAAGTATTTGTTTTACCTACAGGTAAGCTTTATTATAAGCTTAGCTGTAGGCATAGGCGTGCACACAGGGTGTGCCAGTTGTGCCTAGTCACACCCTAATTGCTCCATGAGGAGGCTGATTGCCCCTGCTGCCTGGGCCCCCAGTGTCCCCCACCTTCCACTGCCTTCCTCTTCTCTCCTCTCCCACCGGCTGCTTTGGAGGATGTTTCAGAATGGAGAAAACAGGCCAGTAAATATGTAATTTACTGGTCCTTTCCTTTTCTGAATGAACACAGTGAGTGATCGGTACCAATCACTCATTTTGTTCATTCATAACTGAAGCATGGTAAACTGTGTTTACCATGCTTCAGTTTGTGAATGAACAGGAAACAGGAAGCAGGAAGGAAGCCACAGGAAGCCACTCAGCACAGAACACTTCCCATTTAATCACTGTCAGCTGAGGCTGCAGAGAAAGGGACTGGGGAATCTTTGTCCTCAGTCTATTTCTCTGTCTCATAGGTGAGACATCAGGAGTCTGTTTAAGCCACTGATATTTCACCAAAGACCCCCATTGGGGCTTCTATAAAAAAAAAAAAAATTATATATTGTAATAAATAATAAAATAACAAAAATATATAATAGTGCCTCATGATTTCCTGGCTGCTGGAGGACACCCAGCATCATCTAGCCCCCCCCCCCCCATCCCTGGCACATCGCTTCCATTCATTGGATTTCTGTTCAATCATAGAGGCTCTGCATCACTTGAGGGGTTAACTAGGAGGGTCTGTATGCAAATGCATTGTATAACTCAGGGCTATTTTCAGTGGGAACGTGGGAGAATGCAGTTCCGGCACTCCAGCACTGAATGTATGTAATGGCAAGGGGTGCTGGGGTGTGCTGGAGGGTCTACTGATGCTGGCTGCTAGGGGATCTATTGTTGCGGGTGTGGGATCTATTTTTGTTTGGTGGCCTATTGTTGGGGAGGTCATGTATTGCTGGTGGGGGATCTATTGTTGCGTGGGGGGAATTAAGTTGTGGGAGGTCAAGTGTTGCCAGAAGGGATCTACTGTTGAGGGAGGGGGTCTATTGTTCCTGGCTGCTGGAGAGTCTATTGATGCAGGCTGCTGGGAGACTTGTTTTTGCTGCCGGGGGTCTATTGTTGTTAGGGTGACAGTTTGTTGCAGGGGACCTCTGTTTCTGGGGGGTCTATTGTTTTTAGTGATAGTTTGTTGCAGGGGACCTCTGTTTCTGGGGTTCTATTGTTGTTGGGGTGATAGTTTGTTGCAAGGGACCTCTGTTTCTGGGGGGTCTATTGTTGTTGGGGTGATAGTTTGTTGCAGGGGACCTCTGTTTCTGGGGGGTCTATTGTTTTTGGTGATAGTTTGTTGCAGGGGACCTCTGTTTCTGGGGGTCTATTGTTGTTGGGGTGATAGTTTGTTGCAGGGGACCTCTGTTTCTGGGGGGTCTATTGTTGTTGGGGTGATAGTTTGTTGCAGGGGACCTCTGTTTCTGGGGGTCTATTGTTGTTGGGGTGATAGTTTGTTGCAGGGGACCTCTGTTTCTGGGGGGTCTATTGTTGTTGGGGTGATAGTTTGTTGCAGGGGACCTCTGTTTCTGGGGGGTCTATTGTTTTTGGTGATAGTTTGTTGCAGGGAACCTCTGTTTCTGGGGGGTCTATTGTTGTTGGAGTGATAGTTTGCTGCAGGGGTCCTCTGTTTCTGGGGGGCTATTGTTGTTGGGGTGATAGTTTGTTGCAGGGGACCTCTGTTTCTGGGGGTCTATTGTTGTTGGGGTGATAGTTTGTTGCAGGGGACCTCTGTTTCTGGGGGGGTCTATTGTTGTTGGGGTGATAGTTTGTTGCATGGGGTCCTCTGTTTCTGGGGAGTCTATTGTTGTTAAGGTGATAGTTTGTTGCAGGGGTCCTCTGTTTCTGGGGAGTCTATTGTTGTTAAGGTGATAGTTTGTTGCAGGGGTCCTCTGTTTCTGGGGGGGGTCTATTGTTGCTGGGTGAATCTATTGTTGCTAGGGGGGTATATTGCTGCAGGGGATTTATTTTGCTGCTTTTCTTGTTATTACCAACTTCCATACAAATTACTTAGCGTGACATTATGATACTTGGCTCTGTATTCACTAAATGAGGCGATGCTGGGAGGTGGGTAGGGGGTGGAACAAAAGGGGTGGTTCTCGGAGGTTGGTAGGGGCAGAGACGAGAAGTGACTCAGAAGGGGGGAGTTCCAGCACATCGGCCTAAACTGAGGAATTTTTTTTTTAAATATATATATTGTTGGGGGATATTTATTATAGCAAAAAGTAAAAAATATTGCCTTTTTTTCAAAATTGTCACTTTTTTTTGTTTATAGGGCAAAAAATAAAAACCGCAGAGGTGATCAAATACCACCAAAAGAAAGCTCTATTTGTTTTATTTGGGTGCAACGTTGCACGACCGCGCAATTGTCAGTTAAAGTGAATCGCAAAAAGTGCTGTGGTCAGGAAGGGAATAAAATCTTCTGGGGGTGAAGCGGTTAAAAGTGTCAATAGAGCATAGATGAGGGGAAAGGGGGAAAGGAACTAGGGAAGGCAAAATATAAGCAGATGACACTCCAGCTTTAAGGATGATTTGCAGGTAAAATCCCAGTAAAACATAATGCCATCTTACATTTTGAAAAGTTATGACCATTTCTACGTGTAAAAAAGTTTGTTCTCCTGAGCAGAGTACTGTTAAACTGAGGCTGCAGAGATGTCATAGCTGATACTAGGACTCAGAACTCGAGGTGAACGGTGATGGTATGTGCTGCAGCAATACAGTGTTTGGTTAAGGGGGCTTCCGTCTTGGGAAGGCAGACCAGATGTATTTTCCTCAATCAGTGGCAGAGGCAAATAAAATCAAACACGATTACGTAGATCAAGAAGAGTTGGCGTCAGCTGTGTTGCCAAGGGATGCTTCCTTTATATTCGCTTTCCATTCACACTCTCAACCTATTCATTAAGGTGGGTGACTCTGAAGAACTCTGATCTCTCTTTCCCTCTGTCCAACACTAACATGGAAGGAGGTGTACTTTTTTTTCTGGATTCTATCCTGATTTGCAACTAAAATTAGCACTGATACAGCTCTCAGCTTGCATGTGTCATCTTTTCCAGAGTAAATTTCCAAATCCCAAAGAATCTGTCAGCAGGGAGTAGGTAGTCATGTCCTGATTGCCTGAGGTTGTCATGGTTTAGCTTGCGTAGTCACCATTGGCCTTGACTGTAACCTGCCATCTGTTAGACAGCTCCATACTACGTTTGTCTTATTACATTTACTGGTTTCAACAATTCCTCCTCTTAAAACATTCTATTTATTTATTTTTTTATTTATTTTACTTCCTGACGTTATTTGAGTCGTCCCATTCATATTTGGCCCGTGGGGTGCAGCAGTAATAATTCACAGTCAGGTGCAATGGAAAACTTATACTGAAATAGTGCAACAACAGTTCACAACAAACCCAGTGGGAAGGCTGCCCAACCGGGTGCACTCACGGTTTCAAATAATGTGAAGAGAGCGGGTATCAGCCAGATTGACAGCATCTGTTGAGAGAGAAGAAATGTGGTCAAGCAGGGTGAAGTCCAAGGAGTTTACCCTATGCTTTCCCTCCTTGTCAGGAACCTTTCCCTACCACTAGTGCTGTCCCTAACAGGCAGGGTACCTGTCCATACTTTACGAACTCGCAAATGCACACCAAAAATGGGAGCCAGGGCCTTAAATAGGCTCTGCTTGATCCAGGATGGCTGCCAGGGTCACATGGGGCAGCAGCATCCAAACAGATTGCTTCCCCAGTGACTTAGGAAGCCATAGAGGAACTGTGTGCCTCTTGACTTCCTCTCCAACTACAGGGCCACAGCAAATGAACACCACCTGCCACGGAGAAAGTACCTGCCTACAGACCCTTTCTACATAAGTCTCCATTCACATATGCACATTCTAGGAATTCATTGCTATTGGCGCTGGTGCGTTAAAAAAGGTGCAACAAATACTAAAACAGGTAAAGTTCCATGTCCAAAAAAAGTGCTGGAGCTTCTTTGGCATGTTTGTCCCGCGTAGGGTAGCCTATTCAAATGAATGGCAAACTCTATGTATGCCGCTCAAACCCACACAAACAAATGTGAAAAAAGCCTAAATGGAGACTAAATGTTTCCTGTTTTACTTGTCAAACGATTTGTCATTTTCCAATTTTGTCAATTGCCTTTGCCATAATGCATAGCCAGGACTATTGTCCTTCCAGTTACTACTTCCTAAATTGGTTTCACTACTTCCTGGATCTCCTTCCTGCTAACTTGACATAGTATTGAATCATGAAATTTGAAGGCTGAAAGCAGAGTGGTGACACAGGAAACTGCATTGCTAAACCAGAAAGTGTGCCACCTGCCTGCCTATACATCATAAGAACTGCATTCAGATTCTAAACATCACAGAAATTATCACTGGGCACAGTAGCACGGGTTCTGCAGAGCTCCACAAAACGGTGACCACCTCCAGGGACAGGCAAAGGACCCAGTGTTTGGATTCAATATACATACAATCCAATGAGATTATATGAGATTAAAGATTATATAAATTTACAAATAAACTTCCAAGAGTCAGCATCGTGCCCTTCCACAGCTCTAGGGTTGTCAGTTTGGGCTTGGCTTTCTGCTTCTCACATTGCCCTCATTTTTATTCTGTGATCACAGTTTTTATTCCCATTGATGTATGCTGGTTTTTAGAAATAAAAAAAATATTTTTTGACCTACACCATATGGAGGCATTTTTTGTTTGCATAACTTTCCGGACGAGAGTTCTTTTGCGGTCCAGTCGGTTCTTCCACACCTAAGGTCCAGCCCTGGTGTCCTCTTCATCTGAGGTTTGGTTGGGTGGTTGTCCACAACACCCTTGGAGTCATGTTTGGAGTCCCCGGGTTCCTTGGAGTTCCGTTGATCCACCGATCCCGGCATCTTTGCCTTTATGACTCGTCGCTGACACTCGAGTCCACCTGTTCCGGTAAGAGTAGATCTACTTCCCCTTTTTTGGTTGAAGATGCACCATCCTTGATGCCTCTCATGCCGGACAGTGCCAGCGTATTCTATCCTTGATTTATCATCATTTGGTGGTTGACGCACACGGCCCTTCTGAGGACTTTCACATTCATTTCTGTATAATTGATTTTCACACCATTCACTTATTTGTTGTTATATGTTTTCACTTTCAGCGCTACATTATCTACCATTCACACTTTACATTTGTTGGTTTGAATCCCAACCACGACACTACTTGATGGTTCTTCCTCCGCCTGCATGGGTTTCCTCCCACACTCCAAAGAGTGGGGACCAAACACATTCCCCTTCATCAGGGCTTGAGAATTCTGAGTGCGCTTAAAGCGGTGTTGTACTCAAATTTGAAAGTTCATCTTAATGAAATCTGTTAGGGCCATAGATGCTCAAATGCCCATTAACCACTTTCAGACCGGACCAATTTGCTGGTCAAAGACCAGACCACTTTTTGCGATTCGGCACTGCGTCGCTTTAACTGACAATTGCGACGTGGCTCCCAAACAAAATTGACGTCCTTTTTTTCCCACAAATAGAGCTTTCTTTTGGTGGTATTTGATCACCCCTGCGGTTTTTATTTTTTGCGCAATAAACAAAAATAGAGCGACAATTTTGAAAAAAACGCATTCTTTTTTACTTTTTGTTATAATAAATATCCCCCAAAAATATATAAAAAAACATTTTTTTCCCTCAGTTTAGGCCGATACGTATTCTTCTATATATTTTTGGTAAAAAAAATCGCAATAAGCGATTATTGATTGGTTTGCGCAAAAGTTATAGCGTTTACAAAATAGGGATAGTTTTATAGCATTTTTATTAATAATTTTTTATTATTTATTTTTTTACTAGTAATGGCGGCGATCAGCGATTTTTATTGTGACTGCGACATTGTGGGGGACCCATTGGACATTTTTGACACATTTTTGGGACCATTGTCATTTATACAGTAATCACTGCTATATAAATGCAGTGATTCCTGTGTAAATGACACTGGCAGTGAAAGAGTTAACCAGTGGGTGGCAGTGTAGGGGTTAAGTGTTCCTAGGGGAGTGTTACTAACTGTGGGGGGGTTGGGCTTTCATTTAGTGTACACTGATCTCTGCTCCAATCACATGGAGCAGAGATCAGCGTCACTAGTTGCTAGGCAGAATAGACAAATGTTGTTTACACAGCATTTGCTCTATTCGGCCGCTCCGTGAGACGATCGTGGGGATGCCCGCGGCGATCGAGTCAGCGGGTCCCGCGACCGGACTCATGGGGGTCCCAACCAGCGCGGGAGAGCGCACCGCCGGCGGCGCGCTCCCGATGGCAGGGCGGCATCGAATATTGGACGTACCTGTACGCCAATATGCCTGCCCGTGCCATTCTGTCGACGTACATCGTCGTGCGCTGGTCGGGAAGTGGTTAAAAATTTTTTTTTTTTGCCGTAATTACCTTTTAAGCATAATTAGTATCTTGACTTCCGGGCTCTTCTCCCGTGGGAGTAGGCGTGTTTATCGCCTTTCCCCGGCTACGCAAAGACCCCTGGGAGCTTTGTCGGAGTCTTCCCAAGAATCAGTGGGGAACGCAGTCATGACAAAATCTCGTGAGATCTCGGAAACTGAGTGACGCCGGTCACGTTGCGATGGCAACCCGGATTTTGATGGCGCTGCTCGCTGTTATCATTGAGCATGCGCAGGATCGAGCGGTGAATGCTGGGAGCACAGCATTCACCGCCTCCCAGAAATAAATGCTTGTAGGCTTCAAATGCCCACAAGCAAAATGACAACGGCCAGGATACATTTTTATAAGTTGTTGTTGTTGACGAAACCGGCAAGCGAGGGAACTTAAAACCACAAAAAGTGAGTACTATCATTACATTAATAAAGTATATAAATGAACCTGGAAAAAAAAAAATATAGGTGGGCGGAATCCCGCTTTAAAAGAATTCAGGAAAGCAGATACCGAATCCCAAAGGTGCTCTATTGGATTGAGATCTGGTGACTGTGGACGCCATTTATATACAGCAAACTCATTGTTATGTTCATGAAACCAGTGGTGAGATGATTTGAGCTTTGTGACTTGGTGCATTTTTAAAAAGCTGCTTTTGAAAAATCTTAAATCTTTAAAAAAAAAGAAAAAAAAAGTATAAAATGTCCAATTAAATGAAGCGATGAGAAGAGGAGATGTAGCCTGAAAGATTTCTTTATCTCTACCTATCTCTTGTCAGTAACTTGCTGGATGTCATATTTAATGCGTTTTTAACTTTCATCTTCCACCTCCTCAGATGAAAAGTAAATATTATTTTGCAGGCACAACTAATAATTTTTCTGACAAGACATCTGTGCTTTACATTTGTTATCAAGTATCTGAAGAAGTTTTATTTGAACTTACATTCTGTCTCAGCTGAAATGGAAAAGGGAATTTTCCAGAACATATTATGCAATGTATTCAGGTTTAATTGGGCTTATATTGTAAGCTCAGAACTACATTTCCCATAGTTCTCTGTTCAGCAGAGCCACATAAGAAATATGATGAAAGATAGAAGTTACAGAGCTTAGCTGATAATCTCGCAGCCCGTGGGAAGTGGAGAAGTCTGGGTCATTGGAAGGCTTAGGTGGTCCCAGGGCACTATGCTCATTGTTGGACCTCCACCACCCATTCATACACAAAGGAGACACGGCCCTAGGCTGAGAACTCACAAAGCTATCCATTCTGTGTAACTATATGTATGTTCATTCTGTGCGAATGGCAGCAAAAGAAAATGTTACTGGGCTATTTTCTCTCCAGGGCAAATTCAAAAGAATAGCATAAATCGGGAAAATACTGCATTATGGCCACTAGATGGAGCTGACAATCATAGTAAATAAATATTTATTTCACATGATCATGATCGCCATCTAGTGGCCATATAATGGTATTTCCTGATTGACACTTGTGAATGAAGAACATCTGCCCTGGAGAGAAATAGTATAGCGAGGCTTCTTTTACACTGCTCCATTCTTCGCAGAATGGGTGCAGGGTAGTGTACCTGCAGTTTTTGTGCAGGTTACCCACGCTTTCCCATAGTTTTCTATTAGAGCTAGCATTTTTGGTGCATTTTCTGAAAGCAATAGGTGTCAGCAGAACAGAAGGGGAATCTCCCACTGTACTGGTGGGAATTGTATAACTGTCACATTGGAGAGATTTCCTCACACGTCATGCTGTGTCTTTATAACAGGAAGTAAAGAGAAATCTCACCAATGGGTAGAGACAGCAAATACTTGACAGAGGATCTAACCATCCCCTAGTTTATCCAAAACTAAAAAAAAACTGTACTTAACTTAACTATAAGAAGACTTTAGTTATACTGTATGTGGTAAAGGTTGTTTGGATTAGAATTTAAGGTATTATAGAGCTCATACTTCTAATTATAAGACTCTTTTTTTTTTTTTTGCAACCTAAAGAAGCAAGGCACCAAGATTTGAGCTCTATACATTATATCTAGACAGGGGTGAATCTATACACCAAAACCAAGATTATACAGGGTTAGATGGGTCCAATTCATATAAGAAGATAACCAAAACTCAACACTGATCTGCATATATATATTTTTACTATATAACAATTTTATAGAATGAATTAAATTAAATAAAATTAATAAAATTAATAAAAAATATTAAATTAATAAAAAAAAATGAAGTGCTATCTAACCACCTCCTAATTGATGTCAGTCTGGCATGACAAGTGCATTTGTTGGTATCCCCAAGGATGAAGGGCCAAAAGCATGAAGATCTCCAACCTGCTAATGTCAGTCTGTATTCCTTGCAGGCAGAATTGTTTAACTGGTTTAAATGGTTTAAGGACCAGGCCTATTTCTCAAACTTGTTGTTTACAAGTTAAAATCATTATTTTTTTGCTAGAAAATTACTTAGAACCCCAAAACATTATATACATTTTTTTCAGACGCCCTAGAGAATAAAATGGCGGCCCTTGCAATACTTTATGTCACACCGTATTTGCACAGCGGTCTTACAAACGCAATTTTTTGGGAAAAAATAAATTTTTATGAATTAAAAAAATTAAAAAACACTAAAGTTAGCCCAATTATTTTTTATATTGTGAAAGCTAATGTTATGCCGAGTAAATTGATACCCAACATGTTATGCTTCAAAATTGCGCCCATTCGTGGAATGGTGACAAACTTTGACCCTTAAATCTCCATAGGCAACATGTACAGGTTACAATTTTTGAGTTACAAAGGAGATCTTTTCCTGGAATTATTTCTCTTGCTCTAATAATGACGATACCTCACATGTGTGGTTTAAACAACTTTACATATGCAGGCAGGACTTGCGTATGCATTAACTTCTGCGCGTGAGCACAATGGAAAGGGGCACTTTCAAATAACATTATTTTGTTTCTTATTTATTTTACTTTTTATTTTTTATTTTTACGCCGTCCTTTTTAAAAAAAAATGAATTACTTGTATTCCTATTACAAAGAATGTAAACATTTTTAGTAATAGAAAAAAAAGCATGACAGGACCTCTTTAATGTCAAGTCTGGGGTCAAAAAGACCTCAGATCTCACATTTGCACTTAAATGCAATAATAAAAAAAAATGTGGGGGGGCCATCATTCCCCCCACTCAACACAGTGCCTCTGAGGGGAAAGGATCATCTCCACCGCTACTGGCGGCCCCAGGAAGCGGCGAAGACGACTGGAAAATGGCAGGAGAGGTTGGGCACCTCTCCCACCACCAATAAAAGTGATCTTGCTGCAAATCCACCGATGAGACCAATTTTATCTGAAAGCGGACCGCCCACCGTTTAAGAGTAGCTTTCTGCTGCCATAACAACGGTACTCAACGTCAAAGTAACTATGTATAACGACAGCAGGCGGTCCAAAAGTGGTTATATCCCTATCACCCAAGATTAGCCCCCCCACCTCAAAAATAAAGAAGTGTGTGTATAAACATAGAACAGATATAACAACAGAATAATTTAACCTGTATGCTATACTAACAAAAAAAAATAAAAAAACACCACAATATGTGATAAAGGTTTCCTCGCAGGGAATTTTTAAAACAAGTTGCAATGACTAGGGGCCCTTTCTGCACTATGTTTCTATACAGGCTCCGATATGTGGGGCCCTTCCTGCCCCAAGGCGTCTGCACCCATGTGTTGGTCTGTGCAGAGGAGTAAGGCGGGGAGTGCTGAGAGTGCTGGCCTGGGACCCCTCTCCTCAGCTTGCCTGTATTGATTGTGCAAAGTGGGCCCAGGCCCTGGGCCGCTCACTCCTCGGTGCCTATCAATGTGTCCCACTGATTCAATTTTCCACTGGATCAGTGTTCCGCCTATCACTAGAGCCGAGACTTATTACAGCGGCAGCTGGAAGAGGAGGACTGAGGGAGAGGAAGACCAAGGGCGAGGAGGAGGGGTGTGCTGGGATGACAACCCCCCCATATGTTGCACCCCACTGGCAAGGATTCTCTCTCCTTGCCGCACACCCACACTACCTACCTCCGTTTCCAGGCTTGAGGCCTGCAGGACTTTCCTGCAGTGACAAAAGTACAGGAACATCGTTCCCATGCATTCCCACAGGACTCGAGCCCTGGTGTGAACCCAGCCTGAAGTATATGCTGATATGAGGTGCTAACCTTAAGGGGACAGCAAACCTAATTGTTTAAAGATTGTGTGTATTTCGTGCATTATGCTGGGCCTGTGTTTCTCCCAATTTTTTTCCAAGATGCATTTTTTTTAAAGCGGAACTAAACTCAGGATTACTCACCTCTAATCCAATGCTTCTAAAGATTGCGAACAGGCAAGTTAATTTTATTCCAGAAGAGACATTTATTTTCTCTTCTGCAATAAAGAGCCTGCATGTTTATAATATTTATCTTACTTCAGTTCCAATTTATTAACCTCTTGGCAGCCACATAATGTATATACATGCTGGTTTTAACCACTTCAATACTGGGCACTTCCTGCCTAGGCCAATTTTCAGCTTTCGGCACTGTTGCACTTTAAATTACAATTGCGTGGTCATGCAACACTATACCCATATGACATTTGTATTATTTTTTGCACACTAATAAAGCTTTCTTTTGGTGGTATTTAATCATCACTGGGTTTTTTGTATTTTTTGCTAAATAATCAATAATAATTTTACAAATACGCCCCAAATTACCCCTTTTTGGAAAGTACAAAGTCTAAGGTATTTAATAAGAGGCATGGCAAGTTTTTTGAAGTTAAAAAATTAACTTTTCACAATTTGTTTTTTTTACATACTGTCACCAGTGCAGTACAGCATCCTCATATAATGGGTGTGGCAGAGATCATGGACACTGACTGGTGACAGTATGATACCATAGTAACACTGTACTACCCTGGGGAAGTGGTCAAGCTGTTCTTTTTTTTACACCATATTCATTGCTTATACCAATGAATTTCAATGGTATAAGCAACCATTTTTACTGAATGAAACTGATTCATTCTGTATGTTTTGTTCTGATAAAAGCCATAGCCATAGCTAATCACATGGTACAGAATGACTTCCCTTCATGCCATCCATTGTATACACAATGTATACAATGGATGGGATGAAGGGAAGCCATCCATTGTTTACAATTGTCATGTGATCTGCTGTGATTGGTCACAGCGATCATATGGTACTGACAATGGGCCAGGACACTGATCAGCATGGCCCCATCTGGGAGGACATATTATGATGTTCACCTGTATTGACGAAAGTCCCGCCTGGCTGTCATTTTGCTATATGCTGAGCTAGAACTGGTTAACACCCACACACCACACATATGTGTTAATGGGCAGCAGAGCTATCAGTGCTAAGAACATGCTCACTGCATGCTCCTAGCACTGAGATCAACCTGCCAAAGACAGATCCCAGTCTCTAGTAATGATCAGGAGGTTGCAGGACTGACTCCCAATTATATGACCAGTCACAGTGGTCATGGTCCATTTCACGTCAACACTGAGTTCTTTAACACTGGAATTTGTGTTATCAAGGGACATTTCAGAGATGAACAAGCTTTCTAGCAGGGGCGGCCTATCCATATAGGGCGCAGGGGCACCGCCCCCTAATCTCCTAATCTCTATGCAGGGTGCCGGAAGCATGGATTCCAATGGGGTTTTTTTAAGCACGTGATTAGAGCCTGAGGCTGTAATTGGCTTCAAAAAGGGTGGACTCGGGGGTTCTTAGGTTTTAGGACCCACTTCCCGTTTGGCCGGGAGGAGAAGCAAGGGCTCCAAAGCGAAGAGCGAGATCCTTGTCATCTTCTTCCTAAGGTAATAAGGCCTCTGATCGCCACTAACCCGTTCATCTCCCACAGGAGGGGGGATCGCCTCCTTCCCATCTGTCTCCTGTGGGTAGGCTCAAAAAATTGAGCACCCGCCGCCACTGCTTTCCAGTCCCTAAAACCAGAGTTTTTCTTTAAGCTGAATGTAACTGTTTATACTGTGGTTAATGTGGAACAACAGGGTTATTAAATATAGATCTCTCAATATGTTTGATGATAAGGAAGGATGAGTTGCAAGGTCAACACTTGAAATCTTGGCAGGTTTTCAGGTCAGGAAACTCAGCAAAAATTAAAACAACATCAGAGGGAATTTTCAAAACCAACTTAAAAAGGATCATAGAGCAGAGAGAAACCTTTCTTCTTCCCTTCAGAAGATGCATGACATTTTACTTTCTGGAGACAGGGGAAAATATATTTTTTTCTTAACAGTGTTCAAAGTGCATATCTGTCTAGAAAACATTGGGTGTCTTTTGCCGTCACTGCAATGTTATGGTAGAATCCTTTTACCGTTATAATATCATCTTAAAATCATATGGAGTCGCTACACTTAAAGTGTATGGAGAAGCAAACTTTTGTTTTATTTTTGCATAGAGTATTGAAAGGTTGGAACCTTTTGTCAAGTTTTCGTTGCTGTCTGTATCTTCCCTGTAGGGATTCACCTCTACAGTATGTCTGTCCTGGTGACCATTGCCCCAAGGCAAAAAGTGAAGGGATATCTAAGAATTTTTGAGTTGCCACCAGAGCAAGAGTTGGGGGAAAATCCTCAAAAGAAACAGGAACATCTGTTCCTGTCCTGTGAAAACTTTCTAAGATCGAAATTCCATTTACTTTGGAGAGATTTCCTCGTCTTTCTGATGTGTCTCCATTAATAGATAGTGAAGGGAAATACATGCAGCAAAAATAACCTTATCTGGTTTTAACCCCTATGCTTTCTAAAAAAAAAAAAAATTTTAGGCTTTACATATTCTGTAATGGCTTTACTGTACTTATCCAAACTGGATTACATGAGATTGGAATTTTGATGTAATGTAGTCCTCACCCCACAACCAAGTCATACCTTTCTTGGAGGAAGCTGTTGGGTTGTTGAAAATGGGTCAGCTGATAAACTTATGGGGGAGAAAAAGCCAAACCGCCACACACCAGCCCAACCTGAGTGCAAAGTCCAAAAACATAGCTTCAGCCCAGCTCCATCCAGACCACGGCCCAAACGTGTTTCATCCTGCCCACAGGGCTTAGTCATGGAGCTCCATACTCCCTAGCCATGACCTCCATTACTAAGCCATGTGGGTGGGACAAAGCACGTTGAGGTGTGCCCTGGATGGAGCCGAGCTGAAACCATATGTACTAACTCTGCACTCAGGCTGTGGTGGTGTGCAGCAGTTTGCCTTTTTTTCCAGTCACTGGACCTTTTGGATGTTTGCCTGGAGCGGCACCCAAAGCTAGGCATATTTGAGATTTAAAGTAGAGAAAGAAGTCAATAGAATAAAGAGTTTTAGAATGCTAATTCTCTGGTGACCATTCTGATATAGGAATCTTTGGGGTCTATGTGTAGGGGCTATTTCTTAAGAAATATGAACTTGAGGGAAGACCTTGGCAGACCTTTTATTAAACAGCTACACATTGAGTGTTGTACTTGTAACCATTTTTTCAAGTGTAAAGGCAAAAATATATATTTTTAATTTTGGGTCAGTTTTTTTTCTTTTTTTTTTTTGGCAGGATGTGCCCTGTTGGGAAGGATTCACTTTACTTCCTATCGCAGAGATATAACAGGAAGTGAGGTGAGGCCTCTGCAAAGTGAAGGAAATCCCCTAACAAGTGTTCCTATTGCAAGATGTCCCCCTTTTACCATTTTAGTGACAGCTTGGATATTGGATTTCCCCTGATATTTAGTCCCATAACAATTACAGAGCGTGAATATCCCCAGTAACAGGAGTTCTAACCCCTCAACATTTTACCCAAAAAATGCACTTTGCACACTACAGATTTGGTAGGGTATATCCAGAATTGAAAAAAAAAAACTTGTGTGAGTTCAGAGCCAATAGGTTATTTTTAAGGCACAAACAGTGAACAATCTGAACCTCCATAACCAGAACGTTTCATATAAAAATCCAACTAAGAATGAGCTTTTGTCCCATTCATGCCACAATGTTACTGTCAACTCTGTGAATGTTTCAGATCATTTTGGAAGCTTAAAAAGCTCAGAGAAGAAGCATTGTCCTGTAATGGATGCCATATATTTCAGAACTGCTCAGCACACACAATTGATTCTCTAGCTGAAGGTTGTTATTACCATGGTTTTAAGAAAACCTGCTAAAAAATTACGACAGAGTTCCATGCTTTAGTATATATGTCAAGCTATGGCAGTGTGCATATATAGAACAAACTGTAATATGCTAGCACACATATATATATATATATATATATATATATATATATATATATATATATAATTTTTTTAACAATAAACAGGGTAAGTATCATGTGGTAAGATAATGATCTTGTTTTACCATTTTCATTCCATGAAAGAGAATTGAAAGTCCTTTTAATGTTTTTATATCAATGGTAATATAAGGTGCTCAATATAAATCATATAATCAATGGATTTGATCAGTTTAATAACTTTTTTATATATCTAATAGGTAATTATTAAAGAACATGGGCGCAGTCATATTTACCATTTACAAATACAGGCTACCCTGCCTTACTCTCTAGCAGCACTGCACATTGATTTATGTTTTACCAATTGAAGTGTATTAATCTGCTCAGACTGATTGGAAACAATAAAATTTGTGCCACATTGATTTTATTCCAGCAGTTGTTCAATGGGCATGCTGTGCAGAATACCTGATATATATAGACAGGCTGTGAAGGAGTAATTTTCTGATTTTAGTATATAATATATAAACATGAACATATAAAATAGCTATCATTTAAGAAAGGTAAGTCATAGTATATGTAATTTGCCATCAGTTAAACATTGTGTTAGTGAAAACCTGTATTCATCGGGGTTGATTTACTAAATACATTTCAATTTTAAAGGGAATTTGTCCCAGAACCTAGTGAATGATGTGAACTCTAACTTCCATCATTCAATCACGTGCAAGCAAAAATGCTGTTTTTCATTTTTCTTGCGCTTGATTGGGTAATCTTTGCAAAGTGAAACCTCACCTAGGGCAAATTTTCTTTGCAAAATGCTACTTACCTTGCAAAGTGAACAGCGTATTTGCCTTTAGTAAATCAACCCAATGTAAAATACTCTTGACTCCTTTAAATATAAAATCTGAAAAGAAATGAATTTCAACCTTTATAAACAGACACTGTTTTGGCAGGGCAGTACAAAGAGCAATGATATGTGTATACTTCTGCATTATCCCATAGCAACCAAGCTGCATTTTTATTATTGTTTGAGAATAGTCAAAATGATGAAGCATGATTATTGATTGCTCTGCCGTGTTAGCCATTAACACAATAAGTTTGGATCTAGGGTGATACCTATTGGTTGACTAAATTGGTTGTAGTGCTTTGAAGACTTTTACATGTGCTATTGTATATTTAGTTTTTTTGTTGCCCTTGTTTTTATGACTAATCATAAATATTAAGAACTGCATGTACATCTACCTTTTATTTGTTTTTTTGAAATCCATCCAATCTGAACTCAACTTTATTCTACCATGGATAACTCAACTCATTGAATATCTGACAGGTTCTCGTACATGTAAAACCAGTCAGATATTTGATTTATTCATGTACAAACTATAAACGATATTTTTCAACAAAGCAATAAGTGGTCAAGACACTGCTACAGCGCAATTTTGTTGTGGTGCATTGTGTAGGTGTGTTGAGGCACCTTTTGTTCTGCGTGTTGCAGGAACGCATAGGACAAAAATGCACATTTTACTAAACAATGTAATGCAATGTTACTAACAAACCCTAAAGAAGCTGCACCATTAGTGTTTGCAACAAGGCTTTTATCCAAATTAAAATAGTTTGCTTTTGCATTCTTTGGAGTTGGATTACTAAAAAAGCAGAGAAATTTTAAAAGTTAATGTTCACCTTAAAGAACATTTTCTTTGCTAATGGAGCATTCTTAAAACCTTTAGTAAATAATCCTCTTGGATTATGTAAGATTTGGATTTATTTGTAGTTCATGCAAGAAAATGTATCTTTATTCCAGAAAAAAGAGGGGAAAAAAACTTGAAAAAGCCTGAACTTTGAACTTTACAGAGGTAAACCCCCCCCCCCCCCAAAAAAATACAGCTGTGTTCAAAAGTTTGCATACCCTGACAGAAATTGTGAAATTTTGGCAATTTTATATTGAAAATATGACTAATCATGCCAAAAAACTTTTGTTATTATTATTGGCTCCTTTTAAAATCATAATGATAACAGAAATCTCTCAAATGGCCCTGATCAAAAGTTTACATACCCTGGAATGTTTTGCCTTGGTACAGACACAGAAGGTCGCACACACAGGTTAAAATATCAATTAAAGGTTTTTGGCAGTTCTATGAGACTGCAAGACCCCTGACCCTCTGTCTGGACAGCGCTGATTGGCTCTGTGCCAATCACATGCACTCTCCCAAGAAAAAGAAAACCTCTCTAGCAACACATCAAACTGAGCATGTGCAGCTTGATTCCATAGACTCAACCTGTGTTATCAGGAAATTGTCAGGGGACAGTGGAAGGAGGGGAAGATCAGAGAAGCCAAAATCAAACAGTCTTTTTACACAATGCAGAGGATTAACCTCTTAGGTTCCACAGTGAGTATAAAAAGCATGCTTTACTGCATATACAGACTCATTTTATTGTTGTGGGTTAAGTAACACTTTAAGAGATCGCAAGACAGTTAACAGAAATGCAGCTTAGAAAGGAAAAAGTTTGCAGCCGTCTGGGAGAATCGATGCATAATTCACCATAGCATAGTTTGGAGTATTCAATATGCACCTCATCAAATAATACAACATACATTCTTGATTTGATAGGAATCTTTATAGACAAGTCTGGGCTTCACTGACATTTCATATAAAAGAGTTATAGATTATAAATTAGATTTCAGTAGTAAAAGTCATGTCCTATTTTTTTTGCATCCTTCAATGCCCGTTATTATTTTATGAGCTTCTTTGAAAGTTCGGTTAGTTTGAAGCCTGATTGTGTCTCGGCAAAGAATGGAATATATATAGAAGTTTGAGTTAACGCGGCGATTACAAGGGCGTTCAGGGATTCCTCGTGTTATTGATGAATTGTTAAAAAAGAAAATAGAAAACAATGTAAGTTGTGTGAAGTAAGATTTAATTAGTAAAGACAAAATTCAAATACACAATAAAGGCTTAATAGAAACTCTATGTCTATAGCAGTGGTAGTCAATATTCTTAATATAGGAGCCCTCAAGTGAGGCTCCTTCCATCTCCGAAGGGCCAAAGATAATTTTCACCAAATGTAATGCTACAGAAAACTTTCTGAGACTGTGGCATGCAGCAGGGGATGGACGTAGATTGCAAATATGTTATAGGAGTTATTAGAGACTGTTAGCATGCTTCAGGAGACATTCATAGACTGCTATTATGCTATTACAGTCTCTTTGAAAATGAATGCTTCCACATTTGTGCTCAATACAGAATACAGAAAATAGTTGTCCCACTTTTAATGCTTCTTTCATGAAGGTCTATTAGAATAGATCTGAAGGAAAAAAATACATAAAAAAAAAAATATAAAAATTAAAATAAATTAAAAAAAATAAAAATAAAAGATAAGAGATGACAAGTACAGGAGAAAGTAGGACGGAGCGAAGGAAAGTTTATAGGCTTGAGTAGGCACCTGGGCAAGGAAAACAGGCTACTGTCTGCAAGGGTTCAGAGGGTAACACAATAAGTGCCAAAAGATTGCAGGTGGCACCACAGGTTGGGCCCTGTGATTTATAGCCTACATTATCTTAATATAAAATCAGCATCTTTTTTGTATGGAAACTATAATGGTTTTTAGTCAATTTAAAAAAAGTTTTATAGTTTCTAGAGTGGCAACCTTCCGTCCATATTATTCTGGCTGGGTCCTCATTGTTTCTGGTCTAGCATAGTTTGTGTATTTTTATTGGTGGTACAGTGTATTGGGTACATTTCACCTAATTGATACACCTACAGCTGAATTGCAGTTGCCCCTACTATTCAAATCATTAGTTTGAGGTGTACTGATGCAAAGGGAGAAAACATCATTTTTAGCCTCCCCACCTCAAGCCTCTGAATGCCTTGTGTGGACAACATATCTGATATTGTTAATGGGACACTTAAGCTAGAAGGAATGTGATGCAAGACCGAGAGGGGGAACAGAGTATCTGTCCAGGCTTTTATCATTGTAGCTCATAACATAGTTTTCTCTCATAAGTAAAAATGCAAAAAAATTCTAAACTGTTACTCTCAAGTGTTGCATTCTCAGCAAACTGAGCTATCAGAAAACTAAATAAGGCTTAATCAGATTATAGCTCTGAAGCTGAAAAGGTGACGAGCAGAGTTGAATCACAGGGTGGAATCAGGGCAGTAGTCCTGAGTTCTAAAGGTGGTTTGTATAATTTAGGACATATATTTTCTTATTAAAGCTACATTACATCTTCTGGAAAAAGTGGGACTTGTTGTAGGGGTCCTCTGTCCTTTTACGTAATGAAAGTTGAATGAACATTACTTCTAAGGTCATCCATTGAATCTAAGTCATAGCTTGCAAATTACAACATAGGCTTCTAGATGCAAGAACACCAACTGAGAAGGTTATAGGTCTATATCAGGAAATGAAGCCTTCTCAGGTAATAAATGGCTGTTATAGGTTCCAGATTCTAGCAGCTGTTATATTACACTGAAGTTGATTGAAATGTGCAACTTACCTTGTTAACAGAATGCATTAAAAGGCACCTGAACTCAAAAAAGTGAAAATTTGCTGTGTTGTAGGGGACATGTAGATATGTTAACTGTGCCTAAGCAGTACCCTCAAATATTTCACCTTTTTGTATTAAAATATTCATAATTAAAATAGCAATACAACTGTGCCAAGACAGTCTTGTGCTTGGTGTCCTACACACAGGGACACTGTGCAAAAAAGGTTTAGAAGGTTAGTAATATGGAATATCAATTGCAATGAGCCTACAGACAATATGGGTGATGAGCCCTTTGCTCTTTAATTACCATTTTTGGGTATTACGCAGTTTGGTCTGTTTTAACCAGAACGTTTCCCTCGGGTAATAGGCAAGATATTTAATTGCTTAGAGTGGTCAACCCTTATCACATCTATGAGTAGCAGCTGAACTCCACCATCTATAGTGATTTCTTAACCAAGTATTATTGTTTTTCCTTTAGATTAGATGTCAGCAGGTATATCCTGCTCACATCTCCCTCTATAGTCCCAAGTAATCCAAACATACATGCTTATGGAAAGATCTTTTACAAAAAAGTTTGCCTTAGCTTTTCATTACCACATCCTACCATCCTCTTATGTCCACAGGTTGTTTTACTAGGACTCGGGAAAAATACATATATTACACCCAGTGCCGGGACAAACTCACCTAGAGCCCAGGGTTACCATGCCAAACTGTGCCCCCCCCCCAAGATTTAAATGTGCGCCCCCCCCAAGATGTAAGAGCATTATGTGTGAGCACAAATTCACCCCCTGCTAAAAAAAAACCCTCTCAGCACAAATCTTTTCCCCCCTGAAAAAAAATACAATCCTGCACCCTTAACATTTCACCTCCTTCCTAGTACAAATTTGCCCTCCCCCTGTCCTAGCACAAGCTTCTTCCCCGCCCCTCCTCCCGACACATTCTCCCCTAAATCACCACTCTTAGCATTGCCCCTCCCAAATTTTCCATCCTAGAACAATACTTACCCCCTGCTGCCCCCAAAATTCCCCCTTCCGGCACAAATCCCCCGCCCACCAATCTCCTTGTGGCGTCCTCCCACCTCACATGATACCACAGTGCCCAGGGCAGCATTTAATAGCGCAGTGACGTACAGCACGTAAGATGGGACTAGAAAAAGGAAGTTCAATAGCCAGTAGCCAATAGCTTCCTTTTCGTACTTGCTTCTGAGCATGCGTCATTCTTAGTCCACCAGACTAGCATACTGACGAACGTATTGTCCGCTGAAACCCAAGTCCGGGTGGAAAGATTGGACTGCAAAAATACTTTCTAAGTCCGCCGGACTTTACGCTAAGAAAGTCAGATGAAGCGCACACACGATCGAATTGTCCGGTGAAATGCGTTTCGGCGGACTAAGTACACCGGACAATTCGATCGTGTGTATGCGGCATAAGAAGCAGTCATTATAAGAGGCTTTTTTTATGAAAGGTGGATTGGAAAATAAATAATTCTGTTAGCAAAAAAAATTGAAACATTAGGTATACAGTGCCTTGAAAAGGTGTTCATACCCCTTGAAATTTTCTACATTCTGTCACATTACAACCAAAAAGGTAAATGTATTTTATTGGCATTTTATGTGATAGATCAACACAAAGTGGCACATAATTGTGAAGTGGAAGGAAAATGATAAATGGTTTTTAAATATTTTAAAAATAAATATCTGAAAAGTGTGGCATGCATTTGTATTCAGCCCCTAACTAAAATCTAGTGGAACCAACTGCCTTCAGATGTCTCCTAATTAGTAAATAGAGTCCACCTGTGTGTAATTTAATCTCAGTATAAATATGGTTGTTCTGTGAAGCCCTCAGAGGTTTGTTAGAGAACCTTAGTGAACAAACAGCATCATGAAGGCCAAGGAACACACCAGACAGGTCAGGGATAAAGTTGTGGAGAATTTTAAATAAGGGTTAGGTTATAAAAAAATATTCCAAGCTTTGAACATCTCATGAAGCACTGTTCAATCCATCATCTGATAATGGAAAGAGTATGGCACAACTGCAAACCTACCAAGAAATGGCTGTCCCCTAAACTGACAGGCCGGGCAAGGAGAGCATTAATCCGAGAAGCAGCCAAGAGGCCCATGGTAACTCAGGTGGGAGAATCTGTCCACAAGACAACTATTAGTCGTGCGCTACACAAATCCGAAATTTATAGAAGAGGGACAAGAAGAAAGCCATTGTTGAAAGAAAGCCATAAGAAGTCTCATTTGCAGTTTGCCAGAAGCCTTGTGGAGGACACAGAAAACATGTGGAAGAAGGTGCTTTGGTCAGATGGGACCAAAATTTAACTTTTTGGTTTAAAAGCAAAACGCTATGTGTGGTAGAAAACTAGCACTGCACCTCACCCTGAACACACCCTGGTGGTGGCAGCATCATGTTGTGGGGGTGTTTTTCTTCAGCAGGGACCGGGAAGCTGGTCAGAGTTGATGGGAAGATGGATACATGAAATACAGGGCAATCTTAGAAAACCTGTTAGAGTCTTCAAAGGAGGAGGATCACCTTCCAGCAGGACAACGACCCTAAACATACAGCCAGATCTACAATGGAATGGTTTAGATCAAAGCATATTCATGTGTTAGAATTGCCCAGTCAAAGGCCAGACCTAAATCCAATTGAGAATCTGTGGCAAGACTTAAAAATTGCTGTCCACAGAAGCTCTCTATCCAATCTGACAGAGCTTGAGCTAGTTTGCAAATAATAATGGACAAAATTGTCACTCTCTAGATGTGCAAAGCTGGTACAGACATATCCAAAAAGACTTGCAACTGTAATTGCAGAGAGGCTGAATACAAATGCATGCCACACTTTTCACATATATAGTTGTAAAAAATTTGGAGAACCATTTATAATTTTCCTTCCACTTCACAATTATGTTGCACTTTGTCTGAAGCCGCATACACACGGGCGGACTGTCTGGCCAACTTAGTCCGTCAGACAATCCGACGGACAGTCCATCATACTTTCGAATGAACGGACTTGACCACACACGGATGCACAAACAGTCCGTCGAAAGCTTGCGCGATGACGTGTACAGCACGTACGACGGGACTAGAAATAGGAAGTCCAATGCACAGCAATGCAACCTTTCGCCGTGTAAATCCTTTCTGAGCATGCGCCATACTTAGTCCGTCGAACTAGCCTACTGACGAGCGGATTGTCCGCTGAAACCAAAGTATGATGGACAGTATTACGGAAATTCCGAAATACTTAGTCCGCCAGACTGCACGCTGAAAAAGTCCGCTGAAGCCCACACACGAGCGGACTGTCTGCTGAAATGTGTTTCGACGGACTAAGTTGGCCAGACAGTCCGCCCGTGTGTACGCGGCTTTAGTCTACCACAAATCCCAATAAAATATATATAAATGTCAAAGGGTATGAATACTTTTTCAAGGCACTGTATATGTATATAAAAATATTTAATAATCTAGGATACTTTTCCATAGTTATGTGCTGCATTGTGCACCTTCCGGGTATTAACCCCCCTGACGGTATTCCCGAGTCTGACTCGGTGTGGATTTTTTATACCAAGAGCGGTATCCCCGAGTCAGACTCGGGACTGCATCGCTGGATCCAGGAGGAGGTTTACTTACCTTCTCCCTCGGATCCAGCGATGTCCCCGCGCTGTACGAGCGAGCCGTGTCTCGCTCGATCTATCACGGAGCCGATCTCCGTGCCCTGCGAGCGTTGCGACGCACGGGCACGGAGATCGGCGCCAAATTTAAAAAGTGAAACAAACAGTAAACATACAGTATAATGTAATCTTACAGATTACATTGCTGTATGTAAATATTTCACATCCCCATTGTCCCTAGTGGTCTGCCCAGTGTCCTGCATGCAATTTTATATAATAAAAACTGTTCTTTATGCCTGGAAACTGGAGATTGCCCATAGCAACCAAAACTGTCACTGTACATCAAAAATGATTTTAGACCAGCTAGAAAACAGTGATAATAAATTAGAATCACTCGCAGAATTGAGCGATAGCGATTTGTGGGGAGATCCGTCATCAAATACTGAAAAGTAATGACAGCGACAATTCTGCAACTGAGCAAATTTCAGTGTTTTTGATTTGATTACATTATTGAATAATTTTTATTATTGTTATATTATTATTTGGTACAATTATTTATAATTATTTATTATATTATAATTTATGATTTAATTTTTCAAACTTTATCATACCCGGGATGTCTGCTAGACTCTGGTTTGGACAGATTTAAGAGAGTTATTCCTAAGAATTGCAGGACTACAATATAAAACGCCAAATTTTCATGCAAAATAATGGTACCGCTTTTAGCACCTAAAATCCGAAATAATCGTACCGCCAGGGAGGTTAAAAGCATGTGGCCATCACAAACCTTGACTAGTGTAGTCTGAATGTTCCCCTTATATTATTCCTTACCCATACCTTCCCCTATTAGAAACGAGACCACACCATAGGTTGGAGTAAACTGGCCACAACAGCCTTTATTAAACATAACTCAAAATTCACTCCAATAACTTGTAAATATGAAAATATCTAAATATATATAGATATATAAATATAAATAACTTTATTACCATTAAACCACATTAAATAACATTAACTGCCCATTCTGGTGATCTCTGACGGTGACCCCACTTAAGACAATACCAAATCACTGCGGTACACCTCACCAACTTCCCAAAGGCCTCCACCTGTGACCGGTCGGAGACAACTTCCGCCAGTGAACATAACCGTATTCCCTCCAACGTTCAGGAATACCCAGAGGGGCCGATCGTTAGATGAGCCCCCCACACCCTCAGATCCCTTCTGAGTACCTGTCTACCGTCAGAAACCACCAGAAAACACACCGCCAACACAGGAAAACCTTCAGCTGCCGTGACAACCGACGAAACCTGCAAAAGAAGAAAAGACCAGCAACAAACGACACAACAAAACAAACACATAACATTAGGGCGGGAGGGCGGGAAAAACTGCCTCCTCTGTGTCACGCTGGGATCCGAATGATCCCCTAAAGCCACACCCCTCCCTTTTATATGACCCCTCCCCTACACTGAACTTGCTTCCTGCAAACCTTTTTCCTCAGCTCCACCCATAAAGCTTAACCCTCTGTGTCCCTCATCCACACTGTCATGTCCAGCACTCCTTATATCATTGCATTCATAATCCGTGCTTCTCTTGACTAGTGTAGTCTGAATGTTCCCCTTATATTATTCCTTACCCATACCTTCCCCTATTAGAAACGAGACCACACCATAGGTTGGAGTAAACTGGCCACAACAGCCTTTATTAAACATAACTCAAAATTCACTCCAATAACTTGTAAATATGAAAATATCTAAATATATATAGATATATAAATATAAATAACTTTATTACCATTAAACCACATTAAATAACATTAACTGCCCATTCTGGTGATCTCTGACGGTGACCCCACTTAAGACAATACCAAATCACTGCGGTACACCTCACCAACTTCCCAAAGGCCTCCACCTGTGACCGGTCGGAGACAACTTCCGCCAGTGAACATAACCGTATTCCCTCCAACGTTCAGGAATACCCAGAGGGGCCGATCGTTAGATGAGCCCCCCACACCCTCAGATCCCTTCTGAGTACCTGTCTACCGTCAGAAACCACCAGAAAACACACCGCCACAGCCCGAAAGGGTGACCCCCTCAACCTTGAGGGCCACCCCACACCCTAAGAGCTATTTTGTATACCCTCCTGCAGACCCAATGACCAAAGGTCAATACCCACGTCCGACCCCCATCCTGGTTTTGTTGATGCTTACCATGGACCTAGCCCACCTCCACACCGATCTGCCCGCAACGACCTACCAAACCAAGATGGTACCCGGGAAGCGGACTCGTAAGTGCAAAACATCCGCCCTAACATCAGCTAAGATGTCCCTTTCCTTCCGTATGCCCAGGTCGTTGCCCCCTGCGTAAATGACCAACACATCCGGGGGCCTGTCCCTCATTGCAAAGCGCTCAACTTCCTTCATCACACGCTCCCACCGCATGCCCGGGAATCCCAACCACATCAACCTAGCCTCCCCCCAGGAATTCCCAACGGCCCGCCTGCCGGCTGAGCATCACCTCTCCCGGCCCCCCAGCACACGTCCGAGTGCCCTAGGATCCAAACGAGGCGTGAGGAACCTCCATCTGGAATAAAAAACATAACACAGAACACATAACAACCAACAAACGTAATATACCATAACACCTGTAACTCCCAACCCCATACTGCAAAACACTCCCAGCCGCACCTCCACTCACCCCAGGATCAACTGCGGCCGGACATACGAACGGAACCTCTTAGATTCCCAACGACCGATCCGGCGAACAATCGCCTCAGCCAGCCCACATCGGGCCGCCTCAGTGGCCGCCCCAATACGGAAGGAGTGCGACGAGTACTCCCGGTCGTCCAAACCCACAGTCCGCAGGCACCGTTGAAAACTGACACGAATTGCAACCTAGAGAGAAAATAGCCCCCCGCATGCAGCAAGAAAGGCCCCCCCCCCCCCTCCAGCCGCACCGCCCGAAAGGCCCTTACCGCCACCACAGGGCCCACTGCCGAGCCTGGCAAGGCAAACAGTATAATCACCACTCCCCTGCCCAGCTGGTCAGGCTTGGACCTCCGCCACCGTATACTCACCCGATCAGCAGCCACCTGTACATCCTGATCCAACAGCCCCACAGCACCCCGTTTAAACCGACACACCAACTCCCCAGTCCCAAACGCCCCATAAAACGCCAATGAAAAAGCCGCTGTGAACAGGATGGCCTTGTAAGCGGAAGAACAAACTTCCACAAGCCGGGAACAAATCGCCACCAAGTTATCACACTTCACCAGCCTGTGCGCCTCCCGACCTTTCCGTTCCCTCCTATACCCCTTCAAGGTTTGCCGCACCCAAAAAGCCGCATTCCCGTCTGGCTCTCCCCACAGCTTAACCACTTGCCGACCGCCTCACGCCGATGTACGTCGGCAGAATGGCACGGGCAGGCATAAGCACGTACATGTACGTGATTTGCCTCCCGCGGGTCGGGGGCCCGATCGGGCCCCCGCCCGGTGCCTGCGGCGGTCGGTTTTCGTTCGGGAGCGATCCCGGACGAGGGGACGGCCATTCATTCATGGCCACCCCCTCGCGATCGCTCCCGACGAATGGAAATCCCCGGTGACATCACTTCCTCTCCTGTAATGTAAACACAGGAGAGGAAGTGATGTATTCTCTCCTCCGTGTCGGTATTTTTCGTTCCGACACGGAGGAGAGCGGATCAGTGAGTTGCACCAACACATCCCACACACAGTAGAACATGCCAGGCACACTCACACCCCCCCTTTACCCCCCGATCACCCCCCCAATTACCCCTGCCCCCCCAGTCACAGTGACACCAATGTCATTTTTTTTTTTTTTTTTTTTTTTTTTGCATTGGTGTCATTTGTGACTGTAATAACTGTTAGGGCAGTTAGGGTTAGCCCCCTTTAGTTCTAATGTACCCCCCTAACCCCCCCAATAAAGGTTTAACCCCGTGATCACCCCCCGTCGCCAGTGTCACTAAGGCTGGGTTCACATTGCAGCGGTTTATGAGAACGAATGTGATTCGCACCGCACTGCAGTGCAAATCACATCCGATCTCTGTGCGATTCGAGTTCAGCCATTCGCCGCACCCGCCGCACCCGCCACACCCGCCGCACCCGCCGCAAATTCGCACGGGACCCTTTTTTTGGCCCGCAGCAGAATCGGATCGCATGGGTGTTCACACCATGCGATCCGAGTTTGCAGATCGCACTGCGATATGCGAACTGATCTGGGGGTGTCAGTAACATTTCACTGACACTCCCAGCAGTTCGCATAGGGCAGTGTGAACTGCCGCCGGGAGGCATGCGATGCGGGAACCCGCCGCGGATTCGCGGCGTTTCCGCATCGCTCCAGTGTGAACCCAGCCTAATAAGCGATCATTTTTCTGATCGCCGTATTAGTGTCACAGGTGACGCTAGTTAGGCAGGTAGGTATTTAGGTTCGCCGCAGCTTTTTATAGCGCTAGGGACCCCCATATACTACCGCATAAAGCCCCCTGATTGCCCCCTAGTTAACCCTTTCACCAGTGATCACCATATAACTGTTACAGGTGACGCTGGTTGGTTAGTTATTTTTTTATAGTTTCAGGGCACCCGCCATTTATTACCTAATAAAGGTTTAACCCCCTGATCACCCGGCAGGTGTCATTTGTGACTAATAACTGTTAGGGCAGTTAGGGTTAGCCCCCTTTAGTTCTAAGGTACCCCCCTAACCCCCCCAATAAAGGTTTAACCCCGTGATCACCCCCCGTCGCCAGTGTCACTAAGGCTGGGTTCACATTGCAGCGGTTTATGAGAACGGATGTGATTCGCACCGCACTGCAGTGCAAATCACATCCGATCTCTGTGCGATTCGAGTTCAGCTATACAGATAGTATGGCTGAATTCGTGTCGCACCCGCCGCACCCGCCGCAAACTCGCACGGGACCCTTTTTTTGGTCCGCAGCAGAATCGGATCGCATGGGTGTTCACACCATGCGATCCAAGTTTGCAGATCGCACTGCGATATGCGAACTGATCTGGGGGTGTCATTAACATTTCACTGACACTCCCAGCAGTTCGCATAGGGCAGTGTGAACTGCCGCCGGGAGGCATGCGATGCGGGAACCCGCCGCGCATTCGTGGCGTTCCCGCATCGCTCCAGTGTGAACCCAGCCTAATAAGCGATCGTTTTTCTGATCGCTGTA
Organism: Lithobates pipiens; assembly: GCF_037356315.1. NCBI lineage: Eukaryota > Metazoa > Chordata > Amphibia > Anura > Ranidae > Lithobates > Lithobates pipiens. Next base: position 471,001,391 of record NW_027507764.1, read on the forward strand.
TTAGTGTCACAGGTGACGCTAGTTAGGCAGGTAGGTATTTAGGTTCGCCGCAGCTTTTTATAGCGCCAGGGACCCCCATATACTACCGCATAAAGCCCCCTGATTGCCCCCTAGTTAACCCTTTCACCAGTGATCACCATATAACTGTTACAGGTGACGCTGGTTGGTTAGTTATTTTTTTATAGTTTCAGGGCACCCGCCATTTATTACCTAGTCTCACTAGTGTACCCCTAAATTTAGGGGTGTCTACTTTCTAAAATGGGGTCATTTGGGGGGGGGGGGGTTTGTGCCATCTTGGCATTTTATGGCCTTCAAAACTGTAACGCCCTTAGAAAGCCTGAAGGCGGTGCTTGGTTTTTGGGGCCCCGTACGCGGCTAGGCTCCCAAAAAGTCCCACATATGTGGTATCCCCGTACTCAGGAGAAGCAGCAGAATTTATTTTGGGGTGTCATTTCACATATGCCCATGGCATGCGTGAGCAATATATCATTTAGTGACAACTTTGTGAAAAAAAAAAAAAGTTTGTAATTTTCCCGCAACTTGTGGCAAAATATAAAATATTCCATGGACTCAACATGCCTCTCAGCAAATAGCTTGGGGTGTCTACTTTCTAAAATGGGGTCATTTGTGGGGGTTTTGTGCCATCTTGGCATTTTATGGCCTTCAAAACTGTAATAGGTAGTGAGAAGTGAACTCAAAAAATTACGCCCTTAGAAAGCCTGAAGGCGGTGCTTGGTTTTCGGGGCCCCGTACGCGGCTAGGCTCCCAAAAAGTCCCACATATGTGGTATCCCCGTACTCAGGAGAAGCAGCAGAATTTATTTTGGGGTGTCATTTCACATATGCCCATGGCATGCATGAGCAATATATCATTTAGTGACAACTTTGTGAAAAAAAAAAAAAAAAAAAAAAAGTTTGTAATTTTCCCGCAACTTGTGGCAAAATATAAAATATTCCATGGACTCAACATGCCTCTCAGCAAATAGCTTGGGGTGTCTACTTTCTAAAATGGGGTCATTTGTGGGGGTTTTGTGCCATCTTGGCATTTTATGGCCTTCAAAACTGTAATAGGTAGTGAGGCGTGAAATCAAAAATTTACGCCCTTAGAAAGCCTGAAGGCGGTGCTTGGTTTTCGGGGCCCTGTACGCGGCTAGGCTCCCAAAAAGTCCCACATATGTGGTATCCCCGTACTCAGGAGAAGCAGCAGAATTTATTTTGGGGTGTCATTTCACATACGCCCATAGCATGTGTGAGCAATATATCATTTAGTGACAACTTTGTGTAAAAAAAAAAAAAAAATTTTTTTTTTGTCATTATTCAATCGCTTGAGGCAAAAAAATAAAATATTCAATGGGCTCAACATGCCTCTTATCAATTTCCTTAGGGGGTCTACTTTCCAAAATGGGGTCATTTGGGGGGGTTTTGTACTGCCCTGTCATTTTAGCACCTCAAGAAATGAGATAGGCAGTCGTAAACTAAAAGCTGCGTAAATTCCAGAAAACGTACCTTAGTTTGTAGATGTGACAACTTTTGCGCAAACCAATAAATATACAATTATTGACTTTTTTTTTACCAAAGACATGTGGCTGAATACATTTTGGCCTAAATGTATGACTAAAATTGAGTTTATTGGATTTTTCTAATAACAAAAAGTAGAAAATATCATTTTTTTTCAAAATTTGCGGTCTTTTTACGTTTATATCGCAAAAAATAAAAATCGCAGAGGCAATCAAATACCATCAAAAGAAAGCTCTATTTGTGGGAAGAAAAGGACGCAAATTTTGTTTGGGTACAACATTGCATGACCGCGCAATTACCAGTTAAAGCAGCGCAGTGCCAAAGTGTAAAAAGACCTCTGGTCATTTACCAGCAAAATGGTCCGGTCTGAAAGTGGTTAAACAAAATGCCAACCCCGCCAATTTCCGATCAATCGACGCAGGTGCCAATCCCATCTCAATGTTCCGTGCCACCCAATACAGCCCCAACCAGCGCTGGTCGGAGCCCCGACCAACCGCTCCAACTCAACCATTCTGACCACACCCTAGAATAGGCCGCCCACGTGGACTCACTCAAAGACCCCTGAATCCAACCTGCGGCGACTACAAGGGCATCCCCCACATCCACCCAGGGCAAGACGCCCTAGACTCCTCCGTTCTCGGCGCCAGATCCCGGAACTCGTCCCACTGAAAACGAGAGAGCGAGTTAGCCAAAGAATTCTCCACCCCAGGTATGTGCACTGCCGAAACGTAAACATTGAGCCGTAAGCACCGAAACACCAGCCGCCGTAGCAGCCAAATGGTTGAGGACCTGAACCACCCCCATGCCGTCTCAACTAATGCGCAACTTCATATTACGGAACTCCTCCCCCCACAGCTCCACTGCCAACACCACCGGGAATAGTTCAAGCAGAACCAGGTTGCCCAACAACCCCGCCACCTCTCAAGATTGCGGCCAAGGGTCAGCACTCCACCGTCCCCGAAAATACGCCCCATAACCCGCCGACCCAGCCGCGGCAGCGACCAATTCCACATCGAAATTGCTCGCTGGCCCCGACATCCACATGTCCCGCCCGCTACATGAGGCTAGGAATTCACGCCACGCCCGCAAGTCTTCCCTGTGTTCCTCCCCGCAGACGCACAAAATGGTTAGGCACACTCACCCCGGCCGAGGCTGCCGACAGCTGTCTGCAGAACACCCGCCCCCATAGGGATGATCCGGCAAGCAAAATTAGGCTAGCCCAACAGAGACTGCAGGGCCCTCAACCGGACCTTCTACTATCCTTGCATCTCCACCAATTCCATTCTCAGATCAAGTAATTCATTCTCGGGCAATCGACACTCCATTGCCCTCGAATCGATCACTATCCCCAAAAAACTCAAGTCCGTAACTGGTCCCTCTTTTTTATCCCCCGCCAACGGTACCCCGAACTTACCTGCAATGTGCTGCAACGTGGACAGAAAATCGCACCCACACTGGAGGCAGGCGGGGCCCACGCACAGAAAGTCGTCCAAATAGTGGATGACCGACTCCAGGCCCGAAACGTCACTCACCACCCACTCCAAAATGAGCTAAACGCCTCAAAGTAGGCGCAGGAAATGGAACAACCCATGGGCAGGCGCTTACTCATATAGAACTGGCCCCGCCAATGGCACCCCACATCTGCCTTGGCCATAAGAGCCCCGCATCCAGAAAGCCTGACCCACCTCACCGCCGCATCAAAAGACGTGTATGAGACCGTACACGCATCAGGGCCGATGAAGTCATTGACCGACCCCCCTTTAGGAAAGGACAAGTGATGAAGCAAGCGAAATTTCCCAGGCTCTTTCTCAGGAACTACACCCAGCGGGGACACCACCAGGTCGCCCCACGGTTGCACTTCGAAAAGGCCCACCCATCCGGCCCAACGCCACTTCCTTGCCCAAGTTTTCGCCTACCACCCCCCGGGTGTACCAAAGCCGATCGCAAGTTCCGGGCCACTGGGGGCACCTCCGCCAATGAACAAGGAATCCTGAAACCGTCCCGAAAACTCCGAAATCAACCCCCGCGCCGCCTCACCATCCGGATACTTACTTAGGAAAGGAAGTATCCTTTCCAGGGTTACCGGCGTCATCCCTTTCGTGAGCAACATCGCCGGAACGCTTTTCTTTCCTGAAACAGCGGGACAGTGCGAGGGCGCCGCCGCAGCCGGAGCACTCGTGCTTAAATCGGCACGCTCTCCCGAATTTACAAGCCCCCCATTAAAGGGCCAGCACACACCCCACTTTTTCCCGGCCGGCAGCCCTGAGGACAACACACTCCCGCCCCCCCCTGAAGAAACGGAGCAAGAGTCCGAGCCGCAGACATAAGCCTCATCCAGAGGCTGATGTCCTTGTGGTCCCAGCGTAGTTCCGGCCGCACCGCTGCCTGGACTGTTCGTCATAACGCAGCCATGCCACCCCCCATACACCCGATAAGCCTCTCCAGTCGCGTCCATACAGCAGAACAACGCCGAGCAATGCTCGGGGTTCTTCTCCCCAATCACCCTAGCTAAGCCAGCGAACGCCTGAAGCCAATTGGAGAAAGTGCGCAGAATCACCGATACCTACGCCGCTCCTCGTTGTCCTTTTTGAACTGTCCGGCTTGACCCTATCCAAGTTGAACTTCTCAAGGGGGAGCAAAGAGAAAATCTCCACATACTCACCCATGCCAATATTCTCCCGCACCTCCTGCTCCAGGCACGCCCCCACCGGGCCCTCGAATCAACATATACTTCGCACCGGGCAGCGTCCGCAATCCTGACCACATCGGTCCACGCCCCAGGTTCCGTGACCACTGGGGGGACCCCCGTGCCCCCAGGCCCCATGTCTACCACCCCCCCAGAAGCCGCAGCGGTCGGGGGGTCCACCACCGGCGTGGCCCCGGACCCCCCTCCCCCCGACCCTGGGCCTGCAGCCATCCAGGGACCCACTTGCGGCGCCCCCGAACCCCCGGCAAACTTACCCACCAGGGCCCGCAGCCCCTCCGAGAAGGTCCTGCAGCTGTCCGTGGGCCCCCCCAGGGCGACATGCCATCCCCTTGCCGTTCTGGGATACCGGGTCCCCCAGCAAATCCCCCAAGGCTTCCGTCAGAATCAAAAGATCACGTGACTTACCTGGCCGCACCGGGGCCTTGCCGACAGTCATGGTTTCGTGCGCTGCATGTGAAAATTCCTCCTCCTGCGACAGCTCACCCTCGGACTTGTCCTCCGCGGTGCGCGCTGGGGGCGCCGCCATCCCCCTGGGCGAATCGCAGACCTCCTGGTCCGCGCGTTCAGGCGCATCCCGCAGTGCCTGTGGCCCCCGACCACCCCCGGCATGCTGGTGTCCAAGACCAGCCCTGCCAGGCACCTCGGTGGCTCCCTTCATCCCACCCGCCCCAGCCCGGGAGCTGCGACCCCCCCCCCGTGCCAACCCTGCCCCCCCACCGCGCGTGTCCCCATGCTGGAACCCCCAGTCCGAGGATCCCCCCCCTTCCGCTGCACCCCCAAGGCGGCTGGACCCAGAGCCCCCCGCCCGTCCCCCCCCCCCGTTCCCGGGTGCCGGCCCGACCCGTAGCCGGCGCCATTTTGCCGCGAGGCCCCGCCCCCCTCCGGTCGGCGGCGCAATGACCACCCGGACCAGGGAGAGCCAGGCACCTTCCTCTTCGCCGGGGGGACCGAGCGGTCGGCCCCCGGGCTCTGCCAGTCACGAGGTGGACGAGGTGTAGGCCCGGGGAAAAAACGCGCCGGAGGCCGAGACCTCCGCGCACGCAGCGGCGCCTCACCTGCATCCCCGACATCCTCCGCGGTGTCCTCCAGGTCCCCGCTCGGTCCCGCAGCCACTCCGCTCCGCACGCCTCCGCCGCCCGTCTCAGCCTCTTGAAAATCACATCCAGGTCGGCCATTACAGAGGAGCAGAGAAAAACTGCCTCCTCTGTGTCACGCTGGGATCCGAATGATCCCCTAAAGCCACACCCCTCCCTTTTATATGACCCCTCCCCTACACTGAACTTGCTTCCTGCAAACCTTTTTCCTCAGCTCCACCCATAAAGCTTAACCCTCTGTGTCCCTCATCCACACTGTCATGTCCAGCACTCCTTATATCATTGCATTCATAATCCGTGCTTCTCTATACTGTAATACACATAATTCAGCAAGATATGACTGTAAACAAGAACATAATTATTTTATGCATAAAGAACAGGGCTGTTTTTTGAACCTAATTGAACTTTGGATACAGCCCATTTGCTATCTTATGATAATAGGAAATGGATTACTAAGGTAGTTGTGCTTAAAACTTTTTTCGTTGCCAAATGAAAATTGTTGTGTGTTCAAATCAATGTAGAGTGGGTTTATTCTTGATCACTTACCAAAGAACTCTCACATTCTTTAACTCCTTCAAGGCTAGAACTAGACTTTGCCTAAAGCTAGGCTTGTCTGAAGGAGGACCAGTAAGAACATTTGACCCATGCTTTACAATAGAGTTGGACCTGACCTTAGCTGAGGGAACACTGGCATTTATTTTATGTGCTGGAGTTTCTTGACTTGAGTTGGACTTGAAACTTTATCAATACAGATTCACTTATGCTACCAAGTAATATGTAGGTTCACTTATCTCACAAAATTCACATATAGTGTGTAACTGTGCTTTTTTATTTTTCATTGTTAAATTTTATGTGGCATATTTACACATGCACTCTAATTTAGGAGTAGTGTTATTAAAATCCCAATGTGAAATGTAAAATTTAGCAGCATACTATACAGGTCTTTAAACATTTGCTTTCTGTCTGCAGCCTTTCACTTGTTTGCATTTTGCTTTATGCCCCATACACACGGTCGGAAATTCAGACAGAAAAAGTCTGATTGGATTATGTTGTTGGAAAATCTGATCGTGTGTGGGCTCTATCAGACTTTTTCTGTCGGAATTTCCAATGGAAAAAGTTTGAAGCCTGGATTAAAAATTTTCCGACAACAAAATCCGATCGTACTTTTTCAGATCGTGTGTAGAGAATTCTGACTAACAAAGTGCCACGCATGCTCAGAATAAATTATGAGATGAAAGCTATTGGCTACTGGCCTCTTTATAGTCCTGTCGTCCGTGATTTACGCCACGACCGGATTTTCCGACAACTTTGTGCGACAGTGTGTATGCAACACAAGTTTCAGCTAAAATCCATGGGAAAAAATCCAACGGATTTTGTGGTCGCAATGTCTGACCATGTGTACAAGGCATTAGACGTTTCTCTCTAATCATTTTACATTTTGAGGGTGACTCCACTGCCTTGCACGGTCCCATGGAGCCACCCTTACATGCACGTTCAGCCGGTCATCAATGCAGTAGAGATGAGGGCAGTCATGTGATTATAATGTGATAAATAAAGTGTGCGTGCCCCAACCTGGGGTGGGGGCATGTATTTGCGGTTTTAACACTTGGGATGAGGGATCATCTGTAAAGCTGAGATGTGCAGGCCTGGGATAGGGAGCATGTGCTAAGCAATCAGTGGTGATTAGGGGCTATCTGTACAACTAACAAGGGCGAGTCTCGGATGGAGGCATTCATGAGCTGAGCTATCAGTGGAGGGAACTAATACTGCTAACATGAGTGGTCATGTAACCCTGTACAGTGTACTCTTCCTGTCCTCCCTGAGAAGTTTAAGCAGGAGGATTAATCCATAAGGATTGCATATCAGTAGTAGTACTGTATACATCATAGTGTCCCTTATATTGCTGGTCGGCGATGGTAAAATGCCCAGCATCTGTGGTCAGTGAGAGTAAAAAAATGCTCAACATTAGTGATCAGTGGGAGAAAAATGGTTTGTGCCGGTGATCAGCAGAAGGAAAACAGTCTTTTGTGGGTGGTCAGGAAGAGGAAAAATACCCTGTTGTCAGTAGAAAAAATAAATAACCTGAACACCAATGTATTTGTTCCCTATTTTTCCTCCCACAGGCTTTCACTGAAAGTGGATGAGAGGAGAAATGTAGGGTGCACTAAAAGAGAATGTGGGGAGCCATGAAAGTCTTTCAGTGTTCCTTGCTAGTGCTTTTTGTATACACCTCCAGTGCTCCCTCAGAGAAGCTCTAATTCATTTTCATCCACAGTGCTCGCTCTATAGTGCAACATTCATTCCCTTTCAGTGACGGTGCTCCTCATATGGTTTCTCTCAACAACCATCAGTGGCCATGCGTATCTAATTACTTGGTTGGATTAGGAGCAGTACAGCAATCTGATTTTCACTGCAGTTCACTGTACACAATGCCTTGTTTTGCTGATGCTTGGTGCCAAAGTTGGTTGGCTGGGTCTTTCTGCTTTCAGAAGTTATGATCCACTCGCATAGTACCTAAACTCACCGACACACCTGGGGTTTACAATCATTTTATTTGACAAATATTCCCTGCAAAAGGTTAAAAATAAGCAACAGACATGACACGATAAAGAATTCCCATTGTAAGTAATTAACAACTATGGGGTAAATTCACTAATGTGTTACTCATTTGCATAAATTATTGCATGTAGATAATTAAGTCCAATTGGCGGTATCACATATTTGTCAAAAAACAGCCTGGGGGTCGGGAAGATGATTGGCTGTTTGAAGTGAACATAGTTCAAGTGGGCTCTTGAACATTTCAGTTAATTATTCACATAGAAATCAATATGTAACCTGTACAGTGGTGTAAAGCATAGACACAGAGGATCTTTTTTTTCAGGATGTTCTAAAGCAGTGGTCTCCAAACTGCAGCCCTGGGGCTGGATGTAGCCTTTTACTTGCCTTTAATCTGGCCCTTGAGGCATAATAACAGTCACTGACACCAACAATAGGGCACTATTTCTTCAACTGACACCAACGATGAGGTGTAATTCCTTTCACGCACAACAAAAATGGGGCACTATTCATCCCACTGACACCACATATTTCTCCTCCTAATACCAAAGACAAGGCATTTTTTAGAAAGTTTAAGTTTTAGAAAGAAACTTTAGAAAGTTTAGAGATCCCTGTTCTAAACCAACAAAATGTAAAACCTTATTGGTTTCCAAGTGTTATTGTACTTTGCTCATCATCAGTACTCTTTACACTGCTTTATTAAACAAGGCTTTCTGTGGAAGGATTGCAATATTTTGAATCTCAGTCAATCATACTGTTTTGTTTTATGGTTCCATCACCATTGTTACGTTCAATGAGGTTTCAATTAATAGGCAGGCAGGATCAAAGGCCAGGTGCACCATATGGATGCTGCATGCTGATGGGATTAATGTTCATCTGCAGCCTTCTTTTCCAGTGGAGCATTTTGTAACAGAAACTCCAATTTTAAAATATTTAATAAAATGAGGGTTAATCCACTCATTAGGTTATCTTTTTTTATATAGTACTAATATTAGTAAAATATGATAAACCTACATTCACTTCTACAAATAGTTTTGTATAATAATTTAATAATCCGCCTATTATTTATCCTAAGGTCATAGGCATTGATGTATTTTTGGCAGAAATTTGGAGCACTCCAGATGTTGAGGGGTACCTTTTACATATCAGCAGAGAAACCAGCAGACAGGTCTATTGAATTGGTTGGGCATGCCCTGTTAGAATTTATGATTTTTTGGTCATTTTTTGGAGAATATAAAAGATAACACAAAAACATTTCTTTCACTCATGGTGTTTGGCTGAAGACATTTATTATCAATCAACTGTATTTAGTCTATTTAAATTATAATGGCAATGTAAACTACCCAAATGACCCTGATCAAAAGTTTCATCCAGTACTGCACTGACGTTTCTGGATTTTGAGTCATGGGGAAAGCAAAAGAATTGCCAAAGGATCTGTGGGAAAAGGTAGTTGAACTGTATAAACCAGGAAAGGGATAGAAAAATATATTCAAGGAATTGAGAAGGCTAATCGGCAGTGTTCAAACTCTAATCAGGAAGTGTAAAATTAGGGGTTCTGTTGAAACCAAACCATGGTCTGGTAGACCAACTAAAATTTCAGCCACAACTGCCAGGAAAATTGTCTGAGAGGCAAAGAAAAACCCACAAATAACTTCAGCTGAAATATAGGACTCTATGAAAACATGTGGTGTGGCTGTTTCAAGATGCACAATAAGGAGGCACTTGAAGAAAGATGGGCTGCATGGTCAAGTCACCAGAAGAAAGCCATTACTACGCAAATGCCATCAAGTATACCACTTACAATACGCCAAACAACACAGCGACAAGCCTCAAACCTTCTGGTCTAAAGTCATTTGAAGTGATGAGACCAAATTGATCTTTTTGGCCACAACCATAAGCGCTACATTTGGAGAGGAGTCAACATAGGCCTATGGTGAAAGGCACGGAGGAGGATCGCTAATGTTTTGGACATGTATAAGATACAAAGGCACAGGAAATTTGGTCAAAATTGTTGGCAATATAATGCAGTATGTTATCAAAAAAATACTGATGGAACATTTGCATTCATCAGCCAGGAAGTTGTGCATGGGACGTACTTGGACATTCCAACATGACAATGATCCAAAACACAAGGTCAAGTCGACCTGCCATTGGCTACAGCAGAATAAAGTGATGGATCTGGAGTGGCCATCTCAGTCTCCTGAACTTCATTGAGCCACTTTGGGGAGATCTCAAACGTGCAGTTCATGCAAGACAGCCCAAGAATGTGCAGGAACTGGAAGCTTTTTGCCAAGAGGAATGGGCAGCTTTACCATCTGAGAAGATAAAGAGCCTCATCCACAAATACCACAAAAGACTTCAAGCTGTCATTGATGTTAAAGGGGGAAATACATGGTATTAAGAACTGGGGTATGTAAAATTTTGATCAGGGTCATTTGGATAGTTTCTGTTGCCATTAAGATTTAAAAAGAGTAAACACAGCTGACTGATAATAAATGGCTTCAGCCAAACACAAACCATGAGTGAAAGAAAAGTTTTTGTGTTATCATTCACATTCTCTGAAAAATGGCCAAGAAATCATAAATGCTGCCAGGGTATGTAAACTTATGAGCACAACTGTATATATGTGTGTGTGTGTGTGTGTGTGTGTGTGTGTGTGTGTGTGTGTGTGTGTGTGTTAATAATAATCCAGCTGTTGGATTATCAGGATTTTTATACTGTTATTCTTTTATTTTGTGTGTGTTCAGATTAGTTCATAATGACTTATGTGTAGAACATCTCCAGTATAAAAAAGCTTTGATGACAGAAAAAAAATTGGTTCTGGGGGCAGTGAATTCATTCACAATGAATAGAATAGCTTTTCCAGATAAGGGGGTGGATTTACTAAAAGCGAATAGACTGTGCACTTTGCAAGTGCAATTCCTCATTTTTCCTAGAGCTTAGTGAATGTAGTGAAGCTTCACTTTGTAAAGAATCCCCAATAAGGTGCAAGGAAAATAAAAATAACATTTTTGCTTGCACATGATTGGATGATGGAAATTAGCAGAGTTATTGCATTAGCTAAGTTCTGGGGAAAATTAGTGTAATTGCGCTGGCAAAGTGCACAGTCTATTTGCTTTTAGTAAATCAACCCCATTGCATTTAACCCAGGAGTCACAGAATGGACATTGCTATAAAAGGCATTTTGTTTGCAAAAAGATCCCCCTGATTTTATTTTTTTTTTGCCATCCTCAATATCTATTTTATCCATGTATGCGTTCTACTATGCAAAAGTGCCAGGATGATATCTACAGTGTAAGAACAGTGGATATTGTAATAACAAACATTACAGATGAGTAAAGTAATTTTGCCAAATACATTTTTTTGTGGAATTAATGGTTTGAACTTTGCATAGTTTATCAGTATTAGTAACAAAATTTTGCAGCTTAAAAGAGAATTATGGGATTTTCTTTTTAAATCATACTTACCTAGGTGGATGCAGCATCGGTTCGATGCTGCATCTGTCCAATGCTGCACCTGTCCCCTGCTGGCTCTAAGGCTGAGAAACAAACTGCCGATCGCTCGGTTCTCAGAGCTCCCTGAACAAAGAGTGGTGACTTTCAGTCACTGGTTCTCTGCTCTGCCCTCACTGGAGAGCTGGGCTGTAGAGGGGATGAGAGTGGACAGCTCTGGCTCTCAGTGGTTCACTGAGAGCCTGAGCCGAGAGCTGGTCCAGGCATGTGGGCAGATCTTTCGTGAGCCTGGACCGGCTCTGTGATATCAGCTGACAGCGGGTTTCACAGGCGTGCAGAATAAACTGCACTCCTGTGATCCACAGCAAAAGTACAGCCAAACTAGCTTTGGCTGTATTTCTCCTTTAAGTGCAATTTGCATGTAGTAATAAAAAAAAAGATCACATGGCTTAGTTCTATAACCAAGCCATGTGATTATCATGTCAGCACTCATATGGAGATCAATGGTTTTGTAGATAAATAAATCCAACCCAACACAAACTATATTGTTAACCTTAAGTTCATGCTGGCATTGAAAGCAAACATTTGAGGGGCGTTTTTAACCACTTGCTGACTAGCGCGCAATGATGTCCGTCAGTACAATGGCACGGCTGTGCAAATGGACGTACCTGTGCGTCCCCTTCAAGACGCGGCATTGTGGGCGCACGCGCCCGCCACATGCTCCGTGAGCGTGTCCGCGGTTCCCATGGACTCGATGTCCGCTGGGGGCCCTATGTACACAAGGCATTTCCCTGTTCTGCCTAGCAACATGACAGGGATCTACTGCTTCCTATCATCGGGAGCAGTGATCTGTCATGTTGTAGTGAGCCACCCCCCCCCCCCCCCCCCACAGTTAGAATCATTCCCTAGGACACACTTAACTCCTTGAACACCCCTAGTGTTTAATCCCTTCCCTGTCAGTGTCATTTACACAGTAATCAGTGCATTTTTATAGCACTGATCGCTGTATAAACGTCAATGGTCCCAAAATAGTGTCAAAAGTGTCCGATGTGTCCGCTGCAATGTCGCAGTCACAATAAAAATTGCAGATGGCCGCCATTACTAATAAAAAAAATTATAATAAAAATACCATAAATCTATCCCCTATTTTGTGGATGCTAGAAACTTTTGCACAAACCAATCAATATATACTTATTGCACTTTTTTTTTTTTTTTACCAAAAATATGTAGAAGAATACATATCGGCCTAAACTGAGAAAGAAATTTGTTTTTTTAGATGTTTTTTGGGGATATTTATTATATCAAAATGTAAAAAATATTGCTTTTTTTGGTCACTCTTGTTTTGTTTATATACGCAAAAAATAAAAACCGCAAAGATCATCAAATACCACTAAAAGAAAGCTCTATTTTTGGGGAAAAAAAGCACGCAACTTTTGTTTGGGTGAAACGGCCATGCAATTGTCAGTTAAATCGATGCAGTGCCGTATCGCAAAAAGTGCTCTGGTCAGGAAGGGGGTAAATTCTTCCAGGGCTGAAGTGGTTAATGCTCCTCAAATGCCTATGCAAATTATACTATGGACAGCACACAGCGTGGTTCACATTATCATAACATGAAGCGTTAGCATTGTGTTGCATCATTTCCCTTCAAAATTGAAGCCTCATGGCAAGTCTGGGGGAGTTTCAAGCCTTTCAACACCTCCAAATTAAGTATATAGTAATGCTCCGCAAACGCACTTGCAGGCATTCGCAATGTGGTTGCAGTGCATTAAAATTAGTTTAAAAAGAAAATCATGCAAGAGGAATATAATGTCCCACGGTGTCCTGTAATGATAGAGGAGAGCATAGAGTGTCCCACAGTCACTTCTTTCTATGCACTTCCTGTTTGTGCGGCTTGAAGATGGCTGACATCAACTTCATGATACAGGGCATGAAAGTGCCCTTTAGAATATCTCTGAGAGACAATCAGATGTACCCAATAGCACTTGGATGCCCTTCTTCTCTTCCTCTGCTCAGCCCATTGCTCATACATCAGCATCATCTGCAGGAGGCCAAACATGAAATAAAGCATATAATCAATAAACAGTGCTGCACTATAAATCAAAAACAATTGATAATGGAACAAGTGTAACTAAAAAATGGTAATCAATAAACATATATTGCTGAAATTTTATATATAAAGTTGATATATTAAATCTGTGACTGATTGAAGTACATTAAAATAATCAATATATCAACTGTGCAAAAATCCAAAATGCTTGTGCTCTCCTCCACCAGTCTCGCAGACTGCTCACCTCACATCTGAGTCCAATCAGCAGTGTTCCCCTCTGGGGATAGTAGGGAAGGCTGGCGTGGTGCTGGTAATCACTTTCCTCCTCCAAATTGCCTATTCCCATGGTATGAAAACCCTGATCATCTCACCAAATATGATGGATATGCAAAAGAAGGAAAGCAGAATCTAGTGCTCTCCGTTTAAAATGTTTAATTATATAAAAAAAGGGTAAGGTGTACAACTCACAAAGATGGCACTGTAAGCCATGCCATGATGTATCGTCAAAGCATTATTAATTATTCAATTTTTTCACGCTACTTTATAAGATTGCGCAGATTGACAGTCACTTTATATATGAGATAAAGCATAGTAAAGGAATCCATGCTGCTGCTTTCCCTGCAAGCAGCATTCACCATCATCACAAACCACTTCAGATTGTTTGGACCCTGTTATATCACTTCCATGTAAATAAAAAGAAAAAAAACGCATTTGTGGAGCCGTCTTAACATTCATCAAATGCTTCAAAACCACGAATAGGTCATTTGGGGAGCATTTTTAAAGCTTCAATAACGGTTGTAAAATGTCAGTCTTAGGCTGCTTTCACACTGGGGCGGGAGCAGCGTCGGCGGTAAAGCGCCGCTATTTTTAGCGGCACTTTACCGTCGTTTTAGCGGTGGTCTGCGGGCGCTAGCGGGGTGGTTTTAACCCCCGCTAACGGCCGAAAAGGGGTTAAACCCGCCCGCAAAGCGCCGCTGCAGCGGCGCTTTGCCGGCGGTATTGCCGCAGTGTCCCATTGATTTCAATGGGTAGGAGCGGTGAATACACCGCTCCTTCACCGCTGCAAAGATGCGGCTAGCAGGACTTTTTTCACCGTCCTGCCAGCGCATCGCTCCAGTGTGAAAGCCCTCCGGCTTTCACACTGGAATTAAAGGGGCCGTTTTTTTTCAGGCGTTACACAGGCGCTATTTTTAGCGCTGTAACGCCTGAATACCGCCCCAGTGTGAAAGCAGCCTAACACCCATACTAAAGAACAGTACCTAAGTGCCTTAACGCTATAGGAGCGTTTGTTAAGAGTTAATGAAATTATGGTCTCAATGGAAGTACTTCTCCCGTTCTGAAGAATATGTCCTTATCCTGGCTAACTCCTCCAACTCTTCTATGGGGAACCTTAGTTCATAGTTTACTTAGTTTATATTGACCATCGCCTATATAATTTATTTATATATATTTGGACCAATTTTCCCTACTGGTTGGATCACTTTTTCCCCTCCTATCCCCCCCCCCTTTTTTTTTCCTACTCTTCCCCCTCCCGCTTTGATTTTTTTTTGGACTTATATTAACATTTATAAATATTTAAATGTTATCACCATCCTAATTAAATGTTCTTTTCTTCCTTTATACATTGTATTACCTTATATATTGTGTAACCAGTTAATAGAACATTGCGTTATCTTTACATAGCATTACTTTATCTTTGCATTATCTTATCTTCTTGTCCATACCATGGAACATTTTTATTTTATTGCTCATATATTCATTTTTATATTTCTGGTATTAGTTGTAAGTGCAAAAGGGAAGGGTACTAGAAAAGTAACCACAGATCAGACTTTGGAGGCATGGAAACAATGATGAATTAACAAAAATAATATTTATTGAAAAAAGTACATGATATAATCACAGTGTTGAAAAAGTAAAAAATCATATGAGAACGATACAATTTGTACAGTGAGCTCTTGTGCATCTATGTATTTCGTCGTTAGGCTTCTTTTCATGTACTAGGCTTCATGTACAAATGTTCAATGGCCAGGTTCCCAGAGATGTGGGATACTCATGTCAAGTTAAAGGAGGTAAAACAGCGTACAGCTAGTTTCGTAAAAGAGATTTAGGTACTGCTAAACAGGGGCAGGTGTGCATCTCTTGTCAGCAATAGTCAAAGCAGTGATGCTCCAGGAACCAATAAAGAGAACACAGGTGGAGCTCAGTACGTGACAGGGATGTGGTACAGCCCGCCTGACATATGATGCCCATACAGGGAAAATATGAAAAATGAGACAGGCGGACGAGCCCCTGGAAGACAGCCTGGTGCGTCTGTCATATTTTCCCTATAAGGGCATCATATGCCAGGCAGGCACTGAGCTGAGCTCCACCTTTGTTCTCTTTATTGGTTCCTGGATCGCTCAGTAGGATCACTGCTAGGATCACAAGAGACGCACACCTGCCCCTGCTTTAGCAATACCTAAATCTCTTTTACTAAACTAGCTGTACGCTGTTTTACCTCCTTTAACTTACCATGAGTACCCCACATCTCCGGTAACCTGGCCATTAAATGTTTGTACATGAAGCCTAGTCCATTATAAGAAGCCTAATGAGAAAACGTGTAGACGCACAAGGGCTCACTGTACAAATTGTATCATTCTCATATGATTTTTAACTTTTTGAACACTGTGATTATGTCATGTACTGTTTTCAATAAATATTATTTTAGTTAATTCTTTATTGTTTCCATGCCTCCAGAGCCCGATCTGTGGTTACTTTTCTAGTACCCTTCCTTTTTTCTCTCACCTCAATTTTACGGATGTGGCATTGTGAGTGCTTTTTTATCTCATTTTCCATTAGTTGTAAGTGATTTTTGTATGTTTTCCTAGCATTGTGATATTTCATAATTCTTAAAATAAATGAATGTGAAAAAAAGAGCTAGATTTAGTGTGAACAAGCCCTAACCCTCTATTTATCAGTAAAGTCATGTAAATGCAATATCAGACATGACAGTCACATGATTTTGTTTATAAACAAAGGCTTAGCGTTAGCATTACCATCAGAATTAGGGTTCCTCTGTATCTATTTATTATTCCTCAACGCCAGGAATGGTGCTAGGCTATCAGCGCTCAACCATGAGAAATGTGAATGATGCAGTTAAAAGATAATCCATAACATGAACAAAGACGATACAGACCGAATTTGGGGAGGCTTTATGAACGGGTAGCCAGAGAAAAGGAACTGACGACCAAAGGGTGCTGCTGTCAAAATGGAGGTAGGGCTCTATCTGTAAAAAAAAAAAAAAAAAAAAGGAGGGAGATAGCGCGACCACTCTGGTGTAGTAAGTTCCAAGGGAGAGTGTAAGCCTGTGGTGGAGGCACAGTCCTAAAAGGGTGCAGCTGGATGGATGATGAGCTGTTACAGGCACAATGTCCGGATCTCTGTGCCACTGGCTGTTAATGGGGAAATGGCTCTGACAGCCCAGTAAGCATGTGTAGTGCCACGTCTTCCTCGTCCAATGGCCAATGGGTGGTGATGTTCACCTGAAGTCCAGGGTTCCTCTGCATCCAATGCTATTGTACCTATAAATTTTTTTTTAATTTTTTCAAATTTTCTGAAATTTTGATGTAGAGAAAACTTCTAGTTTCATTGATCCTTAATAAACATAATAATCCTAACCCCAATGTACAAGAAACCTGAAACAACTAACCACATAGTGGAGTATCTATGCAATGTTCTCCCCTGTGGATAGGAACAATATTTAACACAATGTCTCTGTGCGATAGAGCTTCTATCTGATCCAGACATGGCACTGTTGGGAGAAAAATGTGGGCCTTAGCAGGGGGACAATCATTACATCAAAGAGACTCTTCTACATGGATGAAATGCATCATGCCATGATTTGTGATGGGGGGGCCACTAAGGCAGCCAAAGGCTTCCATACAGGTTTTTACAGTGGCGATGCTTACACAAATAAAGCATCAAAGGGCACGCTGACACTTCCCGTGTGGGTGGCAGATGCTATACAACCCAGTCTAGCACTACAGACAGGTGCTGCAATTTCTAGACTGTCTGGTGCAAAACAAGACAGGTGACAACCTTCATTATAATACAGTTTTGATCAAACTGAATGAAAATCACAAAATTTATACAAATGAAATACACCAAAAATATTATTAACCCATTCCATGTAAAATATTTTAAGAGCAAGTGATAAGAATTGTGTCTTTAAAAAGTGTTACATGTAAAATGCATTGGAAACAAATATTAAGAACGGTGTATTTTAAGGCAAAATTAAAAATCATCTCTAAAAGGGGGGAAACCAGCAGAGTGACTCATATGTGGATTCGTATTCGCCACCCCTCCTGGCATCACAGACATGTAATGTGCCATTTTCTGTGCAGCCTCACAAAGGAAAGCCTTTCTTGTTACACTTACACCATTCATCACGACAGGTTGTCATGGTATTTGCTTTGTTCTTTTCTCTCACCCCCTTCAATTGTGCTGCCTGCTTCCATAGTCCATTCTCATTTTGTGGGTTACACTGTTTGACATTCAGCACAACTCACCCTAGAAAAAAAAAAGAATTTGGAAATGTCATGCTGTCTATTTTTAGCTGTTGAGTGAGTATAATGATGTACAATTTCTGGCCACATTTAAATGAAACACATCTTTGTTAATCTCCGGTTGTTTGTTGTCTAGGTTGTGTTTCCATCAATCGAAAATAAATGTGGCATACTATAGTTGCTGTATATTTTCAGGATTGCTGATACATCGATAGTAGCAGGTGCACAGAGAGGAAGGCACATATAGAGTGAAGATGGCTTTATCAAAAGGAAAACAGTCTGTTTATGGTCTTTAGAATAATGCCCCATACACACGATATGATTTTCCGATGGAAAATGTGTGATAGGATCTTGTTGTCGGAAATTATGTCCTTGTGTAGGCTCCATCACACATTTTCCATAGGTATTTCCATCACACAAAATTTGAGATCTGGTTCCGATCGTGTGTACACAATAACGACGCACAAAGTGCCACGCATGCTCGGAATCAAGCAGAAGAGCAGCACTGGCTATTGAACTTAATTTTTCTTGGCTCGTTGTACGTGTTGTACGTCACCGCGTTCTTGATGTTCGGAATTTCCAACCAACTTTGTATTACCGTGTGTTTGCGAGACAAGCTTAAGCCAACAGCCGTCGGAAAATCCCATCGATTTTGTTGTCGAAAAATCCTATCGTGTGTACAGGGCTTAAAGCGGAGGTCCACCCTAAAATGGACCTCCGCTCATCGGAATCCCTCCCCCCTCCGGCGCCACAATCGGCACCTTTCAGGGGGGAGGGGGGTGCAGTTACCTGGATAATCCAGGTAACTGCACCCACTTCCGGGCTAGCTCTCTGCGGAAAGGGGCGTACGTTACGCCCCTTTCCGCAAGCGCCCGCCCCCTTCAGCAAGTGCCCCGCTGCCTGCTGGGAAACACACAGCTCCCAGAGGCAGCGGGGACCGTCCGGATTGCGCCGCGCGGCTCGCGCATGCGCAGTAGGGAACCGGGAAATGAAGCCGAAAGGCTCCATTTCCTGATTCCCATACCCAAGATGGCGGCGGCAGGACCCGAAAGACGAGCGAGCGATCGGCTTCGGGTGCCGACAACGCGGGCGCGCTGGACAGGTAAGTGTCACTATTTAAAAGTCAGCAGCTGCAGTATTTGTAGCTGCTGGCTTTAAAAAAAAAAAAAAAAAACGCGGAGTCCCGGCGGACTCCCGCTATAAGCCTTTCGAACCCCTTTCACACTGGGGCTCTTTGCAGGACAGCACTGATCCCTAGTAGTGTACTAACTATGTTAACATCTCTCCTGCTGCCTGTCCTTGATTTAGACATACTTTTTCTCAGGATCAATTACAAAATAGTCACAATTGATATTGCCAGGTCAAAAAAAAGTTACTGGGAGGCCTGATAAAAAATTTGCTATGGGCTCCTATGTATTGTAGTGAGGGCTCCTGAATAAAAGGCTTTGTCATAGAATCGGTTGGTTGGTGCAGATATAGAAAATGGTGCTAGCAATGACAATGGTGTCATTACAGGTCCATCTGTATTGAACAGACTAATGAATTGAAAAATGTAGCCAAGCACAGAGACAAAATGGACAAAAACAAACACCCTGTGACCAGGCATGTACTGGCCATCGGGACTAGCGGAAGTTTCCCAGTGGGCCGATGGCTCAGTGGGCCACTCTGATGTAAGGGAGCTGGTGATAAGACACTCTGATATAAGGGGACTGCTGATGGGACACTCTGATGTAAGGGGGCTGCTGATGGGACACTCTGATGTAAGGGGGCTGCCGATGGGTCACTCTGATGTAAGGGGGCTGCTGGTGGGACACTCTGATGTAAGGGGGTGCTGATGAGACACTCTGATGTAAGGGGGCTGCTGATGGGACACTCTGATGTAAGGGGGCTGCCGATGGGTCACTCTGATGTAAGGGGGCTGCTGGTGGGACACTCTGATGTAAGGGGATGCTGATGGGACACTCTGATGTAAGGGGGCTGCTCATGGGACACTCTGATGTAAGGGGGCTGTTCATGGGACACTCTGATGTAAGGGGGTGCTGATGGGACACTCTGATGTAAGGGGGCTGCTCATGGGACACTCTGATGTAAGGGGGCTGTTCATGGGACACTCTGATGTAAGGGGGTGCTGATGGGACACTCTGATGTAAGGGGGCTGGTAATGGGACACTCTGACGTAAGGGGGTGCTGATGGGACACTCTGTTGTAAGGGGGCTGGTGATGGGACACTCTGATGTAAGGGGGTGCTGATGGGACACTCTGATGTAAGGGGGTGCTGATGGGACATTCTGATGTAAGGGGGTGCTGATGGGACACTCTGATGTAAGGGGGCTGCTCATGGGACACTCTTATGTAAGGGGGTGCTGATGGGACATTCTGATTTAAGGGGGCTGGTAATGGGACACTCTGATGTAAGGGGGTGCCGATGGGACACTCTATTGTAAGGGGGCTGGTGATGGCACACTCTGATGTAAGGGGGTGCTGATGGGACACTAAAAATCTAAGTGGGCCAGTCTGGATGAGGTCCAGGGCCAAATTTCTGTCCCAGTCCAGCCCTGCCTGTGACGTAGGAAGGTCAAAGGAGAGACAGAGTTTCTGTAAAATGAACAGTTTTCCAGGAATAGCTTCTGATTTCTATCACCCCAAAATTCTAATTCATTATTATTGACTGGTTATACAGTAGTTAGCATAACAAAAACATGCTGCATCATCTACATGTTAAGAATAATTGCCAACAATTGCATCTAAATGTGACCTAAAGCCTAATCAGAAAATCAAGCAATATGATAAAGCAGGATCAGGAGTTGTTGTCTTTCTCAAATCGATAGAAAATACAGAGTTCATTGAAATATTGATTTCTCTATAATTTGTTACTTTTTCAGCATAGCAATTACATTTCTTGACCTTTGTAAATTGGCTTATTGTTTACGATAGACAAAGGCAGCTCCTCTTATTTTAATTAATCAGAACATGTTTTTAAGAACGTGAATCATCTTACTTTGCAGAGAAATCTGGTTAATGGCATTTAAATGTGATTCCCAGGAACTATTGCACCGGCACAGTAATGTTTGATCCAGGCACAAGGCTTTATTCATACCAATAAACCTGTAGAGCTTAGATTGTATGCTCTTCTGAGCAGGGCCCTCTTAACCCTGTTGTATTTTATTGTATTGTAACTGTATGGTCTCCCTTTTTTTTATTGTAAGGCGCTGCGTAAACTGTTGGCGCTAAATAAATCCTAAATAATAATAACAAACCACAAGCCAAGTTGTGCACTATAGGTAGTCTCATTTACACACAAATATATTCAATAGCAGACTGAACTTTTAGATAGATAAAAGATAAGGGGCCTAATTCTAGCATAAAAGTTTTTTTCAAACAATACGCTAGTCACGGTTTGGTGTGGATTTATTAACCACTTTCAGACCGGACCATTTTGCTGGTAAATGACCAGAGGTCTTTTTACACTTTGGCACTGCGCTGCTTTAACTGGTAATTGCACGGTCATGCAATGTTGTACCCAAACAAAATTTGCGTCCTTTTCTTCCCACAAATAGAGCTTTCTTTTGATGGTATTTGATTGCCTCTGCGATTTTTATTTTTTGCGATATAAACGTAAAAAGACCGCAAATTTTGAAAAAAAATGATATTTTCTACTTTTTGTTATTAGAAAAATCCAATAAACTCAATTTTAGTCATACATTTAGGCCAAAATGTATTCAGCCACATGTCTTTGGTAAAAAAAAAGTCAATAATTGTATATTTATTGGTTTTCGCAAAAGTTGTCACATCTACAAACTAAGGTACGTTTTCTGGAATTTACGCAGCTTTTCGTTTACGACTGCCTATCTCAATTCTTGAGGTGCTAAAATGGCAGGGCAGTACAAAACCCCCCCAAATGACCCCATTTTGGAAAGTAGACCCCCTAAGGAAATTGATAAGAGGCATGTTGAGCCCATTGAATATTTTATTTTTTTGCCTCAAGCGATTGAATAATGACAAAAAAAAAAATTTTTTTTTTTTTTACACAAAGTTGTCACTAAATGATATATTGCTCACACATGCTATGGGCGTATGTGAAATGACACCCCAAAATAAATTCTGCTGCTTCTCCTGAGTACGGGGATACCACATATGTGGGACTTTTTGGGAGCCTAGCCGCGTACGGGGCCCCGAAAACCAAGCACCGCCTTCAGGCTTTCTAAGGGCGTAAATTTTTGATTTCACGCCTCACTACCTATTACAGTTTTGAAGGCCATAAAATGCCAAGATGGCACAAAACCCCCACAAATGACCCCATTTTAGAAAGTAGACACCCCAAGCTATTTGCTGAGAGGCATGTTGAGTCCATGGAATATTTTATATTTTGCCACAAGTTGCGGGAAAATTACAAACTTTTTTTTTTTTTTTTTTTTTTTCACAAAGTTGTCACTAAATGATATATTGCTCATGCATGCCATGGGCATATGTGAAATGACACCCCAAAATAAATTCTGCTGCTTCTCCTGAGTACGGGGATACCACATATGTGGGACTTTTTGGGAGCCTAGCCGCGTACGGGGCCCCGAAAACCAAGCACCGCCTTCAGGCTTTCTAAGGGCGTAAATTTTTGAGTTCACTTCTCACTACCTATTACAGTTTTGAAGGCCATAAAATGCCAAGATGGCACAAAACCCCCACAAATGACCCCATTTTAGAAAGTAGATACCCCAAGCTATTTGCTGAGAGGCATGTTGAGTCCATGGAATATTTTATATTTTGCCACAAGTTGCGGGAAAATTACAAACTTTTTTTTTTTTTCACAAAGTTGTCACTAAATGATATATTGCTCACGCATGCCATGGGCATATGTGAAATGACACCCCAAAATAAATTCTGCTGCTTCTCCTGAGTACGGGGATACCACATATGTGGGACTTTTTGGGAGCCTAGCCGCGTACGGGGCCCCGAAAACCAAGCACCGCCTTCAGGCTTTCTAAGGGCGTTACAGTTTTGAAGGCCATAAAATGCCAAGATGGCACAAACCCCCCCCCAAATGACCCCATTTTGGAAAGTAGAGACCCCTAAATTTAGGGGTACACTAGTGAGACTAGGTAATAAATGGCGGGTGCCCTGAAACTATAAAAAAATAACTAACCAACCAGCGTCACCTGTAACAGTTATATGGTGATCACTGGTGAAAGGGTTAACTAGGGGGCAATCAGGGGGCTTTATGCGGTAGTATATGGGGGTCCCTGGCGCTATAAAAAGCTGCGGCGAACCTAAATACCTACCTGCCTAACTAGCGTCACCTGTGACACTAATACAGCGATCAGAAAAACGATCGCTTATTAGGCTGGGTTCACACTGGAGCGATGCGGGAACGCCACGAATGCGCGGCGGGTTCCCGCATCGCATGCCTCCCGGCGGCAGTTCACACTGCCCTATGCGAACTGCTGGGAGTGTCAGTGAAATGTTAATGACACCCCCAGATCAGTTCGCATATCGCAGTGCGATCTGCAAACTTGGATCGCATGGTGTGAACACCCATGCGATCCGATTCTGCTGCGGACCAAAAAAAGGGTCCCGTGCGAGTTTGCGGTGGGTGCGGCGGGTGCGACACGAATTCAGCCATACTATCTGTATAGCTGAACTCGAATCGCACAGAGATCGGATGTGATTTGCACTGCAGTGCGGTGCGAATCACATCCGTTCTCATAAACCGCTGCAATGTGAACCCAGCCTTAGTGACACTGGCGACGGGGGGTGATCACGGGGTTAAACCTTTATTGGGGGGGTTAGGGGGGTACCTTAGAACTAAAGGGGGCTAACCCTAACTGCCCTAACAGTTATTAGTCACAAATGACACCCGCCGGGTGATCAGGGGGTTAAACCTTTATTAGGTAATAAATGGCGGGTGCCCTGAAACTATAAAAAAATAACTAACCAACCAGCGTCACCTGTAACAGTTATATGGTGATCACTGGTGAAAGGGTTAACTAGGGGGCAATCAGGGGGCTTTATGCGGTAGTATATGGGGGTCCCTGGCGCTATAAAAAGCTGCGGCGAACCTAAATACCTACCTGCCTAACTAGCGTCACCTGTGACACTAATACGGCGATCAGAAAAATGATCGCTTATTAGGCTGGGTTCACACTGGAGCGATGCGGAAACGCCGCGAATCCGCGGCGGGTTCCCGCATCGCATGCCTCCCGCCGGCAGTTCACACTGCCCTATGCGAACTGCTGGGAGTGTCAGTGAAATGTTACTGACACCCCCAGATCAGTTCGCATATCGCAGTGCGATCTGCAAACTCGGATCGCATGGTGTGAACACCCATGCGATCCGATTCTGCTGCGGGCCAAAAAAAGGGTCCCGTGCGAATTTGCGGCGGGTGCGGCGGGTGTGGCGGGTGCGGCGGGTGCGGCGAATGGCTGAACTCGAATCGCACAGAGATCGGATGTGATTTGCACTGCAGTGCGGTGCGAATCACATTCGTTCTCATAAACCGCTGCAATGTGAACCCAGCCTTAGTGACACTGGCGACGGGGGGTGATCACGGGGTTAAACCTTTATTGGGGGGGTTAGGGGGGTACATTAGAACTAAAGGGGGCTAACCCTAACTGCCCTAACAGTTATTACAGTCACAAATGACACCAATGCAAAAAAAAAAAAATGACATTGGTGTCACTGTGACTGGGGGGCAGGGGTAATTGGGGGGGTGATCGGGGGGTAAAGGGGGGGTGTGAGTGTGCCTGGCATGTTCTACTGTGTGTGTAGAGTGTTGGTGCAACTCACCGAACGAAAACTACCGACACGGAGGAGAGAATACATCACTTCCTCTCCTGTGTTTACATTACAGGAGAGGAAGTGATGTCACCGGGGATTTCTATTCGTCGGGAGCGATCGCGAGGGGGTGGCCATGAATGAATGGCCGTCCCCTCGTCCGGGATCGCTCCCGAACGAATACCGACCGCCGCAGGCACCGGGCGGGGGCCCGATCGGGCCCCCGACCCGCGGGAGGCAAGGGACGTACATGTATGTCCTTATGCCTGCCCGTGCCATTCTGCCGACGTACATCGGCGTGCGGCGGTCGGCAACTGGTTAAAGGCAACTAGACTCTGCACTTTTGCACATGAAGCTGAACTCATTTTCCCCAGAGCTTAGTAAAGGTGGTAAAGCTCTGCTGATTTCCATCATTCAATAATACGCAAGCAAAAATGCTGTTTTTTTTTATTTACCTTGCACTTGATTGGGTATTTTTTACAAAGTGAAGCTTCACCACATTACATGCACTTACGGAAAATTAGTGCAACTGCACTTGCAAAGTGCACAGTCTGTGTTACCTTTGTTTTACCTAGTGAATTCTCAACTTAATACAACCCCAATCCCAAAAAAAGTTGGGCCGCTGTGTAAAATCTACAAAAAACAGAATGCAAGGATTTGCAAATCTCATGAACCCAGATTTTATTCAAAATAGAAAACACATTAAATGTTTAAACTGAAAAAATTTACCATTTAAAATAAAAATAAAAAAAAGTAATTTTGAAATTGATGACAGCAACACGTCTCCAAAAAGTTTTGACAGGGCCATGTTTACCATGGTGTGGCATCCCCTCTTTTTGTAACAACACTCTGTAAACATCTGGGAACTGAGAAGACCAGTTGATTTTTTTTGAGTTTTGGGAGAGGAATCTGTTGCCTGGTATAGGATTCTAACTGTGGAACAGTCTAAGCCCTTGTACACACGGTCGGAGAATCCGTCGGAATGTGTCCTATCGAACCGTGTTGTCGGTGTGTGGTATGTATCGGACTGATTCTGTCGGAATATCCGTCTGACCCAATTTCCCAACTTGTTGGAAATATTTCCCGACAAACTGGTCCGATCGGACATACTCCGATCATGTGTAGAGAATTTTGATCGGACCAAGTGCCACGCATGCTCAGATCAAATTCCTACATCAAAGCTATTGGCTACTAGCCTGAATGTAGTCCCATCGTAATGAAATTACGTCATCACGTTCTGAAAGATCGGATTTTTCAACAACTTTGTCCGACCGTGCGTATGCAACAGTTT
Source organism: Lithobates pipiens (assembly GCF_037356315.1). NCBI lineage: Eukaryota > Metazoa > Chordata > Amphibia > Anura > Ranidae > Lithobates > Lithobates pipiens. Next base: position 471,027,364 of record NW_027507764.1, read on the forward strand.
CGGACAAGATCCGACGGACAAAATCCGACGGATTTGGTTGTCGAAATCTCCGACCGTGTGTACAAGGGCTTAGGTTTTCTCTGTGGTATTTTTCATTTCAAAATGTGCCAATTATTTCCAATTGGTGAAAGGTCTGGACTGCAGTCAGACATTTAGGCATCCAGGCTCTTCTTCTATGGTCATGTTGTTGTCATAGATGTAGTATGCAGTTTAACATTGCCCTGCTGAAATATCCAAGGCCTTCCCTGGAAAAGACAATGGGGATGATTTACTAATATAATAAATAAAATGTGCATTGTAAGTGCAGTTGCTCTAGATCTGAAAGGAACTTGCAAGGAAAATAAAAAAACATAATTTTTGCTTGCACATGATTGGATGATAGCAATCAGTAGAGCTTCCCCTCATTTCAGAGCGTCCCCTTTTATCTAGATCAGCTGCACTTGCAGTGCACAGTATATTTGCCTTTAGTAAATCAACATCCCAGTTTGGATGGGAGCATAGTCTCCTCTAAAACCTGGATATATCTTTCAGCATTGATGGTGCCCTTGCAGATGTGCAAGCTGCCCATTTCATACATACTAATGTAGCCCCATACCGTCAGAGATGCAGGTTTTTGGCCTGACCACTGATAACAAGCCAGAAGGTCCCTCTCCTCTTTAGTCCGGAGAAAGCGGCGCCCATGCTTGTCAAAAAGAATGTCAAATTTAGATTCATCTGACCACAGAAGAGTTTTTCACTTTTCAACAGACCATTTTAAATAGGCTTTGGCACAGAGAAGATCTTCTGGATCATGTTCAGATTTGGCTTCTTCTTTTTATAATAGAGCTTTAACTTGCATTTTTGGATGGCACAGCGAACTGTTGTGTTGCTTTACTGAAGGCAAATATACTGTGCACTGCAAGTGCACTTGCTCCAGAGCTTAGTAAAGTAGGTAATATTTCACTTTGCAAAGAATACTCAAACACATGCAAGGAAAATAAAGAACGGCATTTTTGCTTGTACATGATTGGATGATAGAAATCAGCAGAGCATCCCTTAGATCTAGAGGAAATGCACTTAAACTGCACTTGCAGTGCACAGTATATTTACCTTTAGTAAATCAACCTCCCCGTTCAGACAGTGATTTTTGGAAGTATTCCTGAGCCATGCAGTGATGCCCTTCACAAAATCATGCCTGACTTTAATGCACTACCATCTGAGGGCCCCAATATCACGGGCATCCAATATTACATTTCATCCTTGCCCCTTGTGCTCAGAGATGATATTTGATGATATTATGTACTGTAAATTATGATATATTTAAAATCTTTCCAATTTTACATTGAAAAACATTATTCTGAAATGTTTTGACACTTTTTAGACAAAGCTTTTCAGTGCTTGGTGACTCTCTTCCCATCTTTACTTCTGAGACACTCTAACTCTCTAAGATCCACTTTGTATACTCAATTATATTACTGGCCTGTTGCCATTTAACCTAATTAGTTGTAAAATATTCTTCCAGCTCTTCTGTGTTAGTTCCACTTTGCCGGCTTTTTGTTCCTTTGTCCCAACTTTTTTGAGTCATGTTGGTGCCATCAATTCATTTAAAAAAAAATTCATTGGAAAATGTTATATTTTCTCAGTTTAAACATTTGGTATTCTATATTTCTTATTTTTTTTTTAGTCTTTCTCGTTCAAAAGTTTTTATTTTATGTTAAAATAAATTACATGTACAGAATATAAGACAAATTATGTGATACCAGAAATAAAAAGTAGATATTGAAGTACGGATGATACAAAGCAAAGAAGAATTTCAAGATATTCTCGTGGGAATGACAATAAATTGCCTTATATATTTTAGAATTTGAAAACATTCTTGTAGCTGAGTTTTAAACATTTTAATCCCAAGAAAATATAAATATGTCTAAAAGAAAATATATGATTTTAAAGTTTTGACCATAACTTCTAAAGTATGTTTATAGTAAGTATTATATAGTAAGGGAAGAACATAAAAGGTATATAGGAGGGGAAGAGGAGGGAATAATTCTCCGGAGGAGGTTTTATATATCAGCTAATGTTGTAATTCTATAAAAAATCTTAATCACCATAACAATAAAACTCGGTTGTCAATATTATCTGACGTATAATATTTAATCCAGGGTTTCCATATATCATCAAACTTTGTCATCTGGTTTTTATCTATAGCGTCCATTTTAGCGTGGATGAAAGATTGATTCATTCTACGTTTGGTTTCTGCAATATTCACCACATCTGTTTTCCACGCATTGGCTATAGTCTGCTTTGCGGCTAGTAAGAACTAATTTGAATTGTTTCTGATTCAGAAAGGCTGGTTTTAAATTAAGGAGAGCTATAATTGGGTCTGGAAAAATTGGACGATCAAAAAATTTTGTAATTATCAGAAAGATCTTTTTCCAAAATGATTGTACAATTGAGCAATGCCACCAGGTATGTATATAGGTACCTTTTTCTGGACAGCCGCAAAAGCAGAGGCCAGTGTTGTCTGTTGAGAATTTGGTGATTCTCGCAGGAACCAAATACCAGCGTGTGAGAACTTTATATGATGATTCAGATGCCAATATATTTATAGAGGAAGATTTTGTGAAAGACCATATGTTGGACCAAGACCTAGAATCGATCGTACAATCCAAATCTTTTTCCCACTTGGCCACATATTTAGGTATAACAGTATTAGAATTAGATATCAATTGTGTATACAATGATGTAATACGACCTTTAGCATGTGGTTCCTTGAGGCAAAATCTTTCAAATTGAGAAATATTATGTAAGTTTACATTTAAATTGAGAAGAGGAGTATAAAAAATTTTGATTTGGAGATATCTGAATATTTCTGATTGTGGAAGCTTATATAATTCACATAGATCTGTAAAAGATTTTATTGATGTAGTTGAAGTTAAATTATATAGACAAGTGATACCAGCCTTAGACCAAGCTTTAAAGGTTTTGGGATATTTCCAGGCTGGGTAAAAAGTCGGATTCTTGTGAAAAGATAATAGCGGACTTTGTGGAGATTGCAGACCGTGTGAATTTCTATACCTATCCCATATAGATAGAGAGTGCTTAGAAATGGGGTTATTTATAGACTTACGATCCGCAGGTTGTAACCATAATATATTATTTTATATTTCTTATTTCTATTAGAAAACAAATATGGGTTTATGAGATTTGCAAATCTTTGCATTCTGTTAACTGCTCGCTGACCAGCTGCCACAGTTTTAATGCGGCAGAATGACACGGTTGGACGAAACAAAGTTACCTTACGTCGCTTCACCTCTTGAACACTAGTGGCAGGGTGTGCCTGGAGCCGATGCGAGTGCCCGGTGGGTGCGATGACCGCCGGTCACTCGTGATCGCTCGTGACAGAGCGAGAACCAGGATCCATGTGTGTAAACACACAAATCCCGGTACTAAGTATGAACACCAATCTCTCTTTCTCTCTCTCTTCCTAGACAGTCCCATCCCCTCTACAGTTAGAACAGACCTAGGGAACACAGTTAACCCCTTGATCAACCCCTAGAGTTAATCCCTTCCCTGCCAGTGACATTTATATAGTAATCAGTGCATTTTTATAGCACTGATCGCTGTATAATTGTCAATGGTCCAAAAATATGTCAAAAGTGTCCAATTTGTCTGCTGCAATATCTCCGTCCTGATAAAAATCGCAGATAGCCGCCATTGCTAGTAAAAAAAAAAACATAATAAAAATGCCATTACTCTATCCTCTATTTGTAGATGCTATAACTTTTGCGCAAACCAATCAATATATGCTTATTGCGATTTTTATTACCAAAAATATGTAGAAGAATACATATTGTCCTAAACTGAGGAAAAAAATTACTTTTTTAAAAAAAATTGGGGATATTTATTATAGTAAAAAGTACAAAACATTGTTGTTTTTTTTTCAAAATTGTCGCTCTTTTTTTGTTTATAGAGCAAAAAATAAAAACCACAAAGGTGATCAAATACCACCAAAAGAAAGCTCTATTTGTGGGGTAAAAAAGGACATCAAATTTGTTTTGGTGCAACGTCTCACGACCTCGCAATTGTTAGTTAAAATGACACAGTTACGTATCACAAAAAATGGCCTGGTCATTGAGCAGCCAAATCTTCCGGGGCTGAAGAGGTTAAATGGATTTTACATTAAAAAAAATTGCAATCAAAATACATAAATGTGTAGGTATGAAAACAAACAAAATATATTTATAAACTCCATGAATCTAAAGGTGAAAAAAAACAGTGCAATAAAATATATAAATGGTACAAAATCAAAACTCTGTGCAATATTATGAAAACAACAAAACATCCAAAAACTCTGTGCAATAGCGCATTCCAGGTCAATAGCCACCAGCGTTCCCTTGAGGATAAACACTCACCTTTATGCCCTGTACACACGGTAGGATTTTCTGACAACAAATGTTGGATGTGAGCTTGTTGTCGGAAAGTCCGACTGTGTGTAGGCTCCATCAGACATTTGCTGTCGGAATTTTTGAAAAATGTTTGAGAGCAGGTTCTCAAATTTTCCGACAATAAAACTTGAGAGCGTGTGTGCACAATTCCGACGCACAAAAGTCCACGCATGTTCAGAATCAAGCAGAAGAGTGACACTGACTATTGGACTTCATTTTTCTCAGCTCGTCGTACGCTTTGTACATCACCGTGATTTTGACGCTCGGAGTTTGCGACAACATTTGTGTGACCGTGTGTATGCAAGACAAGTTTGAGCCAACATCCTTCAGAAAAAAATCCACAGTTTTGTTGTCGGAAAATCCTATCATGTGTACAGGGCATAGGGTTTGACCCTCATTGCAAAAGTCAAAATGCACATCTTTATTATAGTAGAATCCAGCAAGGTGCTTAGTAATGGACACAGAAATGGCAACCCTCCAGTCTGCTTCAGCCAACATGTACAGTATTACCAGCATGACTCTATTAAGGCCCGTACACACGATCAGACTTTTTGACAACAACGGCCTGATGGACCTGTTTGATCGGACAATCTGACCATGTGTATGCTCCATCGGACAATTGTTTTCGGTTTTTCCACGGACAAATGTTTGCATGCTCTCAAACTTTCCAGCAACAAATGTCCGATGGAGGAGAATCCGATCATGTGTACACAAGTCCATAGGACTAAAGTCCAAAGCACAAACACGCATGCTCAGAACCAATGCTAAAGATCAGACAACAATAGCAGAAGTTGCCCAAAGGGTGGTGGAAAAGAGCTGAAAAACCATGCGATTTGGTGAAAGTTGGCCAAAGTTTACGGCCAATGCCCTTCGTACCAAAATCCACAGAAAAGTCAGATGGAAGTCCAGTCGTGTGTATGAGGCTTTAGACTCACAAGAAACAGCTTCAATAATTATCCAGCAGGGTAAAACCATCAATGAAGAGACCCCCAGTGATAATGCCTAAAGAAAAATAAAAAGCACCATAGTGTTCACTGCTTTAAAACTATTTTATTGAAAATGAATGGAAATTGCACATTTAAAACAAGAATTACTGACACAAGGCAGAGGAACGATGCTATCCCACAGAAATACAGAGCCAAACCACTATGCAGTGCACTACAAATGACTTCAGATTTCCATTAGGCTACACAGGAGGTGTGTGAGGAGAGTAATCCATATCTTCATTTGCAGGTAGATTACTAGGCATTTTTTTTTACTGACAAGGTTGCTAGAAAAGGTGTGTTTTTTTTTCTTCTATATCTGCTTAGAGCTCAGTTAAAAAATTCCTGCTGACATTGCTGGGTCTACTGAGGCAGCAGTCACTGTTACCACATAATAAGACCAAGCAGATCTTTCTGTCTGTTCTCATTGCCTAGAACTAGTCAGTATTCTCAGAGCTAAATTCAACGTATCAATTGGTATGCAGAGACGTGTGTTAAGATGTCATGTGTCAAGGTCAGATCATCCAGCTTTCAGGTTGAGATGTTAGCGCAGGAGAAACTAATTATGTCCTTCAAAAACAGAATTGTTAAATACCTACTTAGACTTTCAGAGATGTCTTTTGCACCACTAATTGAATAGGAACTCTTGAAAATATCAGTGAGCGATGCGCAGAAACCCATAGCAACTAATCAGAATGAATCTTTCCCTGCCTTGTTCATAAAAACACTTGGCTTTAAAAATGGATATTAATGTTACTCTTCCAATATATTACATCCTTTTTCACATCATTTTAATGTTTACATGTAAAAGCCCCATGAACAGTGGCGTCACTAGAGGGTGGCTTTTGGGGCTATAGCCTGGCATATGGGGCCCATAGCCTCGAGTCTCTGCAGAGGTCCCCAAGGGGAGGGGGGGCTCTCTGGGGACCCTGATGTAAGTGGGGGGCTCTCTGGGCACCCTGATGCAAGGGGGAGGCTCTCTGGGAACCTGATTTTAAGGGGGGGCTTTCTGGGTACCCTGATTTTAAGGGGGAGGCTCTCTGGGGACCCTGATTTAAGGGGGAGGCTCTTTGGGGACCCTAATGTAAGGGGGCTCTCTGGGAACCCTAATGTAAGTAGGGGGCTCTCTGGGGACCCTGATGCAAGGGGGAGGCTCTCTGGGGACTCTGATGTAAGGAGGAGGCTCTCTGGGGACCCTGATGTAAGGGGGGCTCTCTGTGGACCCTGATGTAAGTGGGAGTCTCTCTGGGGATATATACACACACACACGTATGTTATATACATGTGTATGCCCGCCCAAGCATATGACTTTCTTTACAATGCTGCTATGGGCTCTAGCCCCAGATCTTTTGTAGACCTAACAATGCCCCTGACCATGAATAATGGTCACTGAAGTATACATCTTTATTTTACATCTCTAGAAATGCAGATTTACATTTTCTTCTCCAGATATGAGTAGAGACTTTTATCCGCTGCTCAAAACACCCATTGGTGTGTCCAAACACTACAATGCATACCTTAGGCTGTATCTACACTGTTGCAGTAACTTGCACAATGCTCATTAGTAAGAGCAGGTGAAACAGCACTAAAACTTCCCTAATATCCGTGGCACCAAGTACCGGGTGCGTAGGTAAAAAAAGCTTCCAATATGTAGTCCGCAGGAAAAAGCCACCATTCCGATATTATTATTATTATTATAATACAAGATTTATATAGCGCCAACAATTTTCGCAGCGCTTTACATTGTAGAGGGGGACACTACAATTACAATACAGTTCAACACAGAAGGAATAGGAGGGCGTGGCTGGTTGAGTTTACAATCCAAAGGGAGGGGGAGGTGGTACAAAAGGTAACAGCTGCCGGGGATGATCTGATGGAGGTGGCCTGGATGCAGTTCTTAGGTGGGTGTGGGATAGGCTTCCCTGACTAAGTGAGTTTTCAGGGATCATCTAAAGGTGGACTGAGTAGGGGCTGAGTAGGGGCTGATGGACATACTGGGGCAGGGAGTTCCAGAGCATGGGGGAGGCTCTGGAGAAGTCCTATAGGCAAGCATGGGAGGAGGAGACAAGAGAGCTAGAGAGTAGGAGGTCCTGGGAGGATCGTAGAGGATGATTTGGGCAATATCTGAAGATGAGGTTGGTGATGTTGTGGATGGCCTTGTATGATATATCAGCTCATATGGATATCTTTTATTGAAAAATAGGGAGTATAGCAGATTAAAAAGTTGCCTCCAGTATACATGATTAATTCTGCCAATGAATTGAATTAACGTTCAAGTGTTTGATGCACCTAAATGCTTTTATATGCGTTTACAAGTGTCAAGTGCTTTTTCTGCAAAAATGCTGCTTTCAGGAGGAAATGCGTCTAGGAGACATAAGTAAATGTCCTGTGTGCATGAGGCCTAATGCTGACCCACTGATTGCAGTACCTTCTGGGACATATGCTTGGGACAAACATGCAGGTTCAGAGAAAGGGTCTTTATATGCTACTTGTTTCATGTCCAGACTTAAAGTATCAAATTAAAAAGGTATAACAGCCAAGCAACTAGCTGTTTTTGAAGAGAAGCAATGACGACCTCAATGTTTCTTGTATGGAAGGTTTCTTTGAACAATCCACTTCAAACACTGCAGAATCAAAATGAGGCAAAGCACCCGGGCAAGCTTGTCTGTGTGATCCATGACTGTCAGCATGCTCACAGCAAAAGCACACACTACTTGTTAGAAGGCAGACAAAAGCTCATGTCTTCACAGTGTAGTCAGGCCCTCGCTCTGTGCCTGGGGCTGTCTAAGTACAGGTGCAGTTTCATAAAAGACCATATATAGTAAAAATGGTTTGTCAATAGTTATTGACAGTTTGACCAGTGTGGAATACACCCAGTATCTGCCATTGTGGAGTATTTCGCAGTGAGCAGTTTGTGAGTGAACACTGACTACCATGTCCATTGCAGAGCTCAATTATCTCTATGGATTGTTTTATACCTTGCTAAATGCATGTGTGTAAAGGCTTATACCTACAAGTTGATGGAAAACAATTCAAAAGAAACAGTCCCAAGCAGGGGACCCCAGAAGAGGAGGATCAGGGCTGCTCTGTGCAAAACCATTGCACTGAGCAGGTAAGCATAACATGTTTAGTATTTAAAAAAAAAATCTTTAGTTCAAGAGACCCATGACATTCCAGAAGCAGAGCTGTTCTGATATTGCCAACTTCAGCACTGGCCCACTTCGCTGTGCAGGACTTCTATGAACCTGTTCCAAAAAACAGTATTTGAACACACCTGCCTGCACTCCCGGGATCCCCAGGCCTCATCTTGGCTCTCTATGCTTCTCTGAAAAACTGCTCATCCTCTACTTCTCTCACTTATGTAGCTCAGTGGGAACAAGACTTGGCAACTGAAATAGACTTGGCAGATTGGAGCAGGGTTTGGTCTTCTGTGGCCCAATGCTCATTCAATACAGTCACCCTGTAGGTGGCATATAAGGTGCTCCTATGTTGGTATTGGGTCCCTGCTCGCATTGCCCATGGTAATTCATCTTACAGTGACCGCTGCTTTTGGAGTTGTGGCCACCAGGTCGATATGGTACATATTTGGTTGAAGTGTCCTAGACTAATTGGCTTCTGGTCTCACATATTTGGCCTCCAATTCACATTGTTTCATCTGTCCATACCAAAAACAGCCAATTTTGCCTTACTACATGTCTAATTACAGTCCTGTTTGCTCGCCCATGGAAGCTTGCCTCTAATCTTTTTTTTGTCAGCCAAGAGAACAATTGCCCAAGTCTGGAAAAAAGGGATGAAAGATCGTATGACTGCTTTGATGCTTGATGAACAGATGTTAAGCATCCGTAACGACTCTCATGCCACGTTCCTTAAATTAGTTGTCAAGTCAGAAGGTTTTTTATCTTAATACATTCTATGCATTAAAATAAAAAACCTTCTGTGTGCAGCAGCCACCCTGAGCCCCCCTAATACTTACCTGAGGCTCCTGTGATGTTGTAGGAATGTCTCGGCCATCCGGGACTCATTGGCTGAGACAGCAGCACACCGCTATTGGCTCCCAATCGAAGTCAGTTAGCCAATGAAAATAGAAAAGGGTGAAGCCAGGCCGCAGCTCTGTGTTTGAATGGACACAGGGAGCTGTGATGCGGCTTGGGTGTAGCTGCTTGCTACAGGGGCATTCAACAGGAGGGAGGAGCCAGAAGCACCAAAGAGGGATCCGAGAAGAGAAGGATCTGGGCTGCTCTGTGCAAATCCACTGCAGCTGAGGAGGTGAGTATAACATGTTTGATTTTTAATTTAAAAAAAACATGAGACTTTACAATCACTTTAAAATTTAGGAGCCCTGGCTGTCATATGCCTTTCCTACCCCCTCCCCCTCCACCCCAGCCAGCTTGGGCAGCCTGTGATGGTCCTGATGCTCCTGAGCTCTTACCTTCTCCCCATCTTTCTGCTTCTAACAGTGGTGGCTAGTGGATTTTTCCTTTGGGGGGGTGGCAAACAACCACCCCACCGGCACTTACCCCATTTAGGTTGCGGGCGGGTGATAGGCGTGTATGTGGGCTCCTATGAGCGGTGGACAGCGGCTGGGTTGCAGGCTCCTATGGCAGCAGGCAGGTTGCAGGCTCCTACAGGCGGTGGGCAGCAGAATCCAGTGGGCAGCTGGCTCCTGTGTTCTCTTCCCTTCTTCTGCATCACAGCGGCTTACAGCCAATCAGGTGACGGGTCTCAAGACTAACTTCCTAATTGGCCGGAAGGAGGATCAGTGTGGCGATAGCGAATATTTATTCGCTAGTGTCACACAACTGGGTGGGATCAGGGTGCAGTGCCCTGTGCCGCTAGCCCACCCTTTTTTTAAGACTGTTAGAGCCTATTGCTCTAATCAAATGCTTGAAAAATACACACCCCTGCAATTGGAATCCATGCGTCCAGTGCCCTGTATGTAGATTAGGAGGTCGGACACATGGATGGGGGGGGGGGCGGCACCCGTGCACCCCTAATGGATGGGCTGCCACTGGCTTATAACCTTCTGGCCTCTCTTTCTAGCTCCTTTTCCCTAGTTTCATCTTTCAGCCTAACTTTCCTCTGGTCTCTGCTTCATTTTTCTTTTTCTGTTCAGTCCAGTCTAGACAGTATTTTGGATATTGGTGGGTCCAGGGGATGTCCTGTAGTTGTAAGGAATCTCTCTGGGACCCCTTAGTACTTATGGCATCATAAATACTTCTATTTACTGTTGTTGTGTTAGCGCTCATTCCTTTTTTTCTTTTTTTATATTTGTGTATCGTTTGTTCTTGCCTTCCTTCTGTTACAACCTCAATGCTAGCCCCTGCATGGGTCAATCTTTTGCCTTTTAACCACTTGTTAAAACCGAATAAAAACTATTGAAACATAAAAAATAAAAAAAACCTTTACTACCACTTTAAAGTGACACTCATTTCAGTTTAAAAAAAAAAAAAAACTATTACTTTTATTACTTTCCAAATCTCCAAATTCCTTTTTTTTCCTGCTGTGATCTGACTTCCTGTTATGCCTCGTACACACGATCGGACTTTCCGCCAACAGAACAGAAGTTCTATTGGCAGATAGCATGTCTAATTTTATTTGTTTTCTTTTTTTTAATGCACAATAATAAAAAAAATTGTGGAGAATAATACTTGGCTATGTGTTTTACTTCAAATGACAGTTTGGGAGTATGCAGTTACATTTAAAAAATACAATGTAAAATTGACAAGGAACACCAACATAGTTGTATCTTTGATCTTAACCCCCCTGACGGTATTCCCGAGTCTGGCTCGGGGTGGAATTTTTATACCAAAAGCGGTAACCCAGAGCCAGACCCGGGACTGCATTGCTGGATCCAGGAGGAGGTTTACTTACCTTCTCCCTCGGATCCAGCATTGTCTCCCCACTGTACGAGCGAGCTGTGTCTCGCTCGATCTATCACAGACCCGATCTCCGTTCCCTGCGAGCGTTGCGACGCACGGGGACGGAGATCGGCGCCAAATTCAAAAAGTGAAACACACAGTATACATACAGTATAATGTAATCTTACAGATTACATTGCTGTATGTAAATATTTCACCTCCCCTTTGTCCCTAGTGGTCTGCCCAGTGTCCTGCATGCAGTTTTATATAATAAAAACTGTTCTTTATGCCTGGAAACTGGAGATTGTCCATAGCAACCAAACTGTCACTTTACATCAAAAATGGTTTTAGACCAGCTAGAAAACAGCGATAATAAATTGGAATCACTCGCAGAATTGAGTGATAGCGATTTGTGGGGAGATCCGTCATCAAATACTGAAAAGTAATGACAGCGACAATTCTGCAACTGAGCAAATTTCAGTGTTTTTGATTTGCTTACATTATTGAATAATTTTTATTATTGTTATATTATTATTTGGTATAATTATTTATAGTTATTTATTATATTATAATTTATGATTTCATTTTTCAAACTTTATCATACCCGGGATGTCTGCTAGACTCTGGTTTGGACAGATTTAAGTGAGTTATTCCTAAGAATTACAGGACTACAATATAAAACGCCAAATTTTCATGCAAAATAATGGTACCGCTTTTAGCACCTAAAATCCGAAATAATCGTACCGCCAGGGAGGTTAAAAACTACAGAATAATGGTGTTTTGTAACTTGCCCAAATAAAAAAGAAAAAGGATAATAATATTATTCTTGATATCACTAGAAAAAAAAAAAAGTCTTTAAAAAATAGTTTGCAATAACTCCATCAGTATCACCAGCAAAGCAGCTTCATTATTATCTGACGGACTTGTGTACACACGCTCGGAAAATCCGACAACACACATTTGTTGGTGGAAAATTTGGAGACATGCTAGCCAACATTTGTTGGTGGAAAATCCAACAACAATTGTCCGATGCAGCATACACATGGTCAGATTTTCCGCCAACATCTTGACATCCAACATTTCCCGTCGGAAAGTCCGATGGTGTATACGCAGCTTTTGAGGGTGGCTAAATTAGCTCAACATGGCCCCACTGGATGTAGCCACCTTCTCTTGCTCACTCCTAATTCTGACAATGAAAACAAAGATCATGTGACTGATCACTGGTTTAGTATGAGATGGATGTTATTCTAATACATTCTGAGAAAAATCAATAAATATAGCAATTAAGGGAGTTATAGCTATAGTGATGAAAAAATCCATCACGCTGACTGGACCAGTATTGTGTACATCACTTAGGCCATCGAGGATGCTGCTGCTACTGAAGAGTTTCCAGGAGCTGTCCATTCCATGCATTTCACATTACTTAATGGGGGAGTGATGCAGGGTTGTGTAAAAAGAATCAACTCCATAGTTCTGTTGTCTCTGGAGAATCTGTCCATGCACTGCTATGCCAGACCCAATTACAATGCAGGCAAAGTAGATATCTGTGCCAGTGTCACAGGAAATACAAGATCTTGTGCATTATGATAAGAAATGACTATTAGAATTATCGGGTTTTGTATGCAGTGAAAATAGAATTACCACATTACATTCCTATCAGCTTTTATGCATTGTAAAACGATACAGTATTTTGAATTGTTAATTTTTTGCTTTATAAAAATAACTCCTTTTTTTAAAGCAGAAAAAATATCATCGTGTAGCGCTACCCCACCCATTTTTTGCTAAACAAACTAAAAAAGACAGAATTTAAAAAAAAAAGAAACGTTTTACTTTGTTTCGGTTATAAAATTTTGTTTTCTCCTTCACTGACGGGCACTAATGATGCGGCACTGATGAATTGGCATTGATAAGGTGCACTAATGGGCACTGATATATAGAATCGATAGGCACTGATAGGCGGCACTGATATGCAGCACCGATTGGCACTAATAGGCAGCACTGATAGGCACTGATAGATGGCACTGTTGGGCACTGACAGGCGGCTGTGATGGGTACTGACATGCAGCACTGGTTGCCACTAATAAGCAGTACTGATTGGCACTGACAGGTGGCACTGATGGGCAACACTGATAATGAGCTACTGATGGGGTATTGACAGGTGTTACTGTTGGACACTGATTGGCACTGTGGTGGGCACTGATATGGGCACTGATTGGCACTGACATCCATTTCTGGTGGGGCACTGACTGGCAGCTGTGGTGGCACGTCTGATGGGGCTGTGCTGATAATCAATGTGCTGATTATCAGCACAGACACCCCCCCTCCCCTCTGACAAGGAGAGCCCCCGATCGGCTCTCCCTGTCAGCGCGAACTGAGGAATGCCGTTTACCGCCACTTCCTGGTTCACGCGATGATCAGATGCGATTGGTCAGATTGGAGATGCAGTGTGTCAGACTAACAAACAGCACCTCCAATCGCCGGCGCTATGACGCCCAGTCAGGAAGGATAACAGAACCACCACCTGGCCATCATTCTGCTATAGGTCGGGCAGGAAGTGGTTAAATATTGTTGGTTCCTCACTCTGCGTTTTCAACCCCAAGAATAGCCTCAGCACATTGGTACACCTGGCAGCAATGTTGGGGTAATACCACAGTAAGCCCTTGTACACACGGTCAGACATTCCGACGGAAAATGTCCGATCGGACCGTGTTGTTGTATAATCCGACTGTGTGTGGGCTCCATCGAACTGTTTCCGTCAGAATATCCGATGGACAAAGTTTTAGAGCTGGGCTATAAAACTTTCCGACAACATGATCCGATCGGACTTTGTCCGATTGTGTGTAGAGAATTCCGATCAGACAAAGTGCCACGCATGCTCAGATCAAATTCCTAGACCAAAGCTATTGGCTACTTGCCTGAACGTAGTCCCTTCGTAACGAAATAACGTCGTAACGTTATGTACGATCGGATTTTCCGACAACTTTGTCCGACCGACAAGTTTCGGACAAAATCCGATAGATTTTGTTGTCGGAATGTCCGACCGTGTGTACAAGGGCTGTGAAATTGCTTATAGTAGAGTAAAAAAATGACAAATGCAAAAGTATTGTATAATAAGTCAAAATATACAAATAAGACAGAGCATTAAAGGTTATTGGAGAAACCCTCAAGGGTCAATTATGCTGTTGGGGGTGACCCCCTTTAGGTGAGTAACCCCAAGAGCACAAATGTACACACAAGAACAACAAATTTTAGTCAAAATGATACTCCAGTGAATTAACTGCTAACTTTAATTATATTGGGCTATAGTTCGGGCAGGATAAGGGCAGAGGAATGACCTTGTTCTCTATGTCAGTACTCTCCATTCTCCACCCCAGAGCCACAGTCCCAACAGGCCTGTTCAAACACAATACTTGATTCAGAGCACTGAATTAACCCACCAAATGCTGAACCTGCATACATAATGACTAGAGTCCTGAGTATAGATGGAGCTCTTAAGACTTTGGATGACTTTAAGGTGGTGCACTTGTTGACTATCCTTAGTGGAGTGAAACAAAGTACATCCAAAGGGGCTTGGTAAACAGCTGGACTCTAACGGCGTTTGTAATATTCAGTTATATCAGGCAGGTACTATCACTGCCAGGCAGAGTGTAACAGCATCACAGATTCTCCTAATTAAACGAGGCAGAGTAACAGCAGCAATTAAGTGTTCTAGCTAGCTCACCAAATCCTATGTCCAGAGGCCCAGGGGAGAAATGTCCTGGGACTGTTCCTTCAGATTGCTTGGCTGTCTACCTCCTCATGGAAACACTGCCTGCTGTCAGGGACACCTGGAAATGCACCGGGTCTCCTTTAGCACTAGATGTCCTCAGCCGACCTCTAAGCTATAACAGGAATGATCACCCAGACCCAGAATGATCACCCAGACCCAGGCCTGAAGTAATCTTCTCCAGTGTATAGACTTCTTGATGTCTTTAGATAAGCCAGATGGAGTCCTCACTTCCCTTCCTCCAAAGCACGCTGGCCTAAGTGCTTCCTACCCCCATACAAGGATATTGGGCCATTTTTGATAGAGACTACAGAATCATTTGCAGCTGCTGCTGCTTGTTGAAGTCCCTCTCATTGGCTCTTTTAACTGCTCCTATAATCGGCTCTCCTCCTCCTGCCAATAGGGACACAGGGGAGGGTGCAGAGTGAGCAGTCCTGTGTGTGTGAGATGAGAGGGGGGGGGACTTCTCATAGCGGCAGATACTCTGAACCTTTGGGGATCCATGCTAGGGGTCCCTATGTGACCTCCATTGTTTAGCAACCCCTAGGATGTGGGTTGTTCAGCCAGTTCCCATGTGGGGGCCCCAGAAGAAGTTTACATGTGTTTTTCAAGATGGCAGGCCAGTCACCAATATAGCCCCAACCCCCCCCCCCCCCCCAGTTCTACGCTCAGCTTAGGTTTTTGTTCAGTTTGGTACAGGGTTTTGCTGCCAGTCACACCAAATATACACTCAGGAGGCTTAATTCTGAATTTGGATAAAAGAACTGTGACCAGGTGCCTAGCACATCATGCCTATATCCCCATATATTACATAAACACGGTCAGTATTCGCCCATGGGACTTTAAATGAGGCATAATACAAAAGTCATAAAATATCAATTTATTGTACAAGAATTTTACACATATAGTATAAAGTATACATAAAAAATATTTGGCATATCAAGCCAACAGGTTACACTTAACAATATTTAATGTAATACACATCATGCTGGTATATTTTCAAGTACATGCTTTACATGACCAAGGTGATTGCAATATGAGAGAGGAATGCATCTTGTAACTCAACGCATTTTGTGAATACTTTCACTTCTTCGGGAGTAGATGCCTCGAACGACAGAACCCTATACTAAGTAACAAATACATACATTATACTAAAGCACTCCCTAGAAAGGTTGGGGTACCACCACCCTACATATTTATGTTCTAAAAGAAGCTTGGAACATAGTATCTTCAAATGGTGACCGCTGCTCAGTGTCTGACAGGGAAATAGTGCAAGTCCAAGACACCCAATGAGAAACCAATGAGGTGGCACAGGAGAGATCATGGTTGTGGTAAAAAAATATATATATACCAAAAACCAACCTGAAAAAAATGGGAGAGGGTGAAAAGAAATGAAAAGTTTATTAAATACCTCAAGGTACTGGTAATATAGACAAGAAAAGTATCTCAATGGGTTACAGATGGGGTTAATATGTATGCTAAGGGGGTACTAAACTAAATGTGTTTTGAAAATTAAAACTGAAAATGTAAAAAATTTAGCAGGGGAAACAAAGTCTGAAATCTCAATGTATGTGATGTGAGCCAGGAAACTTGCCACCAGAGACAGAAAATGACCTAGTGTTTGCAAAGGTGAGTGATGATTCTCCAACCAAACAGATCATGATCTCATAGGAAGAAAATCCCTTAATTCTGACTTTGGAGGTTATAAGATAGATGCAGTGTGGGGTCCCTCTAATCACTCAAGGCCCATGCAGCATTTAGACCCTGGTCATCAAGTGTGTGGCACACGGAGAACCATTTATTCTACTGACAGGTGGGCAGATCTTCCCCCATCAAGCCACCATTCACTCCTAACCTGAACAGACAGCCCAGGTTTTGGCTATTCTGCATCAGCAATCCTTGCAGACACATTTGTTTGTTTACTACACATGCTGTTAATTCCCATTACACACATTGTGGAGGCATAACTTTTTCTAGCTTCAACTGCAATCTGATACATCAGCAACAGTCAGTTATTTCCAAAGCATGGTTCCAAAATTAGGGTACAATTAAATAAATATGGTGCAGTTCCGAAAGTTTTGTTTCAGTAACACATAACTGTCCCATTTGTGGATGCTACCAAGTGAGTGTAGAAAAACTCATTAAACTGTGGAAAACTCACTTTTGTATGATTGCCCATGTGTTCTTCAACTAGACAACTAGGGGTCCAACTACATTCCTCTTTCCCCTAAAGGGGAAAGTGTGCATGGACTTCATGTGCACTATACAATGCAAGTGGTGCTCTCCTATTCTCATCTTCTCCTAAATCATAAATACTCATAAATCCAGGCCACCTTCCACCCGATGATGCGAGGGGCCTGTTATTAAAAAGGGGAATCCTAACATTAAGAGCTACTCCCCTTCTAAATGGGAATAGACATTGCTGTGGAGGTGGACGAACAGGAGACATTTGCACTATGCCCTGCATGGGCATAGCAGAACCCTCAGAATTACACAAAATCTACTCATGCAGTGGGCCCCCAATACTCATACTCATTTAGTCTAGGGGTGCACAGATAAGATGTATTACTTACCCTGTCAATCAGTGCGGTAAGCTTCAGCATTGTTCTCATCTACTCAAAGCTCTGGGCTTCATCACATACAATGCAGGGCTATCAATCCTGTGTTGTATGCAGAGGGACATGTGGCTGCGGTTGAGAGCACTTTAGAGAGGCAGCAGCGCTGGACTGATCATATGGATTAGCAGAGGTAGCTGGAGCCATGAATAAGTTAAAGTGATTGTAAAGGCTGGGTTTTTTTTCCTATAAAAATAACAAACATGTTATACTTACCTGCTCTGTTGCAGTGGATTTGCACAGAGCAGCCCAGATCCTCCTCTTCTCGGGTCCCTCTTCTGTGATCCTAGCCCCTCTTTCCTGTTTAGTGCCACCACAGCCAGCAGCTTGCTATGGGGCACCCGAGCTGAGTCACAGCTCCTTGTGTTCATTCAGACATGGAGCATTTTGGCCATACTTCTCTTCTGGGTCACAAGAATTACTTGTGACCCAGAAGGTACTCCAGTGCTGGAGAAGCGGCGCAGAGAGTGGTGACTGACAGTCACCGTTCTCTGCTCTGGGAAGCCCGGTAATGTGATCGCTCAGTTCTTGGGCTTAGAACCCACATCCACATTTCTCCTTTAACCCTTGAAGTGAGGGGGGACCCCACTGCAGTGGTGGATTTTGTCTACTTCTCAACATTTGGCTTTAAATATATAAATGCTACTCTGTATCACTTTTTCAGTACGGGATGGGCCACCAAGTGACTGCATATAAGTGTGCCTACTATAATGGCAGATATTCACCCAGACTACAGTCGCCAGTCATACAAAGACAAAGAGAAATTACTATTATAAATGATGTTACACCACACTATTCAAACATTACCAAATTAGGTTTAAAAACAAACAGCAATTAACAATCGTTCATGATTGAGATCTGCAGTCAAGAGAAACAACTGTTTTATGTAACTTTGTCAGTCATCTAAGCATGTCTAACATAATAATAATAATTTAATTTGAAACAAAATAATCACTGAGTTTTGTATAAGGTTACTACTAGACAGCACAGTACTTGAATCGGCTTAGTAAAAACATAATTTGGCAGCTTCCAAAGCCTGGTTATGATATGAAGAGGTACAATGTATTCTAGAAGATGTGTTGATTTAAAATTGTTCTGGATCTATACAGAATTCTCAGATCTGCATGCTGAAATTAGGGGGCCACTGCAGTCAAATGACTGGGTACACTTATTCTGCACGCAGTTTGCAGATTTCTTGGTGCTGATAACTTGCTGGCAGTCATTTTTGTCTTTGTAACAGATTATTAAGGGCATAAGACATTTTCAACTTTAGAGTATTATTGGTGCCAGCTTAGCTGCGTTAGCTTGACATTATGCTTGGCAGTTAGTTGAGATTAAAGTAAATCTTTAACATGGTCCTGTCATTTTCAATACTTTTAAATCTGCAGCTTGTATCAATTGTAGATAATACCTGGTACAAAAGGCCTTGTTCAGGTACTTCCTGTTACAGGATGACAGCACACGGTCTCTATTGCCGAACTGTTCTTCTGTGTTGTCAGCTTGTCACATAGGCTTCCAATGGAGGCTACAATTGGATATTCCAACTCACATTATGAAGGTATTGTCTAATGCAGTCACCATCAGGAAACCCTCATGCCATGCATCCATCACCAGGCATGGAGACATGCAGTGGCTGCAATAGATCAGAAGCACAAGATCCAACATAGGAGGAAAAAAGTGAATACAAGTATTTACAAAACGAAATATCATTCATTTAGAGCTACATCTACTTTAATGTAGTTGTAAACCTCAGACATAAAGTATGAACAAAGCACATCCCTCTAGTGTGTTCTTGTCTTAATTAAGAGCACTAAGTGTCCTTTCTGTCTGCTACTTTGTTCCTCTGCTATCAGCATGAATCAATTCTGACAAGTTTTCCTGACAATGAAAGAAAAATGGTGACAAAGGAGGGGCCTCTAGCTGAATGACAGCCTCAGCTACCCTTACCTCAAATCAGCTCTCACAGCCTTCCTCACTGTGTAATTTCAGATCTCTGCCCCCTTTTTTCTGAACACTCAGACAAGCTTTATAATTCAGCATTTTGAACTGATGTAGAGAAGAGAGGGCTGCAGCTAGACAGGTGCAACTTTTGTAGGAGGATTTGTTTCATCTCAGTATCAACTGAGGCCAGTCACTTCACTGGGTATATGTAAGGGTTTACAACCACTTTATACCATTCTCTGAATTAAGGTAAAAAGTCTTCTGTATGCCCCCCACCCAAGGACCCCATAAATATTTACCTGAGCCTGATCTTGATCCAGCGATGTGCACAAGAGTTCTCTCTGCACTCTTCCTCCTCATTGGCTTGGACACAGTAGTGCGAGCCATTGGTGCTGTTAATCAACTCTCCATCCTTTATTTCTGATAGCTGAGACAAGCTGTACTTGAATGGATGTAGAAAATAGAAGACTGCAGACAGACAGATACAACTTATGTAGGAGGATCTGTTTCTTCTCTGTGTATCACCTAAGGCCGGTCATTTCACCGGATATGTGTAATGCCGTGTACACACAACCGGACTTTCTGGCAAACTTGGTCCCACGGAATCAGTCCGTCGGACAATCCGATCATGTGTGGGCTAATCCGATCGTTTTTCACATAAAACTCCTATTGAGAAAACCGTTTGTCTGTATGCTGGTCCAACGGATCAATTAAGACGCAAGAAAAGTTATTGGCTACTGGCTATTGAACTTCATTTTTTAGTTCCTCCTTACGTCATCATGTTCAAAACTAAAGGACTTTCGAACGGACTTAGTTTGTTCGTGTGTGGCCAAGTCCGTTAGTTCCTAAGGTCCGTCGGAACTCCGCATAAAGTCAGTCGGGAAGACCGTCGGACCTAGTCTGCCGGAAAGTCCGGTCGCGTGTACACGGCATAAGGGTTTACAACCACCTTAGGGGTCAGATTGAGCTTAATGGTTAATTGTAGGACTGTTTTAATTAGGACACATGCTTGATTTAAGAGTTAGGGTGTATTTTAGGCTTAAATTTAAGGATGGGGCTCAGGTTAACTAATCAGAGTTTTTCTCAAAGGATTTGGAGCTAAAGTCAGACTATAAATATACTCTATACACACCGTACATAGATAAATGCCCAATACAAAGCTGAAATACACATATATGAACTGTCTGACAAACTTTTTTTAGCTCTGTCCTGACACTTTTCATACACCTCTGCCAGCCAGTAGAACAAGGAGCCCAACTCTACTCCCTGTTAGAGTTAAGGAATATAGTTATGTCACCTCCCTGTCAATAGCCACACACTTTAGTTGTCATTTCTATTCAGTCAGCTCTCTCCTCCTACCAGCATGTTACTGCATAGGCAGTACACCTGATTGGCTCCTAGTGCTGCCATTCTCTCTCCTAGTCAGAGTGTTGCTGTACAGGGACCACAGGCTGAGTGCACACATACAATATATGGCAGTCACAATTACAAAGCAACGGGCCAGTCTGGCATTTAGGAGGCTGTTGGAGACCTACCAAGACGTTCCCAACCAAAGCCTGGCCCGTTGCCCCTGGGCAAGAAACCATGATGGGCCCCCCTGCCCCCCTTCCATCCGAGCCCCGGGCTTCTAATTTTGGGAGGGTGTCCATGGACATCCATCCAAAACCATGCTTCCTGCATGCTCCCTGGAACATGCATCCAGCGCAATCACATTGGCCCTTTACCATGTGATCAGCTGATCACATCTAAACAGACTTGCCTGTTATCCGCAGCCCTTTTCTACCATGCTGTGTTTGTGTTAGGAAAGGACTTCTGTTAACTGTCAAGAATGTCAGTAAATTGTTTACACTGATAATCAGTGCCCCAATCATCAGTGCCATCTATCAGTGCTCATCAATGCCACCTATTAGTGCCCATCAACATTGCCTAACAATGCTCATGCATGCCTCCTATCAGTGCCCATCAATTCCACCTACAAGTGTTACCTATCAGTGCTCATTAATTCCTCCTATTAGTGCCCATCAATTCTACCTATCAGCACCATTTATCAGTTCTCATTAATGCTGCCTAACGGCGTCCATCAGTGCCACCTATCAGTACTCTTCAATGCTGCCCATCAGTGCCCATCAATAATGTCTGAGTTCTGCCTATCAGTGTCCTCCAGTGCCCATCAGTGCAGCCTATGGGGTCTGCCTATCAGTGCTCATCAGTGCCACTTATAAGTGCCCATCAATGCCACCTACCAGTGTAGCCTATCAGTGCACATTAGTGCCTCCTATCAGTGCGCATCAATACGGCCTATCTGTGGCCATCAGTGCCTCTTATCAGTTCCCATAAATGCCTCTTATCAGTGCCCATAAATGCCTCCTATCAGTGCTCATCAGTGCCTCCTATCGGTGCCTCCAATCAGTGCTCATCTATACCTCTTATCAGTGCCTCTTATCAGTGCCCATCAGTGCCCATAAATGCCTCCTAAAAATGCCTTCTATCAGTGCTCATCAGTGCCTCCTATCAGTATCCATCGGTGCCTCCAATCAGTGTTCATCGGTGCCTCTTATCAGTGCCCATCAGTGCCTCCTATTAGTGACCATAAATGCTTCCTATCGGTGCTTTCTATCAGTGCCCATCAGTGCTTCCTATCAGTGCCTTCAATCAATGCTCATCAGTGCCTCCTATCAGTGCCCAACAGTGCCTCCTATCGGTGTCCATCAGTGCCTCCTATCAGTGGTCATCACTGCCTCCTATCAGTGCCCATAAATGCCTCCTATCAGTGCCTCTCATCAGTGCCCATCAGTGCTTTTTATCAGTGAATCCTATCAGTGCCCATCAATGTCTTCTATCAGTGCTCATCAATGCCTTCTATCAGTGCCCATAAATGCCTCCTATCAATGGCATTCAGTGCCTTCCATCAGTGGCCATCAGTGCCTTCTATCAGTGCTCATCAGTGAATTCTATCAGTGCCTTCTATCAGTGCCTATAAATGCCTCCTATCAGTTGCCATCAGTGCCTTCCAGCAGTTTCTTCTATCAGTGCTCATCAGTGAATCCTATCAGTGCCCATAAACGCGTTTCCCCAGTGCCTTCTATCAGTGCACATCAGTGAATCCTATCAGTGCCTTCTATCAGTGCTCATCAGTGACCATAAATGTCTCCTATCAGTGCCCATCAGTGCCTTTTATCAGTGCTCACCAGTGCCTTCTATCAGTGCCCATCAGTCAATCCTATCAGTGCTCATCAGTGCCTTTTTTCAGTGCTCATCAGTGAATCATATCAGTGCCCATCAGTGTCTTCTATCAGTGTTCATCAATGAATCCTATCAGTGCTCATCAGTGCCTTCTATCAGTGCCCATCCGTGAATCCTATCAGTGCCCATCAGTGCTGTCTGCCTTCTCAGGACAGAACAGATATGAGTGGAGAGCGTGTCTCTCGTGGAACAGCAGCACAGAGACCGCAGCATTGACGGTTCTATCTCCCCCTCCATCCATCCTTCCTCTCTCGCACGTGATGACAGAGGACACAGCTGATCTGCTCCCCCTTCTCCCCCCTCCCATCTCCTGTGTGTGCTCTGCAGGAAATGTGAGCTTGTTAGCTTCACACGTAACTGCCTGAGGAAGAGAAACTGAAGAAGAGCAGAAATGCTGGAATACTAGTCAGTACCAATGCCCAAAGATACATTTGCTTTGTAAAAAAAAAATCACCTCTAATGTTGAGTGTTTTGCATGTGTGGGTGTTCCTGCACTATATAAAACAAATCATTTCATTTTTACATTTTAGACTGGGGTGCCTCGCGATTGTGCTTAAAGCGATATTAAATTGTTGTTTTTTTTTGTTTAAAAAATAATAAACATGTTATACTTACCTGCTCTGTTGAAATGGTTTTGCACAGGACAACCCAGATCCTCCTCTTCTCAGGTCCCATGTCGGTGCTCCTGGCCCCTCCTTCCTGCCGAGTGCCCCCAGAGCAAGATGCTTGCTCTGGAATGCATTACGATAAACAAAAAACCTCCTGCCTTTAGAACCACTTTAATTTTAACCACTTGCCGACCAGCCGCCATCATTATACTGCGGCAGGTTGGCACAATCCCATGAACCGTCATAGCTGTACGTCGGTCCCTTTAAGGGGGATAGCAAGCGCGCGGGGATGCCGATGCTCATGACCGGTGGTCACGATGACTGCCAGCCACGAGCAATCGCAGGCACAAGAGGCAGAACTGTGATGTGTGTGTGTAAACACACACATAACAGTTCTGTGAGGAGAGAGAGATTGTGAGTTCCTACAAGCTGGGAACCACAATCTCTCATCATCTATAGTCAGTCCCATCCTCCTACAGTTAGAACACACACCTAGGGAACACAGTTAATCCCTTGATCGTCCCCTAGTGTTAACTGCTTCCCTGCCAGTGACATTTATGCAATGGTCCCAAAAATGTGTCAAAAGTGTCCGTCTGTCCACCATAATGTCACAGTCCCAATAAAAATTGCAGATCGCCACCATTACTAGTAAAAAAATAATAATAATAAAAATGTATCCCCTATTTTGCAGACGCTAAAACTTTTGCGCAAACCAATCAATATACGCTTTTTTGTGATTTTTATTACCAAAAATATGTAGAAGAATACATATTGGCCTAAACTGAGGAAAAGATTAGCTTTTTTTTAAAAAAAAAAACAGTTATAACAGTAAAGGTACAAAATATTGTGTTTTTTTTTTTTTTTACGCTCTTTTTATGTTTATAGCGCAAAAAAAATAAAAAACGCAGAGATGATCAAATACCACCAAAAGAAAGCTCTATTTGTGAGGAAAAAAATACGCCAATTTTGTTTGGGTACAGCTTTGCACGACCACACAATTGTCATTTAAATTGACGCAGTGCCGTATCGCCAAAAATGGCCTGGTCATTGAGCAGCCAATTCTTCTGGGGCTGAAGTGGTTAAAGGGTTCTTTGGCTGGAAAAAAAAAAGGTTGACACATACTGCCATAGGAGACCAGAACATCAAAATATATATGATATATATAACTTCAAAAAGCAAGCCAGACTAGATCAGTTTGTTGTCTGCTTTTAAACATTTCTTCCTTTCCTTTTTTCCATTCTTTCTTGTTTTCTTTTTGTTCTTTCCTTCAAGCTAAGGTAAAAGACATATGTTCAGGAGTATGAAATCCTGGATTGCATTTACTGGACTGGAAGCTGCAGACTCCATGGAGCCTGTGCAGTAGTGCTAAGTGCTTAGTCCAGCAGAAGTGTGTGTACATGAAGTGTAAGATTTAGCTGGCAGTGGTAGAGAAGAGGAAAGATCAGCATGATGTCATTTCTTTAATATTAAAGTGAATGCATATTTTGGAAAGTCAAACTACATTTTATCTTTTCTTCAGCACTTTGATCAATTACATAATTCATTGGAACCATAAGGTCAAAGATTTGAATCTTCTGCTTTGACCACCCATCCCTCTTTATTGCACCATGACCATTTTGTTAAGTACCATGTAACATAGTTACTAAATTTGAGCTGAAGCAGTTCTTCTATATTACAACTTGTATTAGCGATGCCTTGTGGGTACGTTGGAAGGTGCAAGAGGTATTGCTGCCCATGTAAATAAAGGTAAAATACATTATAAATTTTATATAAATACACTGGAACATATATCATTGTTTACAAGCACATTGGGGGAGATTTATCAAAACTAGAGCAGCTGTGCGTGGCAACCAATCAACTTCCATCTTCATTTTATTCAGTTAAGCTTTGATAATGAAAGCGAGAAGCTGATTGGTTGGCACCCACAGTTGCTTCAGAGTCTGCTCCAGTTTTGATTAATTCTCCTCATTGGCCTGATCAATGTGTGTAATCAATGTAATAATTTTACATATTTAAAGAGGTTGTAAACCTCCATTTTCAAGTTGTACTTATAGGTAAGCCTATAAAAAGGCTTAACTATAGTTACAGTAAATATCTCCTAAACGTGCACCATTTAGAATATATTTATCTTGTCCTGCGCCAATGATGTCATCGGCGCATGCGCTGTGAAAAAGCGTACCTGCGCAGGAGTGACGCCATGTGACTCTGGCCATTCAAAGACCCAGAGTCCGCGGCCTGGAAGGAAGAGGGGTGAACATGGATGCGTCCTCCAGCGGGCACATCGTGGGCTTTGTTTGCAGGTGTCATATAATGCTTTTACTTTGCAGGGAACAAATAAGGAAGTAAAACTCATCAGAGTTTACTTCCTCTTTAAGGGATACTGAGTGATAACAGAGCTCCAGGCGAGTATGTAAAAAACATGCACATATATACATAAAAAAAGTAAAAGTTGTAAAATAGTTTTCCAGTTCTTATGCCGCGTACACAAATCGGACTTTCCGGCAGACTTGGTCCAGCGGAACAGAATCTGTCGGACAATTTGATCATGTGTGGGCTCCCCGATAGGAACTTGGTCCAGCGGACCAAGATTTAAAACATGTTCTATTTCTAGGTCCGTCTGACTTTTGGGAAGAAAAAGTCAGACGGACCTAGAAATAGAACATGTTTTAAATCTTGGTCCGCTGGACCAAGTTCCTATCGGGAAGCCCGTTCTCCTGTATGCTGGTCCGATGGACCAAATACGATGCAAGGGCAGCTACAGCACCTGCCCACGAGAATGTTTAGGGTAGGATCGCGCTGGTTCTCGGCTGCAGGATTCTGTACTTCTCGCGCTCGCGCTCGCTGCAATAGGAACAACACATTTTCCTATTGCAGCGAGCGCGAGGGATAGGCGGCAATGTACCTTGGGTCTGGTATGGATTTTAAGGGGAACCCCTACACCGAAAAACCGGCATGGGGGTCCCCCCAAAGTCTATACCAGACCATTATCAGAGCACGCAGCCCGGCCGATCAGGAAAGGGGGTGGGGATGAGCGAGTGCCCCCCCAAACTGTACCAGGCCGCATGCCCTCAACATGGGGGGGTGGGTGCTTTGGAGAAGGGGGGCACCCTGTGGCCCCCCCACCCCAAAGCACCTTGTCCCCATGTTGATGAGGACAAGGGCCTCTTCCTAACAACACTGGCCATTGGCTGTCAGGGTCTGCGGGTAGGGGGCTTATCGGAATCTGGGAGCCTTCTTTAATAAGACTGCCCACCACCCTATGTGAATAAGTATGGGGAACATCGTACCCCTACCCATTCAGCTGGGGGAAAAAGTGTCAATAAAAAACACACTACACAGGTTTTTAAAGTAGTTTATTAAGCAGCTCCGGGGGTCCCTTCTGACTTCTCTGCGCTTCCCGCCTCTTCTCCCCCTCGGGTCCTCCGCTATCTTCTGCTCTTTTGCCGCTCTTTTGCTAGCGGTGGCCTGGCTTTCTCCTTCATCGGCGTAGCCGTCTTCTTCTTCTTCTTCCTTCTTCTGTTCTTCCGATGTTGAATTGCCGCTTTCTCTGGCTGTAATGCCGTGGACACGGTGCGCGACGACTTATATAGGCATAAGGGGTGATGTAACCTGTGCCGTCCTAAGGGGCGGGGTCCCCGGGTGATATCACACGGTGATCCCGCCCCTTATGCCTATATAAATCTTTGCGCACCATGTCCACGGCATTACAGTGGGAGAGAGCGAGTGTCCGTTGAGGTCCGCCTAAAAAACTGAACAGTCCATCCGTGTGAAAGGGGCCTTAGGTGTTTTTTACCATCATGAGGTATTTGAAAACACTACATATGGCATATAAAGCTAGTTCGGGGATACTTGCCATGCCTATATTTCCTTGTTTCCAGAAGTCTTTGTTTCCCAATCATCACATTATAGAAGAATATGAGTACTATCATTTGGAATTATTTGTGATACGTGATTTTAGAAGATTTTATGTTAATCAACAACCCTTGTCTATTCTTTAGAAGATCAAACACTTGTTAGATTCAGCACGGATCCTGTGTCCCTTCAGTTTTGTGGCTTGTAGCAGCAAATACTGTATTTTTAGAAGCACTGAGATATGGTTGCTATGCCGGTATCCATGGATACGTTAGTTACTCTATCCTATACCATTAGCTTGGATTGGCTGGTATCTTAGGTAGCAATTAGTACAGAGAATATGATTTCTGAGTAAACATAGTTATATGGGACGTGTTTCTCACTACAGTAAGCACTGGATTTTTTTGAAGTTATAGAAATACTGTATGCCTGTTGCTTCTTAGAAACAAACCTAGCCTTTTGCAGGATATTAAGAATCAATGATTCCATTATAATACATTTTGCTTATTGTTACTGTTTGATATGTAACCTTGTATCACTTTGTAGTATTACAGAAAAAGTGTACTTTTCCAAAAAGTAACCCATCCTGAGGGGCAGCATAGTGGCTCAGTGGTTAGCACTTCTGCCTTGCAGCTCTGAGGGTTTCCAGGTTCAGCCAGGATATCTGCATGGAGTTTTCACGTTCTCTCTGTGTTTGCGTGGG
Organism: Lithobates pipiens; assembly: GCF_037356315.1. Taxonomy (NCBI): domain Eukaryota; kingdom Metazoa; phylum Chordata; class Amphibia; order Anura; family Ranidae; genus Lithobates; species Lithobates pipiens. The sequence continues at coordinate 471,055,357 of NW_027507764.1, forward strand.
TTTCCTCCTGCACCCCATAGTCATTCTTGTAAGCAGGGGCTTTTTCAAAGTACCCAGGAGGGGAGGAACACACGCAGTCTGTAGTGCCTGGGTTTATCTTGTATTAACCACTTGACCTCTGGAAGATTTACCCCCTCTTCCCACATGACCAGGCCATTTTTTGCGATACAGCACTGAGTTACTTGAACCGGTTGCTGACCAGCCATCACAATTTTACTGTGGCAGATTGGCTCGGCTGTGCAAATCGCTGTCATTGTACGTCGGCTCCTTTTAAGTGCTTATGGCAGGCACACGCGCCCGCTTGCGTGCCGCGATGTTGGCCGGCGACCCGCGATTGCGGGGTACAGAGGCACAGCAGGGATCTGCCTCTGTAAACAAGGCGGGTCCCCTTTTTGACAGGGGACCTGTCAGAGATCTTCTGTTCCCAGTGATCTGTCATGTCCCTGGCAGCCCACCCCCCCCCCCCACAGTTAGAAACACTCAGGGAAACACAGTTAACCCCTTGATCGCCCCCTAGTATTAACCCCTTCCCTGCCGGTGTAATTTATACATTGATCAGTGCATTTTTGTAGCACTGATCAAAGGAATAATGTCACTGGTTCCCAAGAAGTGTAATTTGGGGTCAGATTTGGCAAAAAACCCCCACCATTACCAGTAAAAACAATTATTAAAAAAATAAAAGTCCCTAAATCGATCCCATAGTTTGTAGACGCAAAACTTTTGCGTAAACCTATCAACATATTCCTATTGCAATTTTATTTTTATTTTGTTGACAAAAATATGTAGAAGAATTTGTATTGGCATAAACGGATGAATACTTTTTTTTTTTTATGAATATATATTATAGCAGAAAGCAAAAAAAAAAAATTTTTTAAAAAATTGCTGCAATTTTTTTGTTTATAGCACAAAAAATAAAAACCACAGAGGTGTTCAAATACCACCAAAAGAAAGCTCTATTCGTGGGAAAAAAAGACATACATTTTTATTGGGTACAGCATCGCACGACCAAGCAGTTGTCAGTTAAAATAACGCAGTGTCATATCACAATAATGGCCTGGTCAGGAAGTGGGTAAATCCTTCCGGGGCTGAAGTAGTTAACTGACAATTGCACGATCATGCGACGCTGTACCCAAATAGAATTGATGTCCTTTTTTCCCTCAAATAGAGCTTTCTTTTGGCAGCATTTGATCACCTCTGCGGTTTTTATTTTTTTGCGCTAGAAACAAAAAAGACTGCCAATTTTGAAAAATAAACTATATTTTTTAAAAATTTCTACTATAAATCCTATCCAAGAAATAAATTGAACAAATCTAATTTCTTTATAAATATAGGTCAATATGTATTCTGCTACATTTTTGGTACAAAAAAAATCCCAATAAGCGTATATTAATTGGTTTACGCAAAAATTATAATGCCTATAAACTATTGGATATTTGTCTTTATTTATCTATTTATTTTTTTACTAGGCAGCTATTAGTGACTTGTTAGTGGGACTGTGATATTGCAGCAGACATTCTGACACTTTTTGACACTTTGTTTGGGGACCAGTGACACTAATACCAGTGACCCATGCTAAAAATATGCACTGTCACTGTACTAATGAAAAGCTTTTACTAGGGGAAGTGATAAAATTCAGGGACACAAATTCCATCCTTTCCCTCCTGTCACAATGGCGATCTGCCTTTTACCCCTTTCTTGCCCAGAGCACTTTTTGCGATTCACACTAATGTATCATGGGTTGTAGATTTCTAATTTTTAGCAGGGGTTCCTCGAGACCCAGAGAACTATTTCAAGGGTTCCTCTGAGTTGAAAAGGTTGAGAAAAGCTGGTTGGGAGCTATGAGTACATATACAGTGTGTATGTCATACACGAGCATTGCAATAGAAAATATGTTATACATGTAATAAATGAACTCCTGCCACCCCATCACAAATCTCTTGTATGACATAAAATTCAACTGTCCAGAGCAACATCTTTGTTTACATTCACTACTCTTCTTGCCTTCATTACTTGCCACCAATGTACTAGTTTTATGATAGAAGATAGTGGATCTCTGGAGAGGTCTATAGCTCTCTATTAAACAAAAATCAAATTGTACCGGCGCTCAACCTACCCCCTTCTATGCTTTATGCCCCGTACACACGAGAGGACTTATGTCCGACAGACTTCCAAAGGAGTTCCGCCGGAGTTCCGACGGAGTTCTGACAGACTTTTCGGCCGAACGGACTTGGCCACACACGATCACACTAAACTCCGACGGATTCGAACGTGATGACGTACGACCCGACTCGAATAAGGAAGTTCATAGCCAGTAGCCAATAGCTGCCCTAGCGTCGGTTTTAGTCCGTCGGAGTAGCATACACACGAGCGGAGTTTTCGAAGGGGACCGGGTCCGGCGGAGTTCCTTCGGGAAAATTTGAAGCATGCTTCATTTCTAAAGTCCGTCAGACTTTGGCGAATCAAAAGTCCGTTGCAGCCCACACACGATCGGATAGTCTGACGGACTCGGTCCTTCGGACTTTGGATGTTGAAAAGTCCGCTCGTGTGTACGGGGCATAAGGGTTCGCTGCAATCCCAGTCTTGGTACCCCACCCAAAGCATCAGGTTAAGTATATGATGTGTGTATATCTTAGGGTATTGCGCCTCCCACTCACTACTTCACCCACCCCTTTCTAAATAACTTTTACTAAATAATGCCTATATCCACTAAATGGTCACTGTGCCCCCATGCTTCCTGACGACGCTTAAATGCGAAACGCGTAGGAGTTTTGGGAGACATACTATCCTTGAACACAAGCCAGGAACAGGTCGGTCCAGTGGAGGGAGATTATCACCACCTGCGGGACATCATTGGCTTGCCCGATTTTAAACGGTTTTCTCATTGCTGGAAAGGCTTGGTGTCGGCCAATAGACACATTGAAATGTGAGTGCAATATGTTTTTATTGATTTTCCATTAAAGTCTAAACGGTTTTACACTATATTGGTTCTATTTAATTTTGTATGAATATACGGACATTGAGGAATTGCTAACGGGAGAAATGCACTGTGGACCGGTTATCCGTTGAATGAACCAAAGGCTTACTGGTTGGTGACGTCTGGTGAGTGGCCATTCTGCTTGGTGACGGTGGCACAGATTTGGTTTTCTTAGTTGACACATGTGGACTTCTTATTAGAAGATGAATGGTGATTAAGACGGCACAGTTGGAGTGGTCGAATTAACCATTGCACAAGAAGGACGCTATTTTTGCAAACATACATGTCGTTATAAAATTAATGTTTTTTGTATAATTTTAGGATATTATGGGGGCACAGTGACCATTTAGTGAATATAGGCATTATTTAGTAAAAGTTATTTAGAAGGGGGTGGGTGAAGTAGTGAGTGGGAGGCGCAATCCCCTAAGCCCTTGTACACACGGTCGGAGAATCCGTCGGAATGTGTCCTATCGGACCGTGTCGTCGGATAATCCGACTGTGTGTGGTATGCATCGGACTGATTCCGTCGGAATATCTGTCGGACCCAATTTTCCAACATGTTGGAAATATTTCCCGACCAACTGGGCCGATCGGACATACTCCGATCATGTGTAGAGAATTTTGATCGGACCAAGTGCCACGCATGCTCAGATCAAATTCCTACATCAAAGCTATTGGCTACTAGCCTGAATGTAGTCCCATCGTAACGAAATTACGTCATCACGTTCTGAAAGATTGGATTTTTCGCCAACTTTGTCCGACCATGTGTATGCAACAGTTTCGGACAAGATCCGACGGACAAAATCCGACGGGCAAAATCCGACGGATTTGGTTGTGGAAATCTCCGACCATGTGTACAGGGGCTAAGATATACACACGTCATATAACTCTCTATTAATGCATTATAGCACAATGATGTAGAAAAGCACAGAGCAACAATGTAAACAAAGTTGTGGAGCTGTCAGTGTACTTGGCAGTAACATTATGGTATAAGGCTGTATTCACAGGTTTGTAGGCACAGGCGAAACATACAGCTTATTAGCATTGTGTAGGGGGGTGCCATTATTTCTAATGGCATTTACATGCATTGTGAAATGTGGCACGCTTTTGCACTCAGTATGGCGCACTGAATGGGATGACATGCAGAATGCACAAGTGTGAACCTAACAAAATGCACAGCAATGTACTTGGCTCTAGCACTATGATTTAATGCCCAGAGCAATCTACTTTGCTCTAGCAGTATGATTAAATACAGGGGTGTAGATAATTATTTTCCTGTGGGCGCTCACAAAAACGAAAAAACCCCATAAGCCGCGCTAAATAGATACCAAGGCAAATACAACCAACTATTTGTGCAATGATATAAAGGTAAATGTTGAAATAAATATTAATAAATACAACCAACTACTTGTGCAAAATAAACAAACAAATATTGTATAGAGTATAGCAACCCTATATGTGTATATGCATATACGTGATACAAAACATATAAGTATTAGGATTCCTGATCTCAAAAACCCACAAATGCTGATGGGCACATATAATGGGAATCAGTAACACACACCTATTGTAAAATATATACACCCAATGTGTGAACAAAGAGTCCGTATAAAAACAAAAAAGGGGGGTAGCGTAAGGCCCAGTAAGGGTCCTCTGAGTAAACACCACACTCTTCCTGGAAATCCAAATGTGGGAGCAGTTATATTCAATCCACCACCAACACACGATAAGATTTACTGCTTACCAGATATGAGTGACCCCCCACTACAGAGGGTCGCACGGGGCTTAATAGGAATGGACGTCACTTCCAACCACAAGATAAAAGAGGTTCCTCGATGTCTTCCTGGATTCACTCTTTTAGGAACTCTTGGGAAGAGAACTCACTCCCGGACACTCAACTCAGTAGTCCAAACAGACTCAGAGTCAGGGACATCAAAGCCATAGGGGAAAGATAAAACTCAAAATAGTGTAAAACCCTTTTTATTTTAAAATTAAAAATATAAAAATACACTTACAAGCGTATAAAAAAGGAAAGCGCCTTAAGTCCGTGGCGCCGGCCGGACGCACACGGACAGACTCGTTCTCCTGGAACCCGTCACAAAACCGAGGTGATGAATAGCGCACCGCTCAGCCCTACGCGTTTCGCAACAAAATTGCGTCATCCAGGGGCACTCACAAAAACAAAAAATGAAGTAGTGCATGCATAACTCTAAATTAAGATTATAAGAAGATGAGAGTCACACTGTGTCATTAACTGCTTCAGCCCCAGAAGGTTTTACCCCCTTCTTGACCAGAGCACTTTTTGCAATTCAGCACTGCGTAGCTTTAACTGACAATTGCGCGGTCGTGTGATGTGGCACCCAAACAAAATTGACGTCCTGATCACCTCTGTGGTTTTAATTTTTTGCGCTATAAACAAAAAAAAGAGTGACAATTTTGAAAAAAAAATGCATTTTTTTTTACTTTTTGCTATAATAAATAGCCCCCAAAAATATATTACATTTTTTTTCCCCCTCAGTTTAGGCTGATATGTATTCTTCTACATATTTTTGGTAAAAAATCGCAATAAGCATATATCAATTGGTTTGCGCAAAAATTATCCCACCTACAAAATAGGGGATCGTTTTATGGCATTTTTATTATTCTTTTTTTTTTTTACTAGTAATGGCGGCGATCTGTAATTGTTATGGGGTCTGCGACATTATGGCAGACACGTTGGACAATTTTGACACATTTTTGGGATCACTGGCATTTTTACAGCGATCGGTGCTATAAAAATGTATTGATTACTGTAAAAATGTCACTGGCAGTGAAGGGGTTAACCACTAGGGGGCGATCAAGGGGTTAATGCGTTCCCTATTGTGCGTTCTAGCTGAAGGGGGTTGGGGGGACTGTGTAGGGGAGATGACAGATCACTTTTCATACTTTGTATGAACAATCTTTTCTTCCATTAGAGTAAACACACAGATCCCGGTTCTCTGTGTGCCCCAAGCGATTGCGGGAGCCCGGAGTTGATCACGACCACTGGGCACTCGCATTGGCTCCGTGGGCGAGTGGGGGGCCAAAAATAAAAGTGACGTAACATGATGCCGATTCATGCAGCCCAGCCATGTTGCCGCAGTACGACTGGTCAAAGTGATACTAAACACACACTGTTTAATTTACATTGTTCCTTCTATTTCTGTATATGGATGCTGGCACTGTAATTCTTTTAATTAAAAAAACATTTAAATCCATTTTTTGCCAATAAATATACAGCTGTCACATGACCTGTCTGCAGTGAAACATAAACAGAGGAGGAGTCCTCTGCTGTTGGTGACATGCTCAAAATAAAAAATAAATAAATAAAAAAGCATCCTTTGGAATACAGAGTATAAATAAATAATTAATACCAATAAACTGTTTTTAATTTTCATAAAAATATAAATTTGAAATCAAATCTTTATTATGTTTTGGCAATAGCATGGTGGGGACAGATTTCTGCCAGTTACAGTCTGTGTAACACCCCTCCAGGCTGTGTCTTAGAATAACATGGAGGTGAAGCCTCCATCAATTTATATGTAACATCCCGCCGCCCCATTGTGATTAGCTGGTTAGTGGGCATGGAGGAGGGGGGGGGGAGTGGGCTGTCATTTACCACTGTGTATACGCCCACATGTGTGACTCTATAGTCACCTGGGCTTCTCAGATGTGAGAGGGAGGAAATGCTCAGCATAGAAACTTACTGAAAACTGAACGTGTGCAAAAGCTGCCAACATTGCTCTGCAAAATCCCTAACTGCATTGGCGACTTGGACAGAAGGGGGATAGAGAAAGCAGCAGGATCAACCAGGTTTTTTGCACAATACAGAAAACAAATCCCATGGTGACTGAGTATGAACAGCATGTAATGCAGCATTTATTGATAGTTTTTTATGCTATGGGTTTTGTGACACTTTAACTCATATTGGTATGTTATTCTATTGGAAATAAAATGGCTACAAATATATTGTCTCCATCCAGGGAAAAAACACATTTCTCAAACATAATTCAAACCAATGAGCTTGTTCGCTGGAATTCCTGTGGGTGTGGCACAATAACGCATCGTGAGCACTGCATCTCTTGCCTGATGCTTCATGGTGGTGCGGTGGCCAACGGAATTCTGAAGGGTCTCTATGGCACCCTTTATGAATCACCCAATGTCTCTTGCATAATGGAGTAAAGTTAAATATTGGGTATGAGCTTCTGGCAGTCCCACTGAGAAACTACCAGTTCCAACATGATGTCTTTTAGTATTTAGTAAGAGAAATTCAATTTTTAAATGTGTTTCTATTTTTGTAGCCAAATTTGCATAACACCAACTTTATATTTGATACATGTGGTCATTAACATAGCATAACTTGCTGCTTACCTTTGCTATGTCATATTAATGAGAGAGTTGTAAAGTAAAGCCAGCCATAGACGTTCAAATCTCTGCAAGTTCAGCAGGGACTGGCCAAGATTTGAACCATGTATGGGCAAGCTGAATATACTCAAGTTGATTGATCAATCAACTTTGGTACAACCAGCCTGTTGGAATTTGACTTTAAAATTAAAATTTTTAAATTACTAGTAATGGTGGCGATCAGCGACATTATGTGTCGCAGCGACATTATTGTGACTGCGACATTATGGCAGACACGTCAGACATTTTTGGGACCATTGTCATGCATACAGCAATCAGTGCTATACAAATACAAATGCACTGATTCCTGTGTAAATGACACTGTCAGTGAAGGGGTTAACCACTACGGGCAGGGTAAGGGTTAAGTGTGTCCTGGGGCGTGTTTCTAACTGTGGGGGGGGCGTTGCTACATGTGACAAGTCACTGATCTCTGCTCCCAATCACAGGGAGCAGAGATCAGTGACACTGTCACTAGGCAGAACGGGGAGATGCTTGTTTACATTAGCATCTCCCCATTCTTTCTCCCACGTGAGACGATCGTGGGTATCCCCGCGGCAATCGAGTTTGTAGGACCCACAACCCGACACACAGAGGTCCCGGCCGGCGCCCATTTCCCTGTCCATGCCATTCTGCCGACATATATCGGCGTGCGCCGGTCTGGAACCGGTTAAGGAAATACAATACCCTTCCTATTTGTCCTGTTTACCATTATCATTGAAAGTGAGAGTAAAAGAAAATCACAAATTTTGGTTGTTCCCTGAAAAGTAACAGGGGAAATCGTCCGATGGGGACACTAGTTCTGGTGAGCTGGGGGTTCCCCAAAGAATTTCCTTGATTTGTAGGGATTTCCTTTCACTTCATGTTCGCTATGAGACTGGAAGTGAAGGGATATCTTTGCAATGGGACACAGATGGCGAAAAAAAAAATTGTCAGGGGTTATATAACCCTCCCTTTCTCTATCCAAAATATTTAAAAATGTTTTGCCTATAGTTCTACTTTAATGCCATTTAAAACAAAACATGTCTACATCTTATCACATTGTCATCTTTCCAAACCAATAGAAGTTGCCTACAGTGCTATATGTACATCTGCTCCAAAGGAGCAACTAGATACATAAGTTATATTTTTTGAAAGGTTATTTTCAGGTATCCCGTGTGAATAGGAACACATAGCAAATAGGCATGAGCTTCGAGTTCGAGTCAAGCTCATGTTTGACTCGAACATTGCCTGTTCGCCTGTTCACCAAACAGCGAACAATTTGGGGTGTTCGCGGCAAATTCAAAAAGCCGCAGAACACCCTGTACAAGTCTGTGGAAATGAAATTTTAAAGGCTTATATGCAGGCTATTGTCATAAAAAGTGTTTGGGGACCTGGGTCCTGCCCCAGGGGACATGTATCAATGCAAAAAAAAGTTTGAAAAATGGCAGTTTTTTCAGGAGCAATCATTTTAATAATGCTTAAAGTGAAACAATAAAAGTGTAATATTCCTTTAAATTTCATACCTGGGGGGTGTCTATAGTACGCCTGTGAAAGGGTGCATGTTTCCCGTGCTTAGAACTGTCCCTGCACAAAGTGTCATTTCTGCAGGAAAAAAAGTCATTTAAAATCACTATAATGAATTGCCGGCTCCCCGTAATACAGAGAACAGTCATTGAAAGTCATTGATAAAAGAAAAAAAAAAGCGTGGGGTTCCCCCAAATTCAATTACCAGGCCCTTCAGGTCTAGTATGGATATTAAGGGGAAACCTGCATTAAAACATTTTTTAAAAATGACATGGGGTTCCCCCCAAATATCCATACCAGACCCTTTATACGAGCACACAACCTGGCAGGCCACAGGAAAAGGGGGGGCGAGAGAGCCCTCCCTCCTGAACCGTACCAGGCCACATGCCCTCAACATTGGGAGGATGCTTTGGGGTCCCCCCCAAAGCACCTTGTCCCCATGTTGATGAGGACAAGGGCCTCATCCCCACAACCCTGGCCGGTGGTTATGGGGGTCTGCAGGTGGGGGGGCTTATCAGAATCTGGAAGCCCCCTTTAACAAGGGGACCCCCAGATCCCGACCCCCCTGTTTGAAATTGTAAGGGGGTACAAAAGTACCCCTAACATTTCACAAAGAAAGTCTAAAAAATTGTTAAAAAAGACACACACACCGTTGCAAAAGTCCTTTATTTAAAGTAAAAAAAAGATTCCAGCGGTGGTAATCCACTCTTGCTATCCAGCGACGGATAATCATCTCTCCAGGGTCCAGCGATGGCTCATCTGATCCAGCGATGGGTGATCTCTCCCTTCAGCACAACACATCAATCCTCTGTCTCGGCCGGAGATACTGTGGGGATCCCGGCAGCCTGACACTTCTTATATGAGGAGGGCGGGGCCACCCGTCACCTGACCTCGCCCCCTTCTGACGCAGGGAAAAATACAGGCTTCCCCAGTGACGTACGGGTGACCCTGCCCCCCTCTGAGGTAACGCAGGTTTCCAGTACATCAAAGGGGGGCGGGGTCACCCGCACGTCATTTTTTTTGCATCGATACATGTCCCCTGGGGCAAGACCAAGGTCCCCAAACACTTTTTATGACAATAACTTGCATATAAGTTGCATAATAACTTGCATAATAAATTCCCATAGACTTGTACAGGGTGTTCCACTGCTTTTTAAATTTGCCACAAACACCCCAAATTGTTCGCTGTTCTGTGAAGCCTTTAAAATTAACACTTTTGATTTTGAACATTTGAGTCCCATAGACTTTAATAGGGTTCTAAAGTTCACACAAAGTTTAGGTCTGTTCGCAGGTTCTGGTGCGAACCAAACCGGGGGTGTTCGGCTCATCCTCAATAGCAAATATATAATGGGAGTTTCTTGAATTTGACTTCAAAAGTGGAAATATACTTTAAAACCTTTGGGGCCAGATGTTACCTGTGCCTAAATGTATGCTGCAGTGGCATAGATCTGCCTTTAAAGCAGCCCAAATACAATTTCAGCTGATAAAAAAAGTTTCTTTTATAAAATTAACAGCAAATTTACTACAGTATATGCATAGGTTGTCAGTTGGGCTACAGCTGGGATGTGGCCTCTATAGGGTAGTGTAGTGATGGCGAACCTTGGCGCTCCAGTTTTGGAACTACATTTCCAATGATGCTCAACTACACTGCAGAGTGCGTGAGCATCATGGGAAATGTAGTTCCAAAACATCTGGGGTGCCAAGGTTTGCCATCACTGGGGTAGTGGCTGGAGATAAACCTAGTAAATTACTGTACACAGAGATTCCTCTGCATCCTTGTTTTTTTATAACTGTCATCACTGACTGAAGAACACTTTGATATGTAGGCACAGTAAATGGACCTCTATTACTGCTTACCTTCTTCATGTAGCACTTTTAAGGCATCTCTACATTTGGTAGTCAATACTAAATCCTAATACATATACAGTAGTTTTTTTTAGAGGAAAGCTTAGATAATGAGCATATTCAATAGGTGAGATAAGTGAATAGACTTTCAAACATCAAAATTTGACTCGAGATCCATAACTATAGGCTGATCTAAAGCCTCACGTGCCAGTATTTTTTTAGCAATGCTTTTTTCTTAAATGTTTAAAAAAAAAAACGCAAACCTAAAAACACAACTACCCATCTGATGGCCTGCACGTCATGCATCATAGCAAGTTACCTTCATAATTGAAGGGTTATGAGTATCGGGCTGCCTGTCTTTGTTATGCCAGTTTATGTACTGTACCTTGGGGGACAATTATTCCAACACTGTCGAGAGTTTCGTATTCTACAGGATCTTCAGTCTGTGGTTTCCCCTTACTACTGCAGAGATCAACTGAATGGGTAGCAACGGAGGTGAGTGTTCCATATCTACTTTGCAGGAAGACAGTTTTTGTACAGTACAGAGTCTCATTAAATTGATGTCATCCTTGTTCCTAATGGCACACCACTATAATACTTTATTGTGAACCAACCAGACGAAAACAAGCTAAAGCCAATTTTATACAACTGCCTACAGTCCTGCTTTCCCAGAGAATAGATCTATATGCATTAATGTCTCTCTATCTACTGTGAACATGAGGCAGAAAAATGCATTTGGGAGAAATGTCATTGAAAAGCATAGCACATTTTCTGCTGGTTTTTCATTTTAGATCAGCCCTATGTGCAGGGAGGGAGAAAAGGGACTGCATCTGCTTTTATAAGGAAAAACCCTAAAGCAACAATATAAAGCCAAACATTTTTCGAACACCTAATATCACATGTATATATATATATATATATATATATATATATATATATTATATATATATATATATATATATGAGGCTGTTGGACGTCCATTCCAGAGCCATGGGCACTAGTATTAACTTTTACAGAAAAGAAACTGAATGTACAATGGTTCGCTTGCAGAGGTTAAGAAAGTACAGAAAGTGAACCATTGCATACCTGTATGAATAGTAATGTGATAATAAAATGTCAAAAGACTTTTACTAAGTAGTTTTGAATGGAGTGGGCTGGGATTAGAGCTACCTCCCTGTTTTTACTGTTGTGAGGGTCTTTATTGAAAAGTTTTACCCTCACTTCCTGTCCTGTTGACAACAGTTTCATCAGATAGGAAGTCAAGATAAATATGCTATAGGAACATGGACAGCAATAAAAATATGACAGGGGTTCTAACCTCTACCTCTGACCCTGTGGTCAGAGTGCAGAGGAGAAGCTCAGCACATGACCCGAAAAAGTAAAGCAATCACTATAGTAGGCACAACTATAAGCCCTTGTACACGCGGTCGGACATTCCGACAACCAAATCCGCCGGATTTTGTCCAAACGGATTTTGTTCGAAACCGGTGTTGCATACACACGGTCGGACAAAGTTGTCGGAAAATCCGATCGTTCAGAACGTGATGACGTTATTTCGTTACGATGGGACTACGTTCAGGCTAGTAGCCAATAGCTTTGGTCTAGGAATTTGATCTGAGCATGCGTGGCACTTTGTCTGATCGGAATTCTCTATAAACGATCTGACAAAGTCCGATCGGATCATGTTGTCAGAAAATTTTATAGCCCATCTCTAAAATTTTGTCGGTCGGCTATTCCGACAGAAACAGTCCGATGGAGCCCACACACGGTCGGATTATCTGACAAAACGGTCCGATAGGACATTTTCCATCGGAATGTCCGACCGTGTGTACAAGGGCTTACAGTGATTGCTACCTTCCACGGTGGAAGTAGGGAGGTATGAAATAAGCAGACTAACATTGGTCCAAGCTGGGTCAATGTAACTGGGCAATAAAGATCATACCTAGACTTCAGCTTTAAATGAGAGGGCTGAAAAAATACCCAACTTATCAACTTGCTAGAAATAACTGAAATCACTGCAGCAGGCACAGTGTTTTGTTTTATTTTATTTTATTTTAATTGCCAAATGGCAATTATACATTGCTGGAGCAAGCTGCAACTGCAAGCCAAACATTGCAGCCCTATTGATCTCAATGGGCACATTTGACAGGCGGCCTGTCAAACTCTGCATCCTGAGTTGAAAATGCCGCAGCCATAAATCAAAGCACAGAGGACGCAGAAAATGTACAGCACTGTCAGGCTGTAATCTTAAAATTCCAGGGTCAGCAATAATGCTGCTCAGCGGCCTGCTTTGACCACCCCCTCTTCCCCTGGCCACTAGTGTGAAAGTGGCCATTTCTATTAATTTAAGTTGGTATCGTCAGCAGCGGCGGCTGGTGCTCCGTCAGCCGGGGGGGGGCGACGGCAGACAGACCCCACCACAGATCCCCGCCCCATCGCTTCAGCCCGCCACCCCACACTAACCCCCTGTCACAAGAGCCTGCCACCATGCACCATTGACAATGCCGCCCCCCCGGTCGCCAGCTCACCTGCAAGGCCCCCCGTCAGCCCCACACTTAACCCGTGCAGGTTACGACTGCAGCAACAACTTCCCCCTTCCATCTCCTCCGTGTCCTGGCTGTCTCTTTTCCTCACGGCTAATCGGGTCTTCAGACTCCCAATCAATGTTATCTTAGGATTCCCGGCCAATGGGGTCTCAGGACCCGCTTTCTGATTGGCCGGGAGGAGAAACAGGAAGACATTAGTGAATATTAATTCGCTAATGTCACACAACAGGGTGGGGTCACCCCTTTTGCAGTTCTAATCACGTGCTTCCAAAAAAAACAAAAAGAAGTTGAAATCAATGCGTCCGACACACTGCATTTAGATTAGGGAGCCGGGCACATGGATTGGGGGGGGGGGGGGGGCGGCGCTCATGCGCCTCTGAGCATCTGTCACTGATTCAGATCTGGCATTAAATAAAATAAATGGTTCTAATACAAATTGTCTTCATTAAAATAGTAAGCATTGAAAACAAAGACTTGTCAATATGTTGTAAGGCAGATAAAACAAACATCACAGAGTACTTTCATTAAACAAGCCACAGGTAAAAGAGCTGAAATGGTAGGCGTTTAACCATCCTGTGCTGTGATATTTAAACAGCAACTCCTAAGCTGTTTACAGGAGAAGAATGCAAAGCACTGGGTTAATCTTCTTAAATCTCCCATAGCCAGATGTTCCAAGGACTGTGGTAGACCAGAGGTCATAGTTAACCTGAAGGCTTCTCAGCAACAGGGCCTTATTCCTTGTGATGAATCAATCTCGATAGGAGATTAGGCTCCATCCAACAGTATTTAATTTCTTCAGGGTTGTACAGCCAGAAGATTGCATCATTAAGGATGTGTTCTTTACAAAGACTTATAACATCACATCCTTTGTAGTGGCCATACAATGTGGCCAACACGTAATAGCGTTGGAATAGGCAATACTATACATACATTAAAGTATTCCTTTAGCCATTTTAACTGACTCTATGCTCCCTCTCATTGTTAAAGCCAATTAATGACAAAAGTTGCCTGGATGCAGAAGATTAGACAGCTGAAGACTTATTGATTGCAGATGACACAATGAGCATGATAGGGTTGATGGGTATGGGGGGGTCAGAAGAATTGCATTTCCTTCACAGCTGATGGTGGACTTTTCTATGCTTATAATCTACTATTGAATGATGTTTAAAGCATATGTTAAGCCAAAATTGGTTTTCTTAGTTTTGATAGATTGGGACCTTCATGCAATTCTGGCCTAGAACAGGGAAGTCTAGCAATGTGAGCCAAAAAGATTTACAGAGTAAATAGAGTGGTGACACCAATAGTACAGTGAGGATCCTTCATTGTCTAATAAAACAGAGTAGGGGAAGATTTGAACCCCTATCATGTTTTTACTGCTATTTGGGGTTCCATTAGAAAGATTTAGCCTCACATCCTGTCTTGCTGACAATGTTTTTGTCCAACAGCAGTACAGACAAAAAGAAAAATGCTGTTCTTTAGTAGAATATGGAAAGGCTAGAGCCCCAGTCCGACAGTTGTCTGTGTACCTATTGTAGATTTTTCATGACTTCCTATCTGGTGAAACAGTTTTGTGCAAAAAACAGGTGAGGGCCAATCTCATCAAGAGAGCTCTGAAAAAACATGACAGGGGTTCTCACCTTGCCCTACTCTGTCTTATTGGACAATGAAGGAGCATCACTGTGCTACTGATGTCACCACCCTATTTGTTCTATCAATCCTATTGGCTCAGATTTCTAGCCTTCCCTGTTCTGGACCAGAATTGCATGAAGAACAGATTCAGACAATCATTCTAGTTCTATTTAGAAATAATTTTAGTGATTTTTTTTTAACCACTTGCTTACTGGGCACCCCCCTCCTGCCCAGACCAATTTTCAGTTTTCAGCGCTGATGCAATTTGAATGATAATTGTGCGGCCATACAACACTGTACCCAAATTAAATTTTTATCATTTTTTTCCCACAAATAGAGCTTTCTTTTGGTGGTATTTAATTACAGCTGGGAGTTTTATTTTTTGCTAAACAAACAAAAAAAGATGCAAAAAAAAAAAATCATGTTTCATAGTTTGTTATAAAATTTTGCAAACAGGTCATTTTTCTCCTTCATTGAAATGCGCTGATGAGGCGGCACTGGTGGGCACTGATAGGCTGCACTGGTGGCACTGATAGGCTGCACTGGTGGGCACTGATAGGCACAGTTAAGGCGGCACTAATAGGCACAGATAAGGTGGCACCGATAGGCACAGATAAGGCAGTACTGATGGGCACAGATAAGGTGGCACTGATGGGCAAAGATGGGCACAGATAAGATGGTACTGATGGGTGGCACTGATGGGTGGCACGGATGGGTGGCACTAAGGGGCACTGATAGGTACCACTGATAGATGGGACTGATGGGCACTGATAGGTGGCACTGATAGGTGGCTCTGATAGGTGGCACTGCTGGGCACTGATGGGCGGCACTTATGGGCACTGATGGGCACTGGTAGATGACACTGATGGGCTCGGATATGTGGCACTGGGGTGCAGCACTATTGTTGAGGCAAATTGTGGGCACTGATAGGTGGCACTGTGGGCACTGATGGGTGGCACTGTGGGTACTGATGGGTGGCACTGTGTGCACTGATGCATGGCACTGTGGGCACTGATGGGTGGCACTATGGGCACTGATGGGTTGCACTGATGGGGGGCACTTTTTTATTATGTAGGTGGCACTGGCAGGGGGCAGGTGGGCACTGATAAGCTGTCCTGAAACTGAAGTCCCGATCACGGCCGCCGGTGATAGCCGATTACCGGCTCTGTTGTGTCACATGATCAGCTGTCATTGGCTGACAGCTGATCACGTGGCAAGGGGTCGGGATCGACCCCTTGCTCCGATCCGTGATCAGGCGAGTCTCATAGACTCGCTGATCACAGAGAGCGCTGTGTGCACCCCTCAGGGGGCGCGCAGACTGCTCGTGCATGGGACGACGTCAATAGACGGCAAAGCAGGTCCGCGCTGTAGCCGTCATTTGGCTATAGCGTGGATCTCTAGTGGTTAAACAAATATGTAATTAAGTTATAAAATCTTGTATATCTGCCTGGAGTTCACCATTAAAGTATACCAGGCATTTAGTAGACATTGTGCTGGAAGGTAGAGGGCAGGGGGTGTTGACATAACTCCAAGCTGTCCCTTTTCCAGTACAAAGTCTCTTTTTCCCATGTATCCTTATTTAAAGCTCACCCCCTCATTTGAAAAAAAAATCTGCTTGCCTCCTATCCGTGTAACAGGTGTAATTAAAATCTCCCAAATGGGGACAAAGATAAGCACTAAAATAATTGTCTAATAGATTGGGATAGGTTTGGATCAACTTTCATGATTTTATTGCTGTATGTGTCCCCATTGAGGACCTTTCCTTTTACATCTTGTCCAAGTGACAGGTGTCAAACAGAATGGGAATTTGGAGGAAAGCTCCTCAATAGGGACATTATCAGCATTTAAAACCTGACAGAGGGTTCTTTCTTTCCCCACTCTCTCCATATATAAAGGTAATTTTTGCCTTTAGCTGGACCTTAGGGTTTCTTATGTAGCCCTTAATAAAAGTCTTCACCATATGAAAGTGTTGGTTCCAATTAACACGCAGATTTTCCAGTAAGTTTTAAAATCTCAGTGAACAAGAATGACTACTTATGATACTTAAATGCATTCATCTCTCCAGGGAAACACTTTGTTCAATCCTCATAAGTGAAGCTTAAATTGCTTACAAAGACATTCTGTGTAGGGCCACCCTAATACTTAAAGCTGAAATAAATTTGCTTTCATAAAACGTGCTGATAGGCTGGCTTTTTATGACAGGAGAGAATGTACATGCATGGAAGTTATGTCACTGAGGCTTGGCAAATCATAATGCCAAAGACTTTAAACCCGGAAGAAAACCAGGGTTTAAGATAGACACACCAGCTGACTTTGTAGCCCTTGAGAGGAGTGCTTTTCTATTTAAGCATGTCATAATGTGTAAAAATACTGTTCATAGTTGCACATTGTGGCCAAAAGTTTTGGACACCTGAGGATCAAACCTATGAATGTGCTGGATATCTCATTCCAAAACAATGGACATTGGTATGGCGTAGCCAATGTGTGAATTTGTGCACTAGCAGCCAATAGAATGTTATATAGAATAATATAGTAATATACTAATATATATATATATAAATATAATATAATATCATGATAAAGCAATAGAACTAGGTCAGGTACTGATGCTAGATAAGAACAATTTACCCACAGTTGACATTCCAATTCATCCCAAAGATGTTCAGTATGATTGAGGTCTGAGCTCTGTCTAGACCACTTGAGTTTCTCCATACCAAACTCACCAAACCTATGTCTGTAACCTATTAACTTGGCTTTGTGCAATGAGGCACGGTCACACTTTAACAAAAAAGGGTCTTACTCAAACTGTTACTTAAAGGTTTGTAGAACAAAATTATCTTAAATGTCTTTGTATCTTGGAGCACTAATTATACTCTTCATTTAAAAGAACTGAGCTTAAAAATTTGGAGGATTGTCCATATGCATTTTACCATAAAGTTGGTGTGATGGCCATATAGTGATCAAAAGTGGACCATGTAGTGGGCAAAAGTGGCACATTTACGTTTCAGATATGTAATGATACTGCAAGACTGGTCATCCAAGGCTTTTGGTATCTTTCAGCAAGCCATTGCTTCTGTTCCATAAACATTTCCACTTCTCCTGCAAAAAAGGGTGTTTCACACTTTAAGCAGACGGGAATATGTCATTACATCTTGCAGCTGTCAATACTACTACCGTAAAATGTTAGATGATTACTCTGTATTTTAATCTACTTGTATTTAACTGTGTCTACAAAATACTTTTTTCGGTCTTCCATTAGGAATGCAATGACAAAATACATTACTCTGATCTCCTGCTTTTTTAAATCAACTTTAATAAAGATGTGAAAGCCTTATCCTACGGCACCAAGCAACACACAATTAAAAATGTGTTAATAATTCATAAAGCAGTTACAGGCCCATTAGGCAGGCAAACCCTCCAGCATAGCTATAGACAGTGAAGAAGTTAAACAGAAAATGGCTTTTCAGAGCAGATGGCATTTATGTCCTATGTAGTGAATTATGATTGCTGATATTACTGTGTTAAAGCCTGTAAAAAAATAGGTCAAGATGCTTTAGAACTCCATCCATCATGTTAAGAAAAAAAATGTCAAACAAATGGATTATCTGTTATTGGCTAAAGTACCGGTCGGACCTCTAATTGGACTACATGTTGTCAACTATGACTACAATAAATACTCCTGTATCTGCCAGTGCATTGGTTTTCTGACCTTGGCAGTTCGAATTAATAGCTTTAACATGTATTTTTCCTTTGAAGTGGACTTCACCTAGCATCAGGGCTAGTAAAACACAACAAAAACAAATCACAAAACCATGTTTTAATAGCCTTCACATTACATAAACTGTATGTCTTTTGTTACAGCTTTTAATTCTATGTTAGGTTAAATATGGCTTACCAGGACAACTGGTATTATTCTTGTCTGAGATTAGAAGTCAGTTGTGTATCAGAAATAAATCTTCACATAAGCTCTTCAAACGTTTACCTGTTTTTGTATGAATTGTAAACTACACTACTGTATAATGCATCTTAAATGCAACTTATACACAACATCTGCTTTACCGCAAATAAAAGTTTTAATAAAAATCTGTACTGGTAGACTTATTGTATACACCTGAATACTTTATAGCTCTTGGTTTCCACCATCTTCTGCATCCATTTGTTCCTCAAGAGCACTACAGGACTGCTATAAAACAATAAAAGACCACAACTGGAGTATAAGGCCCTTTTAACACCTAAGCGGTTTCAGCTTGTAAAATGCTAAGCTCTGAAGCTCCTAAACGCCCAACAAGCAAAATTCCATTCATCTTAATGGTCCCTTTTTACATATGAGTGTTCTATTGCCTGAAGCAAAATGTCTGAAGCTCAAAAAAGTACATGAGCTTCTTTTTGGCAGATTACAAGCATTTTTGGCCCCATAGACTTCAATAGAAATGCCTGACTTGAGCAGAAAAAGGCTTGTAAAACGCTGAAATAGCAGCTCTCCACCCCTAATTGTCTCTCTCTCCTCCCCCTAGTGCTTTCTATTGGCTAAACAAAAACACCTGAAGCTGTAAAACGTTTGTAATATACTTCTAAAATGCTTTTAAAAAGCTTGTAGATGCCTGCGGGTGGCGCGGGTATCTATGATCGGGAGTAGGAGCAAGATACCTGTATTAGACAGGTATCTGCTCCCCCCTCCCCCCTGAAAGGTGCCAAATGTGACACCGGAGGGGGGGAGGGTTTCCGAAAAGCCAAAGTTCCATTTTTGTGTGAAACTCCTCTTTAACTAGCAAATTGTAAATTCACATCAGTCCCTGTCCTCAAGAAGCTTACAATCAAAGGTCCCTAACTCACATTCATACATACACTTACTAGGGCCAAGTTATACTGGAGCTAATTAATCTACCAGCATGTCTTTATAGTGTGGGAATAATACAGAGTACCTTCTGAAAACCCATGCAGGCACATGGAGAACATGCAAACTCCAGGCAGGTAGTACCATGGTTGGGACTAAAATTGACAACCATAGTGCTGTCAGGTGGAAGTGCTAACCACCTAGCCACCGTGATGCTCATATAGATATGATACTTTCGTTAGTGTAAAACCAGAAATTTAAATAGTAAATGGTCATATAGCGGATCTTAGCACCCAGAAATATATGAAAATATATTTACAAAGTTACAATGTAGAAGCTCTTTGAGTCCTTCATTATGTCACCTGTGCCACCTCTACTTTATGCCTGTGAGACAGGGAGGTGGTCTTTTGGTCTAAATCAGGCATCACTAAATGGTGGACCATAGTCTAAGCCTGGGCCGAGTAACAGTCCTATCTGAACAGTGGATGCACCACTTAGCAACCTGGGTGTCCTCTCACAGCTTGTGTCCCCCCTCCGCTCCAACACCAGGGCAGTCATCGCCACAGCAGGATGACAAGTTATGCAGTCCTATCAACCAGACACCCTGTTAGCATGAGAAGTAGGTGAGCTCCCAATCTCCATCCAAATGTAAAGGGGAAGGGGTTGTGATGTCAAGGGGTGGACTAAGGACACTGATGCAAAGGGAGCAACTGTGATGTCAAAGGGAATAGGACTGTGATGTAATGGGGGGGCTGAGACCAGAATTGTAAAGGGGGCTGAGATGTAAAGGGGAAGGGGGATGTAATGTGAATGATCTCATAGTACTAACATGAGATTCAGACCTCTGCTGGAAGAATGTTTTACATACCAGACTTACGTGAATTTAAATTTAATAACCCTGGTCTAGGTGGTCACAGCAATTAGTGCTTAGCCTGATGTAGCAAGCAACTCCCTGTCTCAAGAGTGGTGCTGCAGGTGACCTCTTTATGAATCATATCTTGTAAACAAGGAACTGTATAGGCTGGCCAGCTCTAAAACCAATTTTGCAGCAGAGAAGGTAAAACAACATAACTACATTTATTTGAAAGCTGTGACATCTATAAAAGTACTTTATCCTTTAAAGTTGTAAAAGAAATATTAAGAAAGTGAAGACTTTTTGATATTCTGTGTTTAATGAGGAATCATTGGGCTTTATAGTCTTCCAAAGCGGTATTATACTTGTCAACCTTGATAAAAAAATTTGAGCAGCAAAGAGTTCTTGGAAAGTGTTATAAAACATTTTAATTATACCTGTGACACAAGGCACACCACTGTACTCTTAATTTAATGAGGGGTATAAATCAAGTTACCAACAGAATAAGGAGCCTGTCTAGCTCAAATCAGGTTTCTTCTCTACCGTATAGATGGCCATACATTATTATTATTGTTCACGATTTATATAGTGCCAACAGTTTACGCAGCGCTTTACAATGTATGGGGGGACAACACAATTGCAGTACAATACAAAAGGTACAGGAGGGCTCTGCTCGTAGAGCTTACATTCTAAAGGGACATACATGGTAAGATTTCTGTCATTCAGCCTGTATCCCCCAACCCACACTTAACAGATGGACAAATCGCAATACCGTCTATTGTATTTTGTCAGCTGGCACCCGCTGCTGTCTGAACTCCCTTAATTCGATTAATACATTGGGGTGGATTTTCTAAAACTGTGCAAACTGAGTGCAAAAATCAGGTGCAGCTCTGCAAAGAAACCAATAAGTTTTTCGTTTTATTTTTTGTCAAAGCTTAGTTGAATGAGCTGAATTTTGAAGCGGATTGACTACCATGCACAACTCCACCAGCTTTTGCACTCTTCAGTGCTGCATCTCATTTGACATGAATGGGACTGCCTGCACAAGAATGCACAAAACAACTGTGCATACCCATGCAGGCAAACATGGTCCTTGCACAGGTGTATGCTGTAGTACCCTGGTGTGAATGAGACCTTAGCAGTTCTAATTATCCCTGCTTAGTTATCTCTGTAAACTACAGAACACCTCCTCACTATACAGGCAGTCCCCGAGTTACAAACATCAGACTTGCATACGACTCATACTTACAAACAGAGAGAGACAACAGGAAGGGAGAAGAATTCTTCCCCTAGGAAGAGAAATTCACTCCTGTAAGGGCTAGTTTACACTTGCTTCAAAACAAGGCTTCGGACACGCTTTGATAAAGCTCTCTGAACGCCAATCAAAGTTCCTGTCACTAAATATAATTGTTAGCTTAAAGTTCTGTCTACACCTTGCTTTTGCTTGGTGATTCTATGAGGCTTCGGAGGGGCTTCAATGAAGCTTTGGAGTGGCTTAGATGAGGCTTCGGAGGGGCTTCGATGAGGCTTCGGAGGGGCTTCGATGAGGCTTCGGAGGGGCTTTGATGAGGCTTTGGTGGAGCTTCAATTAATCTTTGGTGGAGCTTCGATGGTGCTTCAATGAGGCTTTAGTGGAGCCTTGATGGGGCTTCGATGAGGCTTTGGTGAGGCTTCGTGGGGCTTCAGTGGAGCTTCAAGCAAGCTTTTTCATAGACTTCTATGGAGGCTTTGAAGATGCTTTGAAGCACAACTAAAGCTACATGGGGTATCATTTTTGAAGTGAAGCAAAGCTAAAGCAAGGTGTAAACAGGACTGTAAGCTAATCATTTTATTTAGTGACAGGAGCTTTGACTGGCGTTCAGAGAGCTTTAACAAAGCATGTCCAAAGCCTTGTTTTGAAGCAAGTGTAAACTAGCCGTTATTGTGTTAAAGCTGAAGCAAGTGTAAATGAGACCCAATGCCAGGTACACATGACCGGACTTTCCATCGGAATGAACTCTGACGGACTTTTCAACTGACTTGTTCCGCTGAAACGGACTTGCCTACACACGATCACACCAAAGTCCGATCGTTTAACACAATGACATACAACGGGTCTAGAAAAAGAAAGTTTAATAGCCAGCAGTCAATAGCTGCCCTTGTGTCGTTATTGGTCCGTCGGACCTGCATACAGACTAGCAGTTTTCTTGATAGGAACTGGTTCCAGCGGAGTCCCGGTCAAAGATTTGAAACATGTTCTATTTCTAAAGTCCGTCAGATTTTTCGACAGAAAAGGTCAGATGAAGCCCACAAATGATCGAATTGTCCGACGGATTTGTTCCGTTGGAGCGTTGCTGTCAAAAAGTCTAGTTGTATGTACACGGCATCAGAGTTATCATGGGAAAAGGGTGTCTCCACTGAAGTTTTATCACCAATCCTGCTTTCCCAGACAACACCAAATTTTCAAAATCCAACTGTCACAGGGATAGAAAATGAGGGGAAATCTTCTTAGCAGAGTCACAGGCAGCAAAACAAACGTTACGGGGTATTAACTCTTTCCTATGCTATCCCAAAAAAAAAAATGTTTTGGCTGGAGTGACACTTAAAAAAATTGACCTGTTCTAGCTTATACAATTTCATTTTACATACAATTTCATCTTAAGAACAAACCTACAGAATCTTGTTTGTATCCCGGGGACTGCTTGTATTGTAAAGATGAGAATAAGAGAAGCTATTATGTGGCCTTAACCTGCTTTCTGTCATAGGGTGACAATGCTGTTCCTCCATAGATACAGTACAGTGAGTGAGCGTTGTCACTCTGGAACAGCAAGTGTGTCCCTGGTAGGATCACCAGGTGAAAATAAAGTAAATAAAGAAAAAAGATGACAGCAGGCTTAAGATATACTTTATGGTCAAGAGTATGTTATATATTGGCACGGGTATACTTTTCGTCAGCGGTGATTTTACAGTAAATCTGTATTATAAAATGTATCATTAATCCTGTTTTGCGCTGCCCTGCTGTGCAGCAAAGTGAATACATTTCTATCACTGTCTCTACAAAAACACTGCAGTGATAAACTGCCAACCTGTACTTATTCAGGATAGTCATTCCCACATCCTAATTTTAAGACTTTCAAAATAATCAATCATGTTGAGAGAAACAGCCATTAGCAATGCGAATTGTGGTTTGAAATAACCTTAGTTTTTGTGCGCAAAGTCAATTAGGAATCTAATTGTCAGAGACTAACCTCAAACTCCTTGTATCTAAAATACTTTTTCTGCTTGCTGTACAGTAACATGGCAGCTCAACAAACAGAATTTCTGCTTCCTGCATTTAAGTTACGTTTATTCAGATGCTCTCATATGTGTGTATTAAGGAACAGGACAGTCCATTGCCAAGCCTAACTAGGGCAAGGAGTATTGAAGCCACGAGGCTTATGAGGCTGAGAAAAGGCTGTCAGGTTAGTAGGGGTTGGGTTCTGAGCCAGAGAATGACTATTAGTTCTTTTGATTACTAGTTCATCAGCCCGTAAATTTGACAGTCAACAATCATGCCACTGCCATTTGCCTGCTGCACTGCTGATCTTCACTATTGCAATTGGCCAGTGGGATTGTAGCAATGATTATCTACTGCAGAAGGTGATTTAGGCTGGCCATACACTATATAATTTTCTTATTCAATTTTCTTTAGATTTACCTTCAACTATCTAGTGCAAGGTCTGGCCTGATTGCATACAAATTGAAATTGTTTAGGTTTGACCTCATATTATATGGTTTTGGTAAATCTAAAGGAAAATTGTACAAGAAAATTGTATAATGTATGGCCAGCCTTAAGCCTCTTACACACACTCGGATTTTCTGATGGGAATTGTGGGATGACAGGCTGTTGGCGGAAAATCTGACCATTTATACACTCCATCGGACAATTGTTGCCAGATTTTTGCACGGACAAATGTTGGATGACAGGCTTTCAGATTTTCCGCGGACAAATGTCTGTTGTCGGATTTTCCAAATGTGTGTACACAAGTCCGTCTGACAAAAGTCCAAAGTACAAACACGCATGGTCGGAAGCAAGGACGAGCCAGAAGCGGTCGGTTTTGTAAACTAGCTTTCGTAATGGAGAATTAACATTCGTGATGTGGCAAATTATGAAATCTCTAAATACAGCGCACATTCTTTTCTTCTTTAATGGGATAATAATGAAGCTGCTTTGCTGGTGATACTGATGGAGTTATGGCAAACACATTTTCAAAGGCATTTTCTTTCTAGTGATATCAAGAATAATATTATTATGCTTGTTGTTTTTTTTTTCTTTTGGTGCAAATTACCACAACACCATTATCCTGCGTTTTTAAGATCAAAGATACAACTATGTTGGTGTCCGTTGTTAATTTTACTTTGTATTTTTTAAAATGTAACTGCCTACTCCCAAACTATCATTTGAAGTAAAACACATAGCCAAGTATTGTTCTCCACAATTTTTTTTATTGTACATTAAAAAAAGAAAACAAATAAAATTAGACATGCTATCTGTCAATAGAGTTTAACCAAAAAGTGCATTCTATGCATCCAAAAATATAGAAAATATACCAAATCAAATCATTATTCAACCAAAAAATAAAATAAAAGCCTCAGTGTCCTGCTTATTAATATAGGGGATCATCAATGCAAAGAGTTGGTGAAAGCAGGGGTCCGTCATCTGGAGATAATTCTGAAAATCATCCGATTACTCTCCTGGAGCTCCCGCAGCATATGACATAATTGGTCACGATTAATAAAGCAACCAATTTTTGGTCCAAGAAATCCTCCTCCTCTTGTTCCTGGACTGGACTTGGGTCAAAGCAATAACTCCAAGGCCAATAATAAATAACACGTTAAAACATGGCTGGTTGACGAATGGTCGTTCAGAAACAAACTGAAAAGCGAGAAATGAAAAGTACAAAATGAAAAACACAAATCAACACTCACCAAACTTCTACTAACGAAATTAGCAGAAGGAGCCCAAAGGGTGATGCTAAAGAGTTGAAAAAACATGTAGTATGTCACTACGTTCGTGTATGTTGACCAACAATTGTGTGCCCTTTGTCTGCAATACAAGTTTGGGGCCAACGCCCTTTGGACAAGTCCGTGGTTTTGTCTGCGGAAAATCCAATCGTTAGTACGAGGCTTTTGTATTGATATCTGTTTTTGGCATTGTTTAGGGGTAATTGAGATATCTAGGGGGAAATTTGACTTGTCACTTTAATGAAGTGCATAGAAGGACCTCAGATAGATTGCAGTGGCTCAAAAACTAATATCATAGTAAAGTTACAATTTAACCACTTCAATGACAAGCAGTTTTACCCCCTTCCTGCACAGGACAATTTTCAGCTTTTTGAGTATTTTGAAGGACAATTGCGTGGTCATGCAACACTGTACCCAATTTTTATCATTTTGTTCACACAAATCACAACTGAGCTTTCACAGCTTCAGCCAATCAGGGCTTGCAATGGACTGTTCAGTGTTGGTGGGATATTCTATTCCTATATAAAAATCGCATAAGATTGCATTATTATATTCACTAGAATTTTTATATAGGAATAGAATATCCCACCACCACTATTTAACTGCAGCCAGTAATATTATGGTTTAGTACAGTTACCGTATGATTACATTTGGAATAGCGCAGCATTATATTGGTATAAAACTTTTTGGCACGAGCATGTGAGACATGATCAATGCTAGCAGCTGTCCTTTAATCATCTCTAATTATGATTTAGATTCTTACATGGTAGCTCGCAAGATTCTGTTTGTTTCTTCGAACGACACGTTTGTTAAAATTGTTCGCCAAATGCCCGAACAACGAAGGTTCAGCCCGAACTTATGCTCAGGCCAAACCCTTTGCCCATCCCTAGTCCATGATATCTAGCCTAACCTTGGTATACACTATGGCTTCAACAGTCAAAGAGCTCCTTTATCCATGTGACAAGAACTGGGGAAAAGCACTGCCAAGTATCATTATTTGGCACGTAGTATCATGAATATCAGTTAGCGATTGTTAGATTAAACAAACGTCATATTTGATGTTTATTTAGCATATTCCCAATATTTAGTTCTGTAATATTTTCTACACAGGCTTCTGACTTGTATGCATGCCTGTTAAATCCAGTAGTGTACAACAAATGATTTCATAACGAGGTGTATCATTTGCAGCAAATCTTATATTTTGATGGAAAACCTGTTGCTATGACAGCGTAGTTCAGCCTCTAGCTAAGAACATAAACCTCATGCTACGAATGGATCTGTGTCTCCATTTTGTGCTGTCTGTGGCCGCATGGTGAGCAACTGGTATAATGGCAGGGATGAGAAAACCACTTCAGCTCAATTAAAGGGCCACCATATTCAATTTCTGGAATATTCTGGAATGTAACCACTTCGGTAAGAGAGCAAAATCCATTCAGAAGGATTTCACTTATAATACATTTGTTCATAGTCTTCCTATTCTAGCATCACAGTGTAGCAATTTATGTCTCCTTTATATCAAAACCAAGCACAGAGAGAGGCAGATTATAAACACAAACTCTGTTATGTCAGCTAAATACTGTTCATGTTAATAGAGATAATTATGGGCAAATAACAGCATTAGAGATCTCCTTTTACCAGCAGCACTTGACTAGACTGTCTGGCATTAACAGCAAGGATAGGCGAAACAGAATATTACTATATACTCGCCAACTAATAATTAAATTATCTACGGCTAGATAGCAAGCATGGACGCTTTACAACATATTGCATATTTGCAGCTCTCTTTCTGCACAAAATCCTCCAATCTTTCACTGACACCTTTCCAGAGCAGGTAAATACCATAACTGGTTTATTTCATCGCAAGATCCTTAGGCGGGAATGCAATTGCTGATGTAAGCATGTCACCCACCTGCCTACAATTTGCAGTCACAGGAGAAAGGGCTCCAACTTTCCTGTTCCAGATACAGAAGGATAGATTGAGGCTTATGCCGCGTACACACGACCGGACTTTTCAACGGACCAGGTCCGACGGTCTTCCCGAAGGAACTTTCCGCGGAGTTCTGACGGACTTTCCGAATGAACCGGCTTGGCCACACACTATCACACCAAAGTCTGATGGATTTGAACGTGATGACGTATGACCAGACTAGAATAAGGAAGTTCATAGCCAATAGCTGCCCTAGCGTAGGTTCTCATCCGTCGGACTAGCATACGGACGAACGGATTTTTCGGATGGACTCGAGTCCGTCAGAAAGATTTGAAACATGTTTTATTTCTAGGTCCGTCTGACTTTTGGGGAAAAAAAGTCAGCTGGAGCCAATACACTATTGTAATATCCGACGGATCCATTCCATCAAACCTAGTCCGTCGAAAAGTCCGGTCGTGTGTATGCGGCATAACAATTCCAACTTGGACAGTGTTTTTGGTTGGTAAAACTTTGTGCTTATTAGTCTGTTCACTGCCATGTTTTAGTGTCTTGAGAAAGATGGACTGAGCTCCAGAAGTATTGACAATAAAACGCTATTGGAGTATTTTCTTTTTTGGTCATGCTATTTTGAACATTTCAGAGGATTTGGTCTGACAATTTGACTGCTTCTGAAGACCACTTCTTGGTGACATCTCTTGACCAATTGGATTGCCTTACATCTTGATCTGGAACTCAGACGTGGAGGTCCCATATTTTGGTGGTTGCACCATAAGCCTTGTTGACTCACTGGAAAAACCATCCAAGTTTTTTCCAACGGAAAATCCGCTTGTGTGTACGGGGCATTAGTGTTGTGCTGGCTGTTACTAGATATATGTGACCGCGATACCAATTTTTCTATTAATATAATGCTATTGTTTTGATCTGTCTCCACTCCAAGACCCATGAGAGCCTTTATACCTGTTTTGGATTTGTATAGATTTTGTTGTGGGTGAGCACCCACACATTTACCTCACACATAAGGGTGTGGTGGCTACCCTTGGAATTGTTTAAGAACCCCCATCAGACGACGGTTTTAGATGAAATTCATAGGGGCGGAGCTAGGACACTGTGCCATCATCACACATTCTGGGCAGAACTTTTTACACGCTGTACAGATATATGCTGATTTCATGTAGGTCTATATGAACACTTTTTTATTAAACATATGTTAGCGGAATTACATAATTGAGGGCCTTTCTTCCCTTGGTCGTGTTTTAACTGATTCTGAGATTGGGCTATTAACCTTTGGAGACCTGGGGAGGATTGAGACAGAGGATTTATAACATATTCTTACCATAACCAGTCTGTTTATGGGGAGTCATGGTTTTCTGGTAAGCGCATTCTCCTTTCGTGCACTAGGACTTTGTTGCATCAGTGTTTATTTCCACCTAATGGCTACTTTCACACTGAGGTGCTTTAAAGGCGTTTTAGCACTAAAAATAGCTCCTACAATGCGCCTGTAAAGCGCCTCTCCTGTCACTCCAGTGTGAAAGCCTGGGTGCTTTTACACTGGAGTGGTGCGATTGCAGGACATTTAAAAAAGCCCTACAAGCAGCATCTTTGGGCAGTTTAGGAGCTGTTTAGGAGCAATGTATACACCGCTCCTAAAATGCCCCTGCCCATTGAAATGCAAAGTGCTTCAGCCAACACTCTCACCACCCCAGTGTGAAACTGCCCTTATTGTACACAGCCATTTAGCAGTGCTTATATTCTTTTCTATAGCTTATATGGTATATGGCTATATATTAGCTGGCAGCTTGATGGTCCCATTAAGGAATTGTCATGATGTAAGTGCAGATTTCTTTGTTTTTTTCCTATTTTAAGTAAGGGTGTATGGGTGTCATCAGAGTGATATTTAAAATTAACCGAAAGAGTAAGTATAAGGTGGGGCAGAAGGCTATATCTGCCACTAAGATGGGGTAAGTGCCAGGCAAACACCAGGCAGGGTCCTCCTGGATGAGTCCGCTCCGCTGACCAGGTAGGAGAGGGGTTGGGGTGGCTGTGTGCATCCGTGTCGCTGGTCGTGCGTGGGGGTTGCTGGATGAGTCCACTGGCGGGGGGTGTTGGTTTATTACCGAATAAAAAAAAAAACACAACCCCCACTGGTAGATAGATAGTCAGATAACGATAGATAGAGAATTTTTCTTTTATCATGTAAGTCTAATATTGTACATGGCAGTCAGAGAATTATTTGATCTACCGTGATTTTCTTATTTTAAAAGTGACAAATGTGGGTCTCTCCTATGGTAGTAGGCTCTTACAGTTCACCAGATATTGTATATGAATTGAGATAATATAGTTGCAGTAGGGAAGGATTTACTTTGAGTCTGCACTATAAAAGTACTTTTTTATAGTACTGGCACAGAACTAAGCAGTTTTTCAAATCTGACATTTCTCCTGAGTTATTTTGATACATGTCCCCTTTTACTCATTTATTTAACTAAAATAATGACTGTTGGGTTGTGTTCTAAATAGATGACGGTGCAGTGTTATTAATTTTACATTGTGCCTTTGGGTTTTTTATTTCTTGGCTTTCTATTACAGCTGAACTCTGTGATAACAGTGTGCCAAGTTATTTGTGCCATGTTGTTATATAACAGCTACTGACATAAATCACTGACATACATGTCTGGAGATGTCAATGCTTTCAAGAATAAGAAAGGTGAAAGGTGGAATGCAGGATAGTCTCAGGTGTCAGGAGCACATCGGTAAGAGTATAATGGCAAATCTTTTTTATCACTATTGGGGTTATTTACTAAAGGCAAATCCACTTTGCACTGAAAGTGCACTTGGAAGTGCAGTCGCTGTAAATCTAAGGCCGCGTACACACGGGCGGACTGTTCGCCCAACTTTGTCCGCTGAACAGTGTTTGGGCGGACAGTCCGCTCGTGTGTGGGCTTTCAGCGGACAGTTTCAGCGGACAGTTTGACGAACAAGGTTTTTCGGAATTTCCGAAAAACTGTCCGCTGAAACCTTGTTTCAGCGAACAGTCCGCTCGTGTGTAGGCTTGTTCGTCAAACTAAGTTCCGCGCATGCTCAGAAAGGATTTACACGCCGAAAGTTATAATGCAGTGTATAGGACGTCGTATTTTTCGTCCCGTCGTACGTGCCGTTCACGTCATCGCGCACGGTTTCAGCAAACTGTTCGTCCGTCGTGTGTGGCCATGTCCGTCCATGCTAATTTTGAGCGGACTGTTTGCCGAAACTGTTTGACGGACAAAGTTGGGCGAACAGTCCCCGCGTGTGTACGCGGCCTTAGGGATAGATCTGAAATGAGGGGAAGCTCTGCTGATTTTTATCATCCAATCATGTGCAAGCTAAAATGCTGTTTTTTATTTTCCTTGCATGTCCCTCTCGGATCTACAGCGACTGCACTTCCAAGTGCACTTTCAGTGGATTTTCCTTTAGTAAATAACTCCTCGTGGCATTCAAATCATTACATACATCCCACTCAACTTTGCATTAAAAATAAAATGCCATTGACATGAAGGCAAACACAAAGATGATAAGCCAGTTGTAGTATTCCACAGCATGAAAGCAGATCAAAGGCTGAATCTGACTGGTGGCTAAAGCATCTCTTTCTTTTTGCCAAAGATTATGGAAACCGTGTCAAAATCAAAATTATTCGAATTACAAACAACTCATCAGTACAAAGTCAGTAAACCCAAAACATTGTTCTTGTGTGTGCAGCACATTCTGAATGTGGACCCAGCACTTTTCCCTTTTCAAAGACTCTGAGGGCTCATGCACACTGCAGATAAAGCTGCTTTTACAGGTATTTGAGCTTTTATTTCTCTGCCTAAAGGCCTCATGTACCCTACTGCTGGTAAACGGACGTTTAGGAGCAGTTGGGCATTTTTTTTAACTGCTCCTGAACTCTCCTCCATGTTATCTTATCAGTACATGTACACAGGGTAGTTTACAGTCCTTTCTAGGCAGTTGAGTTTAGAGGCTTTTTTGGAACACAAAAAAAGGGTTTAAAACTGCCTTTAGAGGCATTTCAAGCACCAAACGCTTCTAAATGTGGCTAAACTTGCATTTAGCCATGTTTCATTTACAGACATGTTTAACTTTTGGCTTTTTTGGATAAAAAAGAAAAAAAAATGTTTTTAAAACGCTTCTAAATGTGGCAAAACGCCACTACGCACGACATGTAAACAGACATTTTAAATGTGGGTTACTATCTGTCATGTTAAATCATTCAGGAGAGGTTGCAAAAATGTCCTGTGTACTGACACTAACATGGAAGGGAGTTTCCAGGCAGAAAAAAATGAGAGCTCAAAAAAGCTCAAATACCTGTAGGAGCCGCTTCTTTGAGATGTCCACTGCAGCTCAAAAAAAAAGCTGCTTTTACAGACATTTAAAGTGGTTGAAAACCCTTACAAACCACTTTGACCTACAGGTAAGCCTAGATTAAGGCTTACCTGTAGGTCCAAGAAATTTCTCATAAACCTACACAGTTTAGGACATATTTGGCAAAAGACAGGCACCGCTGTCTATGGCGCATGCGCCATAGTGCACTGAGCGCGCCGCTGTTAACGCCGATATGCCGCGAGTGGAGGCTCCCGTGCGCATGCGCGGGAGTGACGTCATCGCGGCTCCAACGAATGACAGCGGCGGAGCAGCGAGACCCACCAAGAAGATGGCGGCTCCATACACAAGGGGACAGCGGTGACTTTGCTGGCTCCTGTGTCAGGTAAGTGACACATAATGAACTACTATGCGATGCATAGTAGTCCATTATGCTTTACCTTTGCAGGGAATCAAGGGTTTACTTCCTCTTTAAGCTTTTATTTATTTGTCTAAAAGCTTGAAGGAGCTTGTGCTTTTTGTGCTCTTTTGCACGTTTTATTGAGATTTGTTTTGAGCATAAGCTTTTTTTACAAACCTTCCCCCTCAGCTAATTTTTTTTTTTCTTTTTTTGGTGGGTTTTCATGCTTTTTTGCGTTTTTTTTTTCACGTGTTTGTAGGCACTTAGGCATCTTTTCTGCTCGAAACTTCCTCTTGAAAATGAGTTTGGTGGGGTTTTATTCTGCCTGTAAGAGCACATGCCTGTAAGCTCCTGAAAAAGCCATCGTGTGCACGGACACATTGGAGCGGAGTTTCCAGGCAGAAAAAAATGAGAGCTCCATAAAGCTGAAAAGCCTGTAGGAGCAGCTTCTTTGAGCTTTAGAAGTCTGCTCTAAAATTTTGCCTGGAAATTGGCTTTAACAAACAGCAAACTGCAGCTAGGCCTTAAAGAAATTAGGATACTGGGCCATCTCATGTATTTGCTAAAGAATCAGTATATAGAAAAAGATTCAACAGTTAGAACCAATATCTCCTCCATAGATATTCTATTTGTATGCAGAATATAACCCATAAAATACTTGGCTAGATGAATCAGTCACTGGATCTGAAATTATCACCAAGGTTGGCTGAATATGAGGGTGATCTGATGAGCCCATTGGCTTGGTGCTTAAACTGGAACTTCACTCTCCCAATTAACTTTGATTATTTTTGATCCTCATGCTGTTAGCAGCAGTAATTAGATAGGAAAGTATATATTTACTTATTTTAAACTTTTTTTTTTTACATTTCTTCAGTTACTTCCTGGTTTCTTGCCTAGGAGTACTCGGGGGGGGGGGTTCTCAGCTAAGCACTCTTGCCTGCATGCATTATCAGATGGATTCCAGGAAGTATATGCTTCATGCAGAATTTGCCCTTACTCATGATGGCCAAGGCCAGAAATGGTAGGGGGGTGTTTTTCAAAGTGATTTTTCAACAAAGCATAGAGACATGGATGGATGGGGGAGTTTGCTTTGAATATTAAAAATGAATGAAATTGTGTTCTGGTTTGTGGTGCTTAGATGCAGTGAAGATTTGCTTTAAACTCAAAGAGTTAGTATTATATCACCAGGCTGTGCATCTTTTTTAGAAAATTTAAATTAAGCTTTGGCGCTAGAACCCTATTTTTGTGCAACTTAGTGCATACAAATAAGTGCTTTAAAAGTAGCCGTGTTAGCAAAACTGTTCGTGTATAGCAAAAATATTACTTGTATACCCAGTGTTGGTGCTGGCTTACCATGTATTACTGTGTGATACTGTATATATATTTTCTGCTAAATTACATACAGGTACCAAATAAACAATAAAATATACAACTGTGCAAAAATTACTCTAAAAAAGTGCAATCTTAGAAAAATGTCGTGCAACAATTTGTGCAAAATAATTGTGCAAAAAACACAAAAAGAATGTCCTTTAATATGCGAAAAAGTTTTTTCAAAATCGCATTCAGAAGTTGCTAGAAAATCGCATGTTTTTCTAGAGCTGGTAGTGGGATAAAGTGACTAGTGCAGGAAGACTAAGAACATTCCTCCCCGGTGCGCCACTCAGTGCTGTGGGAATATGTTTGCGCTCACCAGATGAAACACCCTCAAAGGGTTAGCCGAGCCTTCACAGTATAAGCCACTGTGCTGCTGTTTGGACTCTGCTACTGATGTGCTGGGGGAATGTTCACCCTTCACTTCCAAGTGTGTTCCATGGTTAGGTACATGAAGGAGGAGATAAAAGTATATCCATAGTGCAAAACCATTTTATAACCTCTTTATTTCATTATAAAAGAAAATTACTCACAATACAGTTAAAATTCAATCGCGTGTGTATAACAGCTCCGCTGGCCGCTGCTGCTGCTGACAGTGTAAAGGTGCACGTCCCTGGCCATGCCCTACGCGTTTCGTTAGAGCAACGTCTTCTGGAGCGGCCATGTTGGTGCACCTTGACGTTTAAATAGGGTGCAGTGCTCCAATGCGCTTGCGCGAATGATCCACGCCATTTTAAGTATGGGAATTCCCTAGCCTAGGTTTAACTATGCTTTGTTAGTTGGGTGCAGCATTACACTGCACATGCGCGGATGACCCACGCCATTTTAAGTGAGGGAATTCCCTAGCCTAGGTTTAGCTATGCTTTTCTTAGTTGGGTGCAGTATTACGCTGCTCTTGTGGGAGGACCCGTGACGTTTTTACTAAGGGATTCCTTATCTTTGTGTCAGTTCCTCGCTGTATCTGCTGGCACGTCCCTTATATTTAATTTCTGTTTATATGGAGCACTGCAGCCTACTATTTATAAATACTACTATCTTTTTTGCAGCTAGTTGAAGTAGAGGCAGTAAAAGATTTTATTTTCCTGGCCTCTAAGTTATCTGCAGATGGAGATGGCAGCCATAATATTTAAACACACTTGTTTCCTAGGAAATCTATAGAAAAGCTAGGGAAGATAGACGAGCAGAGATGTCACATTGCCGTAAAAGTTATACAGTTTCACAGTTATGGCGTTTACACTAACATCATATAATAGCAAGAACTGAGCTGCTAGAAAGGTTCAGTGAAAAAAAGTATTCAGAGCTCCTTGGATTAAAAAAAGAAAACTACACTGTAAGGTCTTTACCTGTAACTACAGCGGAAATATATGAAATGATAAGATAATAAACTACCAGCATAACAGCTTTTTAAACTGTATTTAAAAGTATTATGTGTTTATGTGTAAAATAGGGAAGGGGTAGAACCCCCTGATAATCTTTTTGAATTAAATTTTAATTATTGTATAAATCATTTGAGAGCATTTCGATGGAGAAACCCTTGAAATAACAAGCAGGTCTCAGGGAAACTCTGCTAAAAATTAAAACAATCTACGGCTCAATGGTGATCAGTGGCAAAAATGTTTCTTACATTGTTGGTGGATGGGAAAATACTCCTAACATTAGTGGTCATTAGGAAGGTTGCCCCCACCCACTCCTCCCTTACACACAGATCTAAAACGACCATTGGTGTCTGTGGTTAAAGTCTGAAACTTCTCTTTGCTCAAGGAACCCCTATCAACCTTTGGGGTAACCCTAGCCTTCTGTGGAACCCTGGTTGAGAAAGGCTGGTCTATAAGATAGGATTGAAGGGAAAAGAGACACAAAGAAAAATGTGACAAGCGTTTTTAAGCCTTTCCTTTTCCATCCAAGACAAAAAAAAAAGTTTTTGCATAAGATATGCTTCAACGTGAACTTGAACTGGCAATACATTTTTTTCAATATTTTCCAAGCAGATCTTTAGATCAAATCTACATACAGCCCCAATTCCAAAAAAAGTTGCTGTGTAAAATCTATCCAAAAACAGAATACAATGATTGGCAAATCTAATAACCCCGTATTTTATTCACAATTAAAAATAAAAAAAATTGAAAACATATCAAATGTTTAACTAAGAAAATCCAATTTTAAGAAAAAAAAAAGGTAATTTTGAGATTGACGACAGCAACCTGTTTAAAATAACAGTTGGTACAGGGCAACAAAAAAGTGTTTGAGTTAGTAGAACTAAAAAGGAAGATTTGGAAGAACAAACAACAAAACGAATTAGGTTAATTGGCAACAAGCCAGTATCATGACTGTGTATAAAAAGGGCATCTTAGACAGTCAGAGTGTCTCAGAAGATGGACAGAGGTTCACCAATCTGTGAAAAGATGCATCTAAAAGTTGTTGAAGAATTTCAGAACAATGTTCCTCAATGTAAAATTGCAAAGACTTTAAATATATCATCATACAGTACATAATATCACCAAAAGATTCCGAAAGTCTGGAGAAATCTCTTTGCGCAAGGGACAAGGCTGAAAAATTATTTTAGAGCCCATGATCTTCTGCTGATCATCTTCTCCTGTATTAGAAACAGGTATAGTTTTTTGATAGACATCCCTGTGTAGGCTCAGGAATACTTCCAAAAATCACTGTCTGTGAACACAGTTTGCCGTGCCATCCAAAAATGCAAGTTAAATCTCTGTCATGAATGCAAAGAACCATCTTCTCTGGACCAAAGCTCATTTAAAATGCTTATTTAAAATGGAAAACTGTTCTGTGGTCAGACAAATCGACATTATTTTTGGCAAGTGCCATGTTCTGCAGACTAAAGAAGAGAGGGATGTCATCAGCTCTAAGTTCAAAACCCTGTATTTCTGATGGTATGGGGTGCATTAGTGCTTATGGAATGCCTTCAATACTGAAAGATATATCCAGGTTTTAGAGTAGCAAATGCACAAGCAAGACTGGGACAAAATTCCTCTCCCAAAACTCCAGCACCTGGGCTCTTCAGTTCCCACATATTTTACAGAGTGTTGTTAAAAGAAGAGGGAATGCTAAACCATGGTAAACATGGCCGTGTCCTAACTTTTTTGGAATTGGGATTGTATTTTGTCAGCTTTTTGTTGCCCTCTCCCAAATTTTTTGAGACATGTCATTGCCATCAATTTCAAAATGACCTTATTTTTTTCTTAAAATTGTACATTTTCTCAGTTTGAACATTTGATATGTTTTCTGTTTTGTATGGTAAATAAAATATGGGTTTATGAACTTTTCAAATCATTGCATTCCACTGATGACGTACATATACTAGTACATGGGGGCGCTTATCTTAAAGTTTATTGGACAAAGCAAGAAACCTAGAATACAATACTAATTAATAAGTAAGAATAAAGCTGAAGGGGGTCTGACAGTACCAGATTTCAAAAGATACTACCAAGTGTTGTTTTTGACAGGGATATTAGATTGGATACACCATTCACAAGACAGGAGCTGGAAAAGGGTAGAGGGAATACATAGCAGCATACCATTGGAAAAAGTGATTTGGATTCTGCAACAACTTGGTATGCTTACTAAAAATGCAAGTCCATTATCAATTTAATGTATTTAAGATACTGGATACAATTCAAAGACAATTTAAGTGGGATTATAAATCACCTTTATTATTTCTTTTTGGCACAAATAATTTTCCACCAGGGAATGAGAATTCTTTTTTAGCATGGATAAAAGATAAAAATGTGCAATTATAGGACATTTTTAATTAAGGCACAAATAAGACACTGCTCCGTTAGATGATTGGAGGCTCTGCCAGTTGAGGCACTTTGTATCATCACTTCCCCAACCGATACAGGCAATTAAAAATGTACTCCCTTTTGAGAAGTTGCTCAGTTCACAGTGGGCCACTATGCATTGTATTTCTTGGACCTATAGGACACTTATTACAATGGAAAAGCCAAGAATACTGCCATATACAGAGAAAAAAAGTGAAATCGGGGTAGTTCTGAGTGAGCAACAGAAAGGGAAAGTGGCACATGGCTCCTCAATAGATATAATACGGTAGAGATCAACTTTAAATGTTTGTCTAGTTGGTATATTACAACCATAAGAGCACACAAATATCAATCAGGAAAATCACTGCTATGTTGGTGGGGATGTAACGCACAGCTGAAAATCGTTTCACATTTGGCGGGAGTGTACAAAAATAAAATAATTTTGGAGGGGAGTTGCATGGATAATACAGGATGTAAGAGGCATTGATCTGCCTAAGGATCCCTGAATATATTTGTTTCATAACATTGTGAATTCAATAGCACAATATATAAAATCACTTATTCATCATTTACTAAATGCAGCCAAGGGACTTATTCCAAAGTTCTGGCATTCACAGAAGATCCCATCAATGAGAGACTTGCATAGGAGGGTGGAGTATACATACTTGTTCCATGGAAGACTGTACAACCCATGTGAAGACATAGTGGATTTTTTCTTTTTTTTTTTTTTTAAACATGGGATGGATGTGGTTAAGGTTTAAAAGAACAGAAACATGTGCAGAGTCAATGGGTATATAAAAGAATGAGAAAAGAAAGGGAAATTAAAGTGTGCATGACAGGCTGTTAGTAAGGGAAATACATGTAGAAGTAGTGATTTTTTTTTTTTATTGGAGATGTTGTGGTTTTTGGATATGTGTACCATGGGTTTAAGGAACACTATTATCTTTTTTTGGGGGGGAAAGGAGAGGTACTTTGGTGTGATTATTATTTTAAGATGGAATATGCTGATCTGGTATATAAATAATACGGATAAAATCATTTAAAAAAATCTTCTGTTTTATGTAGATTTTACACTTTGCACCAACTTTTTTTGTAACTTGTATAATATCTTTGACATTTCATATACAGTAATTACCAATCTGTAATTTTTCAATTTGCTGTGAGAAATTTACATTTTTGTTACTTTTCTAAACTATTCCTTTGTAAGTCTTACTAGTTTCATCAAAGGTTCAGTCAAGAAACAGTATAAGCAGTTCTATGGATCATCAGTAGCAGCTGCAAAGTTGCCTATCCTGGTACTAGGTGATCATAATCATATCCACTTATATTGCCAGCAGAGCTTTCTGACACTAATTATTGCCTAGTAAGAAGCTGCCGAGTAGACAAATGAAAGGCTGCCACATAGTAATCACTGAAGCATGACATCATTTAAACCACTGGCAGAAATAGATTATGCACCTTGTACTTAACAGGAAAATACAGGGTAAAAATATAGATTGAAAAAAAAAAGATCACAAACCAAATCCTTATTCTTGCTTTTTGACTGCACCTGCAAGGAAAATCCTCTATAAAAGGGTAATTAGTATGCCGCGCTTTTATCAGGAACGGCCCTACACTCTTGCTCTATGATCTCATCTTATTGAGGGGCTAAAAATAAGAAGCCCAGGTTTCATCGAATGAGCGTACGACAGACAAGGTGTTTGAGACCTGTTAGAAAGCTCTGTTCATCATTAAAATATATTTTTTATGCTACTAACCAGACTGGGAAATTAGAACTAAAAGGCCTGCCACTCAGCAGCCGCATTTCAGATAAAAGCAATCTACATGAGAAAGCGAGGCTTTTAAAACATTTCTGAACTACGACTATTGTAGACCAGAAAAGAACATCAGAACAGAAATGAAAAGACTGAAGCAACGAATACTGCTATGGCAAATGTAATATTTGTTTAGAAATGTATAACAGCAAAATCTACCACTGAAACTGATTTTATATTAGACGTACCACATACTGTACAATGCTGCATGCATTTTACTAAACTTTTTTTTTTTTTTTTAAACAAATCCTAAAATCTGTCAATAACAGTTTTTAGAATCCATCTGGCCTCAGTCTGTAAGCAGATGAAGCTGGCTAAAACAAAGCACATCTGGATTTGTGTGGATCACGTTACTTAGACATGTAATTTATTTGCCGTACTTACATACAAAGGTGCTGTAGTACAGGTGATTTGTAGAACCTCCAAGTACATGTCTTCAGGGGATACCCTCATTTCCCAGGCCCAGGTTGTGCACAAGGTCCCTACTTCTCAACAAGTCAAGATTAAGCTCTACTCCCTCCTGATATCACACCCTACCTCCTTCCATTAACGGTCTAATGGCAGAGAATCAGTGAGTAGTAGTAAAAAGCCTAAATACACCTATTTGTTTTTCTGTTTTGGATAGACTGGGGAACAGTTAAGAGTTCTGTGTAAATTTCCTCCTATTTGTGACCCCAATGGATACATTTCCCCCACTTTATGACATCCCTATGTCAAATTGAGGTGGAGGGGTTGTAGGTGTCACAGACATAAATTAAAATGATCAAAAGTTCCAGCCCTTTAATAAAATTGTATTTTTGTCAATTGCACAGCTGCAAAGATTTCCTGTCCTGGGCTATCCTGATAGTAAGTGAGGACAAACCTCCCCATTATGGACACATACAATACAAACCTGATAGAAGCTCTAATTCTTCTTCTAGCTATCCAAAACAAAAAAATGTTGATGCAGATGGGCTTAAAATGCTATTAACCACAATAAAATATAAATGTGGAAAAACTTATGACCAGCATTCAGTTATATCAGAACCCCATTCATTCATATCTGTGGAAGCCACACATTTGTTTTATAAAGTAGTTGTAATGTGTTTATGTAATATAATTTATGTAGGTAAAAAACCTGTGTGTAGCAACCCCTTATACTCACCTGAGCCCATTCTCGATCCAGTGCTGTGCTCGAGAGCAGCGGCTCTCTTCACTCTCCACACAGGTCAGATTGATAGCGGAATTTGGCTGTGTGTTAGTGCCATGTTGTGGTCCCCAGGATCTCCCTACCTCCCAGTGAGCCAACCGGGGTCCAGAAGCAGATACACAGGTAAGGATCAAACAGAAGTGTTGTCAATAAAGCAAGCCAAAGGTCAGTAACAAGTAGTTGCAAGTTGGGGTCAGGCAGAAATGCAGTCGAGGAATAAGCCAAGGGTCGATAATGAGCAGTAGCACAAGGCGGCAGCAGCAAGGATGAGAGCAAGATACTGGCTAAAGAGAGCACAATCAAGGGACATAGCAGGGTTGTCCAATGGATCAGACCGGTTGCTGTCCAGCATCTTAGGTAGCTCAGCGAGAAGAGTCATTAACAGACACAGCAGAGGTCCCAGGTTCTAGTCCAAGCCCTGACACCTGCAGCTGTCAAATGCTGTGATGAGGGAGTGAGAGGGAGGGGGCTGAGCTGCACTGTCTGTGTCAATGGACGCAGAAGTGCGGCTGGGGTTGAGTTTGCAGGAAACTGCTTCCTATGGTGGCACACCAAGAAGAGGAGGAGCCAGGAGTGCCAGCAGGGGACTCCAGGCAAGAAGATTTGGCCTGCCCTGTGCAAAGCCATTGCACAGAGCAGGTAGGTATAACATGTTTGTTACTTTACAAAAAAAGTAGGTTTACAATCACTTTAAGTTTACTTCATCACAGTCACACACTCAGAGCCACCTTGCAAGGCTCAGTCTGAATGGTAATGCATCTAGCAGAGCAGG
This sequence comes from Lithobates pipiens, assembly GCF_037356315.1. Taxonomy (NCBI): domain Eukaryota; kingdom Metazoa; phylum Chordata; class Amphibia; order Anura; family Ranidae; genus Lithobates; species Lithobates pipiens. Next base: position 471,096,551 of record NW_027507764.1, read on the forward strand.
AAGTAGTTACCATTGTTTCAAAAACCATCCAACGCTCATGTAAAGAGAAACATGGAACCTAGCTGCAGTGGTTCACATAGGGTTCCAATTAAGGCAACCTAAATAAACCTGATGACTAGAAACAGTTATGATATTTCCTGCATAGGTTACATTTTTACTTGCTGTGTGTTGCCCAGAAATGTTCTTTAGTGCAAGACAAGCACAGATAAATTATTTGGAATGTATGTTTTTGAGAGACCTGCTAATTTGTATATTAGTAGGCCTGGACTGGCCTTCAGGACACTGAAATATTAAAATGGTTCTGTCACAAAGAAATTCTATGAAAGAATTGTTTAGAACAGGGCTCTCTTTTATATGATTTCAGAGGTCTAAAAAAAGAATGTTCCTCCAATATTGGGACTTTGCAAGGTTTGGAAATAGAACACATAATATGGAAAAATAATACAATTGGATTCAAGGCAACCCAGGCCAGTTGGGCTTTCCACTCACTAATGTATCACAGTTGCAAACCAATTCATATCTATCATCAACATGCAGTATATTACATGTATGAATAATTCTTGGTAACAAAGTGTTAGCTTTCTTTATATAATAGATTCCCAAAGAATTATTGAGAAACAATCTGGCATACTGTGTCTGTACACATTTTAATCCGTCATTCACCTTTTTCAGTCACATTTGAATTGGCATAAGTTCCCCTATTTAATGATCTGAGTCAAATCTCAAACACATAATTAGCTTCTGACATGCTGTGTAACACTTATCCAAAGGGAGAAAAAAAGTCATTATAATCTATTTTGGTGCCTGGCAAATAAAAATTAAGTAATTAAGTAATTAACCCTAAATCATGATCCCAGGTGACATTGGATATTTTATCTAGGGTCAATAGTATACTTACGGACTTCTCAGTCAGACATAGAATTATGAAAAAGTCATGTGGGTTAAAGCACAAAAGCTACACTGTTATCATTACTTTTTATTGCACAAGACTCTCTTTTTGGTAGATTGAAATTAAATATTTTATAATATCCTTGTATTTTAGTTTTTGCAAATAGTACATGCCCAACACCATGATCAATCAATATTATATTTAGCATCAATGTTTTTATTTGTGTAGACAGGTGATACTTTCATATGAATGGACTATAATAGAGATTTTTGTAACTTTGAACAGTTCTGATGTTTTGCTATAAAGCCGTGACCACAAGTTTTGAGAATGACGCAAATATAAATTTTCACAAAGTCTGCTGCTTCAGTGTTTTTAGATCTTTTTGTCAGATGTTACTATGGTATACTGAACTAGAATTACAAACATTTCATAAATGTCAAAGGCTTTTATTGACAATTACATTAAGTTTTTGCAAAGAGTCAATATTTGCCATGTTCACCCTTCTTTTTCAAGACCTCTGCAATTCGCCCAGGCATACTGTCAATCAACTTCTTGGCTACATCCTGACTGATGGCAGCTCATTCTTGCATAATCAATGCTTGGAGTTTGTCAGAATTTGTGGGGGGGTGGTGGGGGGTTGGGGGTTTCACCTGCCTCTTGAGGATTGACCACAAGTTCTCAGTGGTATAAAGGTCTGGGGAGTTTCCTGGCCATGGATCCAAAATGTTGATTTTTTTTCCCCAAGTCATAAGTTATCACTTTTATCTTATGGCAAGGTGCTCCATGATGATAGAAAATGCATTGTTCCTTACCAAACTGTTTTTGGATGGTTGGAAGAAGTTGCTCTCGGAGGGTTTTTTTGTACCAATCTTTATGCATGGCTGTATTCTTAGGCAAAATTGTGAGTGAGCTCACTCCCTTGGTAAAGAAGCAACCCCACACATGGATGGTCTCAGGATGCTTTACTGTTGACATGAGACAGGACTGATGGCAGTGCTCACCTTTTCGTCTCCGGACAAGGTTTTTTCCAGATGCCCCCAACAATCGTAAAGGGGATTCATCAGAGAAAATTACTTTATTCCAGTCCTCAGCAGTCCAATCCCTGTACCTTTTGCATAATATCAGTCCATCCCTGATTTTTTTCCTAGAAAGAAGTGGCTTCTTTTCTGCCCTTCTTGAAATCACGCCATCTTCCAAAAGTCTTCGCCTCACTGTGCGTGCAGATGCACTCACACCTGCCTGCTGCCATTCCTGAGCAAGCACTGCACTGGTGGTGCCCCGATCCTGCAGCTGAAGCAACTGTAGGCAACTGTCCTGGCGCTTACTGTACTTTCTGGGGTGCCCTGAAGCCAACTTCAGGTGGCTTCAGGGCCGCCTGAAAGCAGCTACAAATGCAGTGGAAATGTTTATTATGGGATTAAGTTAATTTTCTTGGCAAAGAGGGACTTTGCAATTAATTGCAATTAATTGCAAAGAGGGACTTTGCAATAAATTGCAATTAATATGACCGCTCTTCATAACATTCTGGAATGTATGCAAAATGTCATCATAAAAACTGTCTGTTTAGAAGAAACGTGTTGAGTGGAGCATGCTCTGTGACATCATCACGCATGCCTGTGGGACTTATTTGTTGTTTGTACACCGTGAATTGCTCATCTCTCTTTAATCTATGTGAGTGGCTTTTAATAATGCAAGTTTTTTTTTTTTTTAACTACTGCATTATGAGATGTGCCCTTTTGCCTCTTCTATGTCATATGCATTGTTAACATAGAGTACTGCTGAGTTAATGCTGACACTATATATATATATATATATATATATATATATATATATATATATATATATATGTATATATTCCTGATATGTGCCTGCTGTACCATATACTTGATAAAGTAACCTGTTCTCTTTGTATTGGTTCCTTTATGTGAAATCCCTGGTTCTCCTGTCAGTCCTTAGGCTTTAACATTAAAAAATTACCACACTAAGCAGGAGAGCACGCTGTGGTCAGTTCTCTAGCTATGCAGGGAACCAAGTGTACTCTCCTCTGCTGATCAAACGTCTTGTCAAACTCCCTTCCGCGAAAAAGTTTTATCCCTATTGTGGGGTCACCAGCAGGGCCGGTGCTACCACTAGGCAAACTAGGCAGCCACCTAGGGCGCACTTCTGCCTGGGGGCGCCAGGCCATTGGTGTTCCTACCCTCTTCTTTCTGCAGCAAGCAACTAAGTCTCAGCATCAGCAGGCAGACACCTTTGCACATAGTGTCAGAGGTGCAGCTTGACTCTCGAATGAATGGAAGCAAGTAAACATTCATTGATGGGCATTGGTAGGCTGCATTGATGGGCGTTGGTAGGCTGCATTGATGGGCGCTGGTGAGGCTACATCGATGGGCACTGGTGAGGCTGCATCGATGGGTGCTTCATTAACAAGGTGTGGTATACATGGGCAGAGGAAAGGGGGTGGAGCCAGAGGGGCGGCAAAATTAGGTTTCGCCTAGGGTGTCAAAAATCCTTGCACCCGCCCTGGTCACCAGTATGGTATTTATAAATTGAAATCATATATCCTTTCAAGCGTCTCTTCTCCAGAGAGAATAAGTTCAGTGCTCGCAAACTTTCCTCATGACTAATATCCTCCAGACCCTTTATTAACTTAGTTGCCCTTCTTTGTACTCGCTCCATTTCTAGTACAATCTTCCTGAGGACTGGTGCCCAGAACTGGACAGCATACTCTAGGTGCGGCCGGACCAGAGTCTTGTAGAGTGGGAGAATTAGCGTTTTATCTCTGGAGTTTTAATGCATGCCAATATTTGGTTTGCTTTGTTAGCAGCAGCTTGGCATTGCATGCCATTGCTGAGCCTATCATCTACTAGGACCCCCAGGTCCTTTTCCATCCTAGATTCCCCCCGGAGGTTCTTTACCCAGTGTATAGATTGCATTCATATTTTTGCCACGCAAATGCATTATTTTACATTTTTCTACATTAAACCTTATTTGCCATGTAGAGACCCACCCTAAGGTGATCGTTTACAATCACATTAAGGCAATGGAAAGATTTTAGAGCTGTATGACAGCCAGGCGCATTTGATCTTGACGTTTAAAGTTCAAAAATATCTGGTAAGGAGCTTTGGAGCATTCGTGGCACATGAGTGGAGCACAATTTGTTTTGTGAGCGTTCACTGCTGCCACTATACCTTTTCACAAGATTGGATTGCAAGTCTATTCATTTAATTCTCTTTGGACTTTTCTTTGGATTTTGACATGTGGATAATTTTTTAACCATTGTTTGCATATAAGCTCTGAATGTAGGATTTTTCACAATTGTCACTTTAATGAGATATATTTCACAATTTTCTTGGTTATTCTGACATTGATGTTGATTTATGCCACCTAAAGTGATAGCGCTCCAACATTTTGTATTCCAGTATTCAGATGTTTAGTGTGCTGCTGTCTTATTTCTGGATTTGAACATTGCTCTAGCTTACCAAGCATGATAATCTCTTTATTTTTTTAGATGTAAAGTGCTGACTGGTTTCCTTTACTAGTCTATGTGATTTTGTAGGTGTTCAGGAATACCTTCACAGTCACAAAAGAATCTTGCAGCCTGTTGGCCCGAGGAGCTCCTGGAGTAGAGCCTGGTCAACACGTTTGGTACAGAGTCACTAGAACAGAGGAGTGAGTGTCAGAAAGTAAAACTAGGCAGCTGTCTGTGTGTTAGACAGACGTCCTTCACATAGGAGTAGAAATCAAGGCATGGAGGAAAACAAGCATGGTGAAGCATCTCACAATACGTAGTCATCACAAACTGGATACTATGTAAACCTTTGCAATTTTTTCTACATGAAACTAAAAGACCGCACACAGTTTCTCAACATGGGAGACCGTTCATTGGTGATAGACTGGGCAAAGGTCCATTTTTATGATGTTCTAATTTTTGCAGACTAATTATTATTTATATAAGTTACTGGAATCCCATATAAGCTATCTGGTACATGTTCCGGGCCTGACTGTTGTGTCTAGCATTACTTTGGTAGCAGCTAAGTCCCCTTTCGTTACATACATAGATTTACATCTGGTTATAGAAAATCCGTCTGATCTCTACTATCCTGTGTAATACACAGAACCAGGTTCTCCTCATATGACATCTGAGGAATTGTAGCTTGACAGGGACAGTGGCTAATTGCTCGGCATCCTTTGTGCAACTCTGCAGATCATGTTAAGTATTCAATAAACAAAAAATACCAGTTTGTTAAAACAATATTAGAATTTTTTTTTAATTTATCCTTCTGAGCCCCATTCATTTCACAGTACAGTATAATGTACCACTAAGAGAGAAACACAGCTCGTTGACACAAATCCCCTAGAAGCAATTTAAGGCTATAAGGACTAGTAACAGAAGCTAAAACTAAAAAGCTAAAGCATGTTCTCCGCATCAAACTGTGATCAGAGTCTGGATAATCTCTGTGATATCCTGAAAGTACCTTTGGTACATATATTAATAAAGAGTTATTATATTACACAAACGTATCTCTAGGTAATAAGTTATATGGAAAAAAAATATATAACATATACTTTGAAAATGAAATGTGTAGCAATAAATGAGCATTCAATCATTTCAAACACTAATATCTGTAATGTGTGCTTAATAATACAAGTTCCATTTAATTGCTATGGACATGTAAATCCAGTCCTGGAAATATAGGTAAATATAATGCTTAAGCCTGCCAGATGGATTATAAAGCATCGGGGCAGCAGCACATAATACAACCACATGGAGGATGTAACTGCTATTGCACAAAATTAATCCAGAAGTAAATGAGGTTTGCTAAGCTGTACAAAGGAATATATGGTGTCTGTGATTGTCTGGGATAGAAAAATCGGAGGAAGTGTGATTGGCATGGGCAGCATTAGAAGAAAATGAAGAAAGCTAACAATGTTTTTTGAACTCTATTGTACAGCCATGGCTACTATGAATATGCTTAACAGGAGGTGGCCATTTTTTGTGATGTAGAGACAGAGTTTTGTTCTGAACTCCGAAGATCAGTGCCTGCTAATACCTCCTGCACTCAATTAATAGAGATTAATGAAGTTGGGGAAAGTCAACTTTGACGTCATGATCCAATCTGCCTTGTTAATCGCAATTTGCCAAACTTAATAAGCTAGAAACAGGAACAGGTTGATGATGTTTTGCCTTTACTGACAAATTTCAAAATACATCAATTTATACAGGTAAAATAATGTAGGACACGTAATATGGTATGTGAATTTAACTTTTGTATTAGACTTTTGTAACCTCTTGCATGGTAGCACTCACACCGGGAGAGAAAAGAGTTCTAATGCAAAAGAGCTGACAAGAAACAATCTTCTGATTATCTACATGAGACTGGAAACTCCTGAAAAAGTGGGGTTTCCCGCAAAATGCGTGGACTTCAGTAGTTCTCAATGCGTATATTCATGTACTTTTGAACTTATGACCATGTATTTTAACCACTTGCTTACTGGGCACTTAAACCCCCCTCCTGCCCAGACCAATTTTCAGCTTTCAGCACTGATGCACTTTGAATGACAATTGCGCGGGCATACAACACTGTACCCAAATGACATTTTTATCATTTTTTTCCCACAAATAGAGCTTTCTTTTGGTGGTATTTAATTACAGCTGGGAGTTTTATTTTTTGCTAAACAAACAAAAAAAGATGCAAAATAAAAAAAAATCATGTTTAATAGTTTGTTATAAAATTTTGCAAACAGGTCATTTTTCTCCTTCATTGAAGTGCACTGATGAGGCGGCACTGGTGGGCACTGATAGGCTGCACTGGTGGGCACTGATAGGCTGCACTGGTGGGCACTGATAGGCATAGTTAAGGCGGCACTAATAGGCACAGATAAAGTGGCACCGATAGGCACAGATAAAGTGGCACCGATAGGCACAGATAAGGCAGTACTGATGGGCACAGATAAGGCGGCACTGATGGGCAAAGATGGGCACAGATAAGATGGCACAGATGGGTGGCACAGATGGGTGGCACTAATAGGTACCACTGATATATGGGACTGATGGGCACTGATAGGTGGCACTGATAGGTGGCTCTGATAGGTGGCACTGCTGGGCGGCACTGATGGGCACTGATGGGCACTGGTAGATGACACTGATGGGCACGGATATGTGGCACTGGGGTGCAGCACCGTTGTTGAGGCAAATTGTGGGCACTGATGGGTGGCACTGTGGGCCCTGATGTGTGGCACTGTGGGCACTGATGTGTGGCACTGTGGGCACTGCTGGGTGGCACTATGGGCACTGCTGGGTGGCACTGATGGGGGGCACTTTTTTATTACAGAGGTGGCACTGGCAGGGGGCAGGTGGGCACTGGTAAGCTGGCCGTGATCGGGACTGATGTCTCGATCATGGCCGCCAGTGATCGGCTCTTTTTAGCTGAAAAATAGCCGATTACCGGCTCCGTTGTATCACATGATCAGCTGTCATTGGCTGACAGCTGATCACGTGGTAAGGGGTCGGGATCGACTCTCGTAGACTCGCCGATCACGGGGCGCGCAGGCCGCTCGTGCACGGGATGACGTCAATAGATGTAGTCCCGGCAAAGGAGGTCTGCACTGCAGCCGTCATTTGGCTATAGCGCGGGTCTCTACTGGTTAATAGTTGCCATTGGCAATTTTTTATCCAATGTCTGTAATCAAATTATGACAAAATGTAAAATATACATTTTTCATTATGTGTTATACCTGGACGCATATTTAAAGACCCAGAACAAAATGTAAAATATTCATTTGTCGTTATGTGTTATATCTGGAGGCATATTTAAAGTCTCAGAATTTCTTTGATATGCTAAGGCAATGTAGGCAACCCCCCCCCCCCCCCCCAACAAAAAAAAACAACATTTCCCAAGAACTATAGTATGTATAGGGCAGGTTCTTGGGAGTCAAGGCAACAGCATTGTTTTGCTAGGAAAGGAAGTGTATTATTCTTGTGGAATGGGACAGAAGGAAGGGATAGGTGGAGTTCTGTAGTCTAGCAGGCAGAGCTGGCCATGCTGTTTGGATTTCAGTATAGCAAAAGCACTATGTTGTCAGAAAGTTATGAGCACACTAAATTTGGGCAGATCAACTGGTATTTTTCTGTACTTGCAGCATTTTTAAGGGTATAAAACGTGGAGATATGTGTATGTGTTGGATAGATGTGGTGCATATGTAATTAAAATTTTGCCCTTACATACACTTATCAGGAAAGCAATATGGGCTTTACACCTAAGACAAGTTTTTAAAGGTGCAGGATGCATAAGAAGCATGTTACTATTACTAACACCTGCTTGCAATGACAGCTTCCATTTACCTTTTCTACAGATCATTTTAAAGATTCAATCATGTGATGGTGGAGAAACGAGTTTCCTTTTATTAGCCACGATTGGGGAGGTGATAAAGAGAATAAAAAAAGGGGGAAAACTGCAAAGGACACGCTGGATGGATCTCACATTTTGAGGTCCTCTGACTCTTCCTGATCCAAGTCAGTTCTGAGCATTAGCACATCACTCCAAAATGAACCCAGAAGTACTTGAGTAATTTAGGCTCCACAAAGAAGAATATAGTATCCAACTGAAGATAAAAGATTGAAGTCAGAAGAAACATAATTAAAGGGAAGAGAAGCAATTTCTAGGGTAACAATGCTCTGTAATATCTATTGTATAACCTTGATTTCAAAGAATGAGCACAGTGGTAGGTGGTTATTGTTGGTGAGGCCCAAAAACGAGTTGTTTTGTTCAGGTCTGTGAAGTTCAACGCATTGCACTTTGTATACCTCCTTATAAAAAGGTCATGGGCAGGGGATATGTCACAATAGACCAAGCCACAAAGAAAGAAATTGTTGGTGCTGGTGCCAATCAACAAGACAGTGAGACTACTGCTGAAAAGACCTTTAGAAGCAAATCTAAAATGAAATGGCAAGGAAAGAATGCACTTTCTATCATTGCTGACTTTAACAAATGTCAACCACCCTTATTGTCTGCCCCTAAAAAGAGACATCTTACAGTGTTACCTTTTATGTTCCTTTTTTTCTATATGCAGCAGGGACAGAAGGCCCATAACCCCACCAGAGTGATAGAAAGTTTAGTGTACAGCATCTTGGTGACTAAATGACCCTGGGTGACATCCTGGCTTCCTAATATGTCGCTATATGTGTAACTTCGGAAATAGAAGCACAGGAGTGGGTGCATTTAGCCTCTTAAAAATAGCAGAGCTTCACCGTATCAATAATTAGATCAAGTATAAATTATTTGATACTTTTTATTACTGATAAAAAGCTGAGTGCTGTGCTGAAAAATACAAAATAGCAAAAAAAAAGTAAAAACCTCAATCGAAGCTGATGACATCTAGACCCTGCCTGCAGTGATTGGCGATTCTTTTGTCTGGTTATGGTTTCTACGGTAACAGTCTAGGCCACTGTTACTATAGTGACAGTCTGGGAACCCTGCCAGGTTAAATGCTGTTACCGATTTTGTTACATGAGCGGTGCCAACTTTGCCAAGGTCTTCAGACGGTGACATAGGAGAAATATTTTCACCTATGCAGCTGTAACAAGGAGATCAAGTTGGCAAGATTTTTTAGTGCTGCCAGTTTGATATCATAATTTGGTGGACGTTTGCTATACCATATGCCTCCAAGCTTATTATGACACCAAATCATCCTTATTGGCAAAACTGTTTAATTAAATCAGCTCTGCACACTTTTTTTTTTTTTAGTTCTGCGTAGAGTGGAAAAGGGTTATAACCTCTACTTTATGCTGCTATGTCCCTGTTAAGGAGATTATCACTCCTTCCCTGTCCTGGTGACATTTACAAATGAGTTACAATATAAGAATTGTGCCCATTACTCATGCTATAGCTTGTATAGAATTTTTTTTTTAGCTAAAAATATTAGCTAATTTATCGGAAGGCTGATAGGTAATAGCCAGGCATGGTCTTGGTGCAGGCTACCACATGCACAGAAAGGTCCCTGTGGTGCTGTAAGCAGTCCTGCTAAATGACTTAAATGACTGAGATCTTTACTAATTTAGTCACTCATTTCAGTGGTTTAAGGGGAATTTTGTATATAAGACATTCTTTTTAGACTTTCGCGTCATCCAGATGAACTACATACATTTTCACTTTTGTAGCTGATATTTTTTGCTGCACTGAATCCAAAAAGTTTTGGATATATTCAGCTGCTTGTTGTCCAACTTATTTAGACCATTGCATGTGATAGTGATGAAGCCCCACCAATCTGAATGTGAGATCTCATTCTCTGAACTAAGCAAAACTCCCATTTTATCTGCCAAACAATGCTGCCGCTGCACTAGGCATAGACAACAATTTGTATACTTGGCAATGCACATCTCCCCCTGTGGGCCTCTGATCAAATCCTATATGCAAGTGGTCCAACATAGAAGGCTTCTCATGATTTTTTTTTTTTTTTGATTTGCCATAACCAGGAACTCATAAACTGGCAATCAATTAATAACAATAATTGAGAAACAATGGGGCTGATTTACTAAAGGCACATAGATGTGCAGTTTGCAAAGTGCAGTTGCTTAGTATATAAGATAAAGTTTCACTTTACAAAGAACACCCAATCACCTGGAAAATAAAAAAAACAGCATTTTTTCTTGCACGTTCATTTACTAAGCTCTGGAACAGCTACTCTTGCAGAGTGCAGTTGTACTTTGTAAAGTGCACAGTCTATTTGTGACAGGCTTACCTGGGCTTTTGGAGGGGATTGAATTCTAGCGTTTTGAATACTGACTATGGGCCCTGGCTTTTAAGGGCAGGACTCCAAAGATATATATTCAGTGCCAGTTCACACAGGGGCGACTTCAAATCGTCTGACTCTGAAGCCACCCCACACAGCGTGATTTACTTCTTTAATAGAAGTCAATTCAAGCTGCTCCGAAGTTGCCCCAAAGTAGTACAGGAACCTTTTTCTAAGTCTGGTGAAATCCGCTTGCAAGGACACCACCACCATCATCGAAACACACTGCCTCTTACCCTCAGGTAAATAACACAAGCATAAGTATTTGTCCAACAACCGCTCCTCAGCAGTCTGAGGGAAAATAGACTGTAACTCCTTCAGGTAGATATCAGTAAGTAAGCCTCGATGCCTCGCAATGACAGATCCACACGAGTATGGGATTAAATAAAAAAGCTCATCCACCAATGTAGTAACCCACTTAGTCCAGTTCCACTTGGTCTACGTTCCAGCAAGCTCAAAGATGAGCAGCCAAATTGGACTTTTACCTTAAGTGGTTGGGGGGATTCCCAAAAATCTATATAAGGGCAGCCAAAACAATCCATTAATAACCCCCGCTTATGGAGAGACCCTCCACAACAAGAGGAAAGTCACTTACTTTCCTCTTTTCATAATTTGTTTATGCTAATGTTTGTTCATTTATTTTCAGATAGAACATTGTCTTTTTTTATGCATTTGACATGAAAATAGCTTCACTAAAATGTCCTGATGAAGCGGAATATCAGCGAAACACACAGAAAGAAGCATTTTTCTTTATTTTGGAAACACATATAAACTTAAAATTATCATTGGTAAATTGTCTAGTCCTGATTAGAATAGAGAATGGCTAGAACCTTTCTAGAATTTTATTACTGTCCATCTCCAAGTTTGGGAGATTTTCAATCACTTCACTGACACAACAGGATGCTTGAAAATTTTCTCAATAGGGACAAAGACCACAGCAAAATTTCTGCCCCTTTCCCAACCAAGTCTTCTTGTTCCAGGTCACCCACTCAGAATGTATTTAGACCAGAGAGAGTTAGGCGACTGACATTCTTAGAACGATAATTCTTTCAGTATATGTTCTCTTTAATTTATTTGGCATTAATAAACTAAAGTGTGATTGATGGCTGCTGTGGAATACTGCACTTTGCACATCACTCTTTGCTTTGCCCTATTAAATAGGCCTGTGACTACAGAAAAACTAGGCAAGCCGTCAGTTGCTCCTTATTACAGCCTGTTTCCACCCGTTTGGCCAGCCAACCATCAATCACCCTTTTCAGTTGCTGATTATGAAGCAAAGTCAACACAAATGATAACTCAATGTTCTGTTTGACCATTGTGTCCTAAAGATAAATTTGAACAATTTATACAGATGGGATGTGAGAGGAAACTCTTCTATAATGCAATTTATATTTCTTACAATTCCAAGCCTATTATGCTGTGTGAATATTGTGTCCCTTTACAGAGCAAAAATGGAAAGCGGACTGAGTTTTTAATGCAGCTCCATATTATGCTGTAGGCAATTTTCTGCACTACCATCCAAATTTCCCTCAAATGCTAATGCATGAGTGTGTTTCACTAAGCGGGTAATCAGCTTCTGTTCAGTCTTTGCATATGCCGCACACTCTTCTCGTAATTATATTAATATGCATCACTTTGACCTATGATGTTATATGTTTAAAATGCTGCAAAGAAAAACAATTTTGTTACATAATATTAATGCACTTCTTTTTGCTGCTTATTAATGTTCTTTGCTAATAGGTTATTGCTTTGTCAGGGTGCCACTTGTTGTATTAAAGCATATCTACATTCAAAAACTACATTTTATATATTGAAGCATATCAGATCTGATGGTTTCGTTACTTTTAATTTTATTCTGGCTTCCCCCCCCCCCTTAATTTGCATATGGTGATTCTACAGCAATACACTTCCTGTCCTAGGATCACCACACTCACTCTCCCTGCTGTATTAGGACAACAGAAACAGAACAGGACTACAGAACTCCTCCCTTTCTTCATAACATAAACACTTCAAAGATCTTTGGGAACAATGTAACTGATAAGAATGCTGTACTGGCAAAGGGCACAGAAAGCAGGCATCTGCTTGCTGTGGGGGTAACCGGCAGGAGGGAGAAACCAGGAGAGCCGGCGTGGGACCTGAGAAGAGGAGGATCGGGGCTGCTCTGTGCAAAACCATTGCACAGAGCAGTTAGGTATTTGTTATTTTAATGTAAAAAAAATGGGTTTAGTAACTGTTTAATTGTTAAGGTTTACATGCCCTTTAAAGGTAGACTCAGGATTGTTTGCATCTGTGGTTGGCAAGTAGTAAAAACATGCAAGTAGTAAAAACAGCCATGTTTGTACCACCACATACCCTTTAAGTCGCTAAGGCAGCTGCACAGGTCTGCGCACAAGCTGCAGCTTCATGGCCATGACAAAAATCATATCTTCCAGATTGGCTAGAATATTCCCTACCCAGTCACCCTGTTGCTGGTGGTGCACTTCACCCACCACTGAATTTTTGACATACTGTATTTGCTGGCGTATAAGACTACCTTTTACACTTAAAAAAAATGCCCAAAAATCGGGGGTCGTCTTATACGCCGGGTATACAGGTATACAATGCTGCCCGATGGATGTCAGCCCCCAAATGTCTGCTAATACTGTATGTGGTTTTAACTACAAACAGTATACGCCGTTGAGCCAATCCCGGCGAGCAATGTATTCTATTAATGAATACAGAGCCTGCTTGGATTGGAGTAACAACCTCTGCCAATCCAAGCAGGCTACATAGAGTAGCCTGCTCGGATTGGCTTTGAGAGAGAGAGAGAGGCAAGGGCTGGTGATGCTACAGCCTCTGCCAATCCAAGCAGGCGTTGTATTCATTAAAATAATACACCGCTCACCATACTTCCCTGGGTAAATCCATTCACTGATCTCCTACTACTATACATCCTGCTGTTTGCCTTTCAAGTCCCAGGCACCCAAGAGGGACAGGTAAATCTGGGACATATGACAGGGGGGTTATTAAATGCATTTTGGTGGACAATTCCCATAGAATGTAACCCAAAAGTGGTATAGGTTTGGTTAGTGAAAAATTCTACTTTCCAGAGTTGTGCCATTCAATAGATCTCTGTTTGTGTTATTATTGTTTGATTTACTTTATGACATAACACAGCATCGCGTATGAGTAGTTGGCATTCTTGCTTTGTATTTTTTAATCGTTCTAATGTTTTTTTTAAATGGTGTTGCCTCAGAAGGGGGGGTAGTCTTATACCGCGAGTATTGCCCAAAACCTGTGTTTTCACTTGAAAAATAGGGGGTCGTCTTATACGCCCAGTCGTCTTATACGCCGGCAAATACGGTATATTCTGGAATTGTTTGAATACCCCAGATTTGTGGAGGGGGGTTGCTGAATGTATAGAGGAGGTTACTGCTGTCCATATACAGCCAACTGTAGAGGTGTGTCTCTTAGGATTAGTTGATGCCTTAGCTCCGAGAAGAGTGACATGTACTTTGTTGACACTTCTACTCTACTTCCCCAGGAAGCTAATAGTGCTTTCATGGAAAAAGTCTGCTCATACGTCTCTTTCAGCATGGCATGCTCTTAACAATGCTGCCCCCTTAAACAAGGCTACTTACACTAGTAGAGGTAGTTTGATAAGGTGTGAGGTAGTTGGATGAATAGTATATCCACAGTGTCTGATGAAGTGGCTATTCTTGAAATAAATACGTGACGTAACCTATATGTGTGGATTCTGATCTGGAGATGTGGGTCATCTGCCTGTTCTTACCATTGGAGCGACAGTGGGCTCATGCATTAATATACATGTGTAGCACACTCTACTTAAGTAGGTGCTATTGTCAGGATTTTTGTGAGAGCAGGTAAATCTAGGCAGGCCTAGCTGGAAGCTGGGCCTGTTTTGATCTGTGTGGGCTGGGAGTGGCTCAGAGTAGCAGCTGTGACTCACAGACAGCATCACTCCACTGTTACCTCTATCTTTCTTCTGGAGGATTCTAGAAGAAGAGGGGAAGAGGGGTGGAGCTGTCTGGGATATCTCAGGGAGCCCTAACCAATCCCCAACTAGGATTGGCAGGGGGCAGGCCTGGATGAACTGAGGATAGAGTACTAGGATGTTGGGGCTTTTGAGGGAGCTCCCCAGTCTGGGGGGGGGGTGACCTTGGGCCTGGGGCTCGGGTGCAGAACAGAGCCCTCCAGGAAATTGTGGAGGCTCCAAACAGGAGGAGCAAGAGAGGACAGCAGGAGCTAGTACTGCCAGGCAAATCTTCGGGAGGGAACCATCGGTTGCAGCCAGGGCTGGTGAGTGACATGTGCAGTCAGGAAGACTGAAGAGGCATGCCAGAGAGGACTGAGAGGAAACAGTCAGAGATGGGTGCGGAGTCAGTAGGGAGGATTGTAATGTCATGGACAGTGAAGTCGGGCAGATGCAGCCAGGAGGGCTGGCAGGGCCTGAAGAGGGTTGACTGAGAGCAGTAGTCCCCCTAGGGCAGCTAGCCCTAAAAGCTTTCTATTACTATTTTTGTTACATTAACCAGTTGCCGACCACCGCTCACTGATATACATCAGCACAATGGCAGTGGTGGGCAAATCGGTGTACCTGTACGTCCCCTTTAAGAGCTGGGGATAGCGCTCCACTGCATACAGTGTGACCATGCCCACAGGACTGGCGGACTCGATGTATGTCGGTCTCCCAGCGATCGTGTCATGGAGCCTCAGAAGGGGGAAGAGCCTAT
This sequence comes from Lithobates pipiens, assembly GCF_037356315.1. Taxonomy (NCBI): domain Eukaryota; kingdom Metazoa; phylum Chordata; class Amphibia; order Anura; family Ranidae; genus Lithobates; species Lithobates pipiens. The sequence continues at coordinate 471,111,962 of NW_027507764.1, forward strand.
GTAAACAAGTCATTTTCCCGTTTGGCTTTTGTCATGACAGAGATTACTGCTCTCTGTCATCGAGAGCAGTGACCACTGTCATGTGACTTGAAGCTCACCCCCCCCACAGTTAGAGTCACTCCCTAGGACACAATTAACCCGTTGATTGCCCCCTAGTGGTTAACCCCTTCACTGCCAGTGTCATTTACACAGTAATCATTGCATTTTTATAGCACTGATTGCTGTGTAAATGCCAATGGTCCCAAAATAGCGTAAAAAATGTCCACTGTTTCCGCCATAATGTTGCAGTCCTGATAAAAATTGCAGATCACCCCCATTATTAATAAAAAAAAAAATAATAAAAATGCCATAAAATGACCACCTATTTTGTAGATGCACTCACTGTGTATTTGTAGATTAGTGTATTTGTAGATTGTAGATTTGTGTATTTGTGTAATTTGTAGAAAAATACATATCAGCCTAAACTGAGGAAATACATTTTTTTTTAGATATTTATGGGGGAAATTGACACTCTTTTTTTGTTTATAGCACAAAAAATAAAAACCACAGAGGTGATCAAATACCACCAAAAAGAAAGCTCTATGTGTGGGTAAAAAAAACATCAATTTTGTTTGGGTGCAACGTGGCATGACAGCGCAATTGTCAGTTAAAGCGATGCAGTGCTGAATTGCAAAAAGTGCTCTGGTCAAGAAGGGGGTAAAATCTTCCGGGGCTGAAGTGGTTAAAGGGGTCTGTGGTCCCTGCCTGCAAGGGCGCTTGCTAGGGCCTGGCTGAGCCAGTGTCAGGCTTAAACATGTGCTAGCTGTACCTGAGAAATAAGAGATGTGCTGGAGAGAGAGAGAGTAAAGCCTTGTAAACACGATTGGATTTTCCGATGGGAATTGTGTGATGACAGGTGTCAGGTGTCAACTTTCTGTGTGTCCTATGTGGGTGGGATTAGATCCCTCTCTGACGGTAGTATTGCACCCCTTTCTATGGGTCTTCTGTGGGTTTAATTAGGCTCTCGTGGGTGGAATGCCCCTTTCTGAGGGTTTGAATAGGCCCCTCTTTCTAGTACCGCACTTGTTCCTGCCACCAAAAGGGTGGTGTTAAATATCGCACCTTTTTTTAGTTCCAGTTTCGATTGTGAATTGGATTTAACAGATTACCGCACAATTTTTTGCCATACTTACTGGCAAATATTATTTTTTTCGTTGTTTACCTCAAAAACATATTTTTAAAATACATTTATTAGCGCATGTGATAATTTATGCAAATAAGTAACATGAAACCCTTAGAGTCCATTCACACAGGGGCAACACGACTTCCAGCGCAACTTTGGGAGGCAACTTTGACACGACTTGAGTATAAATCACAGCGCGACTTGGGGCAACTTACAACGCAACTTGAAGTCGCCCCTAGGACAGGGGACTTTGCCAGTGGCCAATCACATAATAATCAGCTCTGTGGGAGGGAGGGGTTTGCCTAGAAAACTATTTTTACTTCCTGGAAAGTTGCTTCAGTTAAGACAGGGGATCCGACCTGGAGGCAACTTCCATTGAAATCAATTGGTACAAGTCGCCGAGAAGTTGGATTGAAGTAGTACAGGAACCTTTTCTGAAGTCGGAGCGACTTCAGTAGTGTACATGAAGACGGCTCTCATTCACTTACATTGATTTTATCATGTCACGCGACTTGAGGCAACTAGGGGTGACTTGGGGCGACTTCAAGTCGGATCCAAAGTCACCCCTCGGTGAATGGACTCTTAACACATGCGGTAAAGCCTAGTGAATTGACCCCCGGATCTGTTATTGTATGTAGTCATCAAATGTAACATGTATGTACTTTTAATTACACTCCTTTTGGTTTTCATTTTCTGTTATGCTGTAAAAACATAATCTAATATTATCCCTTTGCATTTGTTACATTTAGTTAATAAAATGCAATTGTGTCCAAAATAAAAAAGGATACAGTTTGGCATTAGTATTAACACAGCAGTCTTTTTAACCTTGTAATCCATCCAATAAGTACTTTATTTTTTCAACTTCCTTTAACAGACCAAGCTGTCCAGTAAATGTGGCAGTTAGTGGGTTGAAACTAACCAGATAACACTGATGTGGGTGCTTACAATGATCAGCTTTTATTTATTTGTGTAAAACCAATTATTCCAATAGGCAAAAAAAAAAAACCTGAATGTTGTAACTGCCTAAAAAGTGTTCTTTTACTAGTCCTTCTAATACCACCATCTCCACTGATTGACAGTGCTTCTGGCTATGTTGCTCCTCCATAGAAACAGTGGAGGAGTGAATGTAGCCATCCTGAGACAGAAAATGTGTTACTGGCTGATTGCCAGATTAAATAAAGGAATGAAAGATAAAAAAAAAAGAAAACGAATACAGCCACCACGTCCAGTTATTGGTAAGCTACAATATATTCAGTTTTTGGTGTTGTGTTTCCTGATGCTTCAGCCCTGGTTACCATTGTCAAATCGCATGCAAAATCGGCCACAATGACAGCGTCCCAATTGGTGCGATGCCGATTCCCAAAAGTAGTTTCTGTACTACTTTTGGCAATTTCCAGTGCGATTTCCATTGACATCTAATCGCCCCCGAAGTTGGGACTGACATGTGGGAATTAAATTGTGCGAGTTCAGCTGCACTTGCACAATTTCATTCCTGCAGTCAGTGTGAACCTGAGCTTAGAGCACATATGTCAAGCGCAAGGCCTGTGGCCAATCCGGCCTGCCAGGCCATGTCATGTGGCCCTTGCATCCAGTTTTGCACCCGGAATGTGGCAGAACTCCATTCTGCCACCTTCGGCTCTCATCCTCCGTTCCCTCTCCTCGCTGTCACTTCTAAACACAGAAGTCTTCTATGTTTTATAAAGGACAGCTTTGCTCTCAGCAGCTCCTGAATCCAACAGATTCCTGTATGTACTCACGGCAGGGCATGGTGGGGACAGATCTCCAGAATCTGAGAGAGAGAATGATCTCCTTGCAAGGCAAGGCAGAGCTGCCTACAAAGGGAGGTACTAAAGCCAGGCCAGGTAGGTGGGATGCCAGGAAGCTTTAAGGAGGGGGGGTTGAAGTTGGGGTTGGACACTGTACCTAGTGCACCCCTAAATCCTGCGCTCTGTATATAGTACACCCCTGAACTCTGCAGCCTGTACATAGTGTGCTCCTGAGCCCTGCACTCTGTATGTAGCGCACCCCTAACCTGCACTCTGTACCTAGTGAACCCTTGAAATCTGCACACTGTACCTATTGAACCCCTGAAATCTGCACGCTGTGCCTAGGGTGCCCCTAGAACTGCACTCTGTGCATAGCACACACCTGAACCTTGCACTCTATACGTAGCACACTTCTGAAATCTCCACTTTGTACATAGTGTAATCTTGAACTCTGCACTCCAGATTAAACTAGCCCTTTGCGGGCAACCATACTGCTGATGCAGACCACAAAAACAAAATGAGTTTGACACCCCTGCTTTATAGGATATAAGAAATGTTCTTTTAGTAGTACTTTGGCTTTGCTTTGTAAGTGTTTGAAAATAGACTTGCTTAATTGTTTCATTATCCCTGTACAGCCTTTATATCACTCTATTTCTTTGCCGTCAATCTTCTTGAGATGCTGTAACCCTTCAGCAGCACATTGAAATATGTCCTAGGAGTTCTGAGTAAACTATCAATGTGAGTTTAGATTTGCCTGCAGTAGCCATATGCACATCACAGCTAAACAAGCTTTATTAAACTTTCTGCAGACATGTATGCTTGTAACATACGGACATGCATGTCTATGTAATGCCTACTTTCCTAAGGCAGGTCATTGATTATGCATTTTTTTTCCTTAAATTGAATCCCTTCCGCATCGCTATTTTGTTCTGCCGATGGGGAGCCTTTCCGACATACAGAATGCAATGATTAGGCCTAGAACACATGGGCCGAATGTCGGGCGACATCGGCCCGTGTGTACTGGAGTCGGTCTGACAGAAGCCAGCCGTTCAGCAGGCTTCTGTCGAAGAGGCATGACTGAAAAAGGTCTGCCGATTGGCTCACGATCAACGCTCTCAGCCAATGACCAGAGTGTTCTGGCGGGGAGCCATCCCTCTGTCAGAACACAATAGAGTAGCAGGGGAGATCATGGTACTTATGTCGGATAGTTAGTACAGCGACTCCTCCTGAGCTGTCAGTTTTTTTTTTGTTTAGCCCTGCTGGGTTCAACGTAAAAAAAAACAACTAGTGTGTACGAGGCTTTAGTGTTGCCAGCTGTAGCCGTTGGTACTAATCGTTTAAGAAAAACAATGACAGGCTGGTTGTACCCAAGTCAATAATTAGAACCAGGGTACCCATATATGGATCGAAATTCAGCTGGTCCATGCTATATGGCCAGCTTAACTTTATTTTGAAGCAACAGCATGAACAAACACAATATACCTTTAGGCTGGGTTCACACCGCTGCGGGGGGAGAACCGGATGTGATTCGCACAGCAAATCACATCCAATCTCCGTAGCGCTGCGAGTTCAGCCATACAGATAGTATGGCTGAACTCGCAGCGGTCCCGCAGCAAACTCGCACGGGACCCTTTTTTGGGTCCGCAACGGAATCGGATCGCATGGGGGTTCACACCATGCGATCCGATTCCTGTGCGAGTCGGCAGATCGCACTGCGATATGCCGACGGATCTGGGGGTGTCATTAACATAACATTGACACCCCCAGCCGTCCGCATAGGGCAGTGTGAACTGCCGGCGGGAGGTATGCGATGCGGGAAAACGCCGCGGATTCGCAGCGTTCCCGCATCGCAGCAATGTGAACCTAGCCTTAGGATCCTTTCCACTATGAGCCCTGGCCTGAGTTTTTCTGCACTGTATAAATGCAGGTCACTGCTGGGGCACATAGAAAACAATTGTCCACTGTATAGTACCCAGTCTACAATTGTTTATACACAGTGCACTGGGTACTATATAGTCGCTTCTGATTAGCTTCGCTGTGGACAATGAGGAAGGAAACAGACCGACAGCAAGCTATAAGATATATATGTATTATATAGGTGTGTCCAGCAGCACCCCCTTCCCTCCCCCCTCCCCCTATTATCAGACCAATAAACACTCTTCCCTCTTATCATACCAGCTCCGGGTGGCTTATGTGTACATGGGTGGTGAACACCATGCCATAACCCCCCCCCCCCCCCCATCACAGCAGCTCACCTCAGGCTTGGCAGGACACCCCCATCACAACCCACCCTTTACCGCAACAGCCCAGGGCGGACGGCTCAGTCCCAGGTACACCCAGGCGGCAGCTGGAAAAGACACAGTGTGCAGTGACAGCTGTGCCGCCCCGGCAAAGAATAGATAGTGACAGACTCAGCAGTGCAGTAGTGAGAGAGGAGGAGAAAAACACAGGCCAGGCGTGGCTGCGATGTTGGGTGTTCTGGCTGAGAAAAAAAAACAAATCAAAGGAAGCCAGGCTTTTTCGCCACCCTCAGGTGTCCCCTCTGGTGTCCCCTCTGGCGGGTGTCACCTGGGTGCAGACTGCACCCCCTAGCAACGTCACCGGTACTATATGTTTCAGGAGTGCAGCACAAAGCACCGCACTGGTGTGCAAAGTTGTGAATAAAGTGTCACTATGGGATTGATTTACTAAAACTTGAGAGTGCAAAATCTGGTGCAGTTGTGCATAGAAATCAATCAGCTTTCAGTTTTTTTTTTTTTTTGTCAAAGCCTAATTGATCAAGCTAAAGTTAGAGTCTGATATGCTACCATGCATAGCTGCACCAGATTTTGCACTCTCTTTTGCAGTAAACTATCCCCTATGTGACACTTCAAAAAAAGTTTAAAAAAGGAGAAAAAGAGAATAGAGCAATGCACTCAAACATACTGCACTGCTGGAGCACACACTGATAGCGGCCCACATGATATATTGCTGGGTTTTACCATGCAGATTAGTGTGAACCTAGCCTTGTATGTATTTCTGTTCCTTTCAACATTTTGGTATCTGGCTGAGTTCTAAGTACTCAATATATGTTTCTTTGTAATAACACTGAAGTGCTGTAAACAGCACTTAGTGCTAAAAGCTTCCATACTATTTTAACAACAGTTTGCGAGTAATGCTAACTAGGAAGATTTGTATGCCACACAGGGCCATCTTTATTATTGATTGAACCCTGGGCATTTTCTTAGGCCCTCCTAAATCCACCTATCAACTATTTGCAGGCAGTGTGGGCTCAAGGGGCAGCTGCTTTGGGCCACACAGCAATGACTGGGCCTGAGGCAGCTTCCCTTTTTGCCCTGCTTTAAAGACAGCCCTGATCCCACATGATATAAAAGTAAAACAGAAATTGATAGAAGATAATAGTTATTTCCTAAAATTACCTGTTTGTCTTCTCTTCTTCCCACCTAACATCTTCAGTGACCTGATTATAAAAAATAATGCAGATAAGTGTGAAGTGTAAATTACAAAAAAATAAATCAGTACAAGGGACATGAATTACTATTAATGCACTGGAGGAGATTTAATAAAACTGGAGCACACGGAATGATGCATAGTAACCAATCAACTTCTAGGTTATTGTCAAAGCTTAAAGTGGAGCTCCACCCAAACGTGGAACTTCTGCTTATCTGATTCCTCCCCCCTCCGGTGCCACATCTGGGGGGGGGGGGGCAGGTAACTGTTTTATACCTGTCCCCACTTCTGTCGGACATCACCATGGTGAGGTACATCAGAAGTTCCTCCTCCCTCCTCCTTCCCCTGCTGCCAGGCCATTAAGAGAGTGCAGCACACGTCAAGCATACACAGTAGGGAACTGGCTGTGGCTTCACTGCCGGGTTCCCTTACCAGCAATGGCAGCAGCAGCACCCAACAGCCGATGGAAACATCATCTGTGGTGCCGACCTCGCTGGATTCCAGGACAGCTAAGTGTCCTGATATCAAAAGTCAACAGCTACAGTATGTGGAGCTGTTGACTTTTAATTTTTGGAGGGGGGGGTGGAACTTCATTTAAATTGAACAAGCTGAAGTTAGAAGCTGATTTGTTACTATGCACAGCTGCACCAGATCTTTTGTGCACTAGTTTTAGTAAATCATCACCACTGTGTCCTTATGTTGCTGGCTCCTGGTTTCTTGAAATCTCCCTCAATCGAAATCCCCCTCATCCCTGCTGCCGTAATCTTTGTATTCAGTGGGGGTTAATAGAACCACCCTTTCTGCCCAGCTCCTCCATTCATAGAAGCCACACTACAGCTTCTATAACCTCTTGCCGCTGAGTGTACGCAGATGTGCCTACTCGGGTTTCGGGGTTATACCAGGATGATGCCTGCTGCAGGCATCATCCCAGTACCGTTGTTTAGAGCGGGCGATCGGCTATCCAGGGATAACAACCGATGCGGCTAAAAACTGCTCACCTGTTATCATGGAGGAGCCGGAGGGGACGTCCCCCCTCCCACTGCCTTCGCCGCTCTTCAACAATCTACCACCGCTAGGGACAGACTGGAATGAAGCTGGAAACGGCTTTGTTCCAGCCTCCTGATTGTAAACACGGAAGCGACGTCACAATGTCACTTCCTGTTTACTCGGCTGCCAATGGCACCATTTAAAAAAAATATACAGTATTCAGAATCCCCGAAACCGCGATCTGAATACTCTGAAGTGCAAAGGAGGGATTGGAGGTCTTTTAGACCCCCGATCCCTCCATAAAGAGTACCTGTCACCACTTATTACTGTCACAAGGGATGTTTACATTCCTTGAAACAGCAATAAAAGTGATCAAATTTTTTGTATTATTTAAGCACAACTAAAATAAATAAAATAACTAGGAAAAAAATGTTTTTGTAAAGCACCCCCGTCCCCGTTAGCTCACGCAGCAAAGAAAATGCATACGGAAGTCGCGCCTGCATATGTAAATGGTGTTCAAATCACACGTGAGGTATCACCGCGATCATCAGCGTGAGAGCAATTATTTCTAGCACTAGTCCTCCTCTGTATCTCTAACCTGGTAACCGTACAGAAAAATTTAAATCGTCGCCTATGGAGATTTTTAGGTACCGTACTTTGTCGCCATTCCACGAGTGCGTGCAATTATAAAGCGTGACATGTTTGGTATCTATTTACTCTGCGTAACATCATCATTCTCATTATACATAAAAATTGTACTAACTTTACTGTCTTGTTTTTTTTTAAATCCATGAAAGTGTCCCTTTTCCCAAAAAGTTGCATTTAAAACAATGCTGCACAAATACCGTATGACAGAAAATATTGCAACAATCGCCATTTTATTCTCTATATTTTCTGCTAAAAATATATATATGTTTGGGGGCTCTAAGTAATTTCCAAGCAAAAAAATATGTATTTTAAACACCAAATGTCAGAAATGGGCTTAGTCATGAAAGGGTTAAATGAAGCGTGATCTATGAATGGAAGACCAATGGATGATTGAGGGGCCCACCCCCATCATCCAAAAATAAAGCTTTGGCTTTATGTATACCTTGATTGCCATTGAATTAGGGCCTCTGACTTGTTCAACATGTACAGACAATTTTACACTACAGTTGTGGCATAACCTTTGCAGGTATTGCTTGCACCTTAATTCTTGATAGCAGAAGTCTGCATGGGTCTAATTAGCATAGCATGAGACTGGTTCATCCAGATGTAAAACAATTTCCTAAAAAATAGCCAAATCTTTCCACCACAAAGCTTACCTATATTAGTATTCCAGCAATGATCACAAAACATTATTGATTATTTTGCTGATTTGCAGTCTTATGTCAGTCTTGGGGCTTCACTGTTTATTCATGCAAAGGCTGCAATCATTTCCAGCATAGGAGCAGTGGATTTTGCCCTTAGTAATTTCAATAAAGGAACATACCATTTAACAAAGCGCTAAGCTGGCCAGACTTAGTAGATGGCATTGAGATGTTAAGAAATAGCCTAACTGTTGAAAGATCAGTTCTCTTCCTGATGTTCACAAGCACATGGACATATCTATCATCTGATATTCTGTGTAATGCAATCTGAGCAACTGGGCCCATCGAAATAGAAAACAATTCTTTGGCTTTAGTGAGGTTTCCAATATTATACCCTTATACCAGGTTGTCATCCAATCCCTCCAAAGTGCTGCTGTTATAGAACCCTACATCCAAAACATAATTAATTGTTTTAGGAGATTTAAAATCATTAGAACCCCTAGGCAGCACAGAAATGTACCAGGTCACTATACCACTATACCAGGATCAACAGATTTTTTCTGAACGTATTAACCAAATATAACAACATTTTTTAAATTGTATTTATCAGACCGTAAGGGACCAAATAAGAAGTTCATTGTTAGGGTTTCCATAAAGTTTAAGCAAGCTTCTCTCTTAAACTGTGTGGACCATGGGACAGGACACAATGAGGTTTATTTACTAAAGCTAGAAAGTGCAAAATCAGGTTCACTTCTGCATAGAAACCAATCAGCTTCCAGGTTTTATTACCAAAGCTTAATTGAACAAGCTGGGTTTCTATGCAGAAGTGAGCTTGATTTTGCACTTTCTAGCTTTAGTAAATAAACCCCATTGTGTACTTGAATGAATGAATGACTTGTATAGCGCTGCAATGCAAACTGAATCGCCTCAAGGCGCTTGATCCAACCTGCGTTGACTTCCTTCTTAAAAGAGGTGGGTCTTCAGTTTTTTCCTGAAGGCCCGATGGTTTCCTTCCAAGCGGATGTTCGTGGGTAGAGCGTTCCATAGCCTTGGTCTTGGACTGCGAATTTTCGTTCTTGATTTGTACCGGGAATTGGGGATGAAGAGGCGGTTTTGGTTAGTTGATCGGAGGTTGCGATTGAGAGTGTACTGTTTTTAAAAGTGGGGTATGCCTGTATTATGTTGTACATGTAGATACAATATTAAACAAAATAATACCTTATTTCAGTGGTCTGATTATTATCAGTCAAGACATTGTAAACAAAGAACCATTTGTTTTATATGGCACCATAATACCACAGAAATCTTTTTCTATTTGTAATGAATGCATGGTAGCAAACATTGATTGATTGTATGCAGCAACACAAGCAGGAAGAAGCATGGTGGGTTTTTCCATGGGATTCAGTGGTGAAAAAAAATCTGTGATTTGCCATAAAAACAGAACATATTAAAAATAACTCAGAGGTTTCCGTTGTAAAATTTAGCAGTATTATAAATACAAGATATTACTAGACCTGTAGTTGCCATTGGAAATTGGGATAGCCAGTTACTCTGCAAATGTCAGCAATAAAAGTCTCTATAAACCAGAATACACAGGTATAATGAGCTTAGTAAATGTAGAAAGAAATCTGACTGTCATCAGGTGACAAATAAGTGAAAATTGATGGTCAACCTAGACTTTTTTCTTGGTAAAAAAAAAAAAAAAGCATGATTTGGTGGCTGGACATGGAGGTACTCCTTTTAACAAAAAAAAAATATTGCCATGTACATGGGCATTTGCATTCCCCCTATCATGCACACTCCCCTATGAAGGAGAGAAAACAAAGGGGTTGATTTTCTAAAGGCAAATAGGCAGTGCACTTTGCAAGTGCAGATGCACTCATTTTTCCTAGAGCTTAGTGAATGTGGTGAAGCTCTGCTGATTTCCATAATCCAACCATGTAAAAGCAAAAATGCTGTATTCTTTTTTTTTATTTCCTATACCTATTGGCTGAACAAAATTTATCTAAGGATAATGGGTTAGAGGTGTATATTATCAGACAGGTATTCATTATCACTTGTTCAGCTAAAAATAGGTGAAATTAGCAATAATAACCTTAAAGCTGATTTTCACCCTGTAAATAGAGTTCCCTCCTTTCCACTCCTCCCTCCCTGCTCTATTTACCCTTTTTTCCATGTATACTGCCCAGCCCCAGCTCCGCATGCTTGTCACTTGCCTAGGTAAATAATGTGCACAATGGTCGCTGTGCCTTCTGGGATATGCGCCTCACATATCCCTGGGGGCATAGTCCTTCATTTACAAAGGAGAAGGGGGGGCAGGCCCAGCAACTTATTATTGGAAGGCCTGCCGGCTAAGCCCAGAAAAGATGGCAGGCCTCTAGATGACATCACAGGCAACATGGCAGCACAGGACGAGCAGTGGCAGAAGACAAGAGGATCCCAGCAGGACAATGCTAGATCCACTGGGTAGGTGAGTATCTGAACTTTGCAGTACACACCTCTTGGTAATAAGAGGTTAAAAAAAAGGCGGGAGGGTGAAGCAAACCCAAAAATCCAACCCCAAAAATATCCTAATGGCAGTTTCCTGCAATAGAAGAGGTAATATACTCACCTCTTGGCTGTTCATGCCTTCAACCTTCCCTCCAAACCAATACACTTGGTGGGGGACACAGGCATCCAACACTAGCGGAGGTGTTAAATGCTAACGTGTCTGATGGAAGTTGCAGTGCTGAAACAGATTGAAGATAGGAGACATGGGCCACCAGTGAGGTGACTATAATTCCTCTTCTATTGCAGGAATACGCCATTAGGATTTTTCAAGTGATTGACAGTGTTTCTTTAAGTCTGTGAGAGCCTGAATACTTTTTGTGAACACAATTGCTTTTGCATCTGAGCTTGGTCTAATTTTTTACCTTCTATCTGGCAGAAATACTTGAAAGGCAGTTATGTAATGATAAAGAATGATTAACACACACAAAGTGAATTTGAATCTCCTCCACAGTCCAGTTATTTATTTGTTCTAGAATTTCTATTATCTGAGGTTATCGTAACAACGTGCATTATCCCAGCCTTTAGATTTTTCAAGAACAGAGTGAATTGATTTATTCTGAGCTGCAATTACAGCCCAGAATACGTGGCATGTTATATCCAGAGTCACAAATTTTCCAAGGAACTTCATTTATTTATTACATTGGCTTCTGTTTCGACCAATTCTGAGTATAATGAATCTTTAATGTTTGTAGATTTTTTTTTCCACCACTGGCACTAGAGTTCCTGAAATGTTCTCTTCTACAGTTAAGCCTGTTGTTGGATGTCCTTGTACAGAAAAACACAGATTTTCTTTTTCTGACTACTAACTGTAGCATTTTAGAGCTCAGGCCATGTGTCAAGGGGAGATTTTTTGTCCTGCAGGTATTGAAAGAATTTGTTCCCATAGGAGGTTTTCAACCTACCTGATACCTTCAGTTCCATCCTTGACCGGGCCTACTGCTGAATCACTACAACATACTGACTGCAAATTGTGTCGATGCCCAAGAGAACACGAGAGGGGGAGGGGCTTTTACAATGGCTGAACATCCGCCTAATCACTTTTACGTGACACGTCATGTGCCACAACCCCTTGGGGGTCCCAGGGCTTTCATGCCCCTCTTGTGAGCCAGAGACGAATGCTGTCAGGATAGTGAGCAGCGAGTCATTGGGGAACATCTATACAAAACTTAGCTGAAAAAACAGATAAACAGTGAATTAATAAAGACAATAAAGAGTACCTGTCACTGGCTTAGTGCTATCATACAAAGAAGGAGTATTATTAGTCCACTTTTGACAGCAATAAAGGTAAATGAAAAAAATAAATGAAAGTGTTAAAAATATTAAATATATAAACTCAAAAAAAATTTGAAAGCAACCGTTTCCCCATACACACACATATCAGCGCTAACAGACATGTGCACATGACATGCATATTTATGTAAACTATTGCACAGCATATATTGACGTGTACACCTGTAAGCAGGTTGAAATAGCCAGTTAGGTGCTGTTCTAGATGGCATGGTAGAAGTTAATGCTTTTTCCAGTTCTTTGGTCTTTTGGCAGGTTATCTTTAGATCAGACCCAATGATCCTGTAATATAAAAGAAGGTCAGTGGCCCGAGAGCCCCTGAATGAGAGCGACCTAAGGCTGGCTTGGTTTGGGTTACTTCTAACAATAGGTTCCCGACATAGGCCTAGTAGAGAGCTAATACCAGTGCCCATAAGGGTGTAAGGAGGCAAATGGCACCTGCGAGGAGAAAAAGGACATTGCTCATTACTTCCTGGATGTAAAGTCATTAGAACTTGGGATTCCCCCAAGGACACCAGCCCCCGGAAGAATGCTGCTGATGTACTCAGTACAGTATTGCACTAACGATACCTTGGCAGGTATGCCAGGAAAGCACAGTCTGTATATCCAAAAAAAAACTGTCAATGACAATCAACACTGCGCTAACCCCAAAAATTACATACAAAAAAGCTGCTAACACAATCACAAGGATATACAGTAGTGAAGAAAATTCCAAATGTTAAATTATAGTGTAGCGCTATATAAAATATGATTAAACCACTAAGTGATGTGACAATAATATATAAGTATCAAAATTGCATGACATACAAAAGTGCTTGCCCAAACTGCCCAGCAATTGCATAAATAATGAAAAAATTATAATGAACCCAAAAAAATGTGAAAACAGTCCAAAAAATCTGTTATTCGATTAAATCCAATCCACACGTGAGAGGGAAAGAGCCATCCACCTTCGTCCTATGAAGATCACATGCAGGCACCCTGTGGCATATCCATCACCAAATAAGATGTAGGCTTACCAGATAGAATGGATCCAAACGAATATACATTCGAAGGATCAATCAAACTTCAGAATATTCTCATATAGAGTTGTCCAACATAAAAAGGCTCTCCTGGGAATTCTCAATCAAGTATTCAAACGATGGGAAAATCTTCCACTTTAAACCTCAACGCCCATTGTAGAACTCATACAGGAGGAAAAATGAGGGCCACAATAGTGTAAATCCGTTTTCATAGTTTCATAGTTTCATAGTTTCATAGTTAGTAAGGTTGAATAAAGACACCAGTCCATCAAGTTCAACCTGAGTGTCTACAATTGTCCCTATCCCTGTACATTGCACACTCACATCGGTCCCTACCCTTAAGGAGCCACAATTGAAGATCCCCATTCATATACTATGGCCAATTTTTTTGACTGAAGCCAATTATCCTACCTGCATGTCTTTGGATTGTGGGAGGAAACCGGAGTACCCGGAGGAAACCCACGCAGGCACAGGGAGAACATGCAAACTCCAGGCAGGTAGTGTCGTGGTTGGGATTTGAACCAGTGACCCTTCTTACTGCTAGGTGAGAGTGCTAACCACTACACCACTGTGCTGCCCGTTTTAAAAAATTTTATGAAATAAGTAATGAACTTACATGAATCCAAATGAATAAAGCGCTTTTATCATAAAAACAGAGCTGCAGTAGGAGTCCCGACGCGTTTCGTCCTCAAAAGACGTCATCTGGGGTACTACTCCACTGCAGACCACTTCCTTTTATACTTAACTTACTAATTTGGGCGAAAATTCGATCTGCCTGTGTCACCGCATATTACTTCCGGTTCGACCAGACTTCCGGCGTGCGTTCCACGCCTCGTTACTGTGTTATTTAATAATTGACCCCGTATTAATATATCACCGAATGATGGAATAAAGCTTAACTTAATAAGCGTCAAAACCAGCCTCATAAACGTTACTGAGTAAAGAGAGGTGAGTATATTAAGATCAGGAAAGCACAGTCTGTAGTTAGAGCTAGGGAATTAGGTATGGATCATGCCTTTGAATGTTGGACTCTGTAATTGCCTTTTGGCACTTTTCTAAGTAAAGCGTTTGAAACATTGTCCTTGCCTGGCCTGAAGTTAGTGAAAGGGGTGTAATGCAAGTAACTGGCACAACATAGTCTACCAAGTGGGTCTTTAACACATTGGGGTATGAAGACAGCAGTGTGGAGTGGAGCAGTGTGAAGACACAAGTGGTTACCTAGGGAAACAAAATTTTACCAGCTTATCAATAGCATGTACCTGTTATAGGTGGAATGGCCTCTAGCAGCGAGGGAGATGTTGTTGGCACTTATTCTACCAGCATTCTGTCTCTCAGAGCAACGGGAGTTGACTTGCACTGCAGAGGTCCCCATTCTGTATAGGGGTATGGAAGTTTAAGAGTTAAGTCAAGTGCGCAGGGTGCACAGCAGGACCCACTCCGTTACTAGGGAAGGGTAGTGGAAACGGACAAGTGGATATGTACAAGGCTCAGTGTGTCCCTCTTAAATGCAAGTTATAGAGAAGGTGTACATTAGCATTGGGTCCCGAGAGTTAACTTGAGAACAGTTGCAGTGCGAGTGTACATGGTACCCGTTCATCTCTGAGAGTAGAGGCCCACCTTAAGGTTGAGTATTTCCCCATGGCTGCCTCAGCCTTGTCCCAGGGCATTGATGAAGATGGCACAAAGCAAAAGTACCCCATGTGTAGTAAAATGTACAAGGTGCCTAACATAGCCCAGGGCAACCCACTCTGGGGAAGCCCTCTAATGTGACCGTTGCTTGCACCTACCGTAGCAAGGAGAGAAACATTGAGGATGTGACAAACAACTACCACCCTATCCTTACACACCAGAAAATGAGCAATAATTTTAGGTCCCATGTTTATGATTAAAGCATCACCTGTTGATAATGTTGGCTATTTTGCAGACACATGCAGTTATGAGGCTTGACATATTTGCCATCTACTGTATTTACTCAACACTTCCTAAACTTTTTTTATTTTCATTGAGAATTAAATAGTGTTTGTGTGCATGAAAATTCGTTTTTTCTTCCTGAAAACATAGGTTTGATAAACAGTGGAGCTAATATCATAAAAAGTATTTTAAAATTCAGTTTTATGTTTATATTCTACAGGGCCTCTACTTTCAGAAAATATATAATGTTTAACTAATGTTATAGCCACCAATACAGATATTATCATGTGTGCTGAAATGAAAGAAGTGATCCAGAGGTTAAGTGGTCAAATATCAGGTAACTGGGGAGTATTCCTTAAGAATACTTCATATTTACCATTTGCAGCCAGCATTTGAAACTCTATGCTCTATGCAGTTTCGAATACAACAGATGAAAATAGACCTGAGTAGCAGATACATTTCTTGCACAGCATCATCTTAGTGCCACATCACATCCACCCAGTCCACTATGGTGTATTAATGTGTGTTATATTGTGTCACTTGTTAAAGTACATTACATAGTTAGGTTGCAGAAAGACATAAGAGTGTTGGGTTCGACCAATATAAAAAAATGTGTAAGTAAATAAATTGTAAATAAATATATATAGTAGAGCTGCATGATTAATCGTTAAAAAAATCACAATCTCGATTCAAACCCCCCACGATCTTAATCCAACATTTCCACAATTTTTTTTTATCACAACATTTCTTAGTGCGGAGATATGAAGAAAAAATAATTGTATAATTTTGGTTCTTTTAGATCAAAGGGATGAACTTCAGTCTGCAAATGATGGCAGTTTAACCACTTAAAGCAGAACTTGAATCATTTTTTTTCTTTTCATCTTTCCATCTATTAAATCTTCTGCCCTGGTTGTTTTAACTTTGGATAATAAAACATTTTTTTTGTCTGCCAGTAAATACCTTATACAGCCCACTTCCTGTTTCTTGTCTGGAAAAAAGCCTAGGCTTATGACATCATGCACAGCTCTCTCTCACTCCTGTGTGGGTTTGCCAGGAAGGGAGGGGGATGAGTCATAAGAGGGCCATTGAGAGCTGCAGAGCTGGAGGTGTGCCTCTTTGTGTCTGTGTGAATCCAGGAAGTGAACAGGCAGAAGCTTCAGCTGCCCACAGTTAAAATGATTGCAGCCAGACTCAGTGGAGGGAGATTTCTGCAGCATATAAGTACAGAATCACAGTATAAATAAAATATTATGTAAAGTGGTTGGAGGGAAGCTTCAGAATGGCAAAAGGTGTTTTTAATACTAATTATGTGAGCAGACTGCAGTTCCTCTTTAACCACTTGCTGACCAGCTGCCGTCATTTGACGGCGGCAGGTTTGCTCCCCTGTGCAAATCACCGTAGCTGTATGGCGGGCACTTTAAGGGGTATAGGGGCATAAAGTATTAGCTACTGCACGTGCCCGATGGCCGCAATCACTCCTGACAGAGACAGAACAGAGATCTTTCAATGTAAACAGACAGATCTCTGTTCTGTCAGGAGTGAGGAGACAGATCTGTTGCTCCTAATGCTTATGAACTGATCTCTCGCCTCGTCCAGGCAGCCCTGTCCCCCACAGTTAGAAACACTCTCGCAAAAAGTAAAAACCACAGAGGTGATCAAATACCACCAAAAGAAAGCTCAAATTATGAGAAAAAAAGGCATACATTTTATTTGGGTTACGATGTTGCATGAACGCGCAATTGTCAGTTAAAGCGGCGCAGTGCCATACTGTATTGCACCTTGTACATTTTGCTTACAAATTAAAATCAGTATTTTTTGCTAGAAAATTACGTAGAGCCCCCAACATTATATATATATATATATATATATATATATATATATATCTTTTTAGCAGAGACCCTAGAGAATAAAATATCGGTTGTTGCAATATTTTACATCAAACTGTATTTGTGTTTCAAAGGCACTTTTTTGGGAAAAAAATACTTCAATTAATTTTTTTAAAAACTAAACAGTAAAGTTAGCCAAATTGTTTTGTATAATGTGAAAGATGATGTTTAGCAGAGAATCGTGATCTTTATTCTAAGCAAAAAAAATTGTTATTCTCATTTTTTCAAAAATCATGCAGCTGATATACAGAACCTTATACCCACCCAAATGTAAGTATTAATGAATGCACTGATTATGGATTGGCCTGCTATATGGTTCCCAGCATTCGCAAACAATTAGCAGCACTTAAGACAACAATAATACTTCAGAAACATTAACTGTGAATCCTCTTTATAAAGTTCCATATTCCTGTTCAACATTTTAATTATTATTAATATTATTATACAGGATTTATATAGTACCAACAGTTTATACAGCACTTTACAATATAAAGATCCAGTACAGAGAGAGGGCCCCGGCTCATGGAGCTTACAGTCTAAAGGATTTTAATAAAAGTTTCTGCGATATTTAGTACTGCAGAAGTTAGGTATGTGCATCTAAAAGTGCTGACCTTATCTGGCTGTGACTTTCCTTTATTTTTAGTATTAATTGGCACAATGTCCTTCTCTCAATGACATTGATACTTCAGATCTCCATTTATTAAAGCTCCTAACCGCTTCTGCAAACACAATTACAAGTCAAGGTATTATCCAATTATAATCTCAGTGTGTAATTGTGCAATTTACTTAGTAGAAGAAGAAAGGTCCCATTATACAGGACCAATTACTTCTCTCTCTTGCCCCTGGTGGCAAATTGTATTTGAAGTGAGGCTATCAGTGAAAACATAAAACAGAGCTACACAATAACAGTTACTGGAAGACCTTACTCAACTAGGAGACAAGGGCAGTTCAAATGTAAATGTAATTTTAGAAAGATTAGATTCAGCAGTTTAGTTAAATATTGTTGTTGGAAAAGTGACTATAGGCATGAGATGATGCCTACTGGATTCAGCCAATCTGGATTGGGTGGCAACTTCATGTACAAAGGCACTTTGAAACACCACCAGCCAAGTAATCTTAAATGGAAAGAGCATATTGTTAAGCTTTGTCCAAATGCTGTTTTTTTTCTCCAAAAAAAGCTATGCCTGGTTGTGCCTGTCTTGACCTAAAACTGGCCATATGCTTATAAAAATGTGGTCAATCCAGCAGTGATTGGCTGAATATTTGATCAGTGTGCGGGCTCTCCCGCTCAACATTAAGTTGATTGTTTAAACTAATTCTGTCGAGGGGACATGTTGAAAATATTTGCACCAATTTGTGATTTGAGCCAATCAGCTGCAGCTGCCGATCAGTTTATACAGTGCCTTGAAATAGTATTCATACCCCTTGAAATTTTCCACATTTTGTCATGATGCAACCAAACACTTAAATTTAGTATTTTATTGGGATTTTATGTGATAGACCAACACAAAGTAGCACATAATTGTGAAGTGTAATGATAAACGTTTTTTCAAATGTTTTACAAATAAATATGTGAAAAGTGTGGCGTGCATTCAGCCCTCCTGAGTCAATACTTTGTAGAACCAACTTTCCCTGCAATTACAGCTATTTGTGAGGATGTCTCTACCAGCTTTGCACATCCTAGAGAGTGACATATTTCCCATTCTTCTTTGGAAAAAAGCTCAAGCTTTGTCAGATTTGATGGAGAGCGTCTGTATACAGCAATTTTTAAGTCGTGCCACATAGTCTCAATCGGATTTAGGTCTGGACTTTGACTGGACCATTCTAACACATGAATATGCTTTGTTCCAATATAATCTCAATAAAATACATTTAAATGTTTGGTTGTATCATGACAAAATGTGGAAAATTTCAAGGGGTATGAATACATTTTCAAGGCACTTTACGTCAGTGCTGATCAGGGTAGACAATCCTCCCATGGGGGGTGGATACCTCCATTCATCAGCTTAACACCATGTCTCCCAGCTTAATAGTATAAACATAAACATTCAGGTGACCCAAATGATTATGTTTATGTCTAAAACTAGACCTGAAGAAAGGTGTTCAATCCATGCCTGAATATCACACCATCTTCCAATGCTAGCTTTGGTGTGGTCCTAGATGAGGAGAAGAGATGATAGTCAGGGGTAGGGGAACTGCTAGTACTCATTCAAGTCCTATATAGCTTGTACCTGCCATAACTGACTTACAGACTGGCAGATGAAGAGTGGTGGTGAGCCATTTGTTCTCAATAAAAAATTACAATAGAACCTTTCCATCATAACAGAAATCACTGTATGAGATAACATGTGCTTCTGCTACAAAAAAATAAAATAAAAGAAAATGTAGATTGCTATAAAGCAAACCCGAAAGTCTTACGGGATGATCATACTGTATCTATTGTATCTTATATTTATTTAGAGTCAATAAGAAAATGGAACAAAGGATCTAACTGGTTGCTAAAGCTATCATATGCACTTGAAGGCTTCCATCTTCACCTTCTGGATTTGCAAACTCTGGCTGTGTGAGTGGCCGGAGCTGTGATGACCACTTCCATGCATGGGTGGGAGCCGCCACATACAGCACAAGACTCTGAAGGAACGGCCCAGGATGCCGTTCCTTCAAAGCGCATGTACCGGTGATGTCACCGGCTGCATGTACAGTAAACACCCCCTAAACTGTACATGCTTAGGAGATATTTACACTGCCTATATGTAAGCCTTATTATAGGCTTACCTATAGGTAAAATGAATCTATGGGAGTTTACTCCCTCTTTAATACTTAAATTATAATTAAAATCAAAACTATTTTTTCTGTATGTGTCCCTGTTAGGAGATTTACTATTTGTTATGTTTACCATTATCATCAAAAATAAATGTAAAAGAAAATCCCACATTTTGGGTTGTCCCCAGAACAGTAGAGGGGAAATCATCCAGGGATTCCCTCACTTTGAGGAGATTTATTCTGTTTCTAGTTTTGGCTATGGGACAGGAAATAAAGGTACATTTCCCCCAATAGGACACAGGTGGCAAAAAAAAATAAAAAATGACAGTGGTTATAAACTTCCCTTACTCTATCCAAAATGGGGGAAAAAAAAGTTTTCCTTTAGTGCTACATTAAGTCAATTGTGATACATAAAAAGTATGTAAAAAGAAGAATGTCTAACTTGCTTACAGCAACCAAACAAATTTTCTCTTTTTTTTTTTTTTTGTCACAAGTCTACTTTATTTTATTACAGGTTACTACTGAAGTACCGCATATTGTACAGGAGACACTATGTAAATAAGGATTAGCGTATTAGACGTACACTTACCATTAATGTTACATTCAAATTTTTTTTTAAACATAACAGGAGGGTAATCATAATATATAAAAGTATAATAGACAAAGACTGGGAAGACCTCCACCCGTGACGCATCCAGAATAGCTAATACAAATGCAATTTGCAGGAACTATATATATAAATCTATATTAGACACATTTTTATACACGTTATTAATATGATAAAACCAAAGACATAATAATATAATACATAGATCCCCCTTGGAATCACTATACAAACACCTCCTTCCTACTGATATATTAATTTTCCACATAAAGTATGTGGAGGTGTGTGTATTTCATCCACTACGCATTTTTCTGATTGCGTAGCTTCCTCAGGACCAACTTACAAAGTTTCATATTCTGCTAAATATAATGAAAATTCACTTGAATTTATTATGCATACAACAGAAGTTTTTTGTCAGAGATATTTTTCATAGTATAATATACAATAGCCACTCACAAATAATATGGTGGAGAGTCATATGTGTCATTGAACGTCTGGGGGGTGGACATAGGGGCCAAACCTTCTTAGCCCTTGTACACAAGGTCGGAGAATCTGTCGGAATGTGTCCTATCGGACCGTGTTGTCGGATAATCCGACTGTGTGTGGTATGCATCGGACTGATTCCGTCGGAATATCCGTCGGACCCAATTTTCCAACTTGTTGGAAATATTTCCCGACCAACTGGTTCGATCGGACATACTCTGATCATGTGTAGAGAATTTTTATCGGACCAAGTGCCACGCATGCTCAGATCAAATTCCTACATCAAAGCTATTGGCTACTAGCCTGAACGTAGTCCCATCGTAACGAAATTACATCATCACGTTCTGAATGATTGGATTTTTCTACAACTTAGTCCGACCGTGTGTATGCAACAGTTTCGGACAAGATCCGATGGACAAAATCCAACGGATTTGGTTGTCGAAATCTCCGACCGTGTGTACAGGGGCTTAGTGTGTATTGGGGTTGTGTGAAAATGAATGCAGGGCTAGTAGTCCCTTACAATAGATAAAAACTATATAACAATGCCATTAAAAGTCAGATAATGCCAGCACATAGGGCAAGCATCATTAGCTGTAAATCAAATATAGCTACATATGGTTATGCATCCGATATGTTTTGATTTCTGATGTTCTGATATCTGAAGGGAACCAACAATTTTTTGGTATTTGGCTGTAAAGCACAGATTACCATGGCCATTAGCACCTTTGCTTTAATAAGCTCCATGGCAAAAACCAATGGCTTTTTTTTCCCAGGATATTCTTAGATTAGGGTTTCATAAATGCATGTGTGTAACATTCCCTATATGCAGTCATAAATGTTGAAACGCTATGGGAATAAAGTTACACATGCAGAACATGTTCTTAAAGTGTATCTTAGTACGGATGCTCTTAGCTAGGATATTCCTGCTCAGAAGGGCTTATTTTTTTAAGGAGATCAGGGCATTAACTGGAAACGCCACGGAAATGGGCTGGAAAGTTTGTAAGAAGCTCAAGACATTTTCCTTCTTGCTATGTTAGACTTTCTACTGAATTTAAGTAATAGGTTGGATTTGTGTCAGTTAATGATCAAAGACTATGCTGGATAGCTTCTGAAAAGGCCTATGTGATTATTGGAGATGATGGTGCCATATCTCTCTCCGGTGATGTTGGCTTGGCTACCCGTGACAGAAAAGTTAATTCAGCTCCCGAAATAGCTGCTTAAGTCACATGTGTTCAAGTCTCAGCTGTAAATTAAACATCAACAGCTTTCTATTGAGAGCCAGAGAGAGAGATTTATCAAGGTGTACAGAATGCTCATCATATATTCATACAAACATGTCATTGTTCTGTCCCCATCTTCAATACTTCATGCCGTTTACATAATCAGTATTCCTTTGAAATGTTATATCTTAATTGAGAAGATATCTCTAAAGATTAGGTAACTGTTATAAAAATTGTTTTGTTGTGTCCTTAAAGCTGAGCTTCTTTGCATTCTTTAATTCGGGTGTGCCTGTACTTCAGTTATAAATATAGCTAATATAAAGAAGGAATGTAAAAGCAGATGATATACTTGAATTTTCCCATTACTAAAAGTTTTGGGGAGTTTTGGACATGTCATATTATAGGCATATCCTAGTCCTGTATACCTCTAATAAGTTGGCCATACACATGGAAATCAGGTCAATTGATCCAATCGATACCAATTTTAATTGGATTTCCAATTTAAATGAAAAACAAAAACAATGAATAGTCCACTATTTTTGACCACTGGACAATCAAGTTGAAGGAACCCCAACTGCACATGGTAGAACATAGCTTTCTATCAAATTGCTATTGCAATTATTTTTTCAATGTATTAAATCTACTTCAAGCCATGTTTACTTATTAACTTTCATTTGTATTAGTGATTGAAGGCTGGTTGGAAGCATTAGATATTACCATAAATCTGTAATAAAACAAAAATGTATTACATTTCCGCTTACCAATTCTTAGATGTGGTGACTGCATTCACTTTCTTTTTTTTAGGCTTTTTCACCTAGTGATCCCACCAGTAAGTCTGTTGTTTTTGACACTCTCACTGGAGTCCTCCTTCTGATCTTTACCTATTACAGAATACAGCAGTGATGCGGGGGTCAGAGGGTGGAAGCAGGGAAAACTGCAGGGGATCCAGGAGATTGGAAATTTTAGAAATACAATTTTTAATTCAGCAGATGATTTCTAAAGCCTTAGTGTGGGGTTCAGCAGTGTAGCCTGCAGATAAGTAGGCATTTACAGAACTCCTTTACAGGTGTGCCTTGGCCTAAAATACTTACTGTAGCTCCAAAATTGCTTTAAATGCAACATCACTTAATTGCTTACAAAAGTAAATGCCATACTAGGTTGCTTCAATTGTATAGACATAAATTAATGAAACAAAGGGATGTTTTCATGAAACAGGTGCATTTTACTCTATGACGCACACTTTGCGTATTTATAGGTATCTCTTCATTTCTAAATGTTGCAAAATGTCTAATGTTCTGGAAATTAATAATAATGAGGAGCAAAGGGCAAAAATGTACAGGTAGCAACAGAAGCTAAGCAGGGCTTATTGATGTTCAGTATAATTATATTACTGAGAAATGGTTTCTGGATGTTAGAGTTTGGAGCACTTTTGGGCCCCGTTTACAATTCAGCGTTTTGTAGCTTTTAGCTCAAAGCTCCAAAATGTTCAACAAGCAAAAACCCATGGTTTTCAATAGCACTTGTTCACATCTGAGCCTTCTGTCACTGGTAGCATAAAGAAAAGCCTCGATCTTCTGCAATGAATACATTTATTGATCCAGGTCTGATACAAAATTATTCAGGGCTTACTCAATTCAGCGTGTAGCCTTACGCCACGTACACACGATCAGACTATCCGGCGGACCAGAGTCCGCCAGACAATCTGCCCGTGTGTGGGCTCCGGCGGAGTTTTTCATTCCAAAAGGACTTAGAAAGAAGTTTTGACTCAAAATTGTCCGGTGAACAATCCGGCCGTCTGTGTGCTAGTCCGCCAGACTTTTCTAATGAACGCACTTGCCCAAACACGGAGGAAAGTCCATTCATTTTGAACGCAGCTACAGGTAGACGGGACTAGCGAAGGAAGTCAATGTCGTCGCCTCCATTGACACCTCGCTAGCCCCTTCACCTGGTATGGACTGAAAGGGGAAGCCCTACGCTGAAAAAACGGGGCGTGTGGGCCCCCCCCAAAGCCCATATCAGACCCTTATCCAAGCATGCTGCCCGGCCAGTCAGGAAAGGGGGTGGGGACAAGTGAGAGCCCCCCTCCTGAGCCATATCAGGCCGCGTGCCCTCAATATGGGTGGCCCCACCCACCCCAAAGTACCTTGTCCCCATGTTGATGAGGACAAGGGCCTCTTCCCGACAACCCTGGCCGTTGGTTGTCGGGCTCTGCGGGTGGGGGCTTATCGGAATCCGGGAGCCCCCATTAAAAAGGGGGCCCCCAGATACCGGCCCCCCACCCTATGTGAATGAGTATTGGGGTACCATGTACCCCTACCCATTCACATGGTGAAAAAAGTGTAAAGAAAAAAACACAACACATGTTTCTAAAATAATTTATTGCACAGCTCCGGGGGTCTTCTTCCGTCTAGGGGGATCTTCTCGCCAGACTTTTCCGCTAGCTTCTGCTAGCTCTTTTACTAGCGGAGGAGCCCGGCTTTCTTCTTCGTCGCCGCCGCCGTCTGGGGGTCTTCTTGCTGGCCCTCCGTTTTCTTCTTCCAGCTCTTTTACTAGCGTTGACCCGGTCTTCTTTCGCCGCCGCCGCCTCTTCTTCCGACTTCGGGGGTCTTGTCCCGCTCTTCGGGGGTCTTGCCCCCTCTTCGGTTCTTCTTGCCGGGCCTCCGCTTTCTTCTCCCAGCTCTTTTACTAGAGGTGGCCCGGTCTTCTGTCGCCGCCCCGCCTTCTCTTCTTCCTTGAGATGTTGACTCGACGCTGTCTCTGGCCGCAATGACAGGGACGTGTTGTGCGGCAACTTATATAGGGACAATGATGTCACAGTCCCAGATGATGTTTCATTTGAAACTTTAAATTAATTAAATCCATTAAAAAAGTAGCAATCATTACTTTATGATTCCATTGGTTTTTATTAGTATAAACGACAGCTAACCACATGGGCCAATGCACCACATCACCAATTATTAGTACTTCAAAATATTATTTAAAGATTGGGACTTTACAGGTGCTGGTCAGATTTATCACTTACCGTATATCCTTTCCATTTGGTAAAACATCTTTTAATTTATTATAAACAACAGTTAGGAAAACTTTTACTAAGAAATAATAATAAAATACTATTGCTTAGGTAGCATCCTAGGGCTTCAGTATGGCCAAATATCTTAGTATTTTGATTTTATACACTACACTCTTTTACAAAATAATACCCTGGCTATACTCACCCGTCAACATATGTCCACACAATATATTGGTTTGATCTCATGGGGGGGGGCTCTGGGAATTTTTTCTATTAGTTTCAGTTTCATTTGAACATTGTGGGTGTTTTAATAATTATTGTTAAATACATTGTAAAATAAAATACAATGTTGTTGGAAAGGTTGTTGAAGAACAGGGAAATGTGACGTTCATTAGTTGTACATTTTATTTTGGAAAAAATGGCGAATCTGCAGATAGTGGTAATATTTGGTAAGTAGTAGTTTTTGGTATGCATGGAGAAATTCAAAGAATTTGATATTACATTCAGAGACTAAATTTAGAAGTGAGGTAATCCCATACTTTTCAAAGTTTTAGAGTTAGGTTTTGAATACATTATTCCAGGGCATCTATTGAAGTTATCATTTCCTGGATAGCCGATGAGGTGTGTGTAGAGTGCCATACAGCTAGAATCATTTATATTGTAGGGTAAATAGTGTAACATTTCAAGTTTAAGCTAGCAAGAGTAGTCTGGGGTCATTGTCTGGAAGGAGCTTCCGTTACCAATCAGATTTTGTCTGGGGAGGTTCTCCACCAATATTGAATTTAGTCCTGCAAAGCGGCCTTATAGTACTTGTGTATAGGAGGTGTCCCAGGTCTCCCTTTTTGTATTTTGTCATGATGGAGAATTGCCTACTAGTTTTTTTTTAGATTCCATAATAACTGGTTAACAGTTCTTTGGAGGGCAGTGAGGCATGCTGTTGGTAAGGGAACTGCAATGGTAGAGAATAAATAGAGATGTTTCAGTAGCAGAAAAGATAAAGAAGTTTTGGTAGGACCATCATTTTAAATGCTGTGATTTGTTCTATTTTAGAGTTAGAATGATGTTAGGTGTTGAAACTCTTGGGGTAAGTAAGGAAAGAAGGAATTGTTTGCAATTTAGATCATATCGCTATTACATTGCTTTAGAATAGGGATCTCCAAACTACGGCCCTCTAGCTGTTGCGGAACTACACATCCCATGAGGCATTGTAAAACTCTTAGCCCTTGTACACACGGTCGGAGATTCCGACTACCAAATCCGTCTGAGTAATTCCGACGGATTAATTCCGGAAGAGGTCCGGAAGTGATGTTGCATACACACGGTCTGACTAAGTTGTCGGAAAATCCGATTGTACATAACGTGATGACTTTATTTCGCTAGACGGGACTATGTTCAGGCTAGTAGCCAATAGCTTTGGTCTAGGAATTTGATCTGAGCATGCGTGACACTTTGTCCGTCGGAGTAGGCTACACATGATCGGAGTATGTCCGATAGGAGCATTTTGTCAGAAAATTTTACCGGCAAGTTGGAAAACTTGGTCCGTCAGATATTCCGATGGAAACAGTCCGATGCAGACCACACACAGTGGGAATATCCGACAAAACGGTCCGATAGGACACATTCCATCGGAATCTCCGACCATGTGTACAAGGGCTAAGAGTTAGAATGACGTTGAAAGGTGTTGAAACTCTTGGGGTAAGTAAGGAAAGAAGGAATTGTTTGCAATTTAGATCATATCGCTATTACATTGCTTTAGAACAGGGATCTCCAAACTATGGCCCTCTAGCTGTAGCGGAACTACACATCCCATGAGGCATTGTAAAACTCTAACATTCACAGACATGAATAGACATGATGGGAATTGTAGTTCCTGAACAACTGGAGGCCCATAGTTTGGAGACCCCTGCTTTAGAACATAAATTCATACAGGGCCTATAACAACAGCAAAAACAATGTAGCATACCCAGGGTTTTCTCACAATAGCATACAAAATTAAAAGGAAGAGATAGGATGCAGAGAAATGACCAGTTCGTTTGACAACTGTATTCACTTCAATGATCCCCATGCCCACATCACCATAGGTTGCCTCTTGGCAAGGTCCATTTCATGTCTTTTAGTGCCTGATCATTGTTAAGTTCACCTTAAAAAACCTACATTAGCTGGGTTATTTACCATAACAGTAATTATTTTCAGCTGTTGTAACTGTTATTTTCAGCTCCCATTGTCTTTGATTGCTAAAATTAACAGTTGTTATGGCAAATAATGATCTTTGAAGCTTAGTGAATTGAGCCTATTGAATGCTGTTCAGCAGCCGAGGGACTCACTCCAGCTCAAACACAAGATGCTCATGTGGATTATACCGGACATTAGCTGACCATGAATCCCAATCTTCAGCTTCAAAACTCACATCAAACCACTTCTTTAACCCTAGCACACAAGTCTCCAGCCTCTCACAGTTCTTTGCTACTATTATTCTTGAAAATGACCGTTCCTCTGTGAGACAAAAAAAAAAAAAGAAAAGAAAAACAATTTGCTGAATTGCTTCCAAACAGGCAAATTAAGTTGGGAGTTGTGTGGGCTTCAGAATGGCTATTGTACTGTCTGTAGCATTACACATTTGTGATATATATTTATGTAGCACAGTACTTAGCTGTATTTATAAAATCAATGACACAAGCCGAGTAATCTCTTCTCAGAGTGAATAGTAGACCGTGAGGTGCATTTTTATGTCAAGTGAAATACTCGGCTTATGCACTGCTTCCTTTAGCTCTGTTGCTGACATGTCTGCGATGGTGGCTCATTATTGTAGTTTCAGACTAAGTAGGCCAGCAGCATATAAAAGCAAAGTTTGCTTGAAGTGCCACAGTAGAGCTATTCCAGCCTACAGCTTTAGGTTTTTAAGAATAAATATAGTGCCGTGCAGAGCTGAAATGTCTTGGAGGTGCTATAATTAGGCAGATAACTACAAGGCATTCCACTAAGCTATACTAATGTTTTTCTTACAGAACGAATTGCATTAAAATTTACAGGACACCCAGCTTTGGTGTGCTTCATGTGTGCCTCACTCGAGTAGAGACATTTGTACTTCTTTTCCTATGTAGCTTCCTAAGAATAGCTTTGATGTAGGCAATCAAGAAGGAAAATGCCTCAGTGCTTTAAACGCGGCGTGCAGTATTCTCAAATATTAATTTCTGACAGTTGTCAGAACTAAATATAGCTGTGAGATTTGTAATTTATGAAGCTGCAAATGCCTATTAAAAATGAAGGTTAAAGGGTTCCTCTGTATCGCTGTGCGTTTCTCTTTACTTCTAGTTGTCGCTGGAATCTGGTGTAAGTTGTCTTTTACTAATGTTTTCCATGGAGCCCTAACAGAATACCTTCATCTGAATTTCCCACCTTTCTAGGAGTAGGAAAGGGTTAAAACTCCTGACGGAGGTTTTTTTTTTGCTGTCTGCCTGATTGGGGAAATTTTCCTTTAATTCCCGTTCCAGGGATGCAACATAAAGTAAGAGGAAATCTCAAAAAAAAAAAAGCGGAGTTCTAACTAAAACAAAAAAATTAAAAGTTAGCAGCTACAAATACTGCAGCTGCTGACTTTTAATAATCAGACACTTACCTGTCCCATGGTCCAGCGATGCGGGGGGAGCGAAGCCTCGCCCGTCTCCCTTCCTCTCTGCAGTGCTGGCATTGTTACTGTGGGCACCCGGCTGGCCGGGCAATCATCTGGGACCTGTGATGTGACCCAGATGATTACCGAGAGGGAGGGCGGAGAAGTGAACTTACTTCCGACGCCACATGCCCCGGTAGGAATTGGGAGCTGGAACCGTCTAAAAAGTGCGTTTCCGCCCCCCCCCCAAAAAAAATTACATGCCAAAAGTGGCATGTTAGGGGGTCACCTTCCCTTAAAGCGGAAGTTCACTTTTTGGGTGGAACTCCGCTTTAAATACGATTGGTAGCTCACTGGTTATTTTAGATTTGTTGCTTGAAATAGCTAAAGGTGAATGTTAGTATCCAACATAAGTTTTTATACATTGATATAATTACTTGCATACTTGATCTTTTTTCACCAATAGAAAAATTGTGCTTCATTCTGCATATTATCTTTGCTATTCCCTTAATAGCCCTGCTTTCCTATTTCCGGTATCTGAGACGCCACATTAAGGAGCTGAATGCTGAACTGATATACTTTTTCAGCCATTATACAGCCTCCCACAGAAAGTTCCCGACTAGACATCTGAAATAATTTGGTTTCTTTGTACTGTTATCATGTGTGGCATTACCTTGAATGTATCATGAGTGGGTGAAACTAGCTTTTGAGGAAGATGACACTGAGAGAGGAGAAAAAAATGACACAGTGTGTCAGGGAAATAGTGCACCCAGCACTTTACATTTTGAGCTTGTTGTTTTTATGGGAATTTTATATTTTTAAAGCTACAGTTCTGGTTAAGGTACCTATAGAGATATGATGATCATCAAAGCCGACCTCAATGCTCTGTCTAATTGGGCGACTATGTGGCAAATGAGGTTTAATGTTGATAAATGTAAAGTTATGCACTTGAGGGCTAAGAACATACATGCATAATGCATACTAGGGGGAGTACAACTGGGGGAATCCATAGTGGAGAAGGATCTGAGGGTTTTGGTAGATCATAAGCTCAATAATAGCATGCAAAATCTTTTCTTCTATTAAGTGGGGTATGGACTCCAGAGAGAGAGAAAAATCATTTTACCCCTGTACAAATCATTGGTAAGACCTCATCTGGAATATGCAGTTTAGTTTTGGGTACCAGTTCTCAAAAAAGATATCGGGGTACTGGAGAAAGTATAGAGAACTTATAAGAGGCATAGAGGAACTCAGCTATGAGGAAAGATTAGAGGAACTGAATTCATTCTCTTGAGAAAAGGAGACTAAAGCGAAGTTCCACCCAGAAATGGAATTTCCACAGATCTGATTCCCCCCCCCCCCCCCCCCCCGATGTGAGTGTGCAATGTACAGGGATAGGGACAATTGTGGACACTCACTCAGGTTGAACTGGATGGACTGGTGTCTTTATTCAACCTTACTAACTATGAAACTATGAGAGCTGGCGGGCTCGAAGTTTATGCTGCATTTTTTGTTCATCTAATTGTAAGTGCAATACTTTTTACTTATTAAAACCGCCAAAAGATTTTATACTATGGAAGGTTTATTTCCTCATGAGGTCCATCTGGCAATATGTATCTTTGAGGAATAACACCTGAGAAGACCCTGGGACCATTGCTTTACATCTTTAGGCTGAGTTCACACTGATACTACACGACAGTCATGCGACTTTCATTCTACTTTGCTCTGCGACATCAGTCCTACATCGGTCCTACATTGGCCCTACATTCATCCAACTTGAATGAACAGGATACTACTTTGATCCAACTTTGTGATAGTCTGACTTGTCCTTTGACCAATCAAAACAATCCCAGTGTGAGATAAACTCCTTTTCCTGCTGCTGTAATCACCATGTCTGAAGTCAAATGTCAGATGTTTAGGACAAGGATCCTACTTTGATCCGACTTCAATGATAGTCAATGGGCTGAAGTAGGATCAAAGTTAGACCAAAATAGTATAGGGAGCATTTCCAAAGTCAGACCGACTTGTGTCGGACCAGGTAAGACGGCACTCATAGGGAAACATTGATTTTCATACATCATGCGGTATGAGCTCCCAATGCCGGATTGTTTGTCGGACCAGTGTGAATCCAGCCTGAGGCCGGGTTCACACTGGTGCGACACGACACTTGTCCTACTTTGGATCCATCTTTGCCCGGCAACTTGAAGCTGACATACGTCCAACTTTCAATGAACAGAGATCCACTTTGATCCCCGCCAATGCCAGGCACTGTGTTTGGTATGAATCTTGAGGAGGAACTCTGTGCCAAATTTTTTTGGGTGTCTAAATACTCCAAAAAATGCCCGTATCTGTTTGCATCAGAGAACATTCCACCTCGCTCCTCTAAAAGTTCAGCCAAGGAGTGTTGGCCCCCCGTCAACATGCCCCCTCCAAGCAAGTTGTGTTCATCCAGTACACCAGGGACCAGCTCAAATTCACTATGTATGATCAGCCTAGGTGTTGTATGGTAGGCATAAAATAGTGACCGACCATACCTTTATTGGCTATGACTTTCTAATGGCTAGTTTACATGTGCAGCTATCATTGCTGCCCCTTCAAAAAAGTGTGATCCGCAGAGGATCATGTCTCAGAGGCATCTGACAAGGGGCTCATAGTGCCCATGTTTACTATTGAAAGCATTTCACACCATCACATTTGGTGGCAGCATTGCCTGCCAAATGCAACCTGTGGTTTTGCCTTACAGGGACTTTGGTGGCAGGGATTTTTTTCAGTGGGAACGCAGTTCCGGCACCTCCAGCACTGAATGTATGTAATGGCAAGGAGTGATGGGGTTATTGATGCTGGCTGCTTTGTGATCTATTGTCTCTGGTGGGAATCTATTTTTGGGTGGGGATCTCCTGATGCTGGGTAGGTCTATTGCTGGTGGGGAGTCTTATGTTTCTGGGGGGTCAATTGTTGCTGGGGGGATCAACTGTTGAGGGAGGGGTCTATTGATGCTGGCTGCTGGGAGATCTGTTGTTGCTGCCAGGGGTGGTTTTTGCTGTGGGGGGTCCATTGTTGCTGGGGGGAAATCTATTGCTGTGTTGGGATCTTATGTTGCTGGGCGGTGGTCTATTGTTGCTGGGGGGAAATCGATTGCTGTGTTGGGATCAATTGTTGCTGGGCGGGGGTCTATTGTTGCTGGGGCGGAGTCTATTTTTGTTCACTGCAGGGGTTCTATTTTACCATCTTTCTTGTTATCATTAACACATTCCATACAAATGACTTTGTAGCAGAAAATGATACTTGGTTCTGTATTCTCCAAAAGGGGCAGTACTGGGAGGTGGGTAGTGGGTGGAACCAAGGATTCGCGCTCAGAGGTGGGTAGGAGGCGGAGATGAAGGCTGACTCAGAAGGACAGAGTTCCTGCACCTACTTACTGAGAAAAAAAAGCCCTGTGTGGCGGTGTGTACAAACATGGCTGCTGCCCATGTTAATATGCAGCTTGGCGGTCGGGAGAGGGTGGGGGACGGGAAACTTGTGGCACAACCGCATGTTTTTACTGCACCACCGCCTGCCCATGTAAAAGAGACATAAAAGTCAGGATTTGATTTGTATTTTGCTGTACAGGAAACATGTACTGAGAGAAATAAGTAGGCTGATATTGTCAGTTACGTGGTTGTCAGTTACGTGGCTTGTCAGTTACGTGGTTGTCTTCTACGCTTTATAACTCACCGATCCCACAATAAGTATGCAGATCAGGAATTCCGACTTCACTGTATGCTTGTTCCAGGTCAAGGATTCCAAAAGAATTAACACCAGAGACAGCGAGGCAACCAACATCTTCAAAAGAAGGTCAACAGCTTACATATTTCTCTCATTACAGGATGCCTTTAAGTGTGTTAAATGAGGGCTAGCTGTTTTGGAGACTACATTTCTAACAGTTTAACCTCATGAAAAAGATATACTAAGAGAAGGAACATTACAGGATTGCACTCTATTTTGCATCTCCTAATGATGATACTGCACTTAATCTGGGTGGCCTGAGTACTCAAAGGTCCTGGAATTCTATTCTTAGACATTATCTTTTAATAACACTTAGATATTAAATCACGGGCGAAGTGCAGCAGGGTGCCCTGCTTGCGAAGACCTGACACTAGATTAAGTTTATAAAAACAGATGATAACAATGGAAAGTCTAAAAATAGATGCAGACAATGTAATCCCTGCTTTTGACTGCCAAGTAACTATCAAGATAATTTATTACTAAACTACTGTATAACCTGCTCCAGATTTCTTACAGGCTTGTCATCTATTACATTGTCGCTTGCATTGCTATGAACAAAATGATTAAAATCTCCGGAGATTTATGTACAGCACAGGAAATCCCTACATTGGTCATTAATAGTGCATTAAACTATTTCTAGTGACAGCCTGTGCTGTCCAGATAGATGAGCAGCTTCTGCACTTGCTTTTAATTCATATACAATAAAGTAGGATCTGAGGTTATGAAAAAATTGGTTATAAGTCAAACCCCCCATCCCCCCCCCATACCCATTCCCAGTGTCATTGGTGTTCGTTCAAAGATCATCCCTACCTTGCTACATGCAATATACTGTACATAGCTCCCAACTGTCCCTGATTTCGAGAGACTGTCCCTGATTTGGAGCAATGTTCCTCTGTCCCAGATTTGGAGCAATGTCCCTCTGTCCCTGATTTGGAGCAATATCCCTCTGTCCCTGATTTGGAGCAATATCCCTCTGTCCCTGATTTGGAGAAATGTCCCTCTGTCCCTGATTTGGAGAAATGTCCCTCTGTTCCTGATTTGGAGCAATGTCCCTCTGCCCCTGATTTGGAGACATGTCCCTCTGTCCCTGATTTGGAGACATGTCCCTCTGTCCCTGATTTGGAGACATGTCCCTCTGTTCCTGATTTGGAGCAATTTCCCTCTGTCCCTGATTTGGAGAAATGTCCCTGTTTTGGAGAAATGTCCCTCTGTCCCTGATTTCGAGACAACGCAGTAAATTAAGTAAATAGAGTGAACTTTCTGGCTTTAGCACTGGAGCAGTGTTTGTTAAAGCGGAGTTCCAACTAAAACAAAAAAATTAAAAGTCAGCAGCTACAAATACTGCAGCTGCTGACTTTTAATAATCAGACACTTAACCTGTCCCATGGTCCAGCGATGCGGGGGAACAAAGCCTCCCCATCTCCCCCTCCTCTCTGCGGTGCTGGCATTGTCACTGTGGGCACCCGGCTGGCTGAGCAATCATCTGGGACCTGTGACGTGCCCCAGATGATTGACTCTGTCCCTGATTTGGAGCAAAGTCCTTCTGTCCCTGATTTGGAGCAATGTCCCTCTGTCCCTGATTTGGTGCAATGTCCCTCTGTCCCTGATTTGGAGCAATGCCCCTCTGTCCCTGATTTGGAGCAATGTCCCTCTGTCCCTGATTTGGAGCAGTGTCCCTCTGTCCCTGATTTGGAGCAATGTTTCTCTGTACCTGATTTGGAGCAGTATCCTTCTGCCCCTGATTTGTAGAAATGTCCCTCTGCCCCTGATTTGGAGAAATGTCCCTTTGCCCCTGATTTGGAGAAATGTCTCTCTGTCCCTGATTTCAAGCAATGTCCCTCTGTCCCTGATTTCGAGCAATGTCCCTCTGTCCCTCTTTCCTCCTCATTTGTCCCTCGTTTTGGTCTGATTTATATAGTTGCATATAAAATGCACTTTTTATCTTTCAAAAAGTGTTTCCTTTCATCCAATTTCTAAATTGCTGCATTTGTACATTTTAAAAGCCAATACAAAGGAATAGTAGTGGTAAAAAAAAAAAAGTCCTTGTGGAATTAACTTGTTTTTGGTTAATTCTCCTTTAAGGGGGTGTTGCAGGAGGCGTGTTCTATGCCTACATGCGTTTGTTAGTAGTTGTCCCTCATTCCCATCTCAAAATGTTGGGCGGTATGACTGGCCTTATGGCAGTAAGTAGCAAATTACAACGTAGAGTTCACACTTATGCAATGCCGGACATCGCATGTGATTTGTACCGCATTGCTGTGCACATCACATGCAATGTCTGTGCAATGCAAATTCAGCCATACATTTTATATGGCTAAAATTGCATCGCATTCACACCAAAATGGTGCAGGACCCTTTTTTTTGGTCAGCTCCAAAAGTCCGATGGATTCGAACGTGATGACGTAGAATAAGAAAGTTCATAGCCAGTAGCCAATAGCTGCCCTAGCGTTGGTTTTAGTCCATCTGACTAGCACACAGACGACCGGATTTTTAGACCGGACTCGAGTCCGTCGGAAAGATTTGAAGCAAGTTTTAGTTCTAGGTCCGCCGGACTTTTGGGAAGAAAAAGTCAGCTGGAGCCCACACACGATCGAATTGTCCGACGGATTCCAGTCGGCCAGACTAAGTCCGCCGAAAAGTTCGGTCGTGTACGCGGCATCAATGTGAATGTGGTTTTTGTTCTATTTACTCAAAGATTTTATGTTAAAAGCAAATAAATTTGAATTACTTTCGAATGACATTTGTTAAAGTGATTGTAAAGTCTTCTTTTTTTTTCAATAAAAATAACAAACATGTTATTCTTACCTACTTTGCAGTGGATTTTGCACAGATCAGCCCCGATCCTCCTCTTCTCGGGTCCCTCTTTGCTGCTCCTGGCCCCTCCCTCCTGTCAAGTGCCCCCACAGCAAGCAACTTACTATGTGGGCACCCGAGCCAAGTCACAGCTCCCGGTATCCATTCAGACACAGGCCTCACCCCCTCTCTCTCCTGATTGGCTGACTGACTTTGATTGACAGCACCGGGAGCCAATGGTGCCGCTGCTGTATCTCAGCTAATCAGGGGAGCAAGTCTCGGATGGCCAAGACATTCGTGGACATCGCTGGATAGTAATGGGACTCAGGTAAGTATTAGGGGGTGCTGGGGCAACTGCTGCACACAGAAGGTTTTTTTATCTTTAAAAAAAACTTAAAAAAAATGCATTAAGATAAAAATAAGCTTTAAGCCATCTAATATATTTATCAGAATACCCATATAAAATGTATATATGTATATTGCAGGGGTTGCCAGGTTAGGCACTGCCATCCCTAAAACTGCAAATTAATAACAAGAAAATCCACCAAAGCAAGCTGATGGAAAGTATGGAAAGCCACACACTGATATTCAGCCAAGTTAGAACATTTAAAGAGGAACTGCAGTCTGCTCACATCATTTATAATAAAAACATCTTTGCCATTCTGAAGCTTCCCTCCAACCACTTTGAATATTATTTTATATATACTGTGATTCTGTATTTGCCAAATATGCTGCAGAAATCTCCCTCCACTGAGTCTGGCTGCATCGATTTTAACTGTGGGCAACTGAAGCTGGGGCTCCAGCCGCTGTCTCCCTCCTCATTGGACAGATTGATAGCAGCAGGAGCAGTTGGCTCCCGCTGTTGTCAATCAAATCCAATGACACGGAAGCACGGGGAGCGGGGCTCCCAATCACAGTGCTGCTGGCTTCCCTCCTCTCTCCCTGGCTGTGGGGGGGGGGGGGGGGGGAAGTGGGGGAAGGGGCTAATCAATATTTCAATTACCAGCCCCTTCCTTTTCTAAATGAACACAGTGAACACACTCACTCACTGTGTTCAATCATAACTGAAGCATAGTACTATACTAGTGGGTTTGCTATGCTTCAGTTTGTGAATGAACAGGAAGCTGTTCAGCACAGAGTACTTTCCATTCATTCACTATCCAATGCAGCTGAGGCTGCAGAGAAAGACAAGTGTGTTTGAGCTTCGGGGTGCACATCATAGGCATGGGTTCAAGAGGAAACACCTTGGTGGAATGTTTGGGTCAAGGAAAATCCAGCCTAGACACCATGTTGGGGGGGGGGCAGTTTTTTTGCCAGTGTCTAAGGTGTTGGTCACAGTTGATGAAGTGCTAAGAGAGCTCCGCTAAGTAATCCCTGATGGGATCAAAGAGCTGTGCAAACGGATCCATCCAAAGTGGATGGTACCCAGGCCTTGTGGAAGAAGATTCACAGAAATCTGCCTGCTTCTGCTCCCAGCAAGCAAGCGACTTTGTACACCGCTACGGCTACCAGAGACCAGAGCAGCACTGTGCATTACAGCCAGGCCTCTCGAGTCACTCCCGACAAGACTGTCCCACTCCCGAGTCACAAGACAACAGCCATCCAGGCAACCACATCCAGAGCAGAGAGCAGAGCAGACTGTGAGTCCTCTGTCCATCAAGAGACTGTGTGTGCATTACACAGGCCTCCTCTGACCACTGGCAGTGGCATCCAGGGCACTGTGGATTAGTACAAGCCATCCCTCAGACCATCATCCAGCACTATACAGCATTACAGGCTTCCTCGGACCACTGGCAATGACATCCAGGGCACTGTGCATTACAGGCCATCCCTCAGACGAGACCACATCCAGCAGTGTGTGCATTACAGGCCTCCTCTGACCACTGGCATCCAGAGCACTGTGTGGCATTACAGGCATCCTCTGACCACCGGCATCCAGAGCACTGTGCGGAATTACAAGCATCCTCAGGCCATCCAGAGTGGCTAAATCTGAATCTGTGAGTTTGTTCAAAACTTAATAACATGATATTAGATTTGTTTAC
Source organism: Lithobates pipiens (assembly GCF_037356315.1). Taxonomy (NCBI): domain Eukaryota; kingdom Metazoa; phylum Chordata; class Amphibia; order Anura; family Ranidae; genus Lithobates; species Lithobates pipiens. The sequence goes on from NW_027507764.1 coordinate 471,149,553, forward strand.
TCCAGGAGTATATAATGAGTTTTGAAATTCTAGAGAAATGCTTAAATAATGCATTATTTAACTGAACACATTCGATTTTAGCCGACTGAAATTATTTTAGACGACTAAAGTGTACTGGAGATTTTAGTAGACTAAAATGTAGGGCATTTTAGTCAACTAAAATGCACTGGAGATTTAGTTGACTAAATACAACTAAAACTAAAACAATTGCAGAATATTAAAATGGAACTAAAACTAAAATGCCATTTTAGTCCTAAGTCTAAAGGCCCATACACAGGATACAAAAATCGGATGGAAAAATGTGTACAACGAGATGTCTGCTGATTTTCGGATTGTTAGTATGATGCTTCCGACAGCTGATTTTGCTTTTTCATCAGACAAAAGCTGGATGTGCAGACAATCATTTTTTTGTCGGATATGAACTCAAAGTCTGATTTTCGTTTCATTAGTACAGTTTTCGTATGAAAAAAATTGTAAGAGCAAGACTACACATGCTCAGAAATAAAAGAATTCATACAAAACTATTCAACACATTACGTCACTTCTGACATTGTATTCTGTGGTACAAAAATTTTCGTATTGTGAATAACCTCTTCATATTCAACATGAGACTTGCATGCCACAAAAAACGGACTTTCGGTAGTCCGAAAATCTAAGCGCGTGTACGAGGCTTTAGACGGATAACTTTAGAAGGATAACTTTTTTTTTTATATTTAATCATTTTTATTGAATTTTCAACCACTAAAATAACAAGGAAAGAGAAGATATCTACAGCTCACAAAAATCTTCATCTCAGTCAAGACGGGCATAAAAAAGGAGCTATACACATCATACAATTTATTACACCCCTACCCTTAAGCTAACCCCATACTCCCAACCTAACCCACCCCCCCCCCCCCCCCACTACACACTGCTTGTGCCAAACACTCCAATCAAGGTGGTCCTTGACTGGCTGGGAGAGAATGGACGATGACAGGGACAAGAGAGCAGGGGAGCAGGCAACGGGGAGGGGGAGCGAAGCAACTTGCAGCCCCACCCACGCCCCACCCCCACCGGCTACGAACCGGCAGGGTGGGAGCTAAGACCGCCCCCCCCAGGCGCCCCCCCCCCCCCCGGGATAACCCATCTCTCTCAACCAGGGGTTCCATAACTCCCCAAATTCTCCCCAAAGTTATTTTGCTTTATATACATCACCCTTTCGCACCAGATTGTAGAGTCAATAGCTTTGATCCATGATTCAAATACAGGGGGATACCTGGCTTGCCAATTCATTGCTATTAGCTGCCTGGTACAGGCACCTTAGTACTGCCGTTCTTACCAAGGGGGAATTCTACCCTCCTCCAAAATCCCTAAGAGTCAAGTCCTAGCTTCTGGCTTCAAACTTGTCTTAAAAGTCCTATTTATTCTACGAACTATTTCTATCCAATACCTGTACAGCTTTGGACATTTCCACACCATATGGAGAAGCTCCCGCGGTGCCTTGCATCTGGGACATTCATCCCTGGGTATCCTACCTATCCTCCACATTTTTTGGGGGGTGTGGTATACTCTATAGGTAAAAAACAAGTGGGACACCCTCTGCGAAGGAGATATTGATACCAGGCTCCCTCGTTCTAGAATCTTCTCCCATTGTTCCTGGGTTATCGGCCCTATATCTCTAGCCCATCCCTTCCTACTCGTATCTGGTCCCTCTCCCTTTAGGAGCTTGTCCCTAAGTTTAGTATATAATTTAGAGATCACACCTTTCTTTTGTACTTGTTCAACAAGTCCCTGAAGCAAGGGAGTTTCAACCCTCTCAATAGTTAATGACCCAAACTGGGCTTTGATCCCATGCCTAATTTGTAAATATTTATAGAACGTTCTATTCAGGATACTAAATTCTTGCCTAAGGTCTTCAAAGGATTTCATGAGGTTCCCTTCATACATTTGCATTAACCTGTTAATTTCCAGCCTTTCCCACTCCCGAGGTCTATACTACTTAACTCGGCCAAGTTTCCGTTATACCATAAGGGGGTATAATCAGTCACCCCGTGTATCCCATGAGCGACTTTGTTACCTGCCACACTTTCCTCAATAAGATGCTAGTAGGGCACTTATGGGCAAATGAATTGGCCTCCAATATCTCAACCAGTAGTTTATAGGGTGTTCTCTCAATCAACATTTTATTATTTGGGCGCTCCCTTCCGTGAATCCCAGCCCCAACTAAATGCTGGACCTGGACTGACAGAAAATATAATCTTGGATGTGGGATTGCCACTCCCCCCCTTCTAGCAGGAAGCTGCATTGTTTGCAAACTAATCCAAGCTTGGCCCTTCTTCCAGATTAGCTCCCGGAATAACAATTCCATTTCTTAAACCATTTCTGGTTAATCCAGGTTGGAGAATTATATAAAATGTATAATATTTGCGGGAGCCAAATCATTTTTTTTTTTTTTTTTTTTTTTTCTCTTTCAATAATTTTTATTGAATTTAACTCTTTGGTAAATACATCATATATAATCAAAAAATAAATATAAAGCAAAAACATAACATAAAAGACAGAGAATTCAAATAAGGCAGGATGCATCAATCAGAAAAAGACAAGTTATACAAGGTATCCTATACAGATATATTTGGGACTATTATATGTCATGAAAGACTTGGAGTGTAAAGATCCACTTCATTTAAAATTTATATTAATGATGTATAAAAAAGGGGACACAAAAAATAAAAATATTTATATATACATACATATATATAGAGAAAAGGGAAATAGGAAAAAAAAAAAAAAAAAGGATTTGATTAAGGTTTAATTGGGAGGTGTAGAAGATTTAAGTCATAAACATAGCGGCAACTTCTAAGGAGACCCCCAAGATCACCACTCCACCCCAATGGGCTCACACTGTGGAGTGGGATAGCTCGGGGGACTCCCGCCGAAGAACCCCCCATCTACGTCCCTTTAAACCCCCGGACAGCATCCAGAAATTGTGCTCCCCGGAGGGAAGCGGACTGCCAAACTTCAAAATTCCCAATTCAATTCCAAATGAACTCTTTAGAACTAGTAAACTCCAGTTAGAACTACAAAGGTTAACTGAGGAAGAATGTAGTAGAATAAGGCAACATCAAATCCATAACTAAATATGAAAAATCCTGCGTAAAGAAAAGCAAAAAAAAAAAAAGGGAGAAGTAGAAAACTAATTCAGGAGAAAAGAGGGAGGGTAAGGAAGGGAGAGATGTACAGGATTCAGGGTCCTGGCTCCATCCATGTAGAATTTAAGACAGAAGGTGTCCTGGAAACAATTGTACTTTGATGTGTTGGGCCCATGGATCCCATGTCAATTCAAATTGTTGAATGGTATTCCGTAATTTAGCTACTATTTGTTCTTGAACCATAATCCAGGAGATTTTGTGCCTGGTAGCCACAAGGGAAACCCTAGAAGTTTTCCAAGCTTTTGCTAAAGTGATCTTGGCTCCCAAGCACATAAAAAAGATTAGTTGTTGAGTATGTTTAGGGGTATTGTGTAGCCTGCGGTTCAGAAGGATATATGAAGGCTCTTGTGGGATTGGGGCTTTCGAGACCTTCCTCACTAGATGTATAAAGTTATTCCAAAAATTTCGTATGCGGGGACATGTCCACCATATATGTAACATTGTACCTAAAAGACCACATCCTCTGAAACAAAGCGGTGAAATCTCTGAATACATCTTTGAAAGTCTCACAGGAACATAATACCATTTCGTTAGAATTTTGACATTAGCTTCAATTAAGGAAATATTCAAAATACCTTTGGAAGAACGTCTAAAAATTCGAAACCACATTTCCGTATCTAGTTGGATGTCCAAGTCTTCCTCCCAAGAACGAGCATATGTCGGTTTGTCACTCCTATCTGCCAGGGACGAGTAGATGAGGGAAATACCTCCTTTGCGGTGACCTTGTTTTAAGCACCATTGCTCGTAAATCGTAGCATTGTAACTATTTGATTTGTCAAGTTCAAGAGAATGTATAAAACGTTTAATCTGTGAAAGTCTCAATTGTTCTGAATCGGGCATCTCTAGTTTGGAGTAGCAGTGTCCCATTGAAATGGGTCCATTTGGTGTAATGAAATGTCCAATTCTGAAAAGGCCCTTGTTCAACCACCATTGAAAATCTTGGGTATTCAGGCCAGGAGGGAAATCAGGGTTATGGAATAAATGTACGAGAGGTTTCAGTGGGGAAATCAGGTGTTCGTTTTTGTATAGTCTGTCACATAGTGCTAGTGATTGAGAAAGTGTGGGGGACAATATGGCAGGTCTTTGTTTTGTTGGTCTCCATAATAGATGATCTAATGTGTAGTCAGGTACTGCCTGGTTCTCAATAGAAACCCAGTCTGGGCTATTAGTTTTAGTATATATTGCTGAAAATTGTGCTAGTTGTGCTGCTTGATAATATAAAAATAGGTTAGGAAGTCCTAAACCACCTTGGGTTGTCCGGCGGAACAGGATGTCACGCGTCAGTCTATGTCACTGTTTACCCCAGACAAATCCAACCACTTTTGATTGGAATTTGTTGAGGGTCAACTTTTTAATAGGTATGGGAAGGGCTCTAAATAAGTACAAAATTCGAGGAAATAAGTTCATCTTGACTGCATTGAGCCTGCCCAGCCAAGACAATCCTTCTTTAGACCATTTCGTTAAATCTGCTTCTAAAGATCTGAAGGTGGGTGGGTAATTAGCATTGTATAAATTACTGACACATTTAGTGAGAGAAATACCCAAATAGGGAATCCTATCTGTAGCCCAGGAGAAGGGAAAGAAGGGCGCAAGACGGGAGATGGTTAATGAGGGAACTGAAATATTAAGAGCAACTGACTTGGAAGTGTTAACTTGGAGACCTGAGATAGTTCCAAAGTCCCGGAGGAGATGAAGTAAGTTGGGGGTGGAGATTAGGGGTGAGGTCAGAAATATAAGCATATCATCGGCAAAGAGAGCACATTTATGCTCTTCTAAACCACAGCGAACACCTTTAATATTTGTATCTGCTCTAATGGCGATGGCTAGAGTTTCTATAGCTATAATAAAGATTAACGGTGACAAGGGACACCCCTGTCTAGTACCTCTACAGATATCTAATGGTTGAGAAAGGTGGCCTAATAGACGTACTTGAGCAGAGGGGGTTGAATATAGGGATTTTAGAATGTTCATAAAATTTGCCCCGAAACCCCATTTGGTGAGAATTTCAAAAAGATATGGCCATGAAACAGAATCAAATGCCTTCTGCAAGTCCAAAGACAGCAGAAGGCCTTCTTGTGCCGGGCCCCCGTCCCATTGCGAATTCAATAGTGATATTAAGTCAATTGCCCTTCTCACCTGATCCGTTCCCTGTCTCCCCGGGATGAAGCCCACCTGATCCTTATGAATATAGTTAGATATAAAACTGGACATTCTGTTGGCTAATATCTTAGTCATAATTTTAAGATCAGTATTGATCAGCGAGATGGGTCTGTAATTTCCCACTTCACTAGTATCTTTACCAGGTTTCGGTATAACAGAGATAAATGCGGTATTAGAATCATTCGGGAGGGGGGCTCCATCCCGGAGAGAATTAAAGAACCGGGCCATGTAGGGAGCTAATTTTGATCCAAAAGTTTTGTAATATCTGACGGAGAAACCGTCGGGGCCCGGTGCTGATTCAGATTTAAGGGTTTTAATGACGTCAAGTATTTCGGCAGGGGTAAAGGATTCATCCATTAGTTCTTTATGAGATTGATGTATGTAAGGTAGATCGAGGTGATCGAGGAACTGATTCCTAGCTTTGGAATGTGTATGAGTTGTCTTAGTGTAGAGGTTTTTATAATAATCATGAAATGATTTCTACCGGATTTTGTGTGAGGGTACCCGAAGATTGTCTAATTTTAGGGAAGACCGAGGTACGAGTTCGAGGACACAATTTACTCGCGAGTTTGGCACCTATTTTATCCTTTTGGTAACAGAAGCAAGCTCCTGTCCATCGCAGATGTTTTTCTGCTGAGGTAGTGAGTAAAAGATTAAGTGCGATGCGTGCCCTATCAAGTTCAGCCAGGCTCTCTGGGGTAGGATGTCGTTTGTGACTTTTGCTAAGTGTTTGGAATTCCTCTTTGAGTCGTATAAGCTCTGCAGAGTGTTCCTTTTTGAGACGGGCTGAGAGTTGAATTATTTTACCCCGCATAACCGCCTTGTGTGCCGCCCACAGGGAGCCTGGCGAAATTGAGTCTGTATTGTTATCTGTAAAGTAGTCCGAAAGGGCTGAGTTTAATACCGCACAGTGAGCTTGATTGTTTAGTAGAGACTCATTAAGCCGCCATTGGAATGGTCGTTTATCTCCTCCTCCCCCACGAATAATTAAAGAAACGATGGAATGGTCAGAGAGAGAGGAATCATAAATTTTGGAGGATTCGACCAAAGAGATGAAATGTGGAGGAATAAAAATATGGTCTATTCTGGTTAATGTATTATGAGGGATAGAAAAGTGAGTATAGTCTTTGGATCAGGGATTCATTTCTCTCCATATGTCTATTAGGCCTGCTGATTGTATGGAATGTGCAACCCTAAGACTGCTTTTAGGAGGTCTTTTGGGCATTGGCTTTGTAGGATTAGATCTGTCTGAAGAAAGGTCAAATGGAATGTTCGAATCTCCCGCCAGTATAATAAATCCCTTCAGATGGGATTTCAGCATCAAGAGAGTCTTTTCAAAAAAATGGTCCTGGCGGGAGTTTGGAGCATAGTAGGATACAAACGTGTAAGTCACTGTATTAATTGTCCCAGAGACCAGGATGTATCGGCCTTCTGGGTCTCTAATCATTTTGGAATGATGAAAATGAACTTTGTTGGCAAAGCAAATCGCAACCCCTCTTGTTTTATTGGGAGCATTAGCTAAATAAAATTGAGAAAAGTTTTTGTGTAGGAAAATGGGGTTATAAGAAATGGGGAAGTGCGTCTCCTGCATCAAGATAACATCAGCTTTGAGGGCATGAAATTGTTGCATAATTTTACGCCTTTTCACTGGGGAATTAAGGCCTTGAACATTATTGGACATTATACGGAGATTAGATTGTACCGGTGAAGTAGAGATCAAGGGAAGAGCATGGAAGAGTTTATGCTATGTGCGAAAGGAGTACCTGTCTTTGTGGTGATCCCTGGCAGATAGGAGATGACACCCGTTCTTCTGAAGAAATGCTTGTGGAAAAAAAACGAGGAGAATCCAACCAGGCCCTGATCCTGTACAAGGGAGATAGGAAGGAGGATGTGGGTAGAATGGGAAGGGTAAAAAAGAGAGGATGAAAAGAGGGGAAGAAGAAGGTAAAGAGAGAATAGAGCTAGAAAAAGATGAAAAAAATAAAAGAACATCAGAATATGCATTATATAAAATAGCAATTCAAGACAGAAAAAATTAGTAATGTATACAATAAATAAAATAGGAAGGGAAAAATCCCAAAGCGGTCCTAAAGGGACGCTGCAGTCAAACCCCGGTAGGAGATTTAGTTCTCCCATCGAAGTAAAGAGGGGGGTGCATTGTACCCACCCTGGACAACCCCGCCGCAGAGGTTGATTATCTCAAAGGTACTGAAACCAGAAAAAAATAAAAATCTGAGCCCCTACTTAAATAAGCATAGGGGATATATAAATAATGAGCAGCTGCCCTCCTCTTCCTCTACAAAGTGGGTGACCATGAATTAATGGCAGAAAGAGCCATTATAAGAAAAAAAAAAAATACATCAAATATAAAGCCAAAAGGTCAATTGGAGAGAGAAATAAATAATACAATTATAGAGGAAGAGGAGGGTAATACAGGCACCACAGTAAAATTATATGTCAAAAAGAAAAGATATTTTTAAATTTTCCACATTGGAAGCAAAAACTAAAAAAAATTAAAAATAAAAATAATTTCTTCGTGAGGAAAAAAAAACAAAAAAAAAAAAACCTGGAGATTTTCCAAGGAAAAACAGGACCTATTATCAACCCGGCCCGGGTAAAGGTTCGGCCCTGAGGACAAACCGTAAGGAAATCAATTTTTCAAACAAAAAATTTGACAGTTCAGGTGTATATTCAGGTTGGTGGAGATTCCCTCGACCTCTTGGGCATCTGTTTCTGCCATATTTGCGTCAAGGGGCTTGTCGGTGAGGGGCGTTTGGATGAAGAGGTTCCTTTCGGTGTAGGAGTCTGTGGAAGTTCCTGATTAATCAATCCCAACTGAAGCAGAAGTCGTTCTCCATCTTGGAACGTCGAGAAGTGGTATGGTTTATTGTGATATGAAAAATTCAGGCGTATAGGAAAGGCCCACCTGTAAGGGATTTCTTTGCTCGTCAGAACTTGAAGTAGTGGTTTAAGAGCTCGTCGTTTTTGGACTGTGTATGGTGATAGATCGGAAAAAATTTGTATGGAATGATCCTGAAATGACAGAGAATCTGAGGTTCTGGAAACTTTCATTATCTCTTCTTTCACTGAATAGTAGTGAGGTTTCACTATAATGTCTCTAGGAAGACCATCTGTGCGAAGAGGTTGCAGAGCCCTGTGAGCCCTGTCTAATTCTAGACGATCCTGTGAAATTGTGGGAATTAAACTTTTGATGAGGTCTTGGATAGCGAGATGAATGTCCTTGATAGATTCAGGAATGCCTCTAACACGGAAATTATATCTCCTTGACCTATTTTCGAGGTCGTCAATTTTGGCTGTGGCTGTTTCCAAATGATCCTGGAGTTCTTAAATCCTGGCTGTGTTTTGGTTAATGCGTAGGCATGACTGATCTGATTGTTGCTCTATTGCATCAATTCTGGTTCCTAATTGTTGCAAATCAGCATGGATGGAAGCTGTGATCTGTGTGGCAGTCTGAGATAAACCTCTGGACAACATTTGGGAGAATGCGTTAATCATGGAGGCAAAGTCTGTGGGAGGTGAGGGCGCATCTCTAGGAACTATGTCCCATGGGGCAAAGCTGATAGGTAACATATGCTGTATGGATGGGTTACTTTCCCCCCCAATATGTCTCATAAGGGGGTCCGTGGATGCTGGGGATGGGGTCCTGGCTTGAATTTCACTTACTGTGCCGTTTGAAGTTGAAGAGAGGTGCTTAACTGTGTAATCTTGGTCCGCTATGGATTCCTCATTGCAGGCTGTGTGTTGTGAGGTAACGGCGGCCATCTTGGATCGGCCTGACCTCTCTAATGCTGTGGAAAGCGTGGGTTTGGGGTTCCGTCGGGACTTAGAACCGGGCATTCGTGTGGAGCCTGCGTTTTCCCTAATCCTATGTGACCGTTTACCGGTAAAAACGAGGGCTCAGAAAGTCGTGGCGGCGAACGTTAGTCCAGGGTGGCGCGGAGCTCCCGGTCTATGCGGCCATCTTGGACGCTTCCGCGCATGCGCCTGAGCCAAATCATTTTTATTAAATTGCAGCATCCTGTCACAGAGAGAGGAAGACAGCTCCAGGTGTTCGCTTTTTGTTTCAGTTTTGCTAATAATGGTACTAAGTTCTCGCTGACATAGTGATTTACGTCACCAGAGATCCAAACTCCTAGGTATTTCAGCTTAATTACCACGTCCAGACATGGGATCGTAGGTGGTAATTAATCCCCAAGTCTGGTAAGTAGCAAAAGTGCTGATTTACGCCAGTTGATTCCCAGGCCAGATTGTTGTCCAAACTCGGCCATCATCTGTGTCACATTATTTAAGGTAGAATTTATGTCCCCCGATGAAAAACAGGACATCATCCGCAAACAAAGCAATTTTATCTTCCCCTGACCTGCGTTGGAAACCCTGGATGTCCGGACGCGATCTCGTCAGGGCAGCCAGGGGTTCCATAGCCAGGACAAACAAGAGGGGAGACAGGGGACATCCCTGTCTCGTCCCTCTTTCCAACTGGAATGCCTTGGAGAGTGCGGTACCCATTTTAATTTTTGCCCTGGGTTCATTATAAAGTAATTTTACCAACTTTATAAATAGAGGGCCGAATCCAAATCGCTCCAACACTCCCCATAGGTAATCCCATTCTAGGCTGTCGAAAGCTTTAATGGCATCCAAAGCTAATATAGCACTAGGACCCTCATTGTCCATTGGCATTTGGATATTTAAAAAAACTCTTCTGATGTTAATGCTAGTTGTTCTACCTGGGATAAAACCAGACTGGTCTGGATATATTAATTTATGGATGTATTTATTTAAGCGAGTCGCCAGGACTTTAGCTAGGATTTTGACGTCAGAGCACAATAAAGAGATTGGGTGATACGAGGAGACTTCCTGATGGTCTTTCCCCTCTTTAAGGATTAAAGTGATATTAGCTTTCAGCATTGAAGCGGAAAGTTTGCCCACATCCAATGCCCACTTAAATGTTTCCAGAAGTTCCAGCAGAAGCACTTCCCCATAGCGCTTATAAATTTCTATTGGTAACCCGTCTGGGCCTGTGGATTTATGGTTGGGCATTTCAGTTACTGCGTTTTTTAACGCTTGTAATGTAAGTGGTGCATCGAGTCTTGCTTTATCATGTTCTGTTAGGGTTGGGATTGTCATTTGATGTAAAAAATCAGTCACTATTCTACCGCAACCCCTTGTGGACGATTTATATAAAGTTTCGTAATAGTCACCAAGTACCTTCATAATGTCTGGCGGGCTAGGGACGAGGTCCCCATTCAACGCTTTGATCACCTGAATTGGTGCAGGGGATTTTTAGATTGGATCAGAAGAGAGAGAGCACGACCCACCCTCTCCCCTTCACCAAAATAATGTTGGCATTGGAAAATTTGCCTATTCTCGGCCCTCTTTATGAGTATCATTTTGTATACTTGTTGACTATCCAACCATTCCTTCTGCTTTTAGGGCGTTGGATCTTCTATATATGCTCTCTCAGCTTGGACAACTCCATTTCCTATTTCCCTTTCCTGTTCCCGGGATTCCCTCTTAATTATTGCCACTTGCTGGATTAATATCCCTCTAAGACAGGCATGTCCAAAGTCCGGCCCGCGGGCCAATCGCGGCCCGCGGCCCGGTTTTGAACGGCCCGCCTGGTTATTTGGACATACATATCTTTTGTGGCCCCGGACGATCTCCCAGCGCCGGGGCCACAAAAGATATATATGCTTCGGAAGGTACAGGGAGGACAGGACCGAGCGCTGTACACAGGAGAATTTCCTGTTTACGGGCGGCCTCTGTAATAGGAAGTCCTTCTCCTGCACTGCCATTGGACGACTGTTCTGTCCATCAAAGGAGGCGGGACTTTCTATTAAAGAAGCCGCCGTGTAAACAGGAGATTCTCCTTTGGCGCTCGTCAGTGCATTCCTGGCAATGGTGCTGTGTTCCTGGCAATGGTGCTGCGTTCCTGGCAATGGTGCTGCGTTCCTGGCAATGGTGCTGCGTTCCTGGCAATGGTGAGTCATTCCTGGCAATGGTGCTGCATTCCTGGCAATGGTGCTGCATTCCTGGCAATGGTGAGGCATTTTGGGGAGGCATTCCTGGCAATGGTGAGGCATTTGGGGAGGCATTCCTGGCAATGGTGCTGCGTCCCTGGCAATGGTGCTGCGTCCCTGGCAATGGTGCTGCGTTCCTGGCAATGGTGAGTCATTCCTGGCAATGGTGCTGCATTCCTGGCAATGGTGAGGCATTTGGGGAGGCATTCCTGGCAATGGTGAGGCATTTGGGGAGGCATTCCTGGCAATGGTGCTGCGTCCCAGGCAATGGTGCTGCGTCCCTGGCAATGGTGCTGCATTCCTGGCAATGGTGCTGTGTCCCTGGCAATGGCGCTGCGTCCCTGGCAATGGTGCTGCATCCCTGGCAATGGTGCTGCGTCCCTGGCAATGGTGCTGCGTTCCTGTCAATGGTGCTGCGTTCCTGGCAATGGTGAGTCATTCCTGGCAATGGTGCTGCATTCCTGGCAATGGTGCTGCATTCCTGGCAATGGTGAGGCATTTGGGGAGGCATTCCTGGCAATGGTGAGGCATTTGGGGAGGCATTCCTGGCAATGGTGCTGCGTCCCAGGCAATGGTGCTGCGTCCCTGGCAATGGTGCTGCGTCCCTGGCAATGGTGCTGCGTCCCTGGCAATGGTGCTGCGTTCCTGGCAATGGTGAGTCGTTCCTGGCAATGGTGCTGCATTCCTGGCAATGGTGAGGCATTTGGGGAGGCATTCCTGGCAATGGTGAGGCATTTGGGGAGGCATTCCTGGCAATGGTGCTGCGTCCCAGGCAATGGTGCTGCATTCCTGGCTATGGTGGGGGAATTCCTGGCTATGGTGGGGGCATTCCTGGCTATGGTGGGGGCATTCCTTGCTATGGTGGGGGCATTCCTTGCTTTGGTGGGGGCATTCCTTGCTATGGTGGGGGCATTCCTGGCTATGGGGGGGCATTCCTGGCTATGGGGGGGCATTCCTGGCTATGGTGGGGGCATTCCTGGCTATGGTGGGGGCATTCCTGGCTATGGTGGGGCATTCCTTGCTATGGTGGGGGCATTCTTGGCTATGGTGAGTGCATTCCTGGCTGTGGTGGGTGTGTTCCTGGCAAAGGTGGGTCTGCAGATGTGCACTGATTAGGCTGCATTGGTGGGCACTGACCATTATTTTGCTTCACAGTTCTTTATTTAAACATTTTTTTTTCCTGAAACTTCCCTCTTAAAGTGAAGGTGTGTGTTATACGCCAATTAATACAGTATGTACAAATACGCCCAAGCTCATTTCTTCCCACACACAGCCACAAAGGCAAGAGAATTCTTGTTGGGCAGTGTATTAGAGCTCGAACGAACGAACACACTTAGACCGAATTTTAACGATTCAAAGAATGTCAGGCAAAATGGTCGGCCCTCGCGCATGTTCACTTCATCAAATCCGGCCCTCTTTGAAAAAAGTTTGGACACCCCTGCTCTAAGATAAGCTTTTAATGAGTCCCGAACCACTCCAGGTGTTGCTGAGCCCCCGTTGATTTTAAGGAATTCCCTGATACTATTGATCAGAACACTTGGACTACCAATCAATTCCAACCAACTAGGATTTATCCTCCATTCCCCCGGGGTAGTTCTATCCCCTGCACTTACAGTAATAGCCAAGGGGGAATGATCTGAAATCCCTCTTACACCATATTCTATGTCCTTCACCAACCCCGACGCCTCCCTATTCCACAAGACTGTGCTTGAAAAACAGGAGTACTGTCTTTCCTGTGGATGTCGCGTTCGCCATAGGTCGCATAGTCCTATTTCCATTAGGAATCACTGCAGCCGGCCATCCCTCGTGACCCTAGTCCCATCAGGAGTAGGGAATCTATCCAGATTCCTATCTAATGTTTCATTGAAATCATCCAGTATTATTATGGGGACACCTGGTTTATCCAAGCCAAACTCAAACAGTTTATACAAAACCTCCAGCTTGAAAGGAGGGGGTATATAAGTATTTGGCAAAATATAATTTTGTTTGCCAATCAAACAGTACAGAAAAACGAACATATCCTCCTCATCAATGGAGGACTCCCTACAAGAGAAGCCCGTCCCCCTCTTTACTAAAACACTCACTCCCCTTGAGTACGAGGAGTGAAAGGAATGGTAGTAGGTCTGAAATTTCCAGTTAGTTAGCTAAGAAGCTGTGCTAGAAGTTAAGTGTGTCTCCTGAAGGAAAAGTAGGCCAGGTCCCCTCCCATCTAGCTCTGCCAAGACCGCGGCTCTTTTACTTGGATCACCCAATCCCCTCACATTCCAAGAAACGATATCTACCTTATTTGTTTGCATAAGTGATGTCTAAATCAAGCAAGAGCAGGAGATGGGGAGGGGAGGGGCAGCACCCCCCCCCTTGGCGGTGCAGCCCGTCCCCCTACCCAAGACCCGCCACGCCTCCAGCTCTCCCAGCGTGCGCAGTGTGCATTGTCTATCCCGCCCATCCCCACTGCCCTCCCAACCCTGCCCATTTGGGTTTCCCCTGGGGGTCTCAATTGCGGCCCTCTTATTCTCTACACTCCCAGATTCCAAAGTACCCAGTCCTGCGCCCCTCCCCTCCCCCATACAACTATAGACCCTACCACCCTGTTTTCAAAAATTATTAAGTATCAAGTATCCTAGCCTTGGCCTAACATGTGATTAAGATTGATCCCTCTTCCTAGCTTGGTCCCTCCCCCCCTGGAAACCCTCCCAAGAAGAAAAAGAAAAAAGGGGGGGAGACCCCCCCCTCTATTTCTCTCCTGATAAGCGTATATAGTGTACTTTACCCTATAAAAAAATGTCCTCCTATTCATGTGCCACACCCCCCCCCACCTCATAATAAATGTCCAATTAGTGACATAGCACCCCTCACCCAATCTATTTTTACTTCAATTACTGAAACTAATATTATTAGTTAGTGAATTCTTCTGCATGTAACATTCCTTCACATCACATAAAAAAAAAAAAATTATAGCTTACCCCGTATGACTACCACATAATAAGTAACCAGTTAATAACATTCTTGGTAAACAAATATAGTACGACCAGATGTCTGCTAATTTTCGGATTGTTAGTATGATGCTTCCGACAGCTGATTTTGTTTTTTCATCAGACAAAAGCTGGATGTGCAGACAATAATTTTTTTGTCGGATATGAACTTAATGTCTGATTTTCGTTTCATTAGTACAGTTTTCGTATGAAAAAAATTGTAAGAGCAAGACTAGGCATGCTCAGAAATGAAAGAATTCATACAAAACTATTCAACACATTACGTCACTTCTGACATTGTATTCTGTGGTACAAAAATTTTCGTATTGTGAATAACCTCTTCATATTCAACATTAGATTTGCATGCCACAAAAAAACGGACTTTCGGTAGTCCGAAAATCTAAGCGTGTGTACGAGGCTTTAGACGGATAACTTTAGACGGATAACTTTAGAAGGATAACTTTAGAAGGATAACTTTAACTTTAGAAGGATAACTTGTCACAAATTTGTGGCAGTGTTAAATTGTAAGTCTTGTTAACTTGCTACACATTTTCACTGGTAAGCTATACATGTGCCGAGCACTTGAAGCACAATTTGTAGTTGACACTTTTCCAATTTGTAGCAAATTTGCGTGGCAAGTCTCTAGCAAGAGCAAAGTTGCACTGGTGAGTCTACAGCAGGGATCCTCAAACTATGGCCCTCCAGCTGTTGCGAAACTACACATCCCATAAGGCATTGTAAAACTCTGACATTCACAGCCATGACTAGGCATTATGGGAATTGTAGTTCCTGAACAACAGGAGGGCCATAGTTTGAAGACCCATGGTCTACAGCAAGAGCTCTGCAAGTCTACAGTATGAAAATTCAGCCACAGTGACCCCTGTGATGGGATGACTATTGCACAACATAACTGACTCAGAACTTGCAGCAGATCTGCAGAATGTTTGCAAAGAATGTTGATCTCTAGTCATGCAATGCGGACTTTCTGCAATTGTGCAACAAACTTGTAAAGCCTGGCAAGTCTAGCACTAGCTTAGCAAGTCATTTTCAAACTTGCAGCACAATTGCTTGCTATCTGGGAGAAGAATGAAACAGAACCCAGAAGAGACAATAATGACACGTACACACGGCTGGACTTTTCTACAGCAAAGGTATGATGAAACGAATCCGTCTGAGAATTTCGATCGTGTGTGGGCTCCATCGGACCTTTGCTGTCCAAAAATCTGACGGACATTATAAATAGAACATGTTTCAAATTTTTCCGCCAGAACTCCGCCGGACCCAGTTCCTATGGAGAAATCCACTCGTCTGTATGCTAGTCCGATGGACGAAAACCGACACTAGGGCAGCTATTGGCTACTGGCTATGAACTTCCTTATTCTAGTCCAGTCATACGTCATCGCAATCGAATCCGTCGGACTTTGGTGTGATTGTGTGTGGCCAAGTCCGTTCATTCGGAAAGTCCATTGGAACTCCGCCGAAAGTCTGTCGGGGAAGACCGTCGGACCAAGTCTGCCGGAAAGTCCAGTCGTGTGTACGCGGCATAAGAGGCTGCTTTGTGCAATATCCTTGTACAGAGCAGGTGAGTATTAAAAAAAGACACTTTACAATGACTTTGAAAAGACAGTTATAAGAAAAAGCAGTTATACAATTGTTTTTGTGTCTTCATTCTTTGTTGTGCAATACAGACAAATTAAAGTGTACCATAGTATACCATAGTAACAATGTACTACTCTGGGGAAGTGATAAGGATTTTTTTTACACATTATGATTATTTATACCAATTAATTTCACTGGTATACTGTAAGCAACTGTTTTTACTGAATAAAAACAGATTCATTCAGTGTGCTTTGTTGTGTTTAGATGTGATTAGTCAAATGTATTCACATGGTACAGATGAGCTGTGATTGGCCCTGTCTGTACCATGCCATCACTGTGGCCAGTCACAGCTAGCAACAAAATTGTACACAATGAATGGCATAAAAGGAAACCATCTATTGTTTACAATTATCATGTGATCTGCTGTGATTGGTCACAGCGATTACATGGTACTAGCGGGCCTGTACACTGATCTGCCATCGCCCTGCAGCGTGGCAGGCAGTGCCATCATTGCTATAGGCCAGTGTTCTGCCGAAAACTCCAACTCACCAAAATCTCCAACCACATCACTTCCGATGAATCTGCAGCAGCAATAATTGGAGATTTTGACCACTTGGCACCAGCAGTGTATACACTATGGTACATGATGAGTTGGCTGTTTGTACAGAACTGAAAGAAGGAAAAAAGTTGTCAGCGCCTTGGTGTTGTTGGTTACTAGCAGGTGGACGAACAATGTCCACTCATTATATTGTGCATCTTATGTCCTGTACACACAATCAGACTTTCCGACAACAAAACTGGATTTTTGTCCGAAGGTTGTTGGCTCCAACTTGTCTTGCATGCACACGGTCACACAAATGTTGGCCAACAATTACAAATGTAGTGAAGTATAAGACGTACAGGGAGCCAATAAAAGGGAAGTTCAGTAGTGATGCCTGATTCTGAGCATGCATGTTTGTACTTTGGACTTTTGTCTGACGGACTTGTGTACACACGATCGGAAAATCCGACAACAAACATTTATCGCCGGAAAATTTGAGAGAATGCTAGCCAACATTTGTTGGCGGAAAGTCAGACAACAAATGTTCGATGGCGCATACACACGGTCTGACTTTCCGCCAACAAGCTCACATCCAACATTTTCTGGTGGAAAATCCGATTGTGTGTATGGTGCATTAGTGTCTATGCTGCCGGTGTTCTGTGAAAACCACCAACCCGTGGAAATCTCCAATTATTGCTGCTGGAGACTCACCAGAAGTGTCATGGTTGGAGATTTTGGCAAATTTGAGTTTTCGTCAGAAAACCAGACGGGAACTGGTTAAATACAGTATAAAGCCCCATACACACTATCAGATTTTCTGCTGATTTTTTCCTTCAGATTTACCAAAACCATATAATATGAGGTCAAACCTTAAGAGTTTCAATTTGTATGCAATTAGACAGGCCCTTGTACTACATGGTTTTGGTAAATCTGAAGGACAAAAAATCAGCAGAAAATCTGATAGTGTGTATGGGGCTTTAAAGTGAAGTACTAATGTGCTAGAAGTGTGAACAATATGAGTAATAAAGTGTTTAATGCAAGAGGTAAATATAAAGCTGCTGAAGTTCTATAGTGTTGTCAGCACCAATGAGTGAATGTAAAATGTAATGATTAAATATAAAGTGCTAAAAATAAAGTGCTATAAATATCTCACTTCCCAGTGTGCAAACAGTGCAATAATAACGATATCAAAGGAGTTTAGGCCTCACGAGGTCCATTCTCTGCATGGTGACTGTCTTGGAGATAATGTTTTAAAGGAACTGGTAGTGGAAAGTGGATTCTATGGAGAAACAGCTTTGATACTGCAGTGATCATCTGTCCAGAATATACCCACAGAGGAGGAAAAGAACACATTGGTGTTATATGTCTGTTGATGCACGTCTAGACCCATTTAGGGTCTATCTTTAAGGTGAGAGGCTAGCACACACAGGGTGTGGATTGGAGAAGTATATCTACAAGCTATCATTTTACCTACAATTGGACTCTGTTTCTTTTTCCCTCTCCCTTATGTTTCACTTTTTTGCACATATTTTTATTTCCAAAAGAGACTATTGCATAGTACCTTTAGATACTTTGGATACACTTTATTATTGGATCACTTATTCTTGTATTGATTTGTTGGCCTAAACTCCTTTGATGTCATTATTATTGCACTGTTTGCACAGTGGAAGTGAGATATTATTAGCACTTTATTATTAGCACTTTATATTTAAGAATTGTTTTAGAGTTATTTAGCGCTGCTTGACTACATTTTACATTGGTTAAATACAGTGGTATGACCTCTATACATAAATAGAAGGGATAATGGCAATTAAACATTGTATTGTATCACGTTAATGTGAGTTTGCCAGAGGAGTTTCATTTATGTGCTTGTTTTAAACACTATAATCTCAACCAGGCCAAGATAATATGAGATGATGTTAATAAAATAAAACCTGACATCACCTTTCATTGTTTTGCTATGTAGCCTACAACCACATTAAACATTTTGCAAAGCTAGTACCAGCACTGGGTGTCTTATGCAGGCCATACATGGGCCGAATTCCAAACAAATTTTCTTTCTAAAAAATCGACTTGCATTTTGTAATCTGATGGTGCCACCATTGATTTAGAAATTTGACCAACCAAGCCTTCAATGTCACCTCATTTTTCTACAGAAAATAATTTTTGTGGCCGGGAATCTTCTTTTCTTTCCAAGAATTTTCTTTTTCTTTACGGGAATTTTCTTTTCTTTACGGGAATTTTCTTTTCTTGTGCTCATGCATTTTTTCTTATCGATTATAGTTCTCACATGATTCTCTCATCATTGATGAGAAAATTGTTAATTTTTCAAAAAAATTCCAACATGCCAATCGCTCATATTTAATGACTGTGCGAAAATCGGCCATTGCTACAGCCCACTAATGGTGCGAAATTTGTACAAAAATTCTTAGATAAGATTTTCGAAAGAAAATTCTTTTGGAATTCGACCCATAAATTCGACCCTTAAGCCCCAATACACACGATCAGAAATTCTGCCAACAAATGTTGGATGTGAGCTTTTGGTCAGACCGTGTGTATGCTCCATTGGACTTTTGCTGTCAGAATTCCAGCCAGCAAAAGATTGAGAGCAGGTTCTCTATTTTTCGGTCGGAAAAAATTACGACCGGAAATTCCAATTGTCTGTACAAATTGCAATACGCAAACTTCCTATGCATGCTCGGAAACAATTCAACACATGCTCAGAAGCACTGAACTTCATTTTCTCGGCTTGTCGTTGTGTTGTACGTCACCGCGTTCTTGACGTTTGAAAGTTTAGAGAACTTTTGTGTGACCGTGTGTATGCAAGCCAAGCTTGAGCGGAATTCCATCGGAAAAACCATCTAAGTTTTTTCCGATGGAAAATCTGCTTGTTTGTACGGGGCATTTGTTATTTTAAAGTGAATAAAACACATGAGCAACAACCAGCTCCCATTCCAATATATATGCGACTCTTTAGACTCAGTTTTAGGCTTCATTTTATTAGTTGTCCTTTACATATGAATTATCATTTTTAAAACCCCGTATGAACATTTCCATCATTTGGAGCCAGTCATAAATAGTTTTAGGTGTCAATGCTTCTTTTTAGCAATGAAATATAAAATGTGTTTTCGGTAAATCACAGTTGAAGGTGGTGATCCATCAAGTCATCTGGGCTTTGAGTGACTGGTTGGGATGTATTGACATGATTGAACGCCCCACATAGTATAAACCATTTGTCCTCCCATTCCAGCTGAAACGGCTCCTTGAAAATGTCTTTCATTATAAATCATATTGATTAAATAAACGTTTGAGGTTACATTCCTGTTCACTGTAACGCAGGATTAAAAATAGCACAACAGATTCACATCTCTACAAACAGATCATCATATGTATTACTGCAAAATGTAGATGACTGGCTCATAATATTCTAAAAGTAGATCAGTCACCATGGCAACCCTTTTCTCTCTGAAGTGTAATTAATAAGGAACTAGAAAAGTACATTACACATACATATCCTGTTGTCGTTGTTTAAAAAAAAATAATAATAATAATAAAATTGTATTTATCTGTGAAATCTCATTTTCATGGCAGATTGGGCCACACAACCTGCATATGTTTCTCAATCACAATGTTATTTTTATCAGGTCTTATATAGCGTATGATGTTCTTTAAATATAATGAGGTTTTATTTTTTGTATACTGTAAATTGATAGGTATACCAAAGACTGCAGCAGGAAAAAGTATTGTCTTAATGAATGAAACATGGGCTGTCTATGATGCCCATAACCGTCATATTTCAGCTTAAAGTGATTGTAAATAATAACCTTATAAAACAACCCATTCAGTTTAAAAAAGAAATGAAAGGCAAAACATGTTTGTATAGATACAAAAAAACATTATAAATACCTTTTTTCCCTTTTTTTTTTAAGTGATCACATTCCCTCTGTTCTCAGCTGCATAAGAGCTGGGGGGAAGGAGAAGCAGCAGCACACTGAGCTTCTCAGTGAATGGCTGTGTTGGTGGGGGCATGTCAAGACAAGTCTGATCATTGGAGAAGAGCATAACGAGCTCCTAGCATTGCTAGAGAACTGAACACAGTGTGCTCTCCTGCTTAGTGTGGTAAGTTTTTAATAGGAAGGCAGAGGGACTGGCGGGAACACCGGGGATTTTACATAAAGGAAGTAATACAAAGAGAACAGTATACTTTCTAATACAAGTACATGGTACAGCAGGCACATAGTGGAAATATGAATTGTTGGGGCAACAAATTCTTTAAGGTGAACCTCACTGGTGGTTACCAGAAAGGGCTCATTCACACTTTGAAAAATGATTGATTCATTTTCTGATCAATCTCTCCCAATAGGAATAATTGAACCATTTGATCGATATACCACACACAGGGAAGTGGCTTTAGATTGATAGTTGAGTAAAAAAAAAAATTGGTATACAGGGTGGGATTTTTGGCCACCTACATTTCTGGGATAATGAACATTAAAATACAATGTAAAATTAATAACATTTTATCGATACAAAGTTGGAATAAAAGGGGATCAGCACAAACATGGGCCCAAAGACACAGATAAAATTGTACATGTCAAATTATACTTAAACCAAAACCACCAAAAGTAATTCACTTCCAGCACTGTATAGAAGTCTATCTGGTGAGAATGGACTTTCAATGCATTTCGACTCTCAAAGACATGAGTCTTCTTCGGGGGATTCTGAAAAAAAAATAACATATAAGGCTGCTTTCACACTGGGGCGGGAGCGGCGTTGGCGGTAAAGTGCCGCTATTTTTAGCGGCGCTTTACCGTCGTTTTAGCGGCGGTCTGCGGGCGCTAGCGGGGTGGTTTTAACCCCCGCTAGCAGCCGAAAAAGGGTTAAACCCGCCCACAAAGCGCCGCGGTGCCGCGGTGTCCCATTGATTTCAATGGGTAGGAGCGGTTTAGGAGCGGTGAATACACCGCTCCTTCACCGCTCCAAAGATGCGGCTAGCAGGACTTTTTTCACCGTCCTGCCAGAGCATCGCTCCAGTGTGAAAGCCCTCCGGCTTTCACACTGGAGTGAAAGGGGCCGGTTTTTTTCAGGCGCTACACAGGCGCTATTTTTAGCGCTGTAACGCCTGAATACCGCCCCAGTGTGAAAGCAGCCTAAGTGACAAAAGCCACAAATTATAAAACAATGAAATGCACACAAAACTAAAGTACAATAAACTTACAAAGAATGATATGACAAGAGATAAGCTGAAATGAGTGCTTTTCCTAATTATCGGTCTCAAGATGTGAACTGAAGTTGACACTCCCCCATTTTTGGTGAACCAGTTTGATGCAGCTATATGGGTACCCTTTGTGTCCAGTTCAGTTCACATCTTGAGACCAATGGTTGGGGAACGCAAGGAACCAGTCAGCACTCACACTAATTTAGGGTATCCTTTAAATAGGCCATCTGGTGCCTTTGCTGACTCTGGGTGTGCATGCACACCCACGCACACTCCGTGATGAACAGGCACGACTGCCTGCGTTCTTCTGCACACGCATGCACCTGGCTATTGTTTGCTCATGCACATTTTTCTGAGTCAGCTGGCTAATAGGAATTCCCTGATAGTTCAGTTGGTTGAAGATTTGATTTTTTTTTTTTAACCAATCGCATTTAAATCAGATGAAAAATATCAAAGTGTGTGTGACCATGATTAGACTGTGTTGCCCAATGCAAAGGCTGAAAAGCCCCCCTCTCTCTGCATTCTTCTTGCCGGCCCTTGTCTTGGAGCTGGAGACAAGCAATGGCTATCAATGCAGCCATTCTCTTGTTAGCTGCGTTATCAGATGGCTGTACGAGGAGAGGTTGCATAGTTAATCTGGTTGAAAAAAAGACCATCCAGTTCAACCAACAGAGGAAAAAAAAAGAAAGTTTGTCAAGCCTGACTACATAGTTAGGTTGCCCAACATGTAGGAACATTGAGCAAAGTACCACTTTGTCCTGGTATAAAAATAAAAGAAAAATTTACTTGTTACTAAACCCACAACCGGATAAATCGGTGTGTATATGCAGTAAAGCATGAAAATTCCTCCTACAAGCTTTAATCAGGCACTGACAGAAATCACAAGACTGCTCTAACTGCTGATGAAACAAGGTATTTAGCAGTTTGTATTTACTAAAATAATTGTATTTCCCAGTTCTGGTTAATGTGGGAGACCAGATATAGTGAATGAGGGATCCTGGGTTTATTAACACTTTAAAATCACCTAATGCTGCTCCAGGGCCACCATAGTATTTTCCCCTGCCAGCAACCTGTGGAATAATGCAGATGTGCTTGGCCATAGTGAATACTGATGGCTCCATATTTATCTTGTCTCATGTGCCAGGCAGAGCTATTATTCTCATATATAGCAGTATAAGGGAGAGCGTACCCTTTAACCTCTCTACCGGTAATCCGCTGTCTGACTCGGGGTGAATTTTCATTACCAAAAGCGGTAACCCCAAGCCAGACTTGGGATCACTTCGCAGGAGCCAGGCAAAATTACTTAACTTGTCCCCAGGATCCTGCGATGTCCTCCCGCCGTGTGTGCGAGCTGTGTACTCCGCTGGATCTATTACAGCGACAGGCTCCATTCCCTGCGAGCGTTGCGACGGATTGGGGACAGAGCGTGGCACCAAATTAAAAAAGTGAAAAACACATACAGTACACTGTAATCTTACAGATTACATTACTGCATCACATTATGTCACATCCCTTTTGTCCCTAGTGGTTTGTCCAGTGCCCTGCAGTTTTATATTATATATACTGTTCTTTCTGCCTGGAAACTTGAGAATGTCCATAGCAACCAAAAAGTGTCCTTTTACGTCAAAAGCGGTTTTAGACCAGCTAGAAAGCAGCGATAATAAATTAGAATCACTCGCAGAATTGAGCGATAGTGATTCGTGGGGAAATACGTCATCAAACACTGAAAGTAATGACAGCGACAATTCTGCAACTGAGCAAATTTCAGTGTTTTGGACTTGATTACATTATTGAATACATTTTATTATTATTATTATTATTATTATTATATTATTGTTAGAATTATTTATAGTTATTTATTATATTATAATTTATGATTTCGTGTTTCAAACTTTATCATACCCGGAATGTCTACTAGACTCTTGTTTGGACAGTTTTAAGTGAGTTATTACTAATGTCGCGTACACATGATCGGAATTTCGGCCAGCAAAAGACAGAAGAGAGCTTTTCATCGGAAAATGCGACCGTGTGTATGTTCCATTCCGTGTGTATGTTCCGAATTCCCGCCAGCAAAAATTTGAAAGCATTTTCTCAATTTTTCGGACGGAAAAAACTTTCGATCGGAAATTCCGATCGTGTGTATGCAATTCCGACACGCAAAAGCTCACGCATGCTCAGATTCAACTACGAGATGGATGCTATTGGCTACTGGGTATTGGACTTCCTTTTTCTAGTCCCGTCCTATGTGTTGTACGTCACCGCGTTCTTGATGGTCGGAATTTGGTGTGACCGTGTGTCTGCAAGACAAATTGGGCGAAATCCCTTCGGAAAAACCATCAGAGCTTTTTCCGACCAAAATTCAGATCGTGTGTACGCGGCATAAGAATTACAGGCCTACAATAAAAAACACCAAACTCCCATGCAAAACAATATACCGCTTTCAGCATCAAAAATCTGACATAATCAGTTAGGCATCAGTGCCGCAAAAGGATTTTTCTTTTTTTATCATGCTTTTCCTGTTACTGTTTTCATTTATAACAACAATATTCAAACCCATATAAATGCCCAGAGGTGTGTACCTACCTGATTACGGAGTACACAAATAGAACCAGACAACTGACAAAATGCATCTGGTATTCCATTGAAACACATAAGTTTTCTTTGTGAGCATCTGGATTTGAGTTATAGAATACTTCTCAGATTTTCACCAACTTGAAAACACAGATGATTCTGCCAAGACTAATTTATATTTTATCATTAAATCTGCAGATACTAACCCAGATTCCTGTGAGATGTGCAGATACAAGGCAGCAGCATATTTACATATATCAGACCTAAAAGATTATTCATCATTACCGTAATTGCTACATACTGGAACTCTTTTCTGTTAATGCAACATTTTACTTATCCCAAGATATTTTTCCAGTAACTGTATTTATGTTTCTGCATTCAGAATTAGGTCACAGAAGGGATAACACCTAGCTAGCTTCCCGCTGCTGTATAAATCAGATACCTGTGTTACATATTTATGTATAGAGCGGGAAGTAAATCTGTGTCTTCTATGAAGGTACAGTGGTAATGTTTAGTAGTAAAGAAACCTTCCTTCTGTAACAGAATATTAGTGGGAATGTTCTGTTATATTGAACAATACATGCCTCTCTTTGTTGCATTTACTTTTCACCAAGTTACCCGAACTACCAATCCACTCATATCCAGACTATTACAACACAATGGTATGATCACATTCACCCTCCCTCATACTTATATATTAGCTGTTATAACCTATTTTCATTTGTGACTGTTTTCATATGATTCACTCCTAAGATTTTTTGTCCAATCTCAATGTCCATAATTTCCTTATTGTCATACATTTTCTGTGACGCTTATACCCTTTGTATTTACTTTATCCTCTATAATAAACTTTATTGTGATAAAAAAAAAAAAAAAAGAAACCTTCCACGTCATTGTATGCAAAATGTAGCTGTAATACAGTATGGTAATACTATAGTTGCCTGTTCAGATTTTTAAAATGATTCCCCCAAGCCCCCATCCTTATTCAGATTATGCACAGTCATTGCTGCCCTCCTTATGAAAATAGTTTCCCTGGCTGTCATGGTCATCCTTCATCATCAATGGTTTTTGAGTAACTGATTGAAGACGCATGCAATTAAATTATGTCAGGCCACGATTGTAGCTTATAGTCCCCAACTGCACATGCACCTGTCATCTCTCCCCACTGCAGGTTAGCATTATAAATAATGTGAACTGTAAAGAATATAGATCAGTGATTCTAAACCAGGGTTCTGTGGAGCCCTAGGGTTCCTCCAAAGGTCGCTAGGGGTTCCTACAGCATTGGGCAATTTCTGCCTCTCAGAAGTACCCACTGACACCATTGATCTTTTTAGCTATTTGTAAGGAGGTAATTCTTCCCAATGACCACAAGTGTAAGGGCCATTTCCCCCCCTGACCATCACACTAATGTATCATGAGTTGCATATATCTAATTTATAGCAGGGGTTCCCCAAGACCGGAAAACTATTTGAAGGGTTCCTCTGTGTTGAAAAGGTTGAGAAAGGCTGATCTAGATGGACAAATATGTCTACACATTGTACAAGCGAATGTCTTTATTAAAGCTCAATCCCAGGCAAAAAAAATGCTAATTATTTCATTAGTAAATGCAGTAAAAAGGTAATAAATCAAAAACCCAAAATGTATTATATTGCAGCTTAAAGTGGTTGTAAACCCTTACAAACCACTTTGACCTACAGGTAAGCCTAAATTAAGGCTTACCTTTAGGTCCAAGAAAAATCTCCTAACCCTACACGGTTTAGGAGATATTTACAATTAGGTGGATGGCCATGTCTTGGTATATTTTTTTATAACCTAACCCTGCTTTAAGCTTCTCCACACCTTTATCCCTGTCTGGTGTGTTCCTTGGCCTTCATGATGCTGTTTGTTCACTAAGGTTCTTTAACAAACCTCTGAGGGCTTTACAGAACAGCTGTATTTAAATAAATGACACGCTTGTGGGCTCTAATTACTAATTAGGTGAATTATGAAGGCAATTGATTCCACTAGATTTTAGTTAGGGGTTTAGCATAAAGGGGGCTGAATACAAATGCATAGTACACTTCTCACATATTTATTTGCAAAAGATTTGGCAAACCATTTTTCGGCACACTGTGCTCAAAAGGTTGCCTACCTCTGATCTAAACTATTCCATTGTAGTTCTGGCTGTATGTTTAGGGTCATTGTCCTGCTGAAAGGTGAATCTCCTCCCCGGTCTCAAGTCTTTTACAGACTCTAATGCCGCGTACATGCGACCGGACTTTCCGGGGAAAAGGTCAGATGGAATAATTTCATCGGATATTCCGATCATGTGTGGGCTTCAGCAGACTTTTTTTTTCAAAAATTCTGATGAACCTATAAATAGAACATGTTTTAAATCTTTCCGACAGAATCAATTCCTATGGGGAAAGCATTCGTCTGTATGCTATTCCTACGGACCAAAAATGACACAAGGGCAGCTATTGGCTACTGGCTATTGAACTTCCCTTTCCAGTCCAGTCGTATGTCATTGCGTTCTAAACAAATAGACTTTGGTGTGATCGTGTGTAGGAAAGTCAGTTTCAGCGGAACTCCGTCGGAAAGACCATCAGAGTTTATTCTGACGGAAAGTCAAGTCATGTGTACGCGGCATAACAGTTTTTGTTCTTAAATTGCCCTGTATTTGGCTACATCCATCTTCCCATCAACTCTGACTAGCTTCTCTGTTCCTGCTGAAGAAAAGCATCCCCATGCAGCCACTGTCATGGTTCACGGTGGGGATGATGTATTCCGGGTGATGTGCAGTGTTAGTTTTCTGCCACACATAGCGTTTTGCTTTTATGCCAAAAAGTTCCATTTTGGTCTCATCTGACCAGAGCACCTTCTTCAGTATGTTTGCCAGGTCCCCCACATGGCTTCCGGCAAACTGCAAACGAGTCTTCTTATGGCTTTCTTTCAACAATGGCTTTCTTCTTGCCACTCTTCCATAAAGGCCAGATTTGTGCATGTCTAATAGTTATCCTGTGGACAGATTCTCCCACCTGAGCTTGTGATCTCTGCACCTCCTCCAGAGTTACCATGGGCCTTTTGACTGCTTCTCTGATTAATGCTCTCCTTGCCTGACCTGTCTGTTTAGGGGGATGGCCATGTCTTGGTATATTTTTTTATAACCTAACCCTGCTTTAAGCTTCTCCACACCTTTATCCCTGACCTGTGTGGTGTGTTCCTTGGCCTTCATGATATGCCGTTTGTTCACTAAGTTTCTCTAACAAACCTCTGAGGGCTTCACAGAACAGCTGTAGTTAATTAAATTACACACTTGTGGCCTCTATTTACTAATTAGGTGAATTATGAAGGCAATTGGTTCCACTAGATTTTAGTTAGGGGTTTAGCATAAAGGGGGCTGAATACAAATGCATAGTACACTTCTCACATATTTATTTGCAAACAATTTGGCAAACCATTTATCATTTTTCTTCCACTTCACAATTATGTGCCACTTTTTTTGGTCTATCACATAAACTCTCAAGAAAATAGATTTACATTTTTGATTGTAATATGACAAAATGTGGAAAATTTCAGGGGGTATGAATACTTTTTCAAGGCACTGTACCCCCTGTATTAGCGAGACACAACTCTGGAGTAACAAAAACAGGAGGCACAGCAGACAGCAGCATGTTCAGTATAAGGGGAAGGGTTTTAAATTTATTAGTATATTAAGGCTCCATGCATGAACTTGATGTAGTCATCAGTAAGGGACGTGTTTTTTGGAACATTAGTAAGTTCCTTTTTCAACCTAAGGATGAAAAATTAACTTACTAATGTTCTGAAACGCGTCCCTTACTGATGAGTACATTTGGTTCATGCTGGCTCCCGTCTCTCACTGCTGACATTACTTCCGGGATCTCCGTCCATCATGAACTGGGTGTGTGTACCCATTCATCAGCTTACCGGTAGCTTTATGTTTTTGGTACAGCACAGGACACAATTGTGAGAGTCTTTACATGCCAGGGACCCATCCGCCTGCTGGACCATTTGCATTATCAATGACTACCTGCTTTTTAATTTGCCAGATTTTGTAAGTGTTTTTAATCTTGTTTGGGAAAATAAACAGCTACTAATTCTGCAGTTAGAGGCGCCTCTCTCATCTGTTTTATTTAGTTTCAGAGTTTGCTCCTCTTTTCTGAGTGCAGCCCTCAGTGTTGGATATATATCATTGGGCCCTTGCCTCTCTAGAGATACTGTCTGCTTGGTCCTCATGCTCAGAGCACCCTTATACACTGTACCTGGATTTATAGTACCAGTATGTGTACCAGTGTACCAGTACGTGTACTGATAAGGATCAATCAGAACAAATCAGAAGGAAGTGACCAAGCTGTGCTGCCTAATTGCTGTAAAGTCAGGTCACCAACCTGGGTGTGATTTCTTGCAGGACTGTGTAACTCTCAGCACTGAATAGACAGAAAAACAAATTGTTTCGTAGGTTAAACAATTTTCATTAATGAAATGTATTAGTGTTCTCAGTCTTCCAAGTTGAATGATGCCATTGTTTACACAACCTGGGAAGTTGAACACATACTATGAGTGTAGGGCTACATGACCCAACCAATACAAACAAATGCCCACTGCCCCCACCTATAACTGGTCTTCGCAGCAAGTAGCACATGGAAGGGTGACGCACATCACGGCACCTCAGTATTATCTACAGTCCTAACTCTAAATTTTGAGAGCCTCCATAGTAGAAGCACATGCATTATAATGGATAGGCAGAGGGCAGGTGAGCCTAGAGGGAGTCCACCCCTTCTTAAATGCACAGGGGCCACTGGACACCCAGCATATAGCACAATGGCAGCAAAGGTGTCCAGTGCATTTCCTCACCAGTATTCCCCATTACCCTATCTCCTGAGGGAATGTCACCATTTCACCCTTTGTTCACAGTGTATTGGTGCATGCTCTCTCACCCATAAGGACAGCCCAGCCTTCAGAAGAGGAAGACCTCGTAAAGTCAGATGTGGCCCAAACACTTCAGAAGAGGTAAGTCTTAACAAAATAAATTGCCAGTGAGGGCCACAGAAGGGAGAGGGGGATCAATTTAGAGAGGTGGGGGGCTGTTAGGCACAGAGCTTATAGTTGGGCTTTAATAAAATGTAGTGAAATTAATGTTTTCCTTCAAGAGAGTGTTTAAGAGCTGTCCTCTGCACAGACAGCCACAATACATGGATGTAATCTAAGACTCCAGTCTTTGGAGATACGACCCTGAGACAGAGCCCGCTCCACTGACTTGTCTATCTATAAATGTGGATCCATACCCCTATGGGCAAATACATAATGATTACTGCATGATGTCTGACTATATAGAAACTGCATCCAGATAATGCAACACATCCATGTGTCATATGATATATTATCTCCTCATTATCTTTCGGTGACCCTATAATTGAAGCATCCCCAAGTATTGCTGGCTGCACTTGGACATTTCAGATTTTGCACATATGATATTCACTTTTATACTGAAACCATCTGACCCCTTTGGATCACTGCTCTGTCACTGACCCCTGGAGTCCCACTCAGATGACAACTTGCAGCTTATTTTAAAACTTTGGGTATTTTCTCTAGACACATTTACCATCTCAAAAGAAAACAAATTGTTCCATTTTTGCTCATGTTCATACACACCTGAAGAAGAAAATCAATTTTCGAAACACATTGGCTGTTTTCCATCACAATTCTTTGTTCTGTGACTTTTTGCAAATATACTGTATCTAGTCCTAGTACCCAACCTATTATAGCATTGGATAAATGATTTAGAATAAACCTTTCAGCATGTAGACATTCATACACATGCAAATAATTCTTTCCATTACATTTCTCTATGCAGTTATCAAAGCTAATGTGAATTAACTCTTTTCATTACAATGAAGGCATATATATGAATATATATATATATATATATATATATATATATATATATATATATATATATATATAATATATTCTGGTTTATAATTGTCAGGTATAGCTGTAGGGTTATGGCTAGAATGTATTTGGCATCAGTGGAAATTGGCGGTTGCTTTTTTGCGATGTGATCCAATGTTCAAGAAAATGTGGCCTACTTGATGTAACAGCGGTATGAAACACTAGTGCACACAACTGATAAAACTGCAAAATGGCTTCACCCTTTGTTTAACATGCACCTTGAAATGAAACAGTGCCTGGATCAAGCACACTAAAGTATTAAAACAAGTTCTTATTCATCTCTGTATCTATAAGCATTTGGAATAAAGGTTCTTTTAAGGTCACAACATAGGCTTTGAAATCTTAGCCCTTTCCCTAGAAATTTCTGTTGCATCAGAAGCTTGGCAGCCTGTCAGCCCTGGAGTTTTGCAGAAATTTTTAATTATTTCTTCAAAAAAGTCTTCTAAAAAGTCTGTTCCTGCCTTAAATGAATAAGGCATTCTGTTTTTTTTCACAGCCACTCATCAATTCTTTTTGAAATGCATCCTTTCCATGGATCATTGCAGTAGGGGTGCTATGTTCCTTCCCTGAGCCACTGGTCTTGTAATTTCCCCAGGGTAGCTTGGTGCTAACAATAGCAGCATTATTACGTCACCTCTCATTGTATTGGGAGGACCCAGATCTCTCAGACTCCTGGTCTGTCTCACACATTCCCACTGCATGATCTCACTGCCAGGCAAGTTTAGAAGCAGCCAAAAAATGGTCGATGGACATAAATGTGGGTGGGACTTTGGGTGGTCCAACCACCTTTATATCCATTAACTACTACAGGTAAGCTTAGGATTGGGCAAAAAAACATCAGCCACATTTATACTTATTGACAACTACAATTCCCATTGCATTGTTGTGGTGTCACACAGTGTGCGGAATTGAGGGCACTGCTTACTTGACACCTTCTCCCGATGCTGGGCTAAGTAATGATGTCTTGGACTACACAAAGGTACATTTTTTAAAAACTAAAGAAGTTGTAATAAAAAAAATGATCAAGTTGAAAATGTAAATAGAACATGGACAGAAAACTGTCTTCACAATTAACATCTATGCCAGATTGTAGATTTAGAAGCAGCTAGAGATGTCAAGAATGGCTTGATTTAAACCTATAAATATGCAAATAGTCTAGTAATTTAATGTCCACAGGCTTGGGCATAGGTGCACTTTACAGGATTGCACAGGACAGATCATTAGAGTTGTCATCGCTCTCAAGCAAACATGGAGCTGTGAGGCTTGGGTATCAGAGCCTGGCAGCCATCCTTCACATAACTAATGAAGTTCTAGATTTCTTCTAGGGGACCAAGCAACCTCAGGAGTGATGTGCTCTCCTCACCGGCTGCTGGTCTGTAGCCCTGCCCAATCAGCACTGGCCAATGATTTTCTAGCTACCCAAGCCACTCAGGTGTTGTTCGAAAAGTCAAGCTGTTCTTCTCATCAGTTTTCTGCAGTATAACATCAGGAACTGGGACTGGCAATAAGCTTTTTGGCTATCCATTGGTGGTAGTTAATAAGCAGTAGAGGAAAAAGTAAAATCAATGTTGAGTGGAAAAACATTTGCTGCAACAGTGGAGGAACCCCTTTGGACCTCTTGCAGAACTTAAGAGACCCTAACAATGAGCAACAGTCCACTCTTGCCAACTAAATTCTGCTTTAAAAATAATCAGTCAGGAATTGCCTGGTGTTACCCAAACACAATAAATGTTATAAGTCATTTCTAAAATCATTAATTCCAATGTTACCACACAAAGGTGAACAATTCTCCCCCGATATGCAGTTTGACAATGAAAATGAAACAAACAATAGAAAGTCTGAGGCTTGGCAGTCGTTGTTGCAGTTTTCTTGATGTTATTTTTTTTTTATGAGTTCATTCAGTTTAAAAGCAGGAAATTCTTGGATTATATATACGATTTATGCAGAATGCGGTAAGAACCTTGCTCTTTGTATCAGTAATAATAATCTCCTACTCTTGGTAATAAAACGAGTGCTGCTCCGTTCGAATAGAATCTGGTTAAAATTCACACAAAACATTTCAAAGAACAGCTTCAAACATCTTGTTTGCATAGAGAATATTTAAAAAGGATGTTGAAATAGGAAAAAAAAAAGCTTCACAGCAATACAAAATGACTAAGCCCAAGTGGCAACAGGCTTTGAATTTATCGTTATAAAGAATACACTTATCACAGAGGAAACATATTAATCAGAATTCACTTAGAGCTTGTATGAATATAAATCAGCTTGTCTGGAAATCGGCAACATTTAAACCTATGTACTTTTTTCTCTCTTGAACCACTTTACATTGTAATGATTCACTACAGGGGTAGAACTGCAGCACAATGGCTTATAGCGTGCCGCGTGAAACAATAGCATTTCTATTGTGCTATTGAATTCACAAATAGAACTGACATTATTACACCATGTGATGTACCTATAGCTAGTTGTCGTTCATTTTAAATAAAGTCAATCATCAAAATATTGTATAATCCTGCTGGTACAAACGGGAGCTGTAGTCTTAAAAGACAACATTAGACAGATCATACATTTCAGTCATAAAACTACTACAGCCATTTAACGGTGTCTAGTTTTTTGCATTGAATGCTTTGGACTGCTTGGAGGAAAATGACAACTACTATGTACACTCTTGGTCTTTTTACAGAGTGTGAAGCATGAATACAACACTATATTGCGTTTGTGTGTTGTGGAGACTACTACCAGTTGCACACCATATAATTCAATCTAGTTTCTCAGTGTAAAGCCCCGTACACATGATTAGACATTCGTACAAAAAATATTGCTTTCAAAACGATCGTATAATAATCTGATCATTAATACACAGCTTTTGTCTGAAAATTTTGGAAGGGACAAACATGAAAATTTTTACAAGATCGTACTATGTTTAATCAGTACAGTTTTTGTCCAAAAATACTATTCAAATAGATGACATCACTTCCAAATTTTTATTTTTTTATTTTGAGAATTTTCGTATTTTAATAACTTATTCGTTTTCAAATAAGACTGGCATGCAAAAAAAAAAAAAAAAAAAAAAAGCCCTGTAAAAATGCTAGCAGATTGTTTGAAGGAAGTCCTTCAGGAGAAAACTATGTAGGCTACCATTGCTGGTCATCTATTAGTGCTGGATGCCTGGCTGTCATTTCAATGCTCTGGCTTTAACATTTCACTGACCTGCAACAAGGGATACAGATATTTCTAAGACTTTATTTAAGACTTTATATTTAGATTATTTATAAGACATTTGCTGCATGCTTGTTCCAGAAATAATGAAGCCAGACAGGCAACTAATATTTCCAAAAGGGGGCCAGCAATGACCTTCTAATAAAAGGCAAATGGCAGTGTTTAATTTGAATTTGAATTCTCTTATATGATACCAATGCACAGTTTAGAAATCCTTGGAAAGTTTATTTGATGGCTAATTTTCCTACGTACTATTGCTCTTTATCTGAATATACTGAAGTATTTGCTAAAATCACATTTTTACATTGGTTTCCATGTACTTAAAATAGCCAGAGAGGTTTAGGGGAACTTAAAATACTTCTTTATTCAGATCATGGGCTAAACGCCTAGTATGCATGTAGCCTAAGCGATCATGCGGATGTGCACTGAGACCCTTTTTGCTGCATCAGCATTCACCTCAGGGCTGCACGCAGGCAGCCCACAGAAGTGGATGCAGACACAGGCGCTACACAGACACAGCTACATGTTAAAATCTGACAAGTGTGCAAGAAAGGGTGCATGGATCTGAAACTGCTGTGTTAATGCTAGTGACTAAGGATGAGCTGGGTTTGGTCTGAATTCAGCCTGAAAGCAGTTCCGCAGAACCCGTGGGAAGTTGTCACATGATCTCATCCCGCTGGCCCAATCATCAAAGCCTGAGGCATTCCCCGTCCTGCAGCTTCACGTACGCAAAGGAGCAGGGATGTTTGTAACATCATGGAAAAGGGAAAGTGGTCAGCGGGACTTTAAATGAAGCCAATCACTATATAAAGTAAGCATGTGGGATATAAAACAAAGTGTTGCTTTTATGGGTTCCAACAAAAAGGGGGAGTTTTTGAATGAGAGATGTATACCAAAAAGCAGTCTTAGCAAAGAATATTTTATTACACCATGTGAGATCATGTATAACATACTGAATAACACAAAAATGCATACACAGAATCGCATACACGCAGGGCATGCTGAAAACCGCATATAAATATTGACGCCATGGTACTTGACATATCATAAAGTAAAAACAAGTCCTGCACAACATGGGCCACTGGAGGGGCTGAATGATGTTGAAAAGTCTAGAGTAAAACAAAATAAGAGACATAAAATCATCTGTATGGAGATCATGCATCTCTGTAAGTCCGACGCATTTCGTTTGGGGTATACCAACTCTTTAGGGGCGAATGCAATGGTGATCTATAAAGAAACATAACCATATGGTATAATATTGTAATTGAATAATAAGAATAAATAATGTGTAAGAGACAGGATGGACATCTCTATAGCTACTCACGTCAACTGCATAGATGTGAACAGAGGATCAGAGCTGTTAAAAAGGTCTGGCATGGGAGCTGAGGTAGAGACACATGGATAAGCAGGGAGCACTGTAGTTTCACCAGTAAATGTGAAAATGTGGGTGACGGTGAACCAAAACTTCTGTGATTGAAATACAGTATATATTGAATGTATGATATTTTTTGATGAAGCGTGTGAAAAGCCAATACACCAGGTCAGATGAAGGGAAAAATTGAGCTGAAAAAACAGATACTCAAAAACCACCAAATAGGAAGGAGAAAGAAAGAAAGTTGTAGAAAAGAAAGAGAAGAAAATTGGGTAAGATAGTGAGGAGCCAAAGCGAGTGAAGAATAAAGTGCTGAAAGTACAGGTGAAACCTATGGTGATTTACCTTGTTGGTTCACAAGGAAATGGGGAACCAAAATGAACAGGTGAATGCTTGCATATGAGGTGTTGCCAGAAAGACAAGCACTAAGTGAGACGAATTTAAATGCTCCCAGCTGATACAACACGTCCCGCCCAGCGTCATGTGGGCGTGGCAAGAAAGGGGAGGTATCCATGCCAGAGCGAAAAAATTCACCCATACAGGCTCAGGTACCTCCCCAGTGTCAGCCTAGTTGGAAAGAAAAACATGCTCATGCGGGTCAATTCACATTATTTATTAGGTTGTACTTATGAATATATACTGTACATGTGTATGCCCAACCAAGTGCATGACTTTATTTACTTCACTGCTATGGGCTCTTTTGTAGACCTAGCAATGCCCCTGTGTATATGCATGTACATAAATGTGCATGTGTTTGTATGCGAATGCCAGTCTGCATGAGCTCTTATGGTGCAATTTGATCAAAATTATCAAATTAGAAACCTAATCTAATAGCCATATCTTTCCTTCTGATCGATTTAGATGCAGTTTAGATCATAGTCAATCAAAATGAGTCGATCAGTCAAGGCAGAAAATTATCAATCATTTTGTATCAATCAGCAACACTGAGCTGATTCTGATACTAATGCTGAGTCATAGATTCTATTGAATTTTAATCAATCAGATTGAGGTTGCATGGTAGAAGCAGCAAAATGAATCATAACTTACGACCATATCACTTTGCTATGTGTGTCATATTTGT
Organism: Lithobates pipiens; assembly: GCF_037356315.1. Classification (NCBI taxonomy): domain Eukaryota; kingdom Metazoa; phylum Chordata; class Amphibia; order Anura; family Ranidae; genus Lithobates; species Lithobates pipiens. The sequence goes on from NW_027507764.1 coordinate 471,185,464, forward strand.
TAATTGTGTTGTTGACTACTGATCGATTATTCCTATTTGGAGAGATGGATTGGAAAATAAATCAATCATTTATCAAAGCGTGTATGGCCACTATTAGAGTCATTCAATAAGAAAGCAGAAAGCAGTGATGTGAAAAATACAACATCTCGTAGCTCCAAGATTTCATATTTCACTTATTTTACTATATTACATTTTATCGATTGATTGTAATCATCTTTGCTCTTTGCACTGATTTATTAAAAGAGAAAGTATGTTTATTAATTCATTCGGATTCAGAAGGGAATCCTATTCTTTGCAGGCATCAGAAGCAATTGATTATTTAATTTTTAAGTATTAGTAGGCAAACACATGATTTCACTGGGAAATTGATGAGGAGGTAAAAATGGATATGTAAAGTTAGTTTGCACAAGCAAACATAACAAAGCATATGCCGATCAGCCAGGTGAGACTGTTCCTTTTGGTGTGCAGCACAGGGGAATACTTTCATCACATCCACAGCTCGAAGAACAAAGCCCTGGGGTTTTCTGTTTGCCGTTTACTAAGCTGCTTCTTTTATAAATATTCAGAATACAGTCCAGAAGACTTGCTTTATTTATTGATTGTTTTATTAAAATGCTTGTGCAAATCTATAATAGCAAGTAAAAAAAAAATGCATGCTGATACATATATATTAAGGCTTGCAGGTTGTTATTTTATCCTTTAGTTATTAGTACATTCGGTAGAGGTGTTATTGTCTTTTAAAACAACATCAACCTTTTTTCTTTTGTAAGTAAAATAGACCATCGTCTACTGGTCAGGGCAGGAACCATTGCGACCTAAAAATGGTATGGGCCAATTTTTAAAAGACAGTAGAAATCTACAAAGGCCTATTTTTCATTTTGGAAAGGGTAGAGAAAGTTCATATAAACCCTAACCAAATGAGTTTGCTGAAGCATTGTGTATCATAAAAAAATAGACTTTTTAAAAATAAAATATTTATTTTGACCATTGTCATCCTTTGTTGCATCTCAGTGCTGTTGATTTCCCACAGTCCTATTGCAGCTAATTCCTGTCTATGTGCATGTAGCCCAGCAATAGCTGCGTGGCATGTCTCAAGGGGGTATTAATAATGGTGACAACTGTGGACCATGCCTGTGTGATGTGTGTTGAAATAGCCACTATATATCCCCATCAAAAGCCTTTGTGAGAGGGTGATTACAATGGCGCACAATTTTAAGAAAAGGACAAACCTTAGTCACATATATCAGGAATTCCCTTAACAAGGGCCTTCACGGTAGGATCACTAGATATTATTTTAACTAAATCTGCACATTGAATAATGTTAAAAAAAACTTTTGGAATTATATCATTTTAAAGCTTGTATAAGACTTTAGTGATTGGGTTTACATATACTTTGAAAAGGTAGATTTAGCTCACTTTCTTTCCCAGGTGGCACCAGCATCCAGGAGAGGACATAAGAGAAACTCTTTGCACAGAGTCAAAAAAAAGGAAAAAATCTCACTCTACTCAAAACCAAAAAAGTTTTTTTTATGTATGCTTCTTTTAGAGAGTTATGCCGCATCCACACGGGCGGAATGTCTGACAGAAAAAGTCAGATGGAAACTTTTCATCATATATCCGATCGTGTGTATGCCTCATTGGACTTTTTTTTTTTCGAAATTTCTGACGGACTTAGAAATAGAACATGTTTTAAATATTTCCAACGGAACCAATTCCTATGGGGAAAACCGCTTGTCTGTATACTGTTCCGACGGACCAAAAACGGCGCAAGACGGAAGCTATTGGCTACTGACTACTGAACTTCCTTTTTTCTAGTCCCGTCGTACATGCTGTACGTCATCGCGTTCTTGGCGATCGGACTTTGGTGTGATCGTGTGTATGCAAGACAGTTTCAGCGGAACTCCTTTGGAAAAACCTTCAGAGGTTATTCCGATGGGAAAACCGGTCGTGTGTATGCAGCATTAGAATTCTGAAACCCATTCAAGACAGTTACTTGAGAACGAAGGATGAAGTATGACAAATTTTGAGAAATTCTGCAGTTGGCAGTTTATTAATATATCCTGGCTCCTTCCTAGAAATTTAAACATTCAAACATTTTTTATCCCCTTATGACCTGAGAGTCACCTTTACCCGTCAAACCAGCCGCTAGATACTGGTAGATGTTGATCTAAATGGATGAGGGGGTGCAAAATGCATCTATGAAAATCGTTAAAATATTAAGTATTTGAAACAACTCTAAGCAAATTATAAATCCTGATTTAGTCTATATGTATGAAGAAAAAGGGGTTCAACGTGTTAACTGTTACATTGAATTTTCTGTAATCCTGGTTTGTATTATATTGTACCCATTGTCCGCAGAGAAGCTGAGTACCTATAATAATAACAGAGGACACTGACACGTTGCATTCAGATACACCTGAACCCTGACCTCATGATATGCGATTGTGTTTCTGCAGCCGCTGCATGTGCATCCTCTTCAATTGGCTGCCTGCACACAGCTGCAAGGTGGATGCACATGCATCTGCTAGCAGCTCTGAACAGAGTACTGGACTAATTGCGTGTCTGAATGAGCCCTAAAACATGAGGAACACATAACAAAAGATTAGTTGCATAGGGTATTTTATAAGTGAGAAGTCACTATGATAGAGCTCTTCCTTAGCTTCTCTTCAGCTACTTTACATTTCCAGTAGTATTTTTTTTTTAGATTTCTTCCTAACATCGTGTACCTAACTCCAGAAACCCGCTGCATTTAATTATATTATTACAATGCTTAGTCATATTTCTGTATGTGCTGCTGTTATTAAACTTTACAAATCCGGTAGACGCTATTGATCTGCCATTTATATTTTAGCATTCTGCTACTGTGGAGTTTTAAGCTTCCCCAGCAGGCACAAGGCTGCAATAATACATGTAAATAATGCAATTAATCGCTGCACATGTAAGCTGTGTTTCTACAGACTCTCTACTTTTGATAGATCTCTACAGGTTTAAACTAGTTGGTTTTAATTTGTATATGCTGTAGTAAAAGAAAGAGTCTATTGGTGCTGAATTAAATTTAAAAAACTGGAGCGTATTTTACTATGGCTATGCTAAATGTGTTTTTTTTTTATTATTATTATTAAAATAAGACCACAGTGACGCTGTATTTATTATGTTTCCTTGTAACTATCATCATGGGGGTTATTTACTAAAGGCAAATCCACTTTGCACTACAAGTGCACTGCAAGTGCAGTCGCTGTCGATCCCAGGGGAGCATGCAAGGAAAATAAAAAAAACAGCATTTTTGCTTGTACATGATTGGATAATAAAATCAGCAGAGCTTCCCCTCATTTCAGATCTACCCCTTAAGATTTATGGGGACTGCACTTCCAAGTACACTTTCAGTGCACTTGTAGTGCAAAGTGGATTTGCTTTTCGTAAATCACCCCCCGTGCTCTTTCTTTCACTCCCATAATATGTGGATATGAACATTATGGTTAAAATGTTTTTTTTTTTTTTTTTTTTAAAAGCCTATTGTTAGATATAGTGGTTAAAGAAGATCTCCAGCCATTTTTATTTTAGTTTTGGATAGTATGGAGGAAATTCAAAACTATATTACATTGTTTTTACGGTCTGTCACCTAATTGGAGAGAGTTCCCCTCTCCTATTCTCCCTGTGATACCCAGAAAGAATGCATGGGCAGCAATCAAAACAATGTCCAAGGTTCTATCCCTTCCTTCCTGTACTAAAAATGGATTTTGTCTGCACACCCCATTGAGACACTTCCTACAACTTTATGTCATGGAAAGAAAATCTCGCCAATGGGGACACAAATGGCAGTGAAAATCTGTCAGGGGCTCTAACTGTTTCCCTTCTCTTTTCAAAATAAAATACTAGTTTAGCCAAAAAAACTACCCTGTCGAGTTTAAAATAAATCCAGATTAACCCCCCTGACGGTATTCCCGAGTCTGGCTCGGGGTGGAATTTTCATACCAAAAGCGGTATCCCCGAGCCAGACTCGGGACTGCATCGCTGGATCCAGGAGGACGTTTACTCACCTTCTCCCTCGGATCCAGCGTTGTCTCCCCGCTGTACGAGCGAGCCGTGTCTCGCTCGATGAATCACATCGCCGATCTCCGTGCCCTGCGAGCGTTGCGATGCACGGGGACGGAGATCGGCGCCAAATTCAAAAAGTGAAACAAACAGTAAACATACAGTATAATGTAATCTTACAGATTACATTGCTGTATGTAAATATTTCACATCCCCGTTGTCCCTAGTGGTCTGCCCAGTGTCCTGCATGCAGTTTTATGTAATAAAAACTGTTCTTTATGCCTGGAAACTGGAGATTGTCCATAGCAACCAAAACTGTCCCTTTACATCAAAAATGGTTTTAGACCAGCTAAAAAACAGCGATAATAAATTGGAATCACTCGCAGAATTGAGCGATAGCGATTTGTGGGGAGATCCGTCCTCAAATACTGAAAAGTAATGACAGTGACAATTCTGCAACTGAGCAAATTTCAGTGTTTTTGATTTGATTACATTATTGAATAATTTTTATTATTGTTATATTATTATTTGGTACAATAATTTATAATTATTTATTAAATTATAATTTATGATTTCATTTTTCAAACTTTATTATACCCGGGATGTCTGCAAGACTCTGGTTTGGACAGATTTAAGTGAGTTATTCCTAAGAATTGTAGGACTACAATATAAAACGCCAAATTTTCATGCAAAATAATGGTACCGCTTTTAGCACCTAAAATCCGAAATAATCGTACCGCCAGGGAGGTTAAAGGTCCATGCAATAGAAATGCATTTATATTCACTTCTATGGCATTTTATGGCTTCTATTATCTGCTTTCCATTTCAGCGCTGCAACTTCTATTAGCTGCTTTGGTATTCCACACTTCTGGAAGTGTCAGATCCCGCTGCATGCTATGGTTTTTCATCCTTCGACCCCTACATCACTACTGAGTTCTGCAGTAATATGTTGGGGGGGGGGGGTAAAACCAAAGTACATGGTGAGGCACAAAGGTATCCTATGCTCCTGAAAGTATCATATGTGATGGAGGTTCATGGAGGCTGCAGCCTCCATGGAAGGTGTGACAGATGGGAAGGTATGAGACGTGGGCCACTGGACAGGTGAGTATAAGTGATCTTCCATTGCAGGGACCTTTTATTCTGAATTTATTTTAAACCTGCCACAGTTGCTTCAAGTATATTCACCCTCAGTCTGCAGCAAATGTTAGATCTAGGAAATGTTTACGTTTTCAACAAAATCTTTACAGATTTACAGGACTGACTGGAGACCTGTTTTAATTAGTGGAAGAGGAGCATATATCTGATTTTATTATGTCACACAAAAACCTCAAATGTTTTTTTAATTAAAAAAAAAAAAACTTGTTTATGCATACTCTGGTATACTTAGTGTAAAATTATAAAACCTTGGGATGGGGTCAAAAATAATTAGTAAAAAAATTATGTGATATAAAGGTGCATCATCACGTTCACTTTTACCTATAGAATACTAGAATATTAAAGTAATCTCTCCTCACTCCTGAACATCTGAAAACCAGGGAGCCAGGGCCTGCACATAGACCTCATAGAGGGTATACCTTAACACCAGTGTGGACTCCCTTGGCTTCAGCTTTCTCAAATTAGCTAGGGGTGTCAATTTAATTTTACAGCCAGCTTTAAATGATATTGTAAATTAAAGGTAAAAAGGCTCTTCAGTCTTCCTTAAAAAGTACCATAAAATGCATGAAAAATACAGATGACAAACAGCTAACATATTTTTCTTTTTGTTCTTTTTCTAGATCTTGGCAATTATATCAATCCTGTTCATCGTGCTTTCAACCATTGCATTATCATTGAACACTCTGCCTGACTTGCAGGAACCAGATGAGTTTGGACAACTAAATGACAATCCACAGCTTGCACATGTTGAAGCTGTATGCATAGCTTGGTTCACCATGGAATATCTCCTGCGCTTTCTGTCATCCCCAAACAAATGGAAGTTCTTTAAGGGGCCACTAAACATTATAGATTTGTTGGCTATTTTGCCATATTATGTTACAATTTTCCTAACAGAATCCAACAAAAGTGTGCTTCAGTTTCAGAATGTCCGACGTGTGGTTCAGATATTCAGAATCATGAGGATATTACGTATTCTCAAACTCGCCAGACATTCAACGGGACTTCAGTCCCTGGGATTCACGCTCAGGAGAAGTTATAATGAATTGGGATTACTGATATTATTTTTAGCCATGGGGATAATGATATTCTCTAGCTTAGTATTTTTTGCTGAGAAGGATGAAGATGCTACAAAATTTACAAGTATACCAGCATCGTTTTGGTGGGCTACCATAACAATGACCACCGTGGGCTATGGAGACATCTATCCCAAGACACTACTTGGCAAAATAGTTGGAGGTCTCTGCTGCATTGCTGGAGTTTTAGTGATTGCACTGCCTATTCCGATCATAGTAAACAATTTTTCAGAGTTTTACAAAGAGCAGAAGAGGCAAGAAAAGGCAATTAAGAGGAGAGAAGCTCTTGAAAGAGCGAAAAGGAATGGAAGTATTGTTTCCATGAATCTCAAAGATGCATTTGCTCGCAGCATGGAATTGATCGATATTGTTGTAGATAAGTCTGCAGACGGAACTAATAAAATAGAGAAAGGTAATGATAATCATTTGTCCCCAAGCCGATGGAAATGGGCACGGAGGACAATGTCAGAGACAAGTTCAAATAAATCATTTGACAATAAATATCAGGAGGTCAGTCAACATGACTCTCAGGAACTATTAAACAATTCTTCATCCAGCCCACAGCATCTCAGTGCCCAGAAGCTAGAGGAGCTGTACAATGAGATTACAAAAGCACAGTCACATCCTAGTGTTAATTCTTCATATCATGAGCAGTCTGTCATCCCTCCTGCATATGAGGAGGAAATAGAAATGGAGGACGTGTCAACAAAGAGGAACCAGCTATCAGTTGCCCCAAAAGATATCATTACAGATATGAGAAGTGTTTCTAGCATTGACAGTTTTGCCAGTTGTGCAACAGATTTCACAGAAGCTGAACGTTCCCCCCTTACACCATTTCCTGGCAGTAACCTTGAAATTAGGTTCCCTTCGTACACTGTACCTGAAGAAGGCAGCCATGAAGTCAAAGTGTCTCAATTTTTGCCACGTTCAAAATACACAGGTTTTGCTCCAAAAGATGTCACATTTGAGTATAAGTTGTCAGAATCTTCTGGAACCCCCAAAATACTTCTACAAGATCAGATCAATAATGAGGTAGAAAGTGATCAGAGTTCCATGAAGGGAAATAACCCCCTAAGATCAAGATCTCTGAGAATAAATTCAAAGCAATCAAAAAGCAGTGCTCTCCAAAATCCAGCAGGTATTACAAGTACCTTGCCGACAAACACAATAGAACACCCACTGTACACTCATCTTCAACTAAGCACACTTTTTTTGCAAGACTATTCTTCCTCAGAGGAGCCCACACAGGCAAAAGCTGAATCACCCAGTGGACTTGCAAGACCTCCCATATCACCTTCTCGAAATCCAAAACTTTTTTCACTTTCTTCAAAGAAGAGAAGCAGCTTTACAGAAATAGACACAGAAGATGATGACTTCATGCAGGTATGTGGCTCAAAGCATGATACTCAGGAGGACATCAAAACTAACTGCATTGAGGAGCAGAGTGAAGGAACCAGTGTACCCACAGAATCTGATACAGTCTCCCTGCAGAAAAATATCAGTCAAAACTGTACTCAGGACATTTACCTGGCAGGAGAGGACATTAAACATGACAATAATCAGGAGGAAAGCAAAGTAGAAAATCATCTATTTGTCCCAGAAATTCATTCAGAGACTGGAGAAACAGGTTATTGTCAAACACGTGAGACCAGCATGTGACTAGTTGCAAAAGCAATAAAGACTTTTTTTTCTTAAAAGCACTAAGGTTGGTAATGCCTGTGAACGCAAAAGGAAAAGCCTCAAAGACATCCATAAACTATTCATTTTGCATGGCATGAAGAACTGCTTAGTTAAATAGTTCAGGAACTACCTTTTGTAACAAAATATATAATGACTCGGCAGCAGTGTGTAATAATGAAAGCCCTTCTTAAGAGCCAGTGTATTGCAAAGCCTGACATTCTTGATCCTTTAATCCACGACTGTAGATGTGTTTTGGAGTGTTTAAAGGCAATGTAGCGTTTGCAAAGGGAAGGATTAAGTGTCAATGCATGCATTAAGAAAAAAAGCAGGTGGAAATGAGGTGCTGTAAGCTTTAAGGAAGCCTATATGTGTATATATATGTTAGCTAGAAGACAGAATATAGATAAACAAGGTATATACATGGAACCCATCAATTGGGGCACAGGTACTTCCTTCACAGTATATTGCTTTGAGGACTTGTACAGACTTAAATTATGTTGCAGAACTGCAACCTTACTTTTAGCTGGTCCGGTGGTGCAAAGGTTGGCGTTACAGAACACATTGGATAATTACGTGTGTTGCAAGGCTCACCAACACTGGAATCGTTATGCAACTGAAGTAAAATGTTTTCTGTTGAAAGGTCTTTGTTGGTTTCAATTAAGAGAATATTTTTTATTTTTTTGTGCTATAATTCACTGCAGATTTTTGCTGTGCATACAAGATTGTTTTTTGCATTTCTTATTAAAAAATAATAAAGTAAAAAAAAAAAAAAACAGGCAAGGTTTAACAACCACAAATACTAGTGTGAAGACTGATGTTTAATGTGTTAACTTGCCAAAAACGTTGTCAATGATAATGTCCCACTGTTGATTGCCCAAAAGTACAGTAATTGATCGCCACGTAAATAGTGCCAATTGCCATGAGTTTTAAATCTACATGATTAATGTCCTACTGTGTAATATTTTCCAGTCAATATTTCTTCTTTATGATCATGGATAAGTGACTAATCAGGTTCAATATTTCCACACAGATTTCATTACCAATAAAGACCACTTATGTCTGGCACATTCCAACAACCTATTGCATCTTTACATTGCATTGCATCAAAGACATAAGTTCAATATGTTATAGCTAAAAATCAAAAAATAGAAAAATAGTTCAGATTTTTTTCCTTTAGGTTTATTTGATTAGGAGACCTAAGCTGTGTTGAATTACTTAACAATATAATTGAAATGCAAAAGGGATCACTTGGAATATCATCTTAAATTATCTATTAATTAATATTATCATTGTAAAGGGAACTTTAAGCACAAAATATTTTAATATACCTCCAACTCCAGTCTAATTAAAAAGCAGGATGTAGTTTCAGAATGTGGAACTGCTAAACTCACTAAATACAATGAAAATATTTGTCTACTTTTTGTCGTTTCATACCTTAACATAAATTTATTAAAATTCATGATTTGTTTTAATGTTTTGAGGCATATTTATAAAGCAGTTGATGTGACATTCACCAAATATTTACTGCAGGTGAATCTTCCCAGTACACGTGTTTTCAATTACAGGGAATGACTAACCACCTGTGAAAGTGTGGTAAAAGTCAAATGTATGGATTTAGAAATATGCCCCTTTAGTTTTACATGCATTCATGATTTGAAATTATAGTTTAAATATCATTCAGTGGAGGAAATGGAATTTTGCAGCATGAATTGAATTGAACATGTAACTCCTCATAGTCTCAATTGAACATGAATTGTTATTTTATGGCCATCTCAAATACCAGATTTTTTCTGCTTTCCTCAGTAAACATCTCATAGAAGTTCACAGCACTAGGTTTTGGAATATAAAAATTCTAAAACTCAGGAATGTAAGATTTTTAACATTAGCAAATAAGCAGGGTGTACAGTGTGCTTATGTGAATAAAGTGTCTTCAGCTGGCCATAGATGAATGAATGGATTTCCCCCATCAACACATTCAAGGTGGATAGTGGAATCCTCCCCGCAGTGCTATTTTATTCTAAAAGTGGGGACTCCTCCGCTCTCACAATACACTGATCAGCGCCGCAGCCAATCAGCTGCAACACTGATCAAACACAAATTTTCCAACCTTCCCAATTCGAAAGGTGTTGATCACTAAGTCAACTCTTCTCGAATGGGAATGGCCATAGATGGATTGAAATTTGTCTGGTCCCTGCTGAACTGGTCAAATATTGATCCATCTATTGCTAGCCTTGGCAGACTTCATTCATGTGTCAGCATGTGCACTACCAAGAGCAGTGAAAGTCCAGGCTGAAAGATAAATCACTCAGTCTTCAAATCTATAATGGGAGTTGAGCTCTTTACAAATTCCTCTGTGTTGGTCCTTAAAGCCATAGAACACAGTAAAGCTACATTTCTTTCACAAAGTGTTGCTGTTGTTCTAATTTGATTATGTGGTCATTTTAAGTGGTCATTTTAGATACAGAAACTGCTAAGTGGAGCATTTAATGCAAAGCCTCCTCTGCATTAACTAATTTTACAGTGGATGGTCACAATAAAAACAGATCAAATTATTGTGTACAAAATGTATAAAGCAGAGAAAAAGCAGGGCTGCCCTGGATCCATTATTAGACCTATTTTTTTCAGAATTTTTTTTTTTATTATTATTATTATTAGGTTTATGTTTATTTCTAGACCTTTTTTATATATTTTAACAAAAAATATAATATATTACACATAAATATTTTTAATGAATACTTATAACCAATAAGCAAGTTACAAGCTCAAATTAAATGCTGTGACCTATAAAGTCTGTGACTGCACAGAAATAATTAGTGCTGCAGTGTAATCTAATCTCCCCTACTCTTCATCAAGCAGCACTATCTAACTCTCTTTTTAGTTTAACAACAGTTCTTTATTTTAAAATTATTGTCAAAAATATCAATCTTATCAATGACTAGGTAAATGCCATTAACCTTAAGAATCTCCTTCTACTTCACAGAAACTTAGTTACAGATTTTGGTTTAACGATAAAGCTGGGTTCACACTGCCGAAATAAGACCAAAGTAGTGCAGGAACCTGTTCCAAAGTCAGACCGACACAAGTCGGACCAGTTAAGATGGCTCAAAGAGAATCATTGATTTATACACGTCATGCAACATGTGCTCTCAAAGTCAGAGCGTATTTCCCACCAGTGTGAACCGGCCTAAAAGGCAATCAAGGGGGATTGATTTATACTAAGCAAATTCTTCCTAAAGTAAATTTAGTCTCATAGCACTGGAAATTTATGAACATGTTTTCATATATATTTAAACATGGATACAAAAGATCAATGTGTAACTTTGTAAAAATGTAGGACCTGTGCACACCTTCACTGTATGTTGTGGTAACACACATTGGTGCATTGTGGTGCCATACATTCTCATTCTGAATGGTTACCCAACACACCTTGCCAACAGACATGTATTGCAGTGCAGCTCAACACACTGCAAAGCAATCTGCAATGTGATGTGCTGTCAAGAATGCTACCTAAACCTTATTTGGTGTTTTGGCAGCCCATTTGAGTGAATGGGCTGAAAACACATCATACGGTAATTTATTTACACTGGCATAGAGCAATAGTGTTTCAAAACTTTATAGTTTCCCTTCAAGCAAAGGAATTTTAATGTTAATATTAATTTAGACATGAAAGCACATATAGGGGTTGATGAACAAAGCATTCTGATTGAATGTTTGACCTACAACTTGTACTTTGCCCATGCTAGGCACAATAAGAGATTCACTGATTGACAGGCACTACAAGATGTCTTTATTTTCCCTCCCCGTACTCCCCTGGCACCAGAACGGCATAATATTCTGTTTATGTTTTAACTTTCTGAAAGCCAGAGCCTGGATAAGGTTTAATAAACATCTTGTCCCATGTGATAGCACTCAGGCCTGGTGATTGGCACAGGAGTGTCATGTGGTTCTCCATACCTGGAAGTACAGAACATATCTTTGGGATATAATAGTAGATCATGTGATGTTGGAGTACAGGGATAGTGAGTATAGACAGTTTCATTTGCTGCCTATTAAGCTGTTTGCTTTGCCTAGTTTGAGAAAAGTATAGGCTTGCTTTAAGACATTGGCAACTATGCTAATACTGTGCTGAAAGTGTCCCTTCCCAACCAAGTCCCAAGGCAGTCACTTTAGTAACAGGGAAGCTGAATAGACATTTTGCGGCCACAGAACAAGCAAGCAGCCTGGGGTCAGATAATAACAGCTTCATCTAAGTCAGGTATGAATTCTCCTGGTAGTGTCCCTTCCTTTAAAAAAAATAAAAACCTTAGTCAGGCTAAAATTGCAGTGTTAACATCTGCTATTTCCTCCATCCTTAAATCCTAATATAAAATCTAGCCACAAATCATACAACATGTAGCTTCGGGCAATTTTTTTTTTGTTGTTGTTGAAAAAGAGAAAGAAAGATGAAAAGATCCTTTGTAAAATGTTTATTAATAAATAGGACATTGAGGGAAAATCTCCAACAGGGACATATGTATTCTTCCCAACCCTTCGAAAAAGTGAATGCATTACTATGCCCTTGTTAAAGAAATTCTTGCCTAGGCAACATTGTCAGGAATTGGGGGTAAATCTCCCAAATGGTGTCGCAGAGGAGGGGTTCTAACTTTTTCTGAAGGTAGTGCACCTGGGCTCAAACTATGGACAAGAAATTATTTAACACGTGCTAGTAACATTAGTAAATTAACTTTGAAACTAATCACAAGAGGGAAAAAAGGGAATAAGCACCACAGAACCTGCTGAATAATTGTGGATTTCAACAAAGAGTGCTTTTACTCAATCCTATAGTGAATCACTAGTAGGAAATCAAATCAATCAAAATAAACATAAAAATAGAGTAAATCTATAGCAATTCCACAATTTCATGAACTGCATAGAGGTAGAATATTGATAGGAAGGTGTTGGTATTTTTATATATATATATATATATATATATATATATATATATATATATATATATATATATATATATATATATATATATATATATATATATATATATATATATATATATATAACAATTAGGAGTCCATCATTGTTGATTTCAAGAATGGTTCATGCAATTGTGGAATTTCTATAGATTTGCCCTATTTTTTTGTTTATTTTAACTTTGAAACTAGCAATCCCTCATCTCTTTAGCTGCTTGTTCTTTGAAGTAATACATTCTCAAAATCATCAAAGATCATAACAAAGACTCAGGTTTCAGTCAGTTTCTAACAGCTCAGGAAAGCCTGCTGTGTGTTGACATTAAAACGCTGGCAGGCTGCTAAGATTCCGCTCTCTACAGAAAGGAGCTCAGATTTCAATTCCTCTGCTTCTAAGATGAATTTCTCCACAATGCCTTTAGCTAGACGTGAACAAGGGCTTGTTCTAAAGTGCTTTTACTGCTGGTTTAATTGATTTTTATAGAATTTTTTAAAACATGGTCAGCGGTTCCCAGATTTTAGGGTTGAAAGTTTAAGAAGCCATTTGCTCCACAGAAAACTTCAACAAGTAATATCTTGTGATATTATCCTTTTTTAATATAGGCATGTTCTTAACAATATCAATCTAATTATTTAAAATAATATTTCCCCTTTTTCTTGTTCTTCTTCTTGTTATTAATAATATTATTAGGAAGTGAAAGCCATAACAATTAAAAAATAGACAAACTCATAAACTGTAGTTTCAGGTACTGCAGTGGATGAAATTGTATTTTCAGTCATTTATCATCTTATTAATAATGCTGCAAGTAAGGCCCTAGACAAACGTACAACAACAAAAAAAGAAACAGTCTATGTTGCCAATGCCTTGCTATGTGTATTAAAATAATTTTGTTGCTTTAGTTCCCTTTGAGAATATGCACATGTAATTTTTATCCTTTCTTGTATCTTTAACTTACAGATTTGTTTTCAATTATACCTAAAAGTGGAGCAATTCTACATTTTGTGACGAATACGGGTATGCAATGTTGTTTTGGCAGATAGCAGATCTCTCTGAAAACAAATGTAGCACAGGCCGAAGTCATGAAGTCAAATTGTATAATTAAATATGCTATATGTTCCCTGTTGCTAAGCTTAAATTTTATAATTGTCATCCTTTTGTCTAACTGGAACTCACATTAGTCAATGGGCTTTTTGTCAGAAAACAGGTAAAAAAGGATCTGAGGACTTGTCAAGCAATATTAAAAAGATACTATTTGTACAACAGCCTGTGTAAAACAGAAGCTACATTTTATTGTTTCACATCACACATACTTTTCGTAACAAACATCACCTATAACATCCTCCCTTTATAAGAAATACCATAACGAGCTAATACCTTAAACTGCAAGTTATAGTGCTCTGGAAAGACTTTCTGTAATCAAGTAACTTCACAGGATACACTACATACAAGGCTGCCCTATCATATTGCAGGCCTACAACACACCATGAAGTGGTCAGAGTTTTGGAGATGACATCCATTTTGAGAAATACAAGCAACAATGATTAAAGCATGAGTGCAGTCCATATAAATAATAGACAATAAATAGCCATGGGGACAATGTGCTGATGTCTCTCCTGTTAGCTAAAGTCTTACTCCATCAACCACCCCCAACCCCTGGTGTCCTAATATTACAGTGCAGCGGGGGTTAATATAACTATTGGAGCAGTGACAGGCTCTCATCAAGATTGCCTGACTATGCCCACCCTTTCCTCCCAGCTACTTAATTCATTAACCACTTCAATACCCGCCCTTTGTCATTTGACGTCCGCAGATGTCCCATCCTGGGCAGGCGTCATCTGACGTCCTCGGCTTCCCGTTGGTATAGAGGGCACCTGCGTGCCTGCTGCGTCACCGAGGAGCCAATGCGCATGCACCCGCGATCGCTCGTGACAGAGCAGGAATGTGGATCAGTCTCCTCTCCTAGTCAGTCCAATCCCCCCCACAGAATCACTCCTTAGGGAACACATTTAAACCCTTGATCGCCCCCTAGTGTTAACTCCTTCCCTGCCAGTGACATTTATACAATAATCTGTGGATATTTATGGTACTGATCGCGGTATTAATGTCAGTGGTCCCAAAATATTGTTAAAAGTGTCCAATCTGTCTGTCGCAATGTCACAGTCACAATAAAAATCGCAGATCACCGCCATTACTAGTAAAAAAAAACAGTAAAAATGTCATAAATCATTAACCTTTTGTAGGCGCAATACCTTTTGTGCAAACCAATCAATATACACTTATTGCAAAAAAAATTTACCAAAAATATGTAGAAGATACATAATCGACCTAAATTGGGGGAATAATAATAATTGTGATATTTATTATAGCAAAAAAAATATTGTGTTTTTTTTTTTCAAACTTGTTGCGCAGAGGTGATCAAATACCACCAAAAGAAATCTCAATCTCAATTTTGGTACAGTGTTGCATGACCACGCAATTGTCATTCAAAATGTTTCAGCGCTGAAAATTGGCCTGGGCAGGAAGGGGGTGAAAATGCCCTGTATTGAAGTGGTTAAAAATGAACGTAATTAATTTAAAATGCCTATGAATGAAACACTGTCTTTAAATGGAGGAGCTTGGCAGATAAAAATGGCATAGTTGGGCACTCTTAATGAGTGCCTGTCACTGCTCCAAAGGTCCTAACAACGCCTGGGGGGATGGGATGGAGGAAGATGTTAGGTAACAGAAGAGATACCAGCATTCTACTGACTGTAAGTATTGTCCTTTGTGCTTATTTTTTGTTTTTTGGATGCTCTTAAGCATGAAACAATGCATTTTATCTACAGTTAGGTGGACAGTTAGGTGTTAGGTGGACATAAAGTTAGTTTCAGCATCAAGAGTACCTCAGTGCAACGTGGCTACTAAAGCTGGTCACAGGTACATTATATAAAATGGTGTGTATGTTTTTTAGAGAGATGTGTTTGAACATGCATGTTTTCTTTGCCCAAGTGTTCATATCTTTTCAATGAGCAGGCTCCTTTCATCATGGAATGGAAAATCCATTTAAATGAGTAGTGTTATCCTGCCTATTGTGAACAAACTTACAGTGTCTTTGCAAAGGGGTCACCCCAACCCACTATTACTAACCTTGCCAGTACTCTCCCATCCTTAAGCTGAGGACGATACTAAAATCCACACTGTTGGCTGGTGTACAAACATTTATTTGTACACCATTGTTACATGAGGACAGGTCACATGCTGCCTCATACCTTGAATAATTCGGTAGTGTAGCCAACAGCGATAAAGGAATGAGTAGCATGGGCGCACTGACAAAGTGATTATCAGTGGGTTGGGGAACCCCTTTGCAAAGACATTGCTACCTTGGCCTGAATGGAGTACGGTGATTCTGTCTATTTAGGGCAGTTATACTTGTGCACAGCAGTGAATCGTAGCATATCCTTGACTAGTTTCTTACTGGTCAATGCTAATTATCTATGATATAGAAAAAAAGTTGCTTGATTCTGCACATTTCCGGTCACACATCTAAAACTATTTTTAGAATAGGAGTAAACCATAATGACTTTTCATTCAGCATGAAAACTTGAAACCAATTTTGGATCATTTTTAAACCAAGACAGGGACGCGGACACTTTACTTACTGCCACCAGTTAGAATATAATGAACTGGTAGCTGTGGGCAAGAAATTCACTTTTTTCCCTCAGTTGGAATAAATCAATGCTACTCGTCTTTTCTTTTTGGATAATGAATTATTAATATATACATATATCACAGATAGTCATCAATAAGAACATATCCTCTTCCTCCTTTTGATTGGGCTTTTAGTGCATAGCATAGGTTTTAGGTAACGGGCAGTTAGGCAACATGGAAAGTTTAACATTATGTATTTTTATAAAAGATATGTCTCCTTTTGTAAGTCAGTTTGATAGACTAGGAAATTCATTTTTTTTTTTTTTTTTTTTTTATATAAGAGAAAAAAAATCACTGAATGTCAAGTTGGTTGCACAAAATATTTTAAACATGAAAATATGAACATGCTTGTACCAAGCTGAAATAAAAGGAAACAACATAAACCAACAATTGATTTAATAGTAAATGGGATTGTGTTTAGTTTGGATTCTATAGTATGATCTTAATAAAGACAGGGATCAATGGAGCTTGTACTGAGTGTACAGGTGAATAATCAGTTAATTAAATGTTAATTTCCTTAAAAGAAATATTTCATATTTACTTATTCACACATTGTAAAATTGAAAATATCTGTATAAATATATAACCTGATATAAACTACCATGGGCTGAGAACCTGCATGTTCCTATGTTTTGTATTAGACAACTATTATTTTTGAACAAAGCTTTGAACAAGACCAGATATTGAAACTATAATAAAATGAGATATATATATTTATAGAAAAATGACTCAAACAATCTAATGCAGGTGGAAGAGAATATGGCATAAATAGAATTCTAATATTTAAATTTTAAATATGAATTTTTACACAAAACAAATTATTTTATTTACATGACCAAGGGTGAATAAAAACCAATACAAATATAATAGCTATAGTTATAATAAATAGAAGACAAGAAAAATACTTCAATAAATAATACGTTATGTTTTTACTAAATCGAAAATTATGATGACGTGTCAAAAAAAGCATTGACAGCTGTGGTTCAGTATGAATGGTTATAATCCTCTATTTCTTTTTCGATAAAGTAATTATAAAGATATATATTTTTTATTTCATCATTTGTTGAGTCATCATTTGTTGAACCATTACAATTCTAATATTCATGGCATTTTCTCCTAAAATCCTAAAAACGTTGGCAGCACTTTAGCTCTTAATTACATCTACAATTTTTTACATGCCTCTGGCCCACATAGCTTAGTTCTTGGAGTAGCAAGTCTTAAACACACAACCAATTATATTTCTTCATAGTGACATACCTGGCAACTAAGGGAAAAAGTAAAGTGCCATTTTGTCTAGATAAATTGTCGATTCTTTGCAGATGAATAATATAGACAAAAACATTAATGATGATTGGAATGTTAACCTATTAAGAATGATTTATAGCACATTCATTCATACAAGCATGTGCATGCTGCATCCAAACATTATATCCAATTAACATATGAATGCTCTTTTTAATGGTTGCCAATGTTGAAGCTGTTCATTTATTTAAAAGGAGACATCACTCATACAAAATCCCAACATTTTTAGCACAATTTTAGCACAGATTGTCATACAGACATTGGCTTCCAACAAGTTGACCCATTAAGTGGTTGTAGGTTGAGAAGCTTATCAGAGGGCTTACATTATTAAGAACCACTCCTAATCTGTTATATTGCTGTTTTCCTACCTCCCTAGGCCTCACTAGGTCTCAATGGCCCCATGCTCTGTAATTATTATAAGAGTTATATGTATGTGTATTTGATATATCACATCTGCTCAGCCACTACTAGCAGAAACACAGATACACATAAATGAAAGCCTACATGCACAAGCTGAAAGCCCTGCCAAGAATTTCCTGAGTAGAAACATTCCCTATGTACATAGCCTTAAAGAAAACACTGGTACACCTTAATAAAAATTATTAAAAGAGTGCATAGAAAATGTTTAGCTGAAGGCCCCCTGACCAACAAATCTGAGTTCACTACAAACAGCCAATCAATTTATGTTTAGAAGAGTACAACTGAAATCTGATTTAAATTGTTATGAATTACTGTTGCAGTAAGCTAGTTTGTGATCATAGCTTACCAGTTCATTTAGCTGGTAAAGCATCCCACCTATAGCAATGACGCCTCTCTCTTGCTGTCATAATGCAGAGAAGACCCACTACCCTCTTTATGGATACAGCAGCCTCTCTGAAGAGGTCCAGTACACACCCTGTGATTTGCTGCTTAATGCTACTGCAGAAAAAAATAAAAGTCAGCAGCTACAATACTGTAGCTGCTGACTTTTAATATTAGGACACTTACCTGTCTACAAATCCAATGGTGTCCTGCCCCGAGTCAATTTTTCATTGGGCTCTCAAGTACAGCTGTCACCATCTCAGCTAAGGGAAACTGGCAGTGAAGCCTTGAGGTTTCACAGCTGTTTCCTACTGCGCTGCACTTGGTGAATTGCCCAGCAGTGCAGAAAAAGGGGGAACGAACGGTCAAAACCAGGTACCCACTCCCCCCTGAAAGGTGCCAAATATGGCAACAGAGGGGGTAGGAAGGAAACAAGCGGAGCTTCCCCTTTTGGGTGGAG
Source organism: Lithobates pipiens (assembly GCF_037356315.1). NCBI lineage: Eukaryota > Metazoa > Chordata > Amphibia > Anura > Ranidae > Lithobates > Lithobates pipiens. Next base: position 471,204,616 of record NW_027507764.1, read on the forward strand.
CTCTGCTTTAAGGAGCTGAACAAATGGTAACACTGTGATCACTTATAATTTTATTGCACCTGGACTCTATTAAATTGGGCTTTAACATGGCTTACTGTTTAAGTAAATAAAGTTATCTGTCTTATTATGGTGAGGTTTTGGTAAATGAGCTCAAAGCTTGCAGATCTGTGGGGTAATATCTTAAGCCACAGCCTGTTTTTGACAATTGTTACACTGACTTCGGATGAGAGCTCTGCTGATAGTATTTATGCTGTACTTCTGCCCTTTTAGATGTTCATCTAGGTATAATGCTATGTATTGTTTATTAGAATACTAAAGCATCACAGAGCAAGATGTAACTTACAGGGACAAAATCTCCCAATTTTATTCAGTCACTCAGAATTTATATTGGTCAGTTGGATAGACTTCAAAAGGACTATACTAATATATGCCTACTATAATAATATATCTAATATAGAATAATTTAAAATAAACTGCTGCACTGACAATATACAGGTTCAAGAAATAATATATCATATAAAATAACAGCACACAGGAATTGATTTACTAAAACTGGAAAGTGCAAAATCTGGTGCAGTTCTGCATAGAAATCAATCAGCTTCCATTTTTTTTGTCAAAGAATAATTGAAGTTAGAAATGGTTACTATGCAGAGCTGCACTGGATTTTGCACTCTCTAATTTTAGTAACTCAACCCCAGAGTATCCATACACATAAAAACAGTTCATTGCCCATTTTACGCAAAAAAAAAATTCAAATGATATAAAACATAAAAGCCATATTTACTACAATCTTTAACGGTTTAACGCTACCTGTAAAAACATCCATATATCTTATATAAATGGTTTAGTGAGGAATTTCAAGAAAAGAAAACATACAAGGCAATGGGGTTGATTTACTAAAGAGTGCAAAATCTGGTGAAGCTGTGCATTGTAGCCAATCAGCGTCTAACTTCAGCTTTTTCAATTAAGGTTTGGCAAAAAAAAAAACTGGAAGCTGATTGGTTTCTATGGACAGCTGCACCAGATTTTGCACTCTCAACTTTTAGTAAATCAACCCCAATGTCATTAAGCACAATTGCAAAAATACACAGTAAAGAGCATTAAAGTGTATTATACCATGGCACAAGGTAACTTACTATATCGTCCTAAGCTACATAGGTTTTATATTTTCATGCGCTACTATATGATTTACCTTCTTGTTGCCCATCGCATGAAAATCAATGTGCTGCAAATTATGGTGATTGGCAAGAAGTGGTTAAATCCCTGAGTAGCACCAGATTAAAGCATCTAAGTAGGTTAGCCCCAAATGTGTATCAGTTCTCTATTTCAAAGTGTAGCGAAGGTGGTTGGACTAGAATGGACCATACACAAAACTTAAGCAGTCATGATGTTTAAAGGGTTAGTTCACCTTTACTGACTTTTACCAAAAACATCCACAAGCATCATAGCGTCCTCAGTGCTCCATTTTTAAAAGAACGTTTACTGTATCCGCTGCCCATTTCATTACCCTCTCCTCTCTGTCCTGCAGATGGCAGGACAAATACGGAGCACTGGATGCACAGTCCTGGAAACGTACACACCAGCCCTCGGATTAGTTCCATACCCACGCATGTGATGTCCACTCTCTCTTGTAGCTTAGCATTCTGCAACAGTGATAGAGGTGCATTGAAATGAGCAGCATTATTTTTTTTTTTTAAACAAAGCACCACATAGTAAGGTACTGAGTATTCCATAATTCTGGAGGATGTTATTGGCAAAAGTCAGTAACAGTGAATTGACCCTTTAAAAAAACATCAGTAGCACAAGTTTTTGAGCAATTGTATTTTTTTTCTGTATATTATTTATGTTGTCAAATAGTATGTTTATTTTTTTGCTCTGTAAATATATATATGTATATACATATAAATTTATATTTGTACAATATTTGTTTCAGTAACTATCCTCAATGCTGCAAATGAAAACAAAAAAAGCACAAAAGCTACCTGTCCATCCTCACGCTTAGTTAGCAGTTCAGCTTAATCACAGATATCTGATCTTCCCAGTTTTTGGAATGATGCAGATAATTTTGCACAAACTTCTAATTTATTAAGATGGCAAGTAAAACCTTCTGTTTGTAAGTCAAAGGAATATCAAGAGGGTAAGTCCACCTAAAATGTCCAGTGCTTTGAATCACTTGCTGGCTCTTTACACCTCTGAAAGTAGAGCCCTGTTCACATATCGCATAGCTTATTCATGAATCCCCGTTCACAATTTTTGTTGTGCGCTTTCCATGCAATTCTGTGTGTCATGCCTAGGACAGCCCATTCACTTTAATAGGCTGCCCTATGTGTGTTTGTTGCCCAAAAGAAGTTCCTGCTCCTTTTTGGGTGACAAGCTTAGAACAATTATTAAATGCACGTTTTGCCACAATTGCGGCAGAATCGCACTGCGTTTGGGATGCCATTAAGAATAAGGGCATGTTGCGTGTTTTTCCGAGATTTGGAATCACAGAATGTGAACAGGGCCTAAAAGCGTATCCATCTTTTGCAACCATAAAGAGCTTGCTTGGCATTTGACCCAGTAGTTGTGTAAGACTGTACTTAAGCTTAACCCTCCTATCCCTTACAGCCAAGGAAGCTACCATCTTTGCCTCTGTTTGAGAAACTGCCATGATGCTGCACATGTTATCAGTTATGACACCAGCCACATGATGGCTTGACAGTTTGGTTAAAATAATGTCAAAAATGGTGGTTAATGTTGGCATGCCTTGAATGTAACTGTTTTGGGAAACATTGAGATGAGTTCCGCTATATTTTCCTTACTAAGGGAAATCAAGCTTGTGTGACACTTGTATGAAAGATGGGTAAGAGCTTTACAGTCTCAGCAGAGATGGATGAGTCTTATATTACAGCGAAGTGATTTCATCACCAATGACCTGAGAGTTATTACAAACTGGCAAGTGATGTCAAGCACCATTGTGACATACCAGTTTCAGGTGGAATTATCCTTTAAGGTTATATATTTTAAACCAGCACCTTGAACCAATATTTATATTCAAGTAGGTGTACAGGATTAAAATGTGTTTTTTTCCCCATTTTTTAAACTGGGGTGTTGTTTATATGCCAGGTCTACCGTCCTGGCATATATCTACTTTTGGTAAACCCAAAAGAGTTTGGTTTAGTTTCAAGGTTGATTAAGTCCTTCATGTAAGATGTTTACAAACCTGGTTGCAAAGGAGCACAAGTGTCAGTAAAATCCAAATTGTTTCATCCGTACAGGGTGCTCAGGTCAATGTCTGTAATTATTAATACCAATGGCATCATCGTTTCACATGTATTACTGGTTTCATTATTTATGCCACCATTTTTTTCTTCTTGTCACCCTTTCAGCTGAACAAACTGGCAAACTTTTTTTCTGCTTTTCCTCATCTACATCGATAATGTCTTCGCAATCCTATCTTATGACGCTTTTATCAGTGTTTCCATTCTGGCTGCCTTTGACGTACAGAAAGAGGAAATGTGACATTGTAATGACTAGAATGTTTATTACCTCCATATCAATCGTCCTATTAATTCTGTATGCATGCATGTAACTGTTAAACATTTATGTCAAATGTCTGTACAATGACTGCATTTCTTTCTTCATTTCAGTCTGAATGCATATGCAGGATAGAAATAAATGTATAAATGAATCATTCTGACTCATTTCAGTTCTCTGTCATTTACATGAGCATTACATTAAATCCATCATAGCCACGGGGGGCTGTAGCGCATTTCAAAGGGACAAAATTCACATAAACGCAGCATATTGCCATTTAAAGGAGGGAGTATTTACATCGCTCTAAATGTTATACTTTCTGTGTTGTGTATGTTTGCCCAGATTGTGCTTCAGTTGTAAATTAAGGGGTAAATACAACTCAATGCTGCATGTTCTAAAGTCATGGTGCATGTGCTGGGCCTACAGAATAATAGGCATCTCCATACTAGGTATGGCCCGGGACCTGGAAAAGCCATTGTTCTCTGTGGTTGGGCCTGGAGCAAGAGAATCATTTAAGGGTTCAGCAAAAAGTTACAGGATTTAAGCACCACTCAACCTGTATAGATCAGTGCATTGGGAAAACGTAATGAGGAGTGTATAGAGAGAATGCATAAAGTCTATTTACTATTTGCAAAGCTGAGAACGCTACTTTTTGAAAATCTGAGCAGATTTGAAGCCCTGACCCATAAAATGGTTAAATACCCATCTCCAAGAAACTTAATAATGGTCCCATGCAGTGAGGCTGCACCCACACTGTAAGGGTTAAATTTATGTTTAGGTCTAAGGGACCTGTTAAAAGAGATTTACTTACCAGACCTGCTCCTTCAGTGTCTTCCTCACCAAGCTCCAGCAGTCTAAGGCCCTTCATCACAAAGATAAATGCAGGGTCCATTGGTGAAGCCAAGGGTCAGTTCACCATCAGAGTGTGAAGGAGCGCTGTCTACCGGAGGAGCAGAGAATCAGATAAGTTAAAGTGCTTCTCCTCTCCCTAATGCCGCTTACACACGGTTGGACTTCGATGTGAGCTTGTTGTCGAAAAGTCCAACCGTGTGTATGCTCCATCAAACATTTGCTGTTGGAATTTCCACCCCCAAAAATGTTTGAGAGCAGGTTCTCAAATTTTCAGCCAACTTCACGTCAGAAAGTCCAATCGTGTGTACACAAGTCCGTCGCACAAAAGTTCACACATGCTCGGAATGAAGCAGAAGGAGCCGAACTGGCTTTTGAACTTTCTTGGCTCGTCCTATGTCTTGTACGTCACCATGTTCCCACGTTCAGAATTCTGGGCCAACATTTCTGTGACCATGTGTATGCAAGACAAGTTTGAGCCAACATCCTTCGGAAAACGGTTTTGTTGGTGGAAAGTCCAATCATGGGTATGTGGCATTAGAGTAAATGAGCAATTAACCTTTACAGAGCAGGTTCAGCCCCACTGCAAGCGATAGTTATCATATTTTCCAGGGTTGGGCTTTAAATTAATAAAATTAGGGATCCTGAATATTTCCTATGAGCAGCAAATTTACTTCTGGCAGTAACATAGAATGCCAGAAATAAGAGTTATTTGGCCAGGACTGGGGGTGTCACAAATGGCTTACGGGTATAGCAATTATATTGTGCAACATTTTTCCAGGTTGCACACTTATTTAACCCCCTCCAGCCGACCACACACATATATGACGGAAGTGTTTTTTTTTTCTCTGAGGCCGCATATATGCGCATCCCCCTTTTTGCTGGGAGTGCGCGGCACAGAGCACTCCCAGCACAGAGACTCACCGAGAGCCCCCGGGACTGTCAGGGTCAAGGTCGGGGTCAAAGATCATGGTCAGCATATTTTGGGTAGAATTTAAAAAATTAATTAATTAAATTAGTATCAGTGTCTGTTATTGTCAGTGTGTTTTCTGAATTTTAAAAAAAGCAAAATGTGCACCATTGTTTCTGGGCTGTGCTACAGGTACAAACAACAACTAACAAGCAGGAGAAATTATTTTGAGTTGTTATTTAGTGGTAAATTATGATAATAGCAAGAAATATAAAGCTAAATAAAAAAATATATATTTTTTCTATTATTTTGGTCAAGTTTTCCTTTGATAATAAAAAAAAAATCAGGAGATATTCGTTACCGTTTACCCCCAAAAGAAAGCCCAATTTGCCTTGATAAAAAATAGCCTTAATCAACCTAGATACCCAATGTAGTTGTGATGATATATACAGTTTTACTAACACATGTCAAAATTGCAACATTGTGCATAGGCCGCGTACACACGGGCGGATTGTCTGCCCAACTTAGTCCGCTGAACCGTGTTTCAGCAGACAATCCGCTCGTGTGTGGGCTTCAGCGGACTTTTTCAGCGGACAGTCTGACGGACTTTGTCTTTCGGAATTTCCGTAATTTTGTCCGTCCAAACTTGGTTTTGTCCGTCCAAACTTGGTTTCAGTGGACAGTCCGCTCGTGTGTAGGCAAGTTGGACGGACTAAGTATGGCGCATGCTCAGAAAGGATTTACACGGCCGAAGGTTGCATTGCAGTGTATTGGACGTCGTTTTTCTAGTCCCATCGTACGTGCTGTACACGTCATTGCGCAAGTTTTCAGCGGACTGTCTGTTCATCGTGTGTGGTCAAGTCCGTTCATTCAAAAGTTGAACGGACTGTCTGTTGGATTGTCTGATGAACTTAGTTGGGCAGACAATCCGCCCGTGTGTACGCGGCCTTAGGCATTAACATTTGTTTTACCCTTAGGCGTGAAGGGGTTAACCTTAACCTGAAGCCACTAGACCAGGGGTGGCCAACCAGACAAAGACCAAGAGCCACATTTTTTACCAAGTTACCGCAAAGAGCCACATCATACGCATGGGCACACATGAACATCACCCCATCCCTTCCTCATACACACATTCTTTTGCTCAGCTGGATTTATTGTAAATGTCACACACTGTTTTAACACTACAAAGACCACAGGCCAGTCATTTTCATCAAGTCAGTAATCTTCCTTTGAAAGTACATCCATGTGACAGAAGACAGCAGCTCATCGAATTTCCAAAATACAAATTGTCTTAGAAACAGTGAACTGGTCAGAATAGCAATAAACAGTTAATGGGTCTTATAGCCTGAACTAGCAGTAAATTCTTCCAAAAAACATCACAGAATGCATGCAGCACACACAGAGCGTATCGTTTTCAAGCAGAAAATCGCACGATTTTGCTGCGTTTTTTACCGCCATTCGCTGCGTTTTTTACCGCGATTTTGTGCAGGGCAAAAGGTCACCTGTTAAAAGAAGAAAAACGCCCAAATCTGCTCAATTCGAGTGACAAAAAAGGGTCCGGAACTTGTTTGAGCGTCAGGCGTTCGGCTTCAGGCGACATGGAGTGGAGATGTGAACCATCTCCATTGAGAATAATAAATTTTTTCTCCTCCAGCGTTTTGTAGCTTCAGGCTTTAAGCTACAAAACGCTCAGGTGTGAATGGGGTCTAAGAGCCGCATGGAACCGGGCAAAGAGCCGCATGCGGCTCGGGAGCCGTGGGTTGGCCACCCCTGCACTAGACTATAGTCAATTTTATTCAGAAGGTGAATTTAAATGTCCTATTATGCGTTTCATAAATAAAATCCAAGCAAACATTTTTCTATAGTTCCAGCTAAAAAAAAAAAAACTGTTTGGATCGCTAAATATAATCTTTTATATCTTCTAGTGCTGGGAGGGCTGTGAATATGCACCTTATGCCTCAGACTGACGACATCCACAGACCCCTCTGAGACTGATGATACCCATGCCCCCCCCAAAACACCCGTGGACACCCAGCTTATATTGAGAATACTCTTGACGACATTAAAACTTCAACTTTTAGTCTATGTTACACCCATATGTAGGATGTAACATGGAGCAAATCAGAACCGCCCCATCCCAATGACAGCATGCAAGGGTTCTTTTTCCCTGCAGGAACTGTCACTTTTTTTTTTTTTTTTTTTTTTTAGTTCATCTATGAATAAGTCAACTACAAGTTCCATGTGCCACTGTAGCAGACTGACTTTTGGTTCTCAATGGAGCACAAGTGCAGTTATTGGCACACTCATATTCCATTGATGCTTCCTTCAGCTCTCTAACTGAAAGTCCTGGAGGAGGAAGAGTCTGATGAAGCCTGTCATTGCACTTGCACTGCACTGATCACAGTTGCAACGTTTTACATTTGCAAAAATAAAAAACAAATTGCAAATTTTTTGCTGCAAATATGTGTGCATTTAGATATATATATTTTTTTTTTATTTGAACTTTGACTTTATACTATATATAGCTAAAACCTGTATCCTAGTTTGAGGTAGAATAGGGAGGAGTTAGAACATAGAACTTTTTTTATGATATCTGTGTACAATTGGGGAAATATCCTTTCACTTCTTATCCCAGAGATACTACAGAAAGACAGTTGTCTCCAGAACAAGTGTCCCCTTTGGAAGATTTCCCCTCAACTCTTTTTCTGGGGATAACTCTAAAATTTCAGATTTCTTCTCACTTTTTTATGATAATTGTGGTGAATCCCCCAATCTTCAGCAAGCCAAAACCAATAAACCATATACCATATTTCAGTATTTGTTCTATAAATACATTCACTATTATATTGAACCTTTACTTTGTCTATGCATGGCAGAACAACAGGCTTATTTTAATGCCGGTTCCATTCGCATACATGAATGTATAGAAGCCCTCCAAGTTGCAAGGACTCTTGAGGACTCAGGCAGCAAGGCCTCTTTTTCTGCCATGTGGCAGCACTGGGTGCCTGAGCAATCAATGGATAGAGAAGGAAAAGAAAGGTAAGAATAAACAACTGCAGGGCTGTGAACCTGCTGGGCATAGCACAGGTTACAGATCAGAATACAATAGCCCAGAAGGAGGGATTTGTCCATCCACGCTGTTATGTGTAGCAGGGAATGAGGACTCTGGTATTTTTTGTTCAGCCTACCTGAATATAAAATATAAAATATCTAACAGTGTGAGGTAAGGCAGTGACCTCACAATCTCCACCTCATCCAAACAAAAAACACTTTGCCTTCGTTGAGAATGATGCAAGGCATTCTGTGAATTGTGCCCGTGCTGAGCAAGCAACCCCTTATGGTTGCTGTGCAGCAGGACAGCCACTCGGCATAGGAAGCGGAATACAGCAGTCATGAATGTAGTAGCAGCGACTATTGGGCTCCTTTTACAAGGTCATTCTGATCATGTCCACCTGTCAATTTTTGGCCCTAATTGGAAGATCCGTTCATCCCAATGGAGAGGTGGGTATAAACGGATTTGTCTCTGTTTAAATTCCCCCACATCAGGGTCTGATCTCGTACGCTAAAAAAAATGAAAGAGGGGATCCGTCCTCTTCCGTTTAGGCAGAGCGGATCTGAGGGTAGTCGGGGAGTAAACGGACAGCGGGGCCCGTTTACTCCTGGCTGCCCATAGAGCAAAGCAGGGTCTGTCTAATTCCGCCCCTAAACACGCCCTCATAAATTATCTCATGAAATGACACTTAAATGTTTTACTTTCAAAATTTTTTATTTGTTTCAAAGGAAAAATAGAATCCATACAAAAGATTGCGACCACATGTCGTCTCACATATATATGAAGAACGTGGAAAACATGTCAATAAGTACAGGCAAACAGCATAAGCCAGAGAAGACACATTGCAAATTGTAAGGCATCTGTATTATTAAAAACAGCTGAAGATGATAGTGAAAGGAGCTCACTGTATCTGGAATGGAGTGATATGACAGTTAGGGGTGACATAAGAAATATGGACGGGATGCCACCTAGTACCCCCGACACCCCAATTGGGATCACACTGTGTCGGGGGCAATAGGTGCCCACAAATTATGAACATAAGAGGAAATAGGTGAAAGGAAGTTGTCAATCAAATACCAGAGAACTCCTATTTTACCAGCCGGTCAGCCCCTAGGCCGATCTGAGGGTCCTCTGTTGGGAGAAGCAAAGCAGAGCAAATTGCCTCGGACTCTTTGTGTCAACCAACAAACATTGCCTAGGAGACATTTATACAAACTTTTATAACTTTCCAGACTAGCCTTAGACCATAGTATGGAAACCAAGAGAACATATGCGAACAAGAGGAAAGAAAAGGAAAAGATAAAGACAAAGAAAGAGGAGGGAGATAGAGGGGGGTAGGGGTGGAGAGAGCGTCACTACTTGCGTCAGGTTTAATAAGAGAACACACTTAAATGTTTTATGCAGAATTAAGTTATAAAAATAAATATTAACAACAACTTTATACATGTCCACCAAAGCAGCCTGCCCGTGACCACCAAAGCAGCCTGCCGTGACCACCAAAGCAGCCTGCTTGTGTCCACCAAAACAGTTTGCCTGTGTTCACCAATGCAGCCTGCCCCTGCCACCAATGCAGCCTGTATCCACCAATGCAGCCCGTGTCCGCCAATGCATCCTGTGCCACCAATGCAACCTGTGCCACCAATGCAGCCTGTATCCACCAATGCAGCCCGTGCCCGCCAATGCATCCTGTGCCACCAATGCAGCCTGTACCACCAATGCAGCCTGTGTCCACCAATGCAGCCTGTGTCCACCAATGCAGCTTGTGCCACCAATGCAGTCTACCTTTGCAGGGGAAGAGAGAGGAGAGCCGCCAGCTGGATGATCAGAGTGCAGCAAACATAACAGCTTTCATTTCAATATTCCTCACCACGCACCGTCATATACAGCCCCTCCCCCTTTTCTGGGGAACTATGATAGACAGATCACCCATCCCAGGATTGGACTGGTGGTCTGTCTATCAAAGTTCCCAGACAAAGAGGAGGGGCTATATGTGATGGCACGTGGTGGGGAATAACAGCTATTGAAATTAAAGCTGTTATGTTCCCCGTGCTCTGATCATCTGGCCGGCGGCCCTCCTCCCTCTTCCGCTCCAATCGCTGGGAGAACAGCCTCCATATAACCCGCCTGCCGAAGGCTCCCAGGCAGCCCTTCCTCGTTAGCCCTCAAAATCCACTCACAAAATGCGAGCAGGCGAGTGGAATTTTTGAGGGCTGATCTACAGTATCTCACAAAAGTGAGTACACTCCTCACATTTTTGTAAATATTTTATTATATATTTTCATGTAACAACACTGAAGAAATGACACTTTGCTACAATGTAAAGTAGTGAGTGCACAGCTTGTATAACAGTGTAAATTTGCTGTCCCCTCAAAATAATTAAACCCACGGCCATTAAAGTGGAGTTCCAGTCTCCCTAAATACGTTTTTTTCTAAACACTCCTCCTACCCTGCCCTGTCCCTAAACACACCCTCATAAATGATCTCATGAAATGAGACTTAAATGTTTTATTCAGGTTTAAGTTATAAAAAGAAATATTAACAACTTTATCCGTCCACCAATGCTGCCTATATCCACCAATGCAGCCTGTATCCACCAATGCAACCTGTATCCACCAATGCAGCTTGTATAAACCAATGCAGCCTGGGCCACCAATGCAGCCTGCAAGTGCTCAGTGTCATATCCAGAGGTTATTTTTGGGAAATAGATGTATGAGTGCTGCCAGCATTGCTGCAGAGGTTGAAGGGGTGGAGGGTCAGTCTGTCAGTGCTCAGAGCATACACCGCACACTGCATCAAATTGGTCTGCATGGCTGTCGTCCCAGAAGGATGATGCACAAGAAAGCCTGCAAACAGTTTGCTGAAGACAAGCAGACTAAGGACATGGATTACTGGAGCCATTTCCTGTTTTCTGATGAGACCAAGATAAACTTATTTGATTCAGATGATGTCAAGCGTGTGTCGCGGCAGAGGCGTAACTAGAACCTTCAGGGCCCCAGTGCAAGAAACCATGATGGGCCCTCCTGATCCACCCTTCCATCCGAGCCCGGGGCTTCCAATTTTTAGGGAGGGCGTCCATGGACATCCTTCCAGAACCCTGCTTTCCGCATGCCCCCTGGGACCTGCATTCAGCACAATCACAGCAGCCCTTTACCACGTGATCAGCTGATCACATTTAAACAGACTTTCTGGTTATCAGCAGCCCTTTCCTACCATGCTGTCTGTGTGACGAAAGGGGAGCCATTAACCAGCAAGAATGTCAGTAAATTGTTTACACAGATCATCAGTGCCGTTTATTGATGCTCATCAATGCCGCCTATCAGTGCTGCATTTCAGTACTGCCTATCAGTGCCCATTAATTCCACCTATCAGTGCCCATTAATTAAACCTATCAGTGGCACAAATCAGTGCTCATCAATGGCGCCTATCAGCGCCAATCAGTGCCACCTATCAGTGCTGAATTTCAGTGCCGCCTATCAATGCCCATGAATTCCACCTGTCAGTGCCCATCAATTCTGCCTATCAATGCCACCTATCAGTACTCATCAATGCCGCGTATCAGCGTCCATCAGTGCCACCTATCAGTGCCTATTAGTTCCACCTATCAATGCCCATCAATTCTGCCTATCAGTGCCCATCAATTCCGCCTATCTGTGTTCATCATTGCCGCCTATCAACGTCCATCAGTGCTCATCAATGCTGCCTATCAGTGCCACCTATCAGCATTCATCAATGCCGCCTATCCATGATCATCATTGCTCATCAATGCCACCTATCAGTGCCCACTATCAGTGCTCATCAGTGCCGCGTATCAGTGTCCATCAATGCTGCCTATCAGTGCCCATAAGTGCCACCTATCAGTGCTTATCAATGCCGCCTATCAGTGCCACCTATCAGTGGTCACCAATGCTACTCATCAGTGCTCATCAATGCTGCCTATCAGTGCTGCCCATCAGTGTTTATCAATCCCACCTATCAGTGCCCATTAGTGCCTCTTATCAGTGCTCATCGATCAATGTTGCCTGCCTCCTCAGCAGGTCTCTGAGCTGACAGTGTCTCTCATACAGCTCAGAACTGTCATTGACAGTTCTCCCTCTCTCCTCTCTCACATGGAATGAGACCCCCCTCTCCTGTGTGTGCACTGGGGGAAGTGTGAGCTTGTTAGCTTCACACTTGACTTCCTGCAGAGCACACACAGAGAGGGGGGTTGGAGATCGAGCAGATTGGCTGTCTCTTCTCTCATCCTGTGCGAGATAGGAGAGAGGGAGAACTGTCAATGATGGCTCTGAGCTGTATGAGGTACACACTGTCAGCTCAGAGACCTACGATTAGCAACCCCGCTGGGGCCCCCTGATAGTAGTGGGATGCCAGGGCCTGGTCGCAAGTGTGATTGCTGCGGCCCTGGTAGTTCCGTCACTGGTATTTTGCCTACGGTCAAGCATGGTGGTGGGGGTGTCATGGTCTGGTAGCTGCATAAGTGCTGCCAGCACTGAGGAGCTACAGTTCATTGAGGGAACCATGAATTCCAACATGTACTGTGACATACTGAATCAGAGCATGATCCCCTCCCTTCGGAGACTGGACTGCAGGGCAATATTCCAACAAGATAACGACCCCAAACACACCTCCAAGGCGACCACTGCCTTGCTGAAGAAGCTGAGGGTAAAGGTGATGGACTGGCCAAGCATGTCCCCAGACCTAAACCCTATTGAACATCTGTGGGGCATCCTCAAACAGAAGGTGGAGGACCGCAAGGTCTCTAACATCCACCAGCTCTGTGATGTCGTCATGGAGGAGTGGAAGTGGCAACCTGTGACGCTGTGGTGAGCTCCATGCCCAAGACGGTTAAGGCAGTGCTGGAAAATAATCCTGGCCACACAAAATATTGACACTTTGGACCCAGTTTCGAGATTTTCACTAAGGGGTGTACTCACTTTTGCTTGCAGCGGTTTAGACATTAATGGCTGTGTTGAGTTATTTTGAGGGCAAAGCAAAATTTACACTGTTATACAAGCTGTACACTCACTACTTTACATTGTAGCAAAGTGTAATTTCTTCAGTGTTGTCACATTAAAAGATATTATAAAATATTTACAGAACTGTGAGGGGTGTACTAATGTTTGTGAGATACTGTATTTATTTTTTTGCAATTTTTTTTAACTGTTTTAATTTTTATCCACTATTTATACACAATCTTTGTTTTACAAATATATATTGGATACAGGGTGCACCTATGGCACAGATCCACAGGGTATCTTGTGTGTTCTATAGAAAGAGCACAGCAGATGCTAATTGCCTGCAAACAACTTTAAAGTGGATGTAAACCCTCACATATACCCATTGAAGTGAACAGCCTCAAATAATACACAGAGATGAAACAAATCTGCTACATAAGTTTTACATGTATATCTGCTGTCTTCAGCTTTATATTTTCTTTAGAAAGTTCAGATCTTGTTAGAGATTTTCTCTTCCTGTTCAGCAATGAGTGTGAAGTCCGGGCGCACAGCCAAGACATCTGAATGGAGGAAAGGCACCCACCCCCACTCCACATAGGCAGAGACTCTCAGAGCTGTTCTCTGAATAGCTTAGCTGTCTGCTAATCTATATATAGCAACCTTCCCTGACACAAATTTCAGGCTGGTTTTATTTCATAGTTCCAACATTTAGTCCATCTCCGAAAAAGTATATATATATATATATATATATATATATATAGTCCTTATAATCTCCACCGTGCTCAGAACACACCTCACCAACGAAAAAGTGTCACAAAAAGAAAAAAGGATCTTCCACCACCAAAATCACTGCCGCTTACCAGCTGTTCTGATCCCATACATGAGATCAAATATTGCCAAATAACTGGTCACACGATCAGGGATTGAACTGCATGGAGGACTTAGACTGCCTGGAGGGTGTATCCTTTAAAGCACACCGAATGTTTCGAATCATGATTTCAACATGATTCGAAATTATTTCAACCGCATTCGAAAATATTTTGTGACCCGACTTTAGGGCCATGTATCTCAGGGTCACTTGGTGCTAGAAACTCCAAATTTGGATATGTTGTAGTGATAGTACTATTGTGTTTGCATACCAATTTGGGGTTTCTAGCTCTAAGTGACCCCGAGATATGTGGCCCCAAAATCGGGTCGCAAAATGTCATTCTCTGCTGCAGAAAAATACTTGACATATTGCCTATATCTATGGGTCACTTGGTGCTAGGAACCCCAACTTGTGGCAGGTGACGTGGCAAGTGGCCAATCCACAACTTGGTCATGTGGCACTTGTGGCAGGTCACGTGGTACACGTGGCACTCGTGGCTGTTCACGTGAAACTCATGACAAGTCACGTGGCACCCCTGGCAGTTCCCGTGGCACCCCTGGCAGGTCATGTGGCACCCGTGGCCGGTCAAGTGGCACCCCTGGCAGGTCATGCGGCACCCATGGCAGGTCACGTGGCACCCGTGGCAAGTCACGTGGCACCCATGCCCGGTAACGTGGCACCCGTGGCAGGTCATGTGGTACCCATGGCCTGTCACGTAGCACTCATGACCGGACAAGTGTGGTACTTGTGGGAGGTGTTGTGGCAAGTGGACAATACACAACTTGTGGCAGTTGATGTGGCAAGTGGACAATACACAACTTGTGGCAGGTGATGTGGCAAGTGGACAATACACAACTTGTGGCAGGTGACGTGGCAAGTGGACAATGACATACAGCATATGTACTTGCCTTAAGATCGACATCCATGACTTCTTCAATCAGGCATGCTGACAACTTCATTGATGTGATAAATATAAATGAAATAAGATGTGTGTGTTTTTTGCACTGGTACACTGCAAGTATGAGAAGTTGATGTGACAGATATATATAAGTAAGTAACTAACCATCTTCCAAAATTTCTAATTCAAATAGAAAAGATTAGAAAAAAAATATAATTTAATAGAATAAAATAGAAAGAATATACAACCATCTTCTGAAATTCGAATTTCAAATAGAATGAATTAAAATGTTTAAATTAATTCATTTTAAATTTGGATAGGAAAGATTATAATAAAATAGAAAGTTGACTAGAAAACAATAGAATAGAATATATTATATTTTATTCTGTTCTTTTCTATTGTTTTTCTAGTCTATTCTTTTATATTCTACTAAAATCTTTTCTATTCAAATTCGAATTCATTCTATACAAAATTCGAATGTCGAAAAAAATATAATTATAATATATATATATATATAGATATATATATATATATCTATATATATATCGATATCATTTTTTTTTTTTTAGACATTCGAATTTCATATAGAATGAATTCGAATTTGAATAGAAAAGATTTTAATAGAATATAAAAGAATAGACTTATTCGAATTTGAATAGAAAAGATTTCGAATAAGTCTATTCTTTTCTTTTATATTCTATTAAAATCTTTTCTATTCAAATTCGAATTCATTCTATACGCAATTCGAATGTCGAAAAAAAAAAATTATAATATATATATATATATATATATATATATATATATATATATATATATATATATATATATATATATATAAATTTTTTTTTTTTTTTTTTAGACATTCGAATTTCGTATAGAATGAATTTCGAATTTGAATAGAAAAGATTTCAATAGAATATAAAAGAATAGACTTTTTCCAAAAAAATTTTGTATTCCAATTCCAATTTATTCTATACGCAATTCGAATGTCGAAAAAAAAAATTATATTATATTATATTATATATATATATATAATTTTTTTTTTTTTTAGACATTTGAATTTCATATTTATAATTTTTATATTTTCATAATTTATTCTATATGAAATTCGAATGTCTAATTTTTATTTTTATTTTTTAGACATTCGAATTTCGTATAGAATAAATTCGAATTTCAATAGAAAAGATTTTGATAGACTATAAAAGAATAGACTAGAAAAACAATAGAACAGAACAGAATAAAATATAATAGATTCTATTCTGTTCTATCGTTTTTCTAGTCTATTCTCTTTTTCCATTCTAATCTTTTCTATTCAAATTCCAATTCATTCTATATGAAATTCGAATGTCGGAAAGAAATATATATATATATTATAAAACCACCATCTTCCGAAATTCGAATTTAGTATATAATGATTTCACCAAATCACCAAATTTGGGGTTTCTAGCACCAAGTGACCCTGAGATATGTGGCCCCAAATTCGGGTCACAAAATGTCATTCTCTGCTACAGAAAAAGTGCTTGACATATTGTCCATATCAGAGAATGACATTTTGCGACCCGAATTTGGGGCCACATATCTTGGGGGCCCCACTCTAGCTGTAAGTGGCCCCCGAGATACATATCTCGGGGTCACTTGGTGCTAGGAACCCCATAACTTTTGACAGGTGATGTGGCAAGTGGACAGTCCACAACTTGGTCACATGGCACTTGTGGCAGGTCACGTGGCACCCGTGGCCGGTCACGTGGCACCCGTGGCCGGTCACGTGGCACCCGTGGCCGGTCACGTGGCACTCGTGGCCGGTCACGTGGCACTCGTGGCCAGTCACGTGGCACCCATGGCCAGTCAAGTGGCACTCGTGGCCAGTCACGTGGCACCCGTGGCCGGTCAAATGGCACCCGTGGCAGGTCACGTGGCACCCGTGGCCGGTCAAGTGGCACCAGTGGCCGGTAACGTGGCACCAGTGGCCGGTAACGTGGCACTCGTGGCAGGTGTCGTGGCAAGTGGACAATACACAATTTGTGGCAGGTGATGTGGCAAGTGGACAATCCCCAACTTGGAGTTCGGGTTAAGTTTAGGGTTGGGGTTAGGGTTTCCCCTTGAAGAATAAGGCTTGGACTCAGTGATAGAATAAAAATAAATAGAAAAATAATATTTTATACTATTCTGTTCAATTGTTTTTGTAGTCTATTCTTTTGTATTCAAATCTTTTCTATTCTAATTCATTCTATAGGAAATTCGAATTTCGGAAGATGGTATATATATATATATATATATATATATATATATATATATATACCATCTTCCGAAATTCGAATTTCCTATAGAATGAATTAGAATAGAAAAGATTTGAATACAAAAGAATAGACTACAAAAACAATTGTG
Organism: Lithobates pipiens; assembly: GCF_037356315.1. NCBI lineage: Eukaryota > Metazoa > Chordata > Amphibia > Anura > Ranidae > Lithobates > Lithobates pipiens. Next base: position 471,222,046 of record NW_027507764.1, read on the forward strand.
TTATATATATATTGTGTTATTATTTTATATCCTATTTTACTGTATTCTTTTTTAGAAATCGATTTATATTTTTTCGATTTTTATTCAAATTTGTTTTTAAATTCGATTTGAATTGTTTTCAAATTCGATTTGACTAGAATTGTTTTCGAATTCGATGTCAAATGCATTCAAATTCATTTGTTATATTTCTTTCGTATTCGTTGTAATTCGTTATTTTTTTATTCGGACATTCGGATGCATCCGAATGTCCGAAAGATGCAAAATTCGGCCGAATTTCGATTCGTTACGAAATGGTTTGCACATGCCTAGTCAGCATTTTTAAGGTAAAAACATGCAGTGAGTAGGTGACATATCATGCCCTCACTGCCTGCCAAACACCATCAATGAGAGATGCACATCTCAGCAAGCCCTTAGAGCCCTTTGGGCCCCTCTTCCTCTCTCAGAGCCCCTCTAGATCCATTTACTTTCAAAAACATGCAAAAATAAAACATACAAAAAGTTTTAATCAGACTAAAAATTCAAGCCCATTATGTAACATGTTTTAGCCACACCCACTGTTTGCCAAGATCACCATCTCCTAGACATGGGCGCCATCCAAAAATGTGTTTTGTTTCGTTCCGTACGGAAAAAAAATCGTATTTCGTAATTCGTGTACGAAATTCAATTCAGATTCGTACGAAACTTCTAAACTTCGTTATGATGAATTTATCATTATGAGGGGTTCCCACCACCCCTGTGCGGTGCTGACTTCCTGGGGTTTTTAACTTTTAGGTTTGTTAACTTTTTGTAACAATTACGAATATTCGTTATGATGAATTTATCATTATGAGGGGTTCCCACCATCCCAGTTCCCAGGTCTGTACACCTGCTGTGTCCATAATGATGTGTTCCCACCATCCCTGTGCTGAGTTCGTGGGTCTGAGTGTACACCCGCTGTGCCCATTATGAGGGGTTCACACCATCCCTGTGCTGTGCCCATTACGAGGGGATCCCATCATCCCTGTGCTGTGCTGACTTCCTCTGATTGGTGAACAAAACACCAGTCATGTTTCTGTTAATTTGGATCCAAAATTCCAAAATTCGTTAACAAAATTTTATATTTCGTATGAAATTCATAAGCATAGAAATTCCCATAGGGTTCCCATCATCCCTGTGCTGACTTTCTGGGGTTTTAAATTTTAGGTTCATTAACTTTTCGTAACAATTACAAATTTTCGTTATGAAGAATTTATCATTATGAGGGGTTCCCACCATCCCTGTGCTGACTTCCTGGGGTTTTAACTTTTAGGTTCATTAACTTTTCGTAACAATTACAAATTTTCGTTATGATGAATTTATCATTATGAGGGGTTCCCACCATCCCTGTGCTGTGCTGACTTCCTGGGTTTTTAACTTTTAGGTTTGTTAACTTTTCGTAAAAAATACAAATTTTCGTTGAATTTGGATTTGGATCCGAAATTCGTAAACGAAATTTCGTATTTCGTATAGAATTCATATGCACAAAATTTTCGGAAATTCCTAGGAATTTTTGTTTTGTACGAAACAAATCACACATGTCTACCATCTCCCTTGTAGGGGCCCCAGTGCATTACTTTGCCCATAATGCTAGTAACTGAAATCTCTGACCTCTTTGTGCCACTTACTTCTGACCTCTGAACATTTATCACTGAACTTTGCGCCACCTACTGCTGAACTCTTGTGCTCTACTTCTATTTTAACCACAGCCAATACCGCAGTGTTCCAGCCTGATTACTTTCTACGTCACCGTTATCACATATTGTACTTTGGGATAGAATGCTACATTTCAGTTAAGTGTGCTGCATCCTACAAACTACTCTCCCAACCAATCTTCCCCTCCACCGCTGCCTAGCACACTGCCACTCACTGTACTGCATAATTGTGCACTGCATTGCAGGTGTGTTGTGGAGCCATTCATAATCAATGTCACTGCAGCACACCTAAAGGGGATTTTAAAAAACTTTTAACAAAAGTTTTCTGGCAGTAAGTTTGTATAACCACTTTGTGCCCGCACTATGGCTGAAAGACTGCTACAGCGCGGGCTTAAAATGCTTAGTGCTGTAAATCAGTGTCCTGCAGTGCCACCTATCAGTGCCCGCCAGTGCCACCTATCAGTGCCCATCAGTACTGATAATCATTGCCCACCAGTGTCACCTATCAGTACCCACCAGTGCCTCATTATCAGTGACTCCTGATCAGTGCCCACTTGTGGCGCCTATCAGTGCCAACTATCAATCCCCACCAGTGACACCTATCAGTGCCTTCTCTCCGTGCCACCCATCAGTGCAGCCTCATCAGTGCCTTCTGATCAGTTCCCACCAGTGTCACCTCATCAGTGCCGCCTCATCAGTGCCCATAAGTGAAGGAGAAAAATTACCTGTTTGCAAAATTGTATAACAAAATATGAAAAACTTATTGTTTTTTTTGAAAATTTTTGGTCATTTTTGTTTGTTTAGAAAAAATAAAAAACCCAGTGGTGATTAAAATACCATCAAAAGAAAGCTCTATTTGTATAAAAAAAAATTATATATAATATATATATAATTTTGTTTGGGTTCAGTGTTGCATGACCGTGCAATTGTTATTCAAATTGTGAGAGCACTGAAAGCTAAAAACTGACCTAGGCAGGAAGGGGGTATAAGTGCCCAGTACACAAGTGGTTAACCACTTGCAAACCAGCCACCGTCATTATACTGCGGCAGGTCGGCACGAACCATCATAGCTGTACATCGGCTCCTTTAAGTAGTATAGCATACGTGCGTGTGCCCACTGCATTGCGGGGTGCTGATGCTCGTGGCCGATGACGGCCGGCCGCACCATTGCGGGTACAAGAGGCAGAATAGGGACATGTGTGTGTAAACACACAAATCCCTGTTCTGTGAGGAGAAACAGATCCTGAGTTCCTAATAGCTAGGACCCGCAATCTCTCATCTCCTATAGTCAGTCCCCTCCCCCCACAGTTAGAACACACAGTCAGGGAACACTGTTAACCCTTTGATCGCCAGTGACATTTACACAGTAATCAGTGCATTTTTTATGGCACTGATCACTGTATAATTGTCAATGGTTTAAAAAAAGTGTCAAAAGTGGCAAAAGTGTTCTCCATAATGTCGCAGACCCAATAAAAATGGCAGATCAACACAATTACTAGTAAAAAAAATAATAATAAAAATGCCATAAATCTATCCCCTATTTTGTAGATGGTAAAACTTTTGCGCAAACCAATCAATATATGCTTATTGCAATTTTTATTACCAAAAATATGTAGAAAAATACATCGCAAAAAATGGCCTGGTCATTGAGCAGCCAAATATTCTGGGGCTGAAGTGGTTAACTACCTCAATACCGGGCACTTTCACCCCTTCCTGCCCAGGCTAATTTTCAGCTTTCAGCGCTGTCACACTTTTTATGACAATTGCACGGTCATGCAACACTACCCAAACTACATTTTTGTAATTTTTTTTACACAAATAGTTTTCTTTTGGTGGTATTTAATCACCACTGTTTTTTTTTTTCTAAATAAACAAAAAAAGAACAAAAATTTTGAAAACAAATGTTTTTTCTTTGCTCCTGATAAAAAAATTTGCAAATAAATGTTCTTCATAACGATGTATTCTGCTACATTTCTTTGGAAAAAATAACCCCAATCATTTATATTTAGTACTTTAGGAAAGTTATACAGCCCACAAACTATGGTATAGATCTGAAAATTGATCAATCCTGATGTACTGATGGCCTGACTCATTTCTTGAGGCCCAAAAATGTCAGCACAGTGCAGATATGCCCCAAATTATCCATTTTTGGTAAGCAGACGGTCCAAAGTATTTATTAAGAGGCATGGCAAGTTTTTTTTAAGTTGTAATTTTTTGTCATAAGTTTTTGGAAAATTAAGAAATTAAAAACATTTTTATTTTGCATACTGTCACCAGTGCAGTACAGCGTCATCATATAATGGGTGTGGCGGTAATCAAGGCCACTAAATGGTGGCAGTATGAAAATTATTATTATTTTTTTAAACACACTTTGACCAGATAAATATAATCTTACTATAGTAACATGGTACTACTCTGGGGGAGTAATCAGTGGGGTTTTTTTTACACATTATTTTTGAATATAGCAGTGCATTACAGTGTAATACATATTACAGTGCATTAGCAGTGCAGGATGGAATACCGGACCTTGCGAGAGAAGGTCTGGATGTGGTGGTAGGGTCCATGGGTCCCCTACCGCCATCCTTATGATCTCTTAGGCCACAAGAATCACCGACTTCCCTTCCTGCTTTATCCTGCAAAGAAGTCATGGAAGCAGCAGAATAGGAGGGAATGCATAAATCAGTAAAAACTGATTCCACAGGAACACCAAGGCATCTGTTCCGCATGCTAGCGGATCCTTTGTTCTTGACACAAACTTGTCGATCTTCTTGTTGAACCTGGACGCAAACAGATCTACCAGGTCTGGCATGCCCCATCTTTGACATATTGCCAAGAAGATATCGGGGTGAAGGGACCATTCTCCCGGGAACAACTGCTGGCAACTCAAGCAATCCGCCTGCCAATTTTCTATTCCTAGAATGAAGACTGCCTATAGGCAAGGTACATTGTTTTTTGCCCAAGTTAGAATATGATTCACCTCTCCCTGAGCCGCATGACTTCCTGTGCCCCCTTGGTGATTGATTTAGGCCACTGCTGTGGCATTGTCGGTTTGGATCCGGACAGGACAATTCCATAACCTGAACGTCCAGGACCGCTGCCTGAATCTCTAGAATATTGATGGGCAAGGTAATTTCTGATCTGGCCATTTCCCTTGGACAGTCGCCTCTTCTAGGACTGCTCCCCAACCCGAAAGGCTGGAATCTGTTGTTACCACATTCCAGGTAACTGGTAGGAAGGATTTTCTCTTCTGCAGATTCTTGGTCATCAACCACCAACTGAGGCTCTGGCAAACCTCTGTGGACAAACACATTGGGAAATCTAGAGCTTGGACCTTCTTGTTCCAAGGCGATAGGATACTGTTTTGCAACAGTCTCGAATGAAACTGAGCGCAAGGAACAGCCTTGAATGAGGCCACCATCTTTCCCAACCACCTCATGCAAAGTCAAATAGACAGATTCTTCTTTGCCTTAGCCACCAGAATCAGTTCCCTTATGGCACTGATTTTCGCCTGGGGCAACAGTACCCTCTTCTGGGCTGTACCTATGATCAGACCCAAGTATTCTAATCTCCTCGATGGTTTTAAGGAAGATTTCTCTATATTGAGAATCCAACCTAGGTATTCCAGGTAGTTGACCATACTTTGGTCTAAGTGGGCTACCGACTGGTCTATCAAGAGCAGATCATCTAGGTAAGCTAAAATCGTTATGCCTTGGGCCCTTAATCTGGCTAGAGGAGGGGCCAGAACCTTTGTAAATACTTGTGGTGCAGTACCTAGCCCAAAAGGCAGAGCTACAAACTGAAAATGAAGACTTTCTACCTCAAAACGTAGATATTTCTGGTGAGCGGGAAAAATAGGCACATGGAGGTATGCATTCTTGATGTCGATTGATGCCAGAAGTACTCCCCCTTGTAGGATGGAGACTACTCATTGGATTTACTCCATGCGAAAAAAGTGGATATTCAGAAACCGGTTTAGATCTTTGAGATTTAGAATGGGTCTGACATCTCCATTTGGTATTGGTACCATAAAAAGGTTTTAATAAAACCCCAATCCCTGCTCTTTCATGGGGACCACCAATATCACTTTTTGGGACAAAAGATGATCCAATGCTTGAAAGAGAGACTTCTTTTTCTTCAAATCCCTGGGAACGCTTGATCTGAGAAAACGAGGCGACGGGGACTCTCTGAACTCTAGTTTGTACCCTAGAGTTATTGAGGAAGCCACACATCTGTCTCGACGCTCTTCCTGCCAGACCCTTGAAAACTGCAGAAGTCTTCCCCACTCATAGGCCAAATCTTGGGCCTGCTGATCAGGAATAGGGATGAGCTTCGTGTTCGAGTCGAACATACGTTCGACTCGAACATCGGCTGTTCACCCGTTCGGCGAATTCCGAACGTTATGGACCGTTCGCTCCAAATTCGTGTGGCGCTCACGGCCCACAATGCACTGTGTCATCGCAGTGCATTGCTGGCTCATGATTGGCCAAGCATGCACTGTGACCCCGCATGCTTGGCCAATCACAGCGCCAGCAGCGAGGAGAGCCATGATTGGCCACAGGCAGGATGCCTGTGGCCAATCATAGCTCAGGCTGTGTAGTACACGCCCAACACTATATAAGGCCGCCAGCGTGGCGGCCTAGTGTAGTGTGTTGGCGTCTGAAGCAGTTAGTGGGTGTTCTGTGTACCTTCAACACAGTACACACCGATCGTTATCGGACGATTTTCGATCTTGCTCTTCTGTAGTGGTTGTTGTCTGTGTGCCCTGACCGCAGTATACACCGCTATATTCACCTCACCTATATAGCTAGTGATCTATCTTTTATAATAGAGCTTGCAGTCAGTAGTGTTAGGAGCTTGTGCGTGCTGTCTGCGTGCTCTGTACCCAGTACACACCGCTATATCCACCTACATAGCTCTTCTCTATTTGAGCCCACTTGCCATCTGCAGGAGTTATTGGAAGTTGTGTGTGCCTCCAACACAGCACAGTATACATCTGTATATACCCCTTTATCTCTGGTGTTCTATAATAAAGGCATCTGCAGGAGTTAGTGGGTTTTTTGTGCCTCCAGCACAATATACACCTGTATCTACTCTTTATTGCTGTTCTCTAATAGAGGCATCTGCAGGGCTTAAGAGGAAGTAAACCCTGATGAGTTTACTTCCTCTTTCATTCCCTGCAAAGGCAAAGCATAATGGACTACTATGCATCGCATAGTAGTCCATTATGTGTCACTTACCTGACACAGGAGCCAGCGAAGTCGCCGCTGTCCCCTGTAGTCCGCCGCATCCATCTTCTTGGTGGCGTCTCGCAGCTCCGCGGCTGTCATTCGGCGAAGCTGCGATGACGTCACTCCCGCGCATGCGCACGGGAGTCGACACGCGCGGCAGCTCCATTCTTGGAAATGCCGCGCTCAGTGCGCCTGCGCGCTGCTGTCTACGGCGCATGTGCCGTAGACAGCGGTGCCCGTTTTCGGGGCAAATATCTCCTAAACCATATAGGTTTAGGAGATATTTCTTGGACCTACAGGTAAGCCTTAATCTAGGCTTACCTGTAGGTCAAAGTGGTTTGTAAGGGTTTACAACCACTTTAGTGGGTGTTGCGTGACTCAATTACAGTATACCCCTTTATCTCTGGTGTTCTATAATAAAGGCATCTGCAGGAGTTAGTGGGTGTTGTGTGACTCCAGCACAATATACACCTGTATCTACCGTTCATTGCTATTCTCTAATAGAGCCATCTGCAGGGCTTAGTGGGTGTTGTGTGACTCCATTACACTGCTGTTTTACCCAACTCCCTTCAGGCCATTACCATGTCTGGAAGGCCAGCAAGGAGAGGCAGACAGGCGCGAGCCGATAAAAGAGGGCAAGCAGGCTCTGTGTCTAGAGACAACAGTGCTGGTCATGGACGCGGTGCATTGTCATCAGCACGTGGCCATGGGACACGCTTGTCCTTCTTTTCGGCAGCTGGACATGTTGAACCACAACATGCCAACGACTTGGTAGAGTGGATGAAAAAAGCCCTCTTCATCCTCCTCATCCTCTCTCACCCAGTCTCAGGGTACTAGCAAAGCAGCTGCCAACGCATCGTCTTCCCTGCTCTCAATGTCATCATCAGTGACTCCATCCCTAGACCCACGACGTCCTCCTAAGGAGTCTCCTGAACTCTTTGAGCACAGTGTTGGGTACATGCTCCAGGAGGATGCCCAGTGTTTTGTGGGCTCTGATGATGACACTCAGCTAGAGGAAGGCAGTAGCGTGAGCGCAGAGAGAGGGGATGCTCAAGAAGGACAGCAATCTGGCAGTCATGTTCCACAAGCTGCAGCATACTGCCAGGTTTGCTACAGCGATGAAGAGGGAGGGGATGATGAGGGCACTGACTCCACGTGGGTGCCTGGTAGGAGAGAGGAGGAGGAGGAGGAGGAGGAGGCACATGTCCAACGAGGCAGGATGCCCTCCGGGGGCCAGCTTAGGGGCAGCACACCGACTGAATCACACCGCAGAGCTCCGCCTGTGCAGGGCGCTGCCTCTGCGCGTTATTCTAAAAGTTCTTTGGTGTGGGCCTTTTTTGAGACGAGTGCATCAGATCGCACCGCTGCTATTTGCAACATATGTCTCAAGCGTATCTCGCGTGGCCAAAACATCTGCCGCTTGGGCACCACATGCTTGACCAGACATATGTTGACCTGCCATGCAGCTCGTTGGCAAGTGTACCTCAAAGACCCACACCAAAGAACAAAGCGGACCTCTCCTTGCTCCTCATCAGCTGGCATCTCCAACCCCACTAGACCTTCAGTCCTCTCTGAAACCTGCTCTGAGAGGAATGAAGGTGTAGAATTAGGTGTGTCACAGCCAAGTGCTTCCGGGAACTCTGCTAGCAGTACACCCACATCCGATTATAGCAGGCAAATGTCCCTGCCCCAGCTGCTGGACCGGCGAAAGAAGTTCACTCCCAGCCATCCACATGCCCAGTGGTTGAATGCTAGCTTGGCTAAATTGCTAGCACTTCAACTGCTGCCTTTTCAGTTGGTAGACTCGGCCCCCTTCCGTGAGTTTGTACAATGTGCGGTTCCTCAGTGGCAGGTCCCCAAACGCCACTTTTTCTCACGGAAGGCGATTCCGGCTCTCTACCGGCATGTGGAAGGCAATGTCCTTGCCTTCGCTGGACAGGGCGGTCAGCAGTAAGGTGCATATTACCGCTGACTCATGGTCCAGCAGGCATGGACAGGGACGTTATCTGTCTTTCACGGTCCATTGGGTCACTCTTCTGGCAGCTGGGAAGGATGCAGGACAAGGTGCAGTAGTGTTGGAGGTTGTTCCGCCACCACGCCTCCAAAATGCTACTATTGATTGTGACACACCTCTCTCCTCCACCCCCTCCTCTTCTTCTTGCTCCATGGCCTCTTCCAGTGCTCTGTCCTCAGAACCAGCGGTGCTCCGTAGGCGTTCCAGGGGCTACGCAAGTACGCAGGCAAAACGATGCCATGCCGTGCTTGCGCTGGTTTGTTTGGGGGACAGGATGGGGCAGATGTTTTGTCAGCTCTGCAGGGGCAGGCCGAGAGGTGGTTGACGCCACGCCAGCTTAAGCCAGGAATGGTGGTTTGTGACAATGGCACCAACCTCCTCTCCGCCCTCCGACAGGGACAACTGACCCATGTGCCCTGTGTAGCTCACGTCCTTAACCTGGTGGTGCAGCGGTTCTTGGGCAGGTACCCCGGCTTACAGGATGTACTGAAGCAGGCCAGGAAAGTATGTGTGCATTTCCGCCGATCATTTAATGCCTGTGCTCGGCTGGCTGAGCTCCAAAAGGAGTTGAACCTGCCCAAGAACCGCCTTATTTGTGACATACCCACCAGGTGGAACTCAACGTTGGCCATGCTGCAGCGGCTGCACACGCAGCAGAGGGCCATCAATGAGTACCTGTGCGACTACGGCAACAGGACAGGGTCAGGGGAGCTCGGTTTTTTCTCACCACGCCAGTGGGGCATGATCAGGGATGCATGCACTGTCCTGTCACCGTTTGAGGAGGCCACAAGGATGGTGAGCAGTGACAGTGCATGCATCAGTGACACTGTACCTCTTGGAGCATACGCTGCGTGGAATAATGGACAGGGCACTTGAGGCAGAACAGAGGCAGGAAGAGGAGGACTTCCTTGTCTCTCAAGGCCTCCTTTATCCAGACAGTGTTCCTGCTGTGCCACCCATCACACAGGAAGAGGATGAGGAGGAGGAAGAGGAGGAGGAGGATGATTGTGTCAGCATGGAGGTGGAGGCTGGCACTCAGCATCAGCAGCATCAGCAGCAGCAGTCTTGTAGGGATGATTTACAGTTCCAAGAAACACGTGGACTTCTACGTGGCTGGGAGGAGGTAGCTGCGGATCATGTTGCCCTTAGTGACCCAGAGGACTCCGGACCGAATGCCTCAGCTAACCTACGCTGCATGGCCTCCCTGATCCTGCAAAGCCTGCGGAAGGATCCTCGTATTCTTCGGATCAAGGAGAGGGACCATTACTGGCTGGCCACTCTCCTTGATCCACGGTACAAGGGTAAGGTTGCCGACCTTATCTTGCCATTGCAGAGGGAGCAGAGGATGAGACATTTCCGGGAGGCCTTGCAGAAAGGTCTGTGCAACGCGTTCCTAGAGACTGGGAGGTTACAAACTCCTGGTCATGGACAACGTGTTGCTGAGGCATCGGTCAGAAGGAGCGGTGGAGAAGGTGGCCATCTGACTGATGCTTTCAGACAATTTTTTAGTCCGCAGCCCCAAGGTATGATCGGTTCCAGCAACCATCGCCAGCGTCTGATTTACATGGTGCAGGAATACCTAGGGGCAAGGTCAGACTTGGACACCTTTCCCACCGAAAATCCTCTGGCTTACTGGGTCTTGAGGATGGATCACTGGCCAGAGCTTGCACAGTATGCAATTGAGCTACTGGCCTGTCCTGCATCCAGCGTTCTTTCGGAACGCACCTTCAGTGCTGCTGGTGGCTTTGTTACCGATCACAGGGTGCGCCTGTCCACCGAATCAGTTGATCGACTGACCTTCATCAAGATGAATCAGTCTTGGATCATCCACAGCTACCAAGCACTTGAAGCTGATGTAACCGAATAATTTTTTTTGAAATATCACATCCCTTCAAGACTGCCTATGCTGATGCTGAGTGACTGTCCTGTTATGTTGATTGTCTATCCTCTTCCTCCTCCGCTGATATGTTGGAAAAACATTTCTGGTTCTGGGTGATGCCATCAGCCCAATTCTTCTGCCCCTGTTTAACAGGGGCGTGTAATTACAATTCTTGATATAATATTTCACAGGAGGGCCCGTTCCTGTGCCCACCCAGAGTAACTGTGAGGACTTATAGTGTTGTGGCACCAGCACCACAACCACCAAAGGTCAATTTTTCTACCACTGTTCAACAATGGCATGTAATTACAATTCTTGATATAATCGTTCACAGCAGGGCGCTCCAGCGCCCAGCAAGAGTAACTTTGAGGGCTTACAATGTTGTGGCAAAACCAACACCTTGTTCCGCCATTTCTGCAGAGCATATAGGGCAGGCCCCTACTTTCAAACATCCAACTTACAAACATCTCCTACTTGCAAATGGAAGGAGACAACAGCAAGTGAGATGAAAAAAGATGGACGACAAAACAAATTATACAGGGGTGATAACCCTTCCCTATGTTTTCCAAAAAGCTTAAAAATAGTTTTTTTGACTGGAGCTACACTTTAAAAATGTACCAGTTGAAAATTACAAACAGATTCAACTTAACACAACAAACCTACACAGTCCCTGTCTTGTTTGCACCGCCTGTATACTGCTATTCTGAGTATATAGGGCCTGGGGGCCACACGCATTTCCTTTTTTTAATATGGGTACTGGGTTCCCCTTAATATGCGTACAAGACCCAAAGGGGCTGGTAATGGTCAGGGAGGGCTACCCATGCCATTTTTCTCAATGATTTTCAACCATATTGCAGGAACCAGATATAACATTAAAACCGCAAGCAGTTTTAAATGGTGTTATTTTCGTTTAATGTCATTTTGTGCAGGGACTGTTCTAAACACGGGAAACACGTGGCACTTCACAGGCATACTACAGACACCCCCCAGGCACCATATTTAAAGGAATATTTCACTTTTTTTTTCACTTTAATCGTCATTAAAATCAGTGCTCCCGCCAAAACGGCCATTTTTAAAAACATTTTAGGCATTGACCCATGTCCCCTGGGGCAGGAGCCATGTCCCCAAACCCTTTTTAGGATAGTATCTTGCATATTAGCCATTAAAATTAGCACTTTTAATTTTGAACGTTCGAGTCCCATAGACGTCAATGGGGTTCTAAAGTTCGTTCGAATTTGGGGTCCGTTCGAAAGTTCTGGTGCGAACCGAACCGGGGGGTGTTCGGCTCATCCCTAATCAGGAATAACCTTGAGCACCTGTTTAAACTGGTCTCTCAAGTATTGACATACACCAATTGCTACAAGTGCAGGCTGAGTTACTGAACCTGCTAGAGAAAAAGTGTTTTTTAATAGGAAATCCAATTTCTTATCCATTGGATCCTTAAGCATTTGAGCAAATGGACAAGTCAAACTTTTATTCACAGAGGATATAGCAGCGTCAATTGCTGGTATCTCCCATCTTTTATTAAATTTTTCTTCCATAGGATAAAGTGTTGAAAAGTTTTTAGGAGGAAAAAAATGTTGATCTGGGTGATCCCACTCGGAAAACATAAGCTTTTCAAGCAAAGAATGAATGGGAAAAGCATGGGCAGCTTGGGGAGGCTTTAGTGAACCCAAACAAGAAGTAGATTTATCAACCGACTCAGTTAAGGGTAGCATAAATGTGGAGTGGACCAATTCAGTAAGAGATTGTACCAACAATCTTTCAGATTGTGAACCTGATCCTTCCGCATTTGACCCCTCAGAAGAGGAGTCATCAGCCTCTTTGAGAAGAATTCATCATCTTCTGCCCCCAGTTCCTCAGTTTGAGGGTCCTGGGTAATGGAAGGGGACCTGTCACACTTAGTCCCACTCTGGGATGCGATTAAAGCCGCTAACCTTTGCTCCAATCCTAAAATGGTTGAGGAAAAAAACTCTTCAGTAACATAGACAGGGGCTGCAGTGTTGAAAACAGTTGCAACACTTAATGGCCCTAATGGCTCACTCTGACCAGCCACTTCAGAACTCTCAGGGGAGGATGCCATTGTAGAGATCAGTTTAGACTTTTTTGAGTTTGAAGGAGTCCCTTTTGAGACTTTTTTTGGGGTGTTTCTACCTCCCCTTCTGACCATAGCCCGATGCAGAGGTACTACCAGAAGAAATTGCATCCACTGCTTGAGCAAATAGTCCAGTAACTGCTGCTGCTATTAATGCTTAGACTGATGCTTTTAGTAAATGTGCCAAGGGAATGTCTGTGTCATCAAACCTCTCACATGCCCCTCTTTGCTCTTGTGTCCCTCCGACAGCTGTAGCCAGCAAAATGGAGCCTTTTAAAACTTTACTCCCGCGCTAGATGTTGCTGCTCTACACAGCCCCCAGTGGTAACTTTTAGGCATGACAACATTTACTTTTTAAAAGAGACAATTCATAAGAAGTTTTTAAAATTCCTTAGAAATGTCCACTTACCTTTCCCTCTGCAGGGGTTTCTGTGGTAAAACCAACATACCCAATCTTCACCAGTCACGTTGGGCTCCGTTTAAAAAAGCTTCAGGAACCGGGGGCCCCTTTTTATCGGGAGATCCACACTTCTGGACCCATAAAAGACCGCGCGAGAAAGCTTTATGGCTGAAAAAACAAAGCACTGGATCCGGGGTCCAGCTCTCTAAAAAGAGAAGCGTTACGGGCTAAACCTTGTTTCTTCCACCAAGAGGACCGGGTAGTATTCAATTTGGCCTGAAAAGACACTTTGAATGGATCCAGCTGCATAGCTTGCCCCAGCAATTAATATTCCAGTGGAACTCAACATAGCACATCTTTACTCGTGACCAACACCTAAGACACTGGCGAAAAAACTGAGGTACTCCCAGTAGTGGGAGGGATTATGTAGGGAGTGGACTTCCTGTCTTAGAGTGTACCAGTGTCCATCACCTGAAGGTGGCCTATAACCCACATAGTAATTACTATGGTTCTGTGTCCCATGATGTACGATTAAGAAACATTTATTTTTGCACTCGTTCCCAGAAGGTGAAGGTGTGATGCAGCCTGCATTCCACCCCTCCTAATGTTCAGACAAAGAGGGACATTGTGTAGTATGTTGTTTATGCAAATCATGAAGAATGCACAAAAAATGATTGATGCAACCCGCAGACGGGGGCGTAGCTACCGTGAGGCAAACAAGGTGTTCACCTTGTGTGCCATTTTTCAGGGGGGTGGCAGCGCCACATCCCAGGCAACTGCATTATAGCTGAATAAAGGCTACATCGCTGTTGTCCAGTTCTGGGAGGGCTTTTATTGATGCCCCCCAGATCTGGGCCCACTGTGGCGCTCTCTGTGATTGCTGTGTCCTATGTGTCCAATCACAGCTGATCATGAGGTAAACACACTTGGTGGTTATTGGCATTCCTTTTCTCCCATGCTGTCACAGAGTAAGAGAGCTGGTAACTGGCCAGTGTAAAAGGAGACATCTACGCTGATAATCAGGGCACTGATCATAAGTGTCCTGATCATCAGTGCAGCCCCAACAGTGCCCGTCAGTGATGCCAATCAGTGCCTCCTCGTTAGTGCTGCCTATCAGTGCTGCCAATCAGTGCCTCCTCATCAGTGCTGATAATCAGTGCCACCTATTAGTGCTGCCTATCAGTGCCTCCTCATCAGTGCTGACAATCAGCGCCGCCTATTAGTGCCTCATCAGTGATGCCAATTAGTGCTGCCAATCAGCACCGCCTATTAGTGCCTCCTCATCAGTACTGCCTATTAGTGCTGACAATCAGTGCCACCTATTATTGCCTCCTCATCAGTGCTGGCTATTAGCGCCCATCAGTGCTGATACTCAGTGATGCCTATTAGTGCCTGTTCATTAGTGCTGATACTCAGTGATGCCTATTAGTGCCTCCTCATCAGTGCTGGCTATTAGCGCGCATCAGTGCTGATACTCAGTGATGCCTATTAGTGCCTCCTCATCAGTGCTGATACTCAGTGATGCCTATTAGTGTCTCCTCATCAGTTCTGGCTATTAGCGCCCATCAGTGCTGATACTCAGTGATGCCTATTAGTGCCTCCTCATCAGTGCTGATACTCAGTGATGCCTATTAGTGCCTCCTCATCAGTGCTGATACTCAGTGATGCCTATTAGTGCCTGCTCATCAGTGCTGCCTATTCGTGCCCACCAGTCCTGCCTCATCCTCTGCCCCATTGACCACATACGTGGCACCTGGAGAAATCATGTGTCAGCATCTGATGAGGAAGTGAACGGCTACACAAGAACGATGTACCGCGGCTGGGGTGGGACAAATTTTAGTATCGCCTAGGGCAGCACAAACCCATAATACACCACTGTCCACAGGGACTTTATTTGACCATTACTTCTCCCGTATACTGGATTTATAGGAAGACCCAATTATTTATCCAATTATTTAGAGGTCAGGTGAAAGTTTTTGTGTAATAAAAGACTTCTACACCCTAAACAAGTCTATTTAGATTAAGGCTCCATGCACACTGAAGCTCAAAAAAGCTTTTTCTGGACGCCAGATTGCTGGCAGAAAACGCTGGTTGAAAAACTTGCTTTTAACAGCGTTTTGTACTAGCGTTTATGAGCGTTTATTAGCGTTTATGGGCTTTTTTAATAAAAATACACAGAGGACACTCCAAAAATCCCACAGTACATTCCAAACTCCCACAATGCATTGAAAAAATAGAATGCCAAACACTAATTAACGCGCGTTTATGAGCGTTTGTCATTTTTTGGCGGTGAAAAACTGCACTTTGAACGCGAATTTCTGGCGTTCAGAAAAAAGCCCATAAACTCCACTGTTCATTAAAGCTGAAAAACGTCCATGTGTGCATGGACACATAGGCTAACATAGAGTGGAGTTTATGGGCTTTTACAAAAAACGCCCAAACTCCAATAAACTGCAGTTTATCAGCTCCAGTGTGCATGGAGCCTAAAGCAATCTAATAGAAAAGAGGGACCGAGGGATGTGCCTTATTATACTCGGTGTGCTGTAGGTGTCGCTGTGCTCGCTGACAGACATTGTGATCACTCCGAGCACTGATCTCCTCGTCTGGATTTGAATGTTCCTGGCGGGAAAATGTTCGGGCTCCGCGCATGCGTACTAACATCTCTCAATTCTCTTATCAGCCTGGCACAAGAGAGCGCCCTTCCCGCCGTTTTCTACTTCGATTACAGATATGGAGCAGAGTGGCCGCATGGAGGAGGCGGAGGACGCAGCTGTGGAGCCTCCATTTCATGAGGTGGCTGAAGTAGCTACGGGCTGGGTGTTCGATTACATGTTCTCCTGCCTGTGTCATTACTTCATGGCGGGGGGCCGGGAAGAGGAGGAGGAGTTCCAAAGGACCTGTAAGGCGATGGAAGGTAGAGAGTCAAAGTGTTTATTGTTCGACTTCCTGTCCGTGGAAACGAGGGGCGGGGCGATCGGTGTAGCACGGACACGCCCCCTGTCACAGCTGAACTGATCATTTCCAAAAACAAACGTTCCTCTGCGCATGCCCTGTAGTGCGGGGTATTCTGCACGGAGTGTGTATGGCTTCGATCACATTGTATCATAAGGGATCTATTCATGTGTACAGATTAGGGGGAAATCAACACAAGTACACAGGGAGGGGATTTACTAACACTGGAGTGCAACATCTGGTGCAGCTGTGCATGGTAGCCAATCAGCTCCCAGGTTTTATTATCACAGTTTCATGAAACAAACTGAAGTTAGAAGCTGATTGGTTCCTATACACAGTGCTCCAGTTTTAGTAACTCTCCCCCATAGACAACCATTTCTTTTTCTTTTCTGTTGACACCATAATTGCTTTAAAGCCGTTGTAAACCTAGGAGGGAAAAAACCTGCAAGACCAAGACATAATGTGCTAGTATGCATAGCATACTAGCACATTCTGAAATACGCCCCTTAGAACGAAGCCCTCTTTCAGCGACGCACGTTCACTGCTGCGGGATCGCTGGGCTCTGGCGCTGTGAGTGGCATGAGCTGCGATGACAGCATGGGCGGGAGCCCTCAGTTCTGGCAAGAAGATCTGAAGTACCAGCACAGTAACCTGTAACTTAAAAGCGCATGTGCCGCTGACATCAGCAGCTGCATACAAGGTGATTATCTCGTAAACCGTACAGGTTGAGGGGATATTCATTTTTTGCCTTACCTGTAGGTAAAAATCACAAAGGGGTTTACTACCGCTTTCTTATTCAGATATGTGTGATTAGTTCACTGGCAGAGCTGCATACAGGCAGCCTACAGAAGTAGATGCGGTGCAGTAGATGTACGGACACAATCACACATCAAGATCTGACATGCGGGCAGCAGAGCAGGTGCATGGATCTGAATGTACAGTGTGTGCGTTTGGATCCACGCACCCCCTCCTAACCACATGTCGGGTATTGATGTGTGATTGTGTCCGTGCAGCTCCAAGGTGGATGCACACCCATCGGCCAGGGGCTCTGCACAGGATGGGATTAAAAAATGCACAAATACTGAATGTGAATGCAGTGCACATCCTCGCATGTTGTAATATGCTGTGGCTCATAGAGTTGTTGTTTTGTGACACTTCTATAAAGTAAATGGTGCAATGCGTTGTAACAACCCACACCAGCGCACACACATTTTAATATGCAGTCTGCTGTGAAGGCACCCTAATGCCCCTTTCACAATGGGGCGGTGCAGGCGTCGGCGGTAGAGCAGAGCTATTTTTAGCACCGCTTTACTGTCATTTTGGTGGCGGCATGCGGCCGCTAGCGGGGCGGGTTTTAACCCCCCCGCTTGCGGCCGAAAAAGGGTTAAAACTGCCCGCAAAGCGCCGCTGCAGCAGTGGTATAGCCGCGTTGCCCCATTGATTTCAATGGATAGGAGCAGTGAATACACCGCTCCTTCACTGCTCCAAAGATGCTGCTAGCAGGACTTTTTTCACCGGCCTGCTAGCACACCGCTCCAGTGCGAAAGCCCTCCGGCTTTCACACTGGAGTGAAAGGGGCTGCTTTTTTTTCAGGTGCTATTTTTAGCACTGTAGCGCTTGGAAAAACTGCCTGTGTGAAAGGGGCCTAAGAGGAATTCACTGCATGTTACAGTGAAGACTTCAGTTCCCCCTCCTACTGCTGCCACCTTACCAAGGCTGCATGGTGACCATCATCATTAGCTTGCTAGGATGGGGCACACGGTGTTGCTGTTTTTTTTGGTACAAGCTGCTGAGCTATGTGGTGTCGTTGGTTGCTAGGATGCAACAGGCTGGACTACATGGTGTCATTGGTTGCCAGGATACAGGCAGCTGAGCAATACAGTGTCATTTGTTATGAGGCAGGTGGCTGGGCTGCACAGTGTTATTGGTTGCTAAGATGCAAGCAGGTTGGCAAGCACAGTGTCATTGGTTGATGGGATGCAGGCTGCTAGGATGCACGCAGCTGGGCATGCATAGTGTCATTGGTTGCTAGATTGCAGGCAGTTTGGCAGCAGTGTCATTCATTGCTAGGATGCACACAGCTGGGTCACATAGTATCATTGGTTGATAAGATACAAGCAGCTGGGCCACACCGTGTCATTGGCTGCTAGGATACAGGCAACTGGGCCATACAGTGTCATTTGTTGTCATGACGCAGATAGATGATACAGCGGGGCAGCATAGTGTCATTGGTTGCTAGGATGCATACAGTTTGTCAGGTAGGAGGCAAGCATCTGGGTTATAGTTGTTGGCTGCTACCGTGTTTCCCCGAAAGTAAGACAGTGTCTTACTTTCTTTTTATCCCCAAAAGCCCCACTATGTCTTACTTTCGGGGTACGTCTTATATTGGAAAAAAATTGTCGAATTTTTTGTTTTAACCATAAAATTAACATTTATTAACAACCTGAACAGTATTGTATTCACCACAAAACAGTTTTATAAAAGGAAGTGCCAAGAATGTCTTGTTACAACATTGCATAACATGTAAAACAATGAAAAATGGTAAGAACGAACAGTGGAATACTGGAGGATAAAACAGATTTATGTGTGATACAGTACCACCTGCTGTATTTAATCCAGTGTGACACCTGCTGATACCCACTGGGTTACATACAGCAGATGATACCCCAGTATGCCAGTGTGTATGTTTTACTGATGTATGATTAATACTGTGTGCATTACCGTATTTTAAGCAGGAGGCGGCAGTGACAAGTGCAGGGGACGGCGCGGTGACGTATGGAGAGAGGGACGGCTCAGGCGTGGGCAGGAGGCGGCGCTCATTAAGATCAGAGGGAAATGGCAGACGCGGCGACGTATGGAGAGGGGGACGGTGCGGACGTGGGCAGGAGGCGGCGCGCAGCTAGATGAGAGGGAGGCGGCAATACCCCCGTGTTTCCCCGAAAGTAAGACATATGTCTTACTTTCGGGGTACGGCTTATATTAGCCGACCCCTCTGAAACTCCCGATACGTCTTACAATCGGGGGTGTCTTTCTATCGGGGAAACAGGGTAGGATGCACGCAGCTTGGGCATATAGTATCATTGGTTGATAAGATACGAGCAGCTGGGCCACACAGTGTTATTGGCTACTAGGATACAGGCAACTGGGGGCCATACAGTGTTATTTGTTGTCATGAGGCAGAAATATGGGAAAATGGGGCAGCATAGTAGGGGTGCAATGGATCAAAAAACTCACGGAACGTATCATTCCTCGGATCAGAGTCACGGATCGGATTATTTTTTGGATCAGCAAATAATAATTGAATTTGCAAAAACCTGTGAAAATTCCACCACCAATAGTCTCCACTGTAATATTGGCTGGGTATCGGCAGGGTATGGAGGGATGGCTGTCACAGAGCAGCACTGTGGGCACTACGGATCCAGCCCACAGCGCTGCTTCCATCCAATCTCTCCCCTCCACGGCACAGAGAGGGGAGAGAGGAACACCGGTGTCATGACGCCAGTTTGTTTACAAGTGATCGCTCCGTCATTTGACGGAGCGATCACATTGTAAACAGCCTGGGTGTAGAAAGATGGCCGCCTCTTCAGAGCTAGGCCGAAGCCGCTGCCTTTCCTAAGGCTGAGACTGCGGAGCGCGGGGTGACCCATTCGGATCACGGATCGGTGAAGATCCGTTGCACCCCTACAGCATAGTGTCTCATTGTTTACAGTTGGTTGCTAGGATGCACGCAGCTTGGGCACACAGTGTTGATTGTTATAGTAGATATGGTTATCTGCACTATAACAACCAATGACACTGTGCGGTCCAGGGGCAAAACATGCAATGAGGACAGAGTGTCCAGTATAGACATGTCAGCCTCCGTTCCACTCTCCGACGCAGGTGCTATTTACAATTCATGACACCACAGCGCATCAACATTCCTAATGTCACGAATCCTTCCCAGGACCGCACGCATTACATTGGTGGGTGACCCTGGGAAATATTTGTGGCTATATGTTCTGGCTTGATGTGCTCTTATCAGTGACCCAGCAGGTAAATCCGACAGGTGCATGTGAGCAGTGCTGCTTTTCATTTGGTTCAGGTGGACACTCATAATGTACCACAGTGTTCTTTTTGTCCGTTATGTGATGAAAAAAAGTAAATAAAAAAAAAAAAAACATTTTTTTCTTAATTGTAAAAAATGTAAGTTACACCCAAGCCCATAAGATGCGCACCCCCCCTCCCCCCCATATATGCATGCAGGTGAACGCATGCATCAGGGTTGCTACGCATGATATGCTGGTTTTGATACACGTTACATATCGCCACACACGCCAGGTTGAGAGCAATATTTCTAGCACCAGACCTTCTCTGTAACACTAAACTGATGACCTATAGGGACTTTTAAAGTATTAATATTGGGTACTGAAGTTTGTTGCTGATTCACAGGCACACGCAAATTTAAAGTGTTACTAAACCCACAACAGTAATATCAGTCTGTATATGCAGTAAAGCATGTTTGTTATACTCGCTGTGGAACCTAAGGGGCTAATCCTCTACATTATGTAAAAAGGCTGTTTGATCCTGTATGCACCGATCCTCCTCTTCCACTGACTTCAGAACATGTCTGGATAACAGCGAGCCTTTGGAGTCAAGCTGCACATGCTCAGTTTAGTGTGTTTTGCTAGATTTTGTTTTGTATTTTTGGAGAGTGCATGTGATCAGCACAGGGCCAATCAGCACTGTCCAGACAGAGTCAGTCAGGTGTCCTGGATCCTGATAGGACAGCTCAGTGCAGTATGAAAACTCCTCCTACAAGCTTTACTAGGAAATGATAGAAGTCACAAGACTGCTATTATATTGCTGATGAGAAAAGTTATTTAGCAGTTTATATTTACTAAAATAATTTCATTTCCATGTTCTGTGTATAGTGGGAGACCAGATATAGTGAATGCAGGGTTTAGTAACACTTTAAGGTTTGACATGTTGGGTATCTATTTACTCAATGCAAGCTCATCTTTTATATTTTACCTAAAAATTGGGTAATTTATTGCTATGTGCCCCCTAAAATTAACTTTAGTGTATTTTGTTTACTGAAATTTAGAATCTTCTAGACCTTTGCGGTAATATTGTGTGATACAAAATTGCAAACTACCACAATTTTATTCTCTAGGGCAGGGGTAGGCAACTGTCAAGAAATGGAGATGTACTTGAACAACACTGATGAAGTCAAAGATCACCAGCCACAGTGAAAAACAAAAAATATATATTTATATGCATAGCAAAAATAAAAGAAGTATTACAAGAGTGCAAGGTTTAGGAGTGCGTTATGCTCAGAATGCAGGGATCAGGGGGTGGGGGTGATGTGAAGGGTGGTAGAAGACAACAGTTAGGCCCCTTTCACACTGGGGCGGTTTTCAGGCGTTACAGCGCTAAAAATAGCGCCTGTGTAGCGCCTGAAAAAACCGGCCCCTTTCACTCCAGTGTGAAAGCCGGAGGGCTTTCACACTGAAGCGGTGCGCTGGCAGGACGGTGAAAAAAGTCCTGCTAGCCGCATCTTTGGAGCGGTGTATGAAATCAATGGGACAGCGCGGCAATACCTTTTAACCCTTTTTCGGCCGCTAGCGGGGGTTAAGACCACCCCGCTAGCGCCCGCAGACCGCTGCTAAAACGACAGTAAAGTGCCGCTAAAAATAGCGGCGCTTTACCGCCGACGGACGCACCGCCCCTGTGTGAAAGGGGCCTAACAGCAGGGGATTCCGGGACCCCTTGTAAATCGTCAATCGACTCCCAGGTTGAGAACCACTGGCCTAGACGCATGATGTTGAGAGCCTGAGCCAGAGCCAGCCCTTCTCACCCCCTACTACATGTCAATGGAACCCTTTGCTTTGCATTGCAATCGTGAGCTATTTTACCATAGCACGGCGATCCATTACCTTTAAATCTGGCTCATTGGTGCACAGCCTAAATTGAACAGTGGGTGTCTGAGGCTGGACATGTGGAAGAAAGCTTAGCAGTTTTCTGAGCAGGGGTGGTCACAGTTTTTCTAAGCAGCTCTGTTAAAGCTGAACTCCAGCCTCCCCTTTTGGCTTTGTAGAGGGTCCTTCCTCTCCTGTACTGTACTATCTCCCCGGGGAGGATTCTACTGCAAACAGCCATTCCCTCCCTATGCAGCTCCATCCCACTACACCACGTGCATGCGGCTGATCCAGTTGCAAGGATCCACCCAGGCTTTTACCTTTTAGTGACACCCACTCTACAATTGCTGACACTTCCGGTTTGAGGGGGATATATATCGGAATGACCCTTCCTTTGACTATCTGCTTTACTTTCCAAGAGTGATCCAATTATTACACAGAGACTGTGTGCAGTTCATGTCCCAGATAGGGTTGCCACCTTTTTGTCAAGCCAAACCCGAACACTTTAGCGGCGCACGGCAATTTGTTTTGCAGTACACACTATAGGATTCTAGGAGACTTGGGACACCTTTGAGTGACCCTAGAAGAGTAGTAAGAGGCGCGCATAGCGCGCTCAAGTGAACAGTGGCTGTGGCCAAATTGTGTTAACAGTGGAGAGGGGGCTGGACTTAAAGGGGTATGGTTAAATAAAACAAAAGCATTTGTGTGACCATAAAATATGATTAGATTAATAAAATAAATGTGACAGTTGAAAGATGAACCTAGCCTACCTTAAAAGTGGACGCTGTCAGTCAGTAGGACAGTGGACGGTGTCAGTGGGGCAGAGTGCGGTGTCAGTGGGGCAGAGTGCGGTGTCAGTGGACAGTGTCAGTGGGGCAGAGTGCGGTGTCAGTGGACAGTGTCAGTGGGGCAGCGTGCGGTGTCAGTGGACAGTGTCAGTGGGGCAGCGTGCGGTGTCAGTGGGGCAGCGTGCGGTGTCAGTGGGGCAGCGTGCGGTGTCAGTGGGGCAGCGTGCGGTGTCAGTGGACAGTGTCAGTGGGGCAGAGAGCGGTGTCAGTGTACAGTGTCAGTGGGGGGGGCAGAGTGCGGTGTCAGTGGGGGGGGCAGAGTGCGGTGTCAGTGGGGGGGGCAGAGTGCGGTGTCAGTGGGGGGGGCAGAGTGCGGTGTCAGTGGGGGGGGCAGAGTGCGGTGTCAGTGGACAGTGTCAGTGGGGCAGAGTGCGGTGTCAGTGGGGCAGAGTGCGGTGTCAGTGGACAGTGTCAATGGGGCAGCGTGCGGTGTCAGTGGACAGTGTCAGTGGGGCAGGGTGCGGTGTCAGTGGACAGTGTCAGTGGGGCAGCGTGCGGTGTCAGTGGACAGTGTCAGTGGGGCAGAGAGCGGTGTCAGTGGGGGGGGGGGGCAGCGTGCGGTGTCAGTGGGGCAGCGTGCGGTGTCAGTGGGGCAGAGTGCGGTGTCAGTGGACAGTGTCAGTGGGGCAGAGTGCGGTGTCAGTGGGGCAGCGTGCGGTGTCAGTGGACAGTGTCAGTGGGGCAGCGTGCGGTGTCAGTGGACAGTGTCAGTGGGGGGGGGGGGGCAGAGTGCGGTGTCAGTGGGGCAGAGTGCGGTGTCAGTGGGGCAGAGTGCGGTGTCAGTGGGGCAGAGTGCGGTGTCAGTGGACAGTGTCAATGGGGCAGCGTGCGGTGTCAGTGGACAGTGTCAGTGGGGCAGCGTGCGGTGTCAGTGGGGCAGGGTGCGGTGTCAGTGGACAGTGTCAGTGGGGCAGCGTGCGGTGTCAGTGGACAGTGTCAGTGGGGCAGAGAGCGGTGTCAGTGTACAGTGTCAGTGGGGGGGGGGGAGCGTGCGGTGTCAGTGGGGCAGCGTGCGGTGTCAGTGGGGCAGAGTGCGGTGTCAGTGGACAGTGTCAGTGGGGCAGAGTGCGGTGTCAGTGGGGCAGCGTGCGGTGTCAGTGGACAGTGTCAGTGGGGGGGGGGGGGCAGAGTGCGGTGTCAGTGGGGCAGAGTGCGGTGTCAGTGGGGCAGAGTGCGGTGTCAGTGGGGCAGAGGACTTTTAATTACCAAAAAAAGCACTGCACAGTAATGCACAATGAAGTCATTATGCCAGGATGGTACTGCAGGGAGAACTAGACTGCAATCTTCAATCAGCAGCCATGTCCCTGGAAGACCAGCATGCCGAGTCCCACATTGGAGAGCTTGTGGACTGAACTTCAGGGAAGTAAAGGCTCTCAGCTCTGCACTCACCCAGCGGTCTGTCACTCTCCATAGCTCGCTCAGCAGGCTCTCTGTTCCTCTCGCTTTCCGGACAGGTCACATGATCGACTTGCAGAGGGGAAGAGCTGAAGCTGTGTGTCTGCATGGAGTAGGCATTGGCATGTCTCTCCCCCCTCACAGCCGCCCTGCAATGTGTCACAAATTAAGTTAGACAGTGCCAAAGACTCGGCCAGAGCTCCAGGCAGTGCAGGCAGGGAAGGAGACACCTGCACGGGGAACACGGATACAGAGAATGAGAGACTCCTCAGCACTGTGTCCGGGGCTCAGGCAGACTGATCCCCGGACACAGGAGTCAAAACCCGTACTGTCCGGGTGAATCCCGGACGGGTGGCAACCCTAGTCCCAGATCTAATCCGGATTGGAGATTCCATCCTCCCTCTCCCTGTGTCTTAGTGGTGCACATGAAGGATGTGTATGACTGGTGTGCTGCTAGCAGCTTTCCATACCTGAATCTAGCAAAGTTTTCCTTTGTTTGCACTGATGGTAGTGTTTTCTCTTTCATTTTTTTTTCAAAATTGTTTCAATAAAGCCTTATTTACTCAATCCCTGGTGTCTCTGTACAAGGTTATCTCGGGGAACTGTAATCCTCATATTTTTTTTTTTTTGTATGCTGTTCTGGGATTTATGGGCTGGGGATAATTCCAAGCCGTTGGTGACCCTACGTTATTACATATGGGTATAGCAGTGGTGATTTTTATCCTTCTGTGATTTAAATGTCCTCTCCTGTACTGAGACTGCTTACTCTGCTTTCTCAGCACACTGTCAGCTTCTCACTATGAGCATTAGAAGCTGCAGCAAGTTAGATGGAGCCTGCCCATTTACTAGTTGGAGGACATCCAGAATCATCTAATGCTTTTCTCCCAAGCCTTACTGTCCTGGGTCTGTTTCTTTCATTGATTGTATTTTAGTTATTACAATGGAGAAGCATTGTGAGCTTTTCCATAGCTTCCTATTTTCAGGAAGCTATGGACACTATCCTCCTGGTCAGACCATCCTCCACCCTCACCCCATCAGCCATGATCTGCTCATATTTCATGGAGAAGACCAATCATTGGGTCTAAAATAAGAAATGTAAAGACACATCAGGGAATTAAGCTGTGGGCCAAGCTGGAACAATCCCAAAGTCCAATCCCGCTACGGGGGGCGCCATGGTGTTACCCAGCACTACCGACAGATAAAACGTCACCCACTGATAGGTAACACGGCGAGAGTTTGCGCCCGGATAATATTGCAAACGTCCCTCTCCTCCCTGAATTCGCCCCTTTACCCTATAATAGGCAACCCCCTATTTACGCCGGGTCTCTACAACGGTTGTCTCCGGAGTCTAGGCGAGGCGGGCCTACACCAAGCCTCACACTACAGTTCAGGAGGGCGCTGGAAACCGATGGCAGACCTCATGGACCCTACGGGCCCGTTTGGCCTGGATTTTCTGAGGACTCTCCAATTAACACATTTTCTTTCCACGATCCCACCTCCCAGTGCAGACGCCCAGACGCTTACAGCCCTGGAGGTGCTATGCACTGACACGGGTACCATACCTCACACACTTTCGTTGACATATAACCTTTTAAATGCCCCCTTAGTAGACTTTACACCCCCGGGACTACTTAATTAGGAAAAAGAACTAGTTTGCCAATTCAATGCCTCCATGAGACACCGTATTCTCCGATTTACACACAAATCCTCAATATGTGCCAAGATCCAGGAAACCAATTACAAAATTCTTTCACGTTGGTATAGGACTCCCTCGGTACTCCACCAGTACTACCCAAATACAACGGACCTGTGTTGGCGTTGCCACACAGATAAAGGGACAATGTTGCATATCTTTTGGTCATGCCCGAAACTAGCGCACTTCTGGAAAGTGGTGCGTGAGACCATACAACAATTCATAGACCAGCCCATCACAGACGACCCAGCATTTTTTCTCTTACATGCCTCCAATATCCCTGAGGAAATATCAGAAATCAGTGATTCGCCACCTGCTTGATGCAGCTAAGGCCTGCATACCACTCCAATGGAAATCGGCTCTTCCGCCGACCATTGACCTCTGGCTTCGCAAGGTGGAGGACATCAGAAAAATGGAGGACCTTATCCTCACAGCACAACATAGAGAAGAGGCCTTCACTAAAACCTGGCAGGGCTGGACGGTGTTTATATATTCAGCTGCGGGCCAGGCCCTGAGAGGGTCTGACACATAATACTGCAGTACAAGACTATAGTAGGCTGAGCTAAGGAGTCGTAGCAATAGATCCCGTATATGTGCATCTGATCAGATTTCTGCACGTTCCATGATCGTGTGTCCCACTGCTCCCCACCTTTTTTCCTCCCCCCTCACCCCCCACCCCTCTCCCGCTACCTCCCACATACTTAATGCTCTCCCGCTCCTCCCCCTTTCACCTGCCCCCCCTGCTTTCCTCCTTTTTTCTTTCTTTTTCTCTTTCTTCTCGCTCTACTCCCCCCCCCCCCCCATTCCTGGGGGGTATATCCGAGTAGTTGCTCATTTAAAAAGACCTTGGGAGGTGTGCCCACGAGACAGTGATAATCCGCTGAATTCCACAACAATGGTATTAACATTTTTTGATATTAATATTACTGTTAGCAGAGACTTGTTGTTGTATCGCCTGTTTTGCCTTCTACTCTTAGTCATATGGAATGTTTGTATCTTGTTGGTCTATGTGGACCCATCTCCTGTTATAAATAAACAATTAAAAAAAAAAAAAAAAAGAAATGTAAAAACAAGTTGGTGATGACAGCGAATGACAAATGGCAGTTGGTTTGCTCCACTAACATTTTCATGTATGGTTGATCTGACCGATGTGGCAACATTATGACTTTGGGTAGCAGTAAAGCTAATGGTCTGCCACTGTACCCTTGGGCCCAACCTATTTGGTTTCCATACATAGCAGACATGGGATACATTCTAAGTCATGCAGGTATACTTGGAGACTAGTAAAATATTTGGGTTTAAAATTTGCTGTATATCATCCTGATGTCTCTTCTTTTGCAGTGCTTCTGGAAGCCATGCCTACACTGGATTCAGAGAAAATGAAAGCCGTATCAATTGCACAGTTCCTTACTCGTGTTCAGCAAGGAAAACAGCTGGGTAGTTGTTTGTTTTTTAATTTATTTATTTATTTTCTTTAAAGGAATTGTAAAGGCAGATTTTTGTATTCTCTGCATGAAGATAAAAAACCTTCTATGTGCAGCAGCTTTCCCAGCACTCCCTAATACTTACTTGAGCCCCATCTCTAGCCGGGATGTCCATGAGTCCCTTGGCCGTCCAAGCCTCTCCCTCCTAAATGGCTTAGACACAGCAGTGGCGTCAAAGTCAGTTAACCAGTCAGGAAAGCGAGAGCGTGGCACCAAACGGCAGCTCCGTGTCTGAATAAACACACGGAGCTTGGCTTGGCTTGGTTGCCCCCATAGCAAGCTGCTTTCTGTGAAGGTACTTGACAGGGGGAGGGGCCAGGAGCAGCGAAAAGGGACCCGAGAAGAGGAGGATCTGGGCTGCTCTGTGCAAAACTAACTGCATGGAGCAGGTAAGTATAATGCCACGTACACACGTAGCCAACTATCTGCCAGACTGTCTGCCAGACTGTCCGCCGGACTTTCCGAACGGGCTACTTGCCCACACACGGCACTTTTTCAGCGGACTAATACAGCGTACTAAGTCCGCCGGACTATCCGCCATACCTTTTGAAATGAACGGACTCGCCCACACATGCGGAGGAAAGTCTGCTCATTTTAAGCGCGTCTCCAGGTAGCCGGGGCCAGCGAAGGAGGCGTCGCTGGCCCCCGTCACCTGGTATGGACTTAAAGGGGAACCCCAACGCCGAAAAAATTGGCGTGGGGGTCCCCCCCCAGGTCCACATCAGACCCTTGTCCGAGCACGCTACCCGGCCGGCCAGGAAAGGGGGGACGAGCGAGCGACCCCCCCCCCCTGAGCCGTACCAGGCTGCGTGCCCTCAACATGGGTGGTGCCTTGGGGAGGGGGGGGGCGCGTGCCCCCCCCACCCCAAAGCTCCTTGTCCCCATGTTGATGAGGACAAGGGCCTCTTCCCGACAACCCTGGCTGTTGGATATCGGGGTCTGCGGGCGGGGGGCTTATCGGAATCCGGGAGCCCACTTTAATAAGGGGGCCCTCGGATACCGGCCCCCCCACCCTATGTGAATGAGTATGGGGTACAATGTACCCCTACCCATTCATCTGTAAATAAAAGTAAAAAAAAACACAACACACAAGGGTTAAAATAGTTTATTGCACAGCTCCGGGGGTCTTCTCGCTGGACTCCTCCACTATCTTCTGCTAGCTCTTTTGCTAGCGGAGGAGCCCGGCTTTCTTCTTCGCTGCCGCTGCCCTCTTCTTTCGACTTCGGGGGTCTTGTCCCCCTCTTCAGTTCTTCTTTCCGGGCCTTCTTCTAGCTCTTTTACAGGCAGTGGCCCGGTCTTCTGTCGTCGCCGCTGTGGACGTCTTCTGTTCTTCTCTTCAGATGTTGCCTCGTCGCTCTCTGCTCACAATGACTGGGACACGGCGCGCGGCGATTTATATAGGGACATCACGGGATGATGTCCCCGCCCAGTATGATGTCACAGTCCCAGCATCCTCTGATGTCCCTGTGAATGAAGTAAAGCTTTGCTGAATTCCACCATTTATTTTTTTCACCGCATTTACTAAAATTTGGGGCAAATCTCTTGCAAAATGAACATTCTTTTGTATGTGGTAAATCAACCCGTGTGGAGGGGGCCCTTTAAAATAAGGGTTGCCCCCCCAACTGGAGGGGAGATATTGAAAGTAGCAGTAGACGTGGAAAAGCATAGAGATCCTTGTATTGTATTCCTCATGTAAAGCTTTCAGGAGAACCAGGGCTTTTTTTTTTTTTTAGAGTACAGGCATACCCCACTTTTAAAGCGGAGGTCCACCCTAAAATGGACCTCCGCTCATCGGAATCCCCCCCCCCCCTCCAGCGCCACAATTGGCACCTTTCAGGGGGGAGGGGGGTGCAGTTACCTGGATAATCCAGGTAACTGCACCCACTTCCGGGATAGCTGTCTGCAACTGCCCGCCCCTTTGCGCAAGTGCCCCGCTGCCTGCTGGGAAACGCACAGTTCCCAGAGGCAGCGGGGACCGTCCGGATTGCGCCGTGCGGCTCACGCATGCGCAGTAGGGAACCGGGAAATGAAGCCGAAAGGCTCCATTTCCTGATTCCCATACCCAAGATGGCGGCGGCAGGACCCGACAGACGACCTAGCGATCGGCTTCGGGTGCCGACATCGCGGGCGCGCTGGACAGGTAAGTGTTACTATTTTAAAAGTCAGCAGCTGCAGTATTTGTAGCTGCTGGCTTTTAAAAAAAAAAAAAAAAAAAAAACGCGGAGTCCCGGTGGACTCCCGCTTTAAGTACACAATGGGGTATTTATTTTCTAACGCTGGAAAGTGCAAAGTCAGGCTCACTTCTGCATAGAAACCAATGAGCTTCTAGGTTTTATTACCAAAGCTTAATTGAACAAGCTGGGTTAGAAGCTCATTGGTTTCTATACAGAAGTGAGCCTGACTTTGCACTTTCCAGCTTTAGTAAATAAATCCCATTGTGTACTTAAAAGTGGGGTGTGCCTGTATAGGTGCAGGTACTCCCCTCTTCTGAGCCACCCCTTGTCTCTGTCCAGGCAGTTGGCATGTTGTAGAATCTGCACTGCATGTATTCTGACCCCTGCAATTTCTGCTTTATGCACTCATGATCCAGAGCAGAGTAGGCTTTACCAAAATTCTGCCTATGCAGATAAAGGGCATCTGTAGATTTAAAAAAAGCTGTGCAGCTTTGACCAAAATTTAATAATGCCTTTGTAGGTGTAGGCCATTTATGTACCTCACGAAGTAAGGGCTAGTTTACACTTGCTTCAAAACAAGGCTTTGGACGCACTTGGTTAAAGTGGTTGTAAACCCTTACAAACCACTTTGACCTACAGGTAAACCTAGATTAAGGCTTACCTGTGAGTCCAAGAAATATCTCCTAAACCTATACGGTTTAGGAGATATTTACGAAAAGACAGGCACAGCTGTCTACAGCACGCAGGCGCACTATCGCCGTTAGCGGTATGCCACTGCTAACGGCGATATGCCGTTAGTGGCAGCTCCCATGCGCATGCGCGGGAGTGACGTCATCCCTGCTCCGGCACTGATTTGCCGGAGCAGCGATACCCGGAAGAAGATGGACACTCCGGACTGCAGGGGAGGTGAAATTGCTGGCTCCTGTGTCCGGTAAGTGACACATAATGGGCTACTATGCGATGCATAGTAGCCCATTATGCTTTACCTTTGCAGGGAGACAGAGGAAATAAACCCATCAGGATTTACTTCCTCTTTAAAGTTCTTTGAACGCAAGTCAAAGCTCCTGTCACTAAATAAAATGGTTAGCGGTTTACACCTTGCTTTTCCCTGAGGTTTAGATGGGGCTTCAAGTGAGCTTTGCCATAGACTTCTATGGAGGCTTTGAAGATGCTTTGAAGCGACATGGGGTATAATTTTTGAAGCAAAGCAAAAGCAAGGTGTAAACAGGACTGTAAGTTAACCATTTTATTTAGGAGCTTTTGACTGTCGTTCAGAGTTTGCCTTGTTTTGAAGCAGTAAACTAGCCGTTAATGTGTATATGAGCCCCAACTGTTCACCTCCATCTGATTCAAACCCCCCTCACATGCACTCTCTCTCCCCTGATGCAGTCACTCTCAGTTCAGTGTTTGGGAGCTCACTCCTGTGAGGGTGGAGCAGTAACAGATAGGCATCTCTTAATGATGTCCTAGAAGTTTTCCAATCGGACTTCAGGTAACACATATACACATATAGCAAAGGCATTATTCAACTTTTGTCAGTTTGTTTTGATCTACTTGACACCCTTTATCTGCAAAGTTTTTATTTTTTTTTTATTTTATTTTTTTTGGTATAGGTGCTATTTCTCAGGAGGAATTCAAGGTGAAATGTAGACCTTTTTAAATTGTTCTTCTTATGAAAAACCTCTGCAAATATCTATAAATATCCCCCCAAAAATGATTCCAAATCTTTACATTTTAAGTCTCGGTTCACTTTAATGAACAACATTGTCCGATCGCTTCTTAATGCGTTTAAAACAATACTTTCACCTACCAAAACTATCTGTTCCAATCTAGACTGCCAGTTTGAAGCAGAGGAGAAGCTTACACCTCTGGAGACAGCTGCAACTGTGTTCTATCAGTTTGAGGAAGAAGAAGAAACTCTCAAGAATCTTCAAGAAGAAATAAAAACTTTACTGAAAGTTCAGGTGACCATTGTTATTAGACTCTTCTGTACAGTGTGCTAAACATGCAATAGTTGGCTTATTCTACAGATGCATTGCCTAATTATTTGAAGATACACCGTCGCTTGATTTTTATTTTATGAACAGGATTAGTAGATTCATCCTCTTCCACCTTGCTGCATTATACTTCTATCACAGCCCCCCATTGATTAGCGAATTCTGAGATGAAAGGAAGGCAACATTTAATATGCCTGTTCCCATATACAATTTTAAATCCCAACTATTGTATATGTAGCACCCTCCTAGTTGCTTGTTGTTGGGTACATTTAGTTGGCTCCCCTGCAGGCAAAGGAGCAGGGGTTAATTGTGTCAGAAGGCTGGGTAGTGCTTTACAGGATGTGGCTCTGTTACCTCCCCCTGTATTCTGGAAAATATCAAATGTTTCCAGAACATGTTGGGGGAGACAGAGGCTGCCGCCTGAATATTCATGGAACTTCCACCAATCCCTGGGGAGGTGGACCCATAGGGCGGTAAATAAACAAATAAATATTCTGAAGCATGGCTGTCTGGGAGCAGAGTCCAGTCATCTGAAGAGCTCCCTGTGCTGGGGGTTCTGCCCCTGGAGTAGAGAAGGGAGAAAGAGAGAAGAGCAACAGAAAATCTCCAGTAATTCACCCAGGTTAGATCAAGGCAAAGCCTAGCTGCAGACTTGCAGCCAAGCCAGAAGCAGTCTGTCCAGCGGAGGCCAAGACAGCAGCTTTTCTGGATCCTGGAATTAGAAAAAGCAGCACCTTCTGAGTGTAGCATTTCAGTTGTTTATTCAAAGGCAACAAATTGGCAACTTACAGGAACAGGGTTAAAAACACTCATCATTTGAAAGCTGACACCGCTGTAGCTGGTCGGTCAGGGCGCACTGGATCCTGCAGTCATATGGAGCAGTTGGCGGTGCCGATGGCTTTCCTGTCCTATTGGACACAGACTTTATCCACACACTCCCTCCTCCATTAACACCTTGGGCTATATATATTTTTTTCCTTTTATGTCCACCAGATTACCCTTTTCCTATTTTTGCTGTTATTCTGAATCCTGAGAGTTTCCTAATGTACTGAGTAACAAACCAGCCATCAACATTAAGGGAGGGTTTGGACAGTGGAGTACAGTGGGAATAAAGCAGCCAGGTGCCATGCAGTACAGCCAGGGGCTGTGTCTTTAACACAATTTTTTTATTTTCTGCACTACTACTCCCGCAGCTATGCAGTACAGCCTGCATGCTGAATTAGAGCAGTCAGGGACTTAGCAGGTCCTCAACTGTACATGGTTCTACAGTGTTTCTTCAGTTTGGGGTATCCCATGCGCTCCCCATTCTCCATCCAAGTTCTTGGTTCCTAAAATAAACACCAAAAACCAGAACACACTGTTTATTGACCCTTCTAAAAAGCGTGTGAAATACCATTTTCCAGGCTGTGGGTGCTGAAGGGGGGGGGGGGGGGGGGCTGAAATCTAGAGGCTCCTCCTTAAGGGTAGCACTACATATACAAATAAGTAAGGTTTTTAAAACCTTAATGCTCAATGATATTATTTTTCTCATTTTCAATCCAAAAACATTGAAAAGATGGTAATTTTGGGGCTTATCTACTTGGGTTGTTACAACAACTGAGCATTTTCTGCATTTAGAAGACCAGGAAGACCTCCCAAACAATACAGGGTCACTAAGTCCTAGAAGCCTTATGAATGTATTGTAGACTGTGCAAATGGTGCAAAAAAAATAATAAAATAGGAAGGAATCTAGTAATCTATAACAGTTGCTGTAATAATAGATCGGCTTTTATTGTGTAGCTACGCTGCTAAAATCTAATTGATGATGTGAATTTCAGCACAATACTTCACTTTTATACATTTGGAATTCTCTTCAAATCAGTGGCTTCAAAGATTATCCTGCAGTATTCTTATTTATTAACTGTTCATGATCGGAGGATAAAAGAATGAAAAGAGTGCTAAATTTACACAAACATAATTTTCTTTATTGGCTTTTAAAGTGTTACAAATTTTGTAGATTGTTGCTATTACAAATCTAGATTTAGCTTTAACATGAGTAGCTGAATATTTGAAATTGCTTATGATCTTGTGTTTTAAATTTCACATTTTTAGTTTAAATGTACACTTTCAATACTGTTTGCAGGCTGTAGCAGTTTGCATGGAAAAAGGAAAGTTTAAGATGGCCTCAGAAGTTCTTGACCGTCAGTTTGATGAATCGGAGGGCAGTAAGGTAACCTTATATGGGAAACCTGCGTTTTTATGAAAACTCTCTTCTATGAAAGGGAGGACTAATGTTTGTCTCACATCAAAGGATGAAGCTTTTTAATCCCCTCAATAGCACATCACATATTTATAAATTCCAGCAATGTGGAGGATTTCAGTAAAGCTAAGCAAAAAGTTTGGTTCCAGGTTTAAGTGAGCCATCTAGTGGCAGAGGAGCTAAATGCAGTGATTGTTTGTGGTTTCCCCTTAGCATCCAATTGTTTGTGTCAAATGGATTCTAATCATTATATACAGTACCGTACATAGCATAGTTCTTACAAACAAACCTCTGTGGGAGAAAAGTGTATGACTTGTGTGCTGTTCTCATATATCTCTCTATCTCTCTATCATTTCTCAAACCTTTTTTCACTCAAGGCTCCCTTCAAAAAGTTATGGACAGTCTTGAGGCACCCCATCCTAAAATGTGAAAACTTTTTTTATTCGTTTTACATAATGCAGTAACATCCAAACACACAGGAGAAAATTTTCAAAAAGCTGCGCCAACAAAGAAACAATTAATATTCGCTACCCTAATTAAAAAATAAAAAATTGTGAAAGTTGTAGATCAATATCACATTCACTATACATTCAATGAAAAAGAATAACAAATATTGTGATATCTCAACTAAAGAGGAAAGAACAAAGTTCATCAAAAGTCCATAAGGAATCCTCAGTTGCGATCCTTGTCAGAACACCACGGTGATTCCACTCAAAAAATTGCACACAAGTGCCCATCACCAAGAAGTGAGTGCGCTTACCAGATGGAAGCTTAATCAAAGCCTTGTATGCAAATCCTCAGTATCCTCCTCCTTGTAACTTGTGTTCATAGATCGGCTAACCACAGTGAAAGGCAGCGTTCACACAAATATATATATATCTCGTTCAGCGATCCCAAAAAATGCTATCAGTGGCTCCAAAAGGAAGAGGAAACTCACATAGTTTAACACCGTTTGGTAAATTTATTTTAAAACATAAATATTGCGCTTACATGAGCATCCATTCAGATACAGCATGAAAAATTAAAACCTAGAGGAGACCCAGCGTTGGAGGTGCTTACTGGTACTGACTAGTATTTCAATGTTTCTCTTCTTCGTCAGTTTTTCTCCATCACTCAGCTAATGTGACCCAACCGCTGATGGGGAGAGACAGGGAAGGGTCAAACAAGGATGCTATACAGGCGACTGACATCCTCCTCCTCAACTGGTGATGTCATTGGTCATTAGAAATTAGAAGGTCATAATGTTGCACAATAAAAACCCGTGGCTTTGTGTAACTAAAAGGCAGGCTTCATCCACCCGCCGCCTTGTATACAATTTTTGGGCATTTTGCCAATTCACCCTTGAAGTGTCCCCAAGGCACCCTAGTTGAGAAAGGCTGTATTGAGCTATAACACTTTGGTAAGATGATACTTCTAGTTCAGTTTGTTAGAACTGCACCATAGTCATAGATAAGAACCACGTTTGCATGCGAGTACATACACTTTAACATTTTACTAAATAATTGCTACATATAAGATTTTAAATTGGATTCATAAATATAAATTGTCCTAACAAATAACTTTCTATAAATTGAAATTACAGATTTTGTATAATTTCAGAATAAAGTCTACTAAAATATTTGTCTTGCGGTAAAACAAAGCCTCGTTTGTCACAAAAAAAAACAATATAGGCATAATTTCTGTTTCATAAACCATAACCAATTGCTGAATTAATAGGCCCATAATTTTAAATGTTAAAATGGTTTTGGAGCTTAAATGGGTAAATCTACTTTATCACAGAGTAAGCCAGTTATAGAAGGCTCTGATTAAAAGACGCTGCTTCCTAGCTTACAGACCCCATACTGGATTTCAGAGTAGTACCTTAGTAAAGCCTAGTTTACACTTGTGGGTTGGGGGAATGGTAAAAACAGGCGGTTGAACTGCATTTTTACTGCCACCCCTCAAGCTGCATAGGCAGCTAAACAGGCGTTATAGACAAGCTGTAGCTGTGATTCATACACTCCCCCCCATCTTGTTACACTGAGCAGACCGCACCATTTGGCGAACACAACCAGTTCTAGTGAATGGGGCTGTGTTACAACTGTGTGTAATGTATTGCATTGGTTGAGGTGTTGGCTTTTAGGCGTTAAATCGTGTAGTGAGGGGGGGGCCTCACCACCTGCATACGGCACTGAAAAGTAATCTACTACAGGCTGCTACCATATGTGTAAACAAGTCCAAAAATTGTTTAGTTTCAGTGCCCCAGAACAGGTATTTAGGGCCCTACGTCGGAGAATGATTGCTTTCCTCTTAGCCCTTGTACACACGGTCAGAAATTCCAACGGAAAATGTCCGATCGGACCGTGTTGTCGTATAATCCGACTGTGTATGGGCTCCATCTGACTTTTTCCGTTGGAATGTCCGACCAACAAAGTTTGAGAGCTGGATATAACATTTTCTGACAACGTGATCCGATCGGACTTTGTCCGATCGTTTGTAGAGAATTCCAATCGGACAAAGTGCCACGCATGCTCAGATCAAATTACGAGACCAAAGCTATTGGCTACTAGCCTGAACGTAGTCTCGTTGGAACGAACGTCCTCACATTCTGAACGATTGGATTTTCCGACAACTTTGTCCGACTGTGTATGCAACACCAGTTTCGGACAAAATCCGTCTGAAAAAATCCGACAGATTTTGTGATCAGAATTTCCGACCGTGTGTACAAGGGATTACAGGTGTTGTGCTTGTGAGTCTTTGTGTAGATTGCTTAGTATTGTCAAGTTGGAAACATTGCGCTTTTATTGTTTGTTTCCTATTTTGAATGCACTTTTAGTTTCACATATTGGAAACCACTTTAATCATTTTTATGCTTCAGTATCTAAGAATGAAGTTGGATATGGTCATTGGGAAGAAAGATCCATACCATGAATTCCTTGAGAACTTTGCATACAGCAAAATGTTGCTGAAGATCAAATCCTACCTCAGACTTTTGTTGGCCAGGAGGCCCCCAGTTTTCCTTATACAGGTACATGTACGAGATGTCAGTAATGCTGTATTAAAGTTGATTTAAACCCAAACTTGATGGCCTTTAGCTTGCTAAAGCATGGTGTACCATTGACCATTGCCATGTTTTATTTCTTATTAAAAAAATGGTTTTCATCTTTGTTTACATCTCAGCAATGCTCCTCCAGCCTCTTTCAGCCACTTCCTGTCTATATTCATCTTCTCCAGTGTCAGCTGCATATCATTGCTGTAGACTAGTGATGAGCTCAATCATTTTGGGACTAGGATCCATAACCATGTGTGCAAGCCAATCGGGAAGCTAAGACCTGCACGGGCTGATCATTGGTAGCCAGGGCATTCCCCATTCCACAGCTGTATACAAAGGGCATGCACACACCATTGTTAGTGATTAAGGATGAGCCGAACACCCCCCTGTTCGGTTCGCACCAGAACCTGCGAACAGACCTAAACTTCGTGTGAACTTTAGAACCCTGTTAAAGTCTATGGGACTCAAACGTTCAAAATCTAAAGTGCTAATTTTAAAGGCTAATATGCAAGTTACTGTCCTAAAAAGTGTTTGGGGACCTGGGTCCTGCCCCAGGGGACATGGATCAATGCAAAAAAAAGTTTTAAAAACGTCCGTTTTTTTCAGGAGCAGTGATTTTAACAATGATTAAAGTGAAACAATAAAAGTTTAATATTCCTTTAAATTTCATATCTGGGGGGTGTCTATAGTATGCCTGTGAAGGAGCGCATGTTTCCCATGCTTAGAACTGTCTCTGCACAAAGTGTCATTTCTGCAGGAAAAAAAGTTTTAAAATCACTTGCGGCTATAATGAATTGTCGGCTCCCGTAATACAGAGAACACTCAATGAGATTGATAAAAAAAAAAAAGCGTGGGGTTCCCCTAAATTCAATTACCAGGCCCTTCAGGTCTGGTATGGATATTAAGGGGAACCCAACGTCAAATTAAAAAAAAAAATTGACGTGGGGGTCCCCCTAAAAATCCATACCAGACCCTTTATCCGAGCACGCAACCTGGCAGGACGCAGGAAAAGAGGGGGGACAAGAGAGCGCCCCCCCCCTCCTGAACTGTACCAGGCCACATGCCCTCAACATTGGGAGGATGCTTTGGGGGTCTGTGACCCCCTCAAAGCACCATGTCCCCATGTTGATGGGGACAAGGGCCTCATCCCCACAACCCTGGCTGGTGGTTGTGGGGGTCTGCGGGCAGGGGGCTTATCAGAATCTGGAAGCCCTCTTTTAACAAGGGGGGGGCCCAGATTCTGACCCCTTTGAAATGGTAAGGGGGGGTACAAACGTACCTCTACCATTTCACAAAGAAAGTGTAAAAAATGGTTATATAAGACAAACACACTTTTGAAAAATTCCTTTATTAAAAATAAAAAAAAGATTCCAGCGACGGATAATCATCTCTCCGGGGTCCAGCGACGGGTGATTTTTCAGTCCAGCGCAGTCCATCCATGCATCATCTTCTATCTCCACTGAGGAGACACTGCGGGGATCCCAGCGCCTGACGTTTCTTATATTAGGAGGGCGAGGCCACCTGACCCCGCCCCCCCCTGACGCTAGTGAGGGAAGCCAGGGCTTCCCCAATGACGTATGGGTGACCCCGCCCCCTTCTGATGTAACGTAAACCTGCGTTACATCAGAGGGGGGAGTGGTCACCCATACGTCATTGGGGAAGCCCTGGCTTCCCTCACTAGCGTCAGAGGGGGTGGGGTCAGGTGACGAGTGGCCCCCTCCCTCTTAATATAAGAAACGTCAGGCGCTGGGATCCCCGCAGTGTCTCCTCAGTGGAGACAGAAGATGGATGGACTGCGCTGGACTCCCAATGTTGAGGGCATGTGGCCTGGTACGGTTCAGGAGGGGGGGTGCTCTCGTCGTCGTTACCCCCCCCCCCCTCTTTTCCTGCGGCCTGCCAGGTTGCATGCTCGGAATAAAGGGTCTGGTATGGATTTTTAGGGTGACCCCCCACGTCAATTATAATTTTTTTTTTTTTAATTGACGCAGGGTTCCCCTTAATATCCATACCAGACCTGAAGGGTCTGATAATTGAATTTAGGGGAACCCCACGCTTTTTTTTTTTTTTTTTTTGATCAATGAATGAATTGTCGGCTCCCATAATACAGAGAACACTCATTGAGTGTTCTCTGTATTACGGGAGCCGACAATTCATTATAGCCACGAGTGATTTTAAAATACTTTCTTTTTTTATTTATTTTTTCCCTGCAGAAATTACACTTTGTGCAGGGACAGTTCTAAGCATGGGAAACATGCGCCCCTTCACAGGCATACTATAGACCTCCCCCAGGTACGAAATTTAAAGGAATATTACACTTTTATTGTTTCACTTTAATCATTATTAAAATCACTGCTCCTGAAAAAACGGCCATTTTTAAAACTTTTTTTTTTTGCATTGATCCATGTCCCCTGGGGCAGGACCCAGGTCCCCAAACACTTTTTAGGACAGTAACTTGCATATATTAGCCTTTAAAATTAGCACTTTAGATTTCTCCCATAGACTTGTACAGGGTGTTCCGGCTTTTCGAATTTGCCGCGAACAGCCCAAATTATTCACTGTTCACTGAACAGGCAATGTTCAAGTCAACATGAGTTCAACTCGAACTCGAAGCTCATCCCTAGTAGTGATAATAGTGAATGCATGCGCAATGCCTTTTCCACAGGCGCTCAGTCTTTATGGGTCCTGGCACTGTGATCTAAGCCAAAATGTAATAATGCAGGTTAGGCGTGTTACATTCCACTATGACCTTTAATTTTTAAGTAGAATGGATTTGAACATTTTAGTGCACAAACCATTTTTTTATAGCTTGGATGTATGTATGTATTTATTTATTTTTCATGCCAATCCAAAAGCTGCAACCTAGTTGACACAAAATTGTACTGTTATATGTATCAACTTTTTGGCCAAATGTTGTGGTCAACCCCATTTGCATTCTCGTTTTTGAAATAAAAATAAAAAAACACAAAATAAATAAAATACAACCTGGCTTTTGGACTGGGGAGAAAAACTAAATCCCTAAGCTCCCATTCACACTGAATCAGACTTTGAAATCGTGTGACTTCACTTGAAATCGCATGATTTCAAAGCTGCAGGTCAGTGTGACTTGGCTGATATCTGTGCGACTTCATGCACAGATGTCTATGCAAGTCGCACCTGAAATCGCAAAAAATAGTGCAGGAGCTTTTTTTTCCATCAGTGCCGCACCGCAAAGGCAGCATTGCACCGATTTGAACAGTTCCAATGCTGACAATAGGGTGCAACTTGTCTTGTGTTTTGACAGTTCCAAATCGCATGACAAGTCGCACCGGTGTGAATGGGGGCTAAAATCTAAACTTTATACATGCTCTATTTGGGTCTACCATAATCATTCACCTCCAAAGTATCAGGTGCTGGTCTGCCTTGTACCATAAGATAGCAGAGATGAAGATTGGATGACTTCACAGTCATCAATCTTCATCTCTGCTAGCTGAAAATATAGATACTATGGGATCTGACTTAATTGTGTAAAATGTATTGAAAGCCTAAAAGTCTGTGGAAGAAACACGTGGGTTTTACCAAAACTGGAGAGGACAAAATCATATGCAGCTCTGCATAGAAACAAATTGGCTTCCCTTTTCTTTTTTTTTTTTTTTTGTCAAAGCATAATTGAACAAGCTGAAGTTATTAGCTGTTTGGTTTCTATGCAGAGCTGAACCAGATTTTGCACTCTCCAGTTTTGGTAAATCAACCCCTAAATTCTAACATGCTCTACTGGTCTTGGTTTTTTATTTTTTTTCCTTTTTCTACTTTCCGGTGTTTACAAAGTGTTAGAACATCTATAATGAGACGGGGACTTTGTTATAAGACCAATATTAATAGTTCTCATGTTTTCATGTATTCCTTTTTATATTTTTCTTTTAAGGCAGCCACAAAAGTGGTAGAAGCCAAAGCAAAAAGCAAGTATGATACTAGGACTGATGAAAATCAGAAGCATAAAATTTCTGAAAGGTATTCTTAGTTCATATATTTTATTTATACACTTGTATATTATCATACTTGCCAAATAAGTAAGTAATCAAAGTGTGAGGACTCATGGCAACCGGGGCTGCATTTCATTGCTTACCTCAGCTTATCTTGGCTTTTTCAGTTCTAATGAATATTGGAAACATTTGTAGCCACACAGGTCACTCAACCTGAATCCGATTCACCTTGGAATGTACCAGGGCGGATATTGATTTCCAAGGACACGACAGGAGGTTTGAATGTTTGTAAAATCGCCCTGTTTTAATCACATTACCCATTCCCATGTTGTCACAACATATGGGACAGGTGTTAGAGCCTATGTCAACGGGCTATGGACTTGTTTCAGTGACCTAACTTGAGAGTTTGGTGCATTTAACCTGCAGTTGACTTCCGTCTGACCTGCATTTGACTTGCTTCAAGCGGGTTCTAAATTTACATTTGTAAAGGAATGAAAAACCCATTTGGAGTGAACCAGAGCCCCTCAACACTTGCACTTAGAGTTTGCATGACTGACGGTGTGAAATATTGTCATATTGCTGAGGTAGAGACATTAGAACCGCATTATAAGCTGGTGATAGATATTGCCCCCACCCTTGTTTAGGAATGGTTGTTCCAGTTTGACGTGGCCTCTATCATGCCTCTCGCAAACCGCATGTCCTCCCTGTTCAAAATGTGCACCACACATCACCTTAAATCCTGACCTGCAAAGTTTATCCACTTTTGTTAGACCAGTAGAAGGTGTTCTTACTGTTTAGGTAGCTTCTGGACATAGAGGAGAGATGCCCAACTGGTAGCTTCTCTATATAGAAGAGGTTTGCGCACCCTGGTCTCGGACCCTGTTTTGCAGGGGAAAGACATCAGAGGAGTACTCGGTGTCACCCTCTGTGGTCTGTGCGCAAAATAAACGAGCCTTCTGCTACAGGCATGTGATGAAAACAGGTAATGCCTTGACCTTGTAGGACCTGTCCACCTGGAGTTCAGACCCTTGTGCAGAAATCCCTTCTGGCATTTTTTATTTTTTTTTCTCTGTTCTGGATCCACTCAATTTAATGTAAGAAGCATTCTTAGCCCTGTAACTCTTTGAGGTCAAAGATGAGCAGTATTCTTTTGCAGCAGGATCCATTTTTAGGGCTTGCCTGAGAGGTGCCTATTGCGTACTGGTGAGAGTATCTAGCTTGATCCTTGGCTCCATTAGGGTTGCAATCCGTCTTACCAGCTTATTATAAACTTTCTAAGTTGCATCTCCTGCCTACTTTTGTTTGGCTGCTGCCCATGTACTTTATCCCTTTTAGCCATTCTGACTGTGTGGGATTCAATTCTAGGTTCTCTAGGCAGACTCGAGACACTTTTTATACTCTTTGCAGGTTGTTTTTTTTTTTTTTTTTTAGTCAGGGTTCTTCCCTGGTAAACAATGCCTGGACAAAAAGGTGGCTGTCTGTTTCAACAACCTCCTAGAAACAGGGTTCCTGGTTTCTTAAACAAGTACTTGGAATCTACCTTAAATATTACCACATATGCACCTTTACAAATGTTTAGTAATTGAAATCAACAAGTAGTGGATGTTATAAAATTGCAGGCTTTTTATTCTTTGCATTCCTTATTTTTCTTTTCCTTCCCATTCTTGTGATCATTTTCACTATGGGCAGATGCATCCATTTCCCTTTGTTTCCTAGACCTCTAGGTCTGACCCCTGGAACATGTGACTGTGCACATCATCTGAAGTGAGAGGCACTGGTGATGTGGGTCTCCAGAATGCATCTGTGGGGCCAGAGCTACATCACCAGTACCTCACTCAACCACAAAGTTGAAAAACACTAATTGTAGGTAAAAAGCAAATGATGAAGGCAAGATAATTTCATATAAGTAGAAACATTGACTTTAACCATTATGGGGTCAGGTAGAGGCTTAGAGGCTTTCTACTTGGACTGGTTGGTTGCTCCTGAGCTGTTTGTTAATCCCTTAGTCGGTCTGCTTTTGGATATCCTGACCATGTCTGACTTCTATTTTTGTACTGAATGTAATATCCTTTTTGTCCATTGACAAAGTTTCACCCCTCCAAGTTTTATGAATCAGTTTTCCCTGTTTGCTACAAACTCAGGCATGCTAATAAGAGGGGTTATCCTTGGGTTGGTCTGCAAGTTTTTATTTTGTTTGCAGAAGTCAACACTGTAACCAATAGTAGACTCCAAGAAAACAATTGAGTCAAAAAATCCTATTAAGAGTAAATCTAAAAGATAGTACAATAAGGTTGTAATGTGTAAATTAAATAAATATGTTGTGCTATCTCTGTAGTCTAAGGTCACCTTTGACCAAAAAAATAAACAAATAAATGCACATCTTTTTGCAGGTAAAAAAATTGCACATTTAAAAAAAAAAAAAAAAAAAAAAAAAATATATATATATAATATATATATATAATATATATATATATATATATATATATATATATATATATATATATATATATATATATATATATATATATATATATTATATAATTTTACTCTGCAGCTTGTGAGGGATTGCA
Source organism: Lithobates pipiens (assembly GCF_037356315.1). Taxonomy (NCBI): domain Eukaryota; kingdom Metazoa; phylum Chordata; class Amphibia; order Anura; family Ranidae; genus Lithobates; species Lithobates pipiens. The sequence continues at coordinate 471,265,571 of NW_027507764.1, forward strand.
CCCATGATCAGCCCTGCCCTGCTGTCACAGGGAGGAGGCAGGAGTTGGAGCATGTTAAACCTTTAACATATTCAGTGCTTTAAATCAGTAACCTAAAGTCCATAATTGTCGATACACTATACTTCAAAATTTGTGACCTATGTTTAGAGAATAATCATGGTGACATGGTGTGTCGAAACTTATGGTTGGTATGCCACTGATTTAAAGCACTGTATGTTTGTTTTTATGACCCTGTAGGTGTGTGTTTATTTTATTTTTTTATTCCTTTATTTTTATTTTTTTATTTCTGTTTGTTTGTTATTTACACATTTCACAATTAACAAATATTAAGATTAATAATTAAGAGATGGCAAAACACATTTATTTGATTCATGTTTTGTATTATTAGTGTTCAAACAATAGTGAGTACTGGTGTTTTACACTTACACTTCCTTTTTTTTTTATTTATTTTTTTTAAGATTGTAATGTTTGTTTTCAGCTTTAAGCTTAACTACACTTAGAATTCAAACCTCTATAGGACCTATTGAGCTGGGCCATTTTTGCTCTGTGGTTGCAGAGCCTCTTTTCCACATGTGCATTACTGCAGAGGCTCCATGCACGATGTAGACCTTTCCAACCCTGGGAAGATAGGGCAAAAAGGAGTGTTAGAAGTCTATATGTGGGGTCTATAGAGTGTGAGTGTGTGTGTGTGTGTGTGTGTGTGTGTATATATTAACTTGCTAAGGAAAGTTGGCAGGCAATACTGTTTTTATTCTGAAAGTGTGGTTACATTTGCCATATTAATTTGCCTCCAGGAACATAAATGGGGGAGATTAATTTTAAAAAAATGAATAAATCCTCTAGAATTTAACCATATCCTATGTGTTTCATGTATACTTCCAAATTCAGCTATAAGTGTTTAAATATAATTTATCATTTTAAAGTGTGGAGATAGGAGACGGAAATTCTTCCAGTGAAGGTAAATGCATGCATCAACAGAAGTACAGTGTCGCTTTACAAGAGTAAGTTTGTTTTTATATCTAATATGTAGAGAGTTCCTTAAAAGCACATCTGTCACTTTTTTTATTAAAGTGCCTTTTAAAATGTAAACTTTTCTCCTAGAATTTATATTTATATTCTTTATGTATAATGTGTAAATTCCTAGTTGATCCTTCCGTTGCCAATGTCCTCCATCTTTTTAGTGTCAATAACGGCCAACGCTGTAGCTGCTGCTTTGCCGTGCTGTGCCGTTCCTTTCTAATGTCCTCCACCTCTTAGTATCAATAGCAGCCAATGCTGTGGCTGCTGCTTTGCCGTGCTGTGCCGTTCCTTTCTAATGTCCTCCACCTCTTAGTATCAATAGCAGCCAATGCTGTGGCTGCTGCTTTGCCGTGCTGTGCCGTTCCTTTCTAATGTCCTTCACCTCTTAGTATCAATAGCAGCCAATGCTGTGGCTGCTGCTTTGCTTTGCTTCCTTGTTTCTTTTGTTCAAGCTGCCCCATATGACATTATGTTAACTAGGGGAGCAGCTCCAAAGTTAGAACTTTGAGGTGGTTTTAGTAGTAATCATAGTTGCATAGTTGGTGAGGTTGGAAAAAGACTCAAATCCATCCTGTGCGTGTGCTTTTATGTTAATTTTACATTGTATATTCCTGTACGTTGTGGTCGTTTAGGTGCCTATCTAATAGTTTTTTGAAATTATCGATGCTCCCCGCTGAAACCACTGCTTAGAAACAAATCGCCACTCTAAGACAATTACCTCTTTGTATCAGCTGTCTCTGAATTGAGATGTGTCTTGGCTCTATTTGCAGTAGTAGCATGAAAAGTATGCTGGACATGTGCACTCCAAAAATTCACCTTTTATTTTATAAAAGACAGAGGTCCAAAACATGTACCAACACGTATACTGACGCGTTTCACACCAACAGGCGCTTAATCATAGCTAAAGAGCTACACATACATACTGGTTACATACATACTGGTTACATACATACATACATGCATGCATGCATGCATACATACATACGCATCAAAATAATCCAAGACTGAATCATGTAGAACACTAATTGTGATGGAAACTACAGATGTCCTCAATCAATGAGTGTTCATATCATTCTGACATGAAAATTGGCATTTAATTGTATGTGAAACAAAAAACGTATACATACCAAAACCGTGAAGTATGAAGCATAAATCAAAACGCATCTATGTGCAATATATAAAACCTGTATGTATTACGTTAAAAACGTACATGCACGAACATACATGCTAAAGAAAAGGAAGAGGGACATAACCCCCCTTCCAAATGCATATGCGTCGGTGCATACAGTTTTAAAAGATAAATCCCCTCCAAATATAATTCTTCTATAGAGTTACTAACTGTAATACCTTTATTTAATATGCTCTTAAAGCACTCCCATTTTTCGTACGTGTTCTTTGTTCCTAGAATTTTATCCCTTTTTAATATCTTCTATCAAGGAGTGCAGTTTAGGGAAGTTGGCTCTTTTGAGATTCAGTGTCTTTGTATTACCCTTGTGTTTCCAATTTGTGTGATTAATGCTGAAACTATTTGATCTGTGATTGCGGTTTTCTAAATTGCCCTGTATTTCCACATCCTCTATCAAGTCTGCTTTGTTATTAATCAGTAAGTCTAGTAACGCTTTGCTTCTTGTTAGTGCATTTACCATCTGACCCATAAAATTATCCTGCGAGCCTAATGCTACGTACATATGACCAGACTTTCCGACAGACTAGGTCCGACAGAATCGGTCCGTCGGACAATCGGATCAAGTGTGGGCTAATCCAGTTGTTTTTCATTTTATAAATCCGACGGACCTAGAAATGGAACATGTTTCAAATCTGTCCGATGGACTCCATTCCTATCGGGAAAACCTTTCGTCTGTATGCTGGTCCAACAGACCAAATACTGGATATTGAGCTTCCTTTTTTTAATCCCGTCTTGCGTCATAACGTTTAAAAAAGTGATGCACCGAAATTTCGGCCCGCCGAAAATGCCCTTTTCGGCAATTTGCCGAAAGAGAAAAACGGCCGATAATGGAGCCGAAAATGGGGCGTGGCCTGGGTGGGGGACGGGGCTCCGCCCCTCGCCCCTGGTGACGCCCATCATGGGGGGTGTATAGCGCAGGAGAACCGCCTCCGCCGCCTGTTTGATCACAGCGCCGGGAACATCACAACTTTCATTTCAATAGCTGTGTGTTCCCGGCCGCGCGCCGTCACACGCAGCCCCTCCCCCTTGTCCGGGCACTTAGATAGACAGATCATCCGCAGGATTGGACGGATGATCTGTCTATCAAAGTGCCTGGACAAGGGGGAGGGGCTGCGTGTGACGGCGCGCGGCCAGGAACACACAGCTATTGAAATGAAAGCTGTGATGTTCCCGGCGCTGTGATCAAACAGGCGGCGGAGGCGGCTCTCTTCCCTGCACACAGTGCACAGGCTGCAATGGGGCACACTGGCTGCAATGGGGCACACTGGCTGCAATGGGGCACACTGGCTGCAATGGGGCACACTGGCTGCAATGGGGCACACTGGCTGCAATTGGCTGCAATGGGGCACATTGGCTGCAATGGGGCACACTGGCTGCAATGGGGGATGCCTCCTGTACCACGTCCCCAGTCTCTGACCATCTCCTGTACCGTGTCCCCAGTCTCTGACCATCTCCTGTACCGTGTCCCCAGTCTCTGACCATCTCCTGTACCGTGTCCCCAGTCTCTGACCATCTCCTGTACCGTGTCCCCAGTCTCTGACCATCTCCTGTACCGTGTCCCCAGTCTCTGACCATCTCCTGTACCGTGTCCCCAGTCTCTGACCATCTCCTGTACCGTGTCCCCAGTCTCTGACCACCTCCTGTACCGTGTCCCCAGTCTCTGACCACCTCCTGTACCGTGTCCCCAGTCTCTGACCACCTCCTGTACCGTGTCCCCAGTCTCTGGCCACCTTCTGTATAAAAATATTTTTTTTAAAACAGTCATTTTCGGTATCGGTGCTGTTTCGGTTTTCGGCCTAGTGTATTTTTCATTTTCGGTATCGGTTTCGGCACCAAAAACCCATTCGGTGCATCCCTAGTTTAAAATGAATGGACGTTCGTGCGTGGCCAAGTCTGTTCATTCAGAAGTCTGTCGGAACTCTGCTGAAAAGTCATTCGGGAAGACCGTCGGACCTAGTCTGCCGGAAAGTCCGGTCGTGCGTACGTGGCATTAGATGAATGCGCGGTTCCTTTAGTCCAGTCTATGTCCAGATAATTAAAATCCCCCATTATGACACTTCCCATCCTTGTAGGTATTCCAAACTGTGATAGGAGGTCCACCCCCCCCCCTCCTCCCTCTGATTAGGGGGCCTATAGCATACTCCCAAGTATTACTTTCCCCTTGGTTTCCTCCCTTTTGAAGGTCTACCCATAAGGATTTCACCTCCTAGAGCTGCAACATTAATCGTTAATAATTAAAATTGCGATTTCTTTTCCCTTCCCGATCTTAAAACGGCATTTCTCGATTTTTATCTACTGTATTTATTGGCATATAACACTGACTTTTTCACCATGAAAATCGCTTGCAAATAGCGTGTGCGTGTTATATGCCAATACACAAATTTAAGTTGTTTGCTGAAACTTCCCTCTTAAAATTAATGTGCGTGTTATATACCTGTGTGTGTTTAAATGCCGATAAATACGGTAACAAGTGCAGAGTTCTCTGACGCCTGAAAAAATCCAGGCAGCCTGCCAAGTTTTATCACAACATCTTGGATAACTATAAAGAAAATAACGTTTCATTCTTGGATCAAAGGGATGAACTTCGTCTGTACGTGAGGGAAGTTTAACCACTTAAAGACTAAACCTTTTTCTGACACTTGCTGCTTACAAGTTAAAATCAATATTTTATTGCTAGAAAATTACTCGGAACCCCCAAACATTATATATGTTTTTTTTTTGTTTTTGTTTTTTTAAGCAGAGACCCTAGAGAATAAAATGCTGGTTGTTGCAATATTTTCCCATACTGTATTTGCGCAGCGGTCTTTCAAATGCATTTTTTTTTTTTTTTTTTTTTAAATACACTTTTTAATAAAAAAAAATAAAACGTAAAGTTAGCCCAAATGTGAAAGATGATGTTCTGCCATAAAAATTGTGATCTTTGTTCTAAGCAAAAAAAATTGTGCAGCTCTACTTCCTCCCTTGCTCCATTAGTGATGTCGTCCCTCACATTCACTTGTACATCATTCTTGATATACAGGCATACCCCTCGCCTTATCTCTGTGGTATAGGCAATACCCTTGAATGGTTGTCAGCCAATCATGGGAGCTTTTAAACCAAGTCTTTGAAATTCCCACAAAATCTAAATTCTCCTCATACAACAGCAGCTCTAGTTCTCCCAGCCATGATTGATATGGGATTTATCTGCCCGGTTACTGGTCTCACATAGGCGACACTTTAATTTTTATCTACAGGTTACCAGTTTAGAGTTGCAGAAGATGTCTTAGCCTTTGTACACACGGTCGGAGATTCCGACGTGATGACGTTATTTCGTTATGACGGGACTACATTCACGCTAGTAGCCAGTAGCTTTGGTGTAGGAATTTGATCTGAGCATGCGTGGCACTTTGTCCGATCGGAATTCTTTACACATGATCGGAGTATGTCCGATCGAAGCATTTTGTCGGAAAATTTTGGTCCGTCGGATACTCTGACGGAAACAGTCCGACGTAGACCCGACAGTCGGAATATCCGACAAAACGGTCCGATCGGACACATTCCGTCGGAATCTCCGACCGTGTGTACAAGGGCTTAGGCTAGAATTGTTGATCTCGCTCTAACGTTCGTGTCAATACCTCATGTGAGGTCTCACTGCTGTTTTACCAATGTGGGTGTGACGTACGTATGCAAACGTCCCTTGTAATAGGAATAGGGCATGACAGGTCCTCTTTATGGAGAGATGTGGGGTGATATAAGACCCCACATCTCTCCTAGACAGAAAACAAAAAAAAATAAATCTCCAGCCTTTTCAGTGTTTACAACTGCCAGACGTGGCATCATAACATCGCATCGGGGACCTCCGAAGGTCATAGAGACTGCCAGGGTTTCCTCTATGGTTAACTTCTGCTGCCGGTGAATTCCTTCTCCGGAGTGCGACCGGTGGGGGGGTGCAGGGGACATATCCCCCTCCCCCCGCCTGAACAGCTGCTATGATTTGTTTTTATGATGCAGGGATAAAAAATAAAAATGATATCTGGATGATGATCATAGCTGCAGACATCGTTCAGATATCTCCACTTAAAATCCAGGATGTCACATGCCAGCCTTGGGCAGGAAGTGGTTAACTTTCTGACCCATAACCAAAACCGGAAGTCAGAGGAAATCCCTTCAAAGTGTGTGAAATCTCTGGTAATCACCAGGGTTACCAAAACTAAAGTCTCCATTGGCAGATTACCCCTCTATTCCTGTTCTGATTATCACTTAAAATTTGATTTTCTTTTACTTTCACTTTTGCTGATAATGATCACCAGGACAAATAGAGAGGGCTGTTCTCCCTAACAGACACAGACAGCAGTTCAAGCCTGACATGTGTTCTAATCCCTCTCCATTCTATCCAAACCTAAAAAAAGTTAGTTATTCTTTATGTCCAAACATTTTGTAAATAAGTTTACTTTTCCTATTGACTAGTTCTGAAGAAGAGGCTGATAAACCAGTGGAAGAAGAATTGCAGGCGGTAGATAAAACAACGGAGAGGTAAGAAACGCATGAACTTTCTTCTTTCTTTTTTTTTTTTTTTTTTTTATTAAAGAACTGCTGCCAAGGTATTCCAGTACATCTAACTTTTGGCTGTGACTCTTGTTACAGGCCTCAGAGACGATTATTTTCCTTAGGACTGGGCACACCATGGCATCCAGATAAACCAGTCCTTATCAGCAGGATGTTGCAAAAGCCCAACCTACGTAAGTAAAGATCTTCATACAAGTTTTTAAAGTGAACCTGTACTCTATTTTAAACTTTAAGACTGGGTTCCCAATAGAGATTGCAGTGGCACACAGCAGGGGGTTCGGTGCGTCCCCATTTACCGTTACAGGTCAGATTTTTCAACCTGAATTTTGGGCTAAATTCGGACCCGAAATGGACCAAAAGACACACATGACTTCTGGTCAATTCACTCTGGAGCTGCTGTGGAGATGTGTGAACCGGCTCCATAGAGAACCAGTCACAATCTCCTGCTATGTGAAGGATGCGAGGAAACCTGCATTCAATTGGCAGTAGTGTGAACCCAGCCTTAAAAGTAAAACAAACAGCAGGTACCTGTTTAATATTTAGGGTTCATGCACACAGACCTTAAGCTCAGGTTCATACTGATGCGGGTTTGAAATCTGAATCTGAACGACTTCAAACCGACAATGCAGTCTGCTTTGGAGGTGATTTGACAGACATCTGTGCGGGTTCATGCACAGATGCCTATTCAAATCACCCTGAAAGTTGCCAAAAGTAGCACAGGAACTACTTTTGTGAATCGGTGCGGTGCTGCAAAGTGGGCGTCGCAACGATTCAGATGGTGCTATAGGCACTGATTTGGCGTGTTAAATCGCATGCCAAATTGGCCCAATGTGAACACATTTTACAACGTTGTACATGCCCATTGTAAATTTCCCACACCTTTGCAGGTGCTGCATATAGCCTACCATAAAAGTAAATGGCTGTAAACGCTAATATCATTCACCCAATTTTATGTTGTTTTTCCAAAAAAGTAGGAAACTGTTTGGCCTACGCTGCCTCAAAAACAAAAAAACAATCCAAAATTACATCATTCCACCATTCCTCCTTCCTCCCTCCTCTGTGGTTTCTGGGCTTGGTTATCATAAACCAAAATGTTCTAACAAAGTCCTTTATTCAATGATTAGGATATGGATAAGGCCCCATTCACACTTGTGCTACTTGTCATGCGACTTTGCACCCCAGACAATTCGCATCTCATATTTCTCTAGGATTACTGTTCATATCTGCAACTTCAAAGTAGTTTCTGCACTACTTTGGTCCAACTTTCATGGGACTTGAAGTTCATAGACCCCAATGTAAACTCTGGGAAAGCCGCACCTGCATCATATAGATGCGATTTTGATGCCACTTTGGATAAGTGCAAAAATGAAGATTTTATTTATTTATTTTTTGTATTATCAAACTAATTCCAAATTTTCAGAACGATTTGGAATTTGAATTGGTCAAAAATTGATTGACAAATTCTGTGTGAAAACTAGCTGGATTTTAAGGAGCAAGACGGGAAGGCAGCCGCCGTGACTTTAAAAACCGATGACTCATCAGCTGTCAGTTAAATTCCTCAGTGACAGCTGAATATAAAAAAATATGCCGAATAAAAAAAAAAAAAAAAAACTACTACCAATTTATCAAAAAACTGTAAGTTAGTAAACACACTACACAGGTTTTTGACAATTCAATTAAAAAATAACAAAAATATGTCCCCCCGAAGTAGACCATCAATCTGCCCCAAAGCATCCCCTCCCCATGTTGAGGGCATGTGGCCTAGTATGCATAGCGGGGGCCCCACACATGTTTTTTTTATTTATTTATTTATTTTTTTTTTATTTTAGATTCAGCTGTCAGTGGGGAAACTCACTGACAGCTGATGAGTAATCAGTTGTTAAGGACGCGGGGGCTGGCTTCCTGGCCTGATCCTTAACAACCAGCATTCTTCACACAGAATTTGAATCGGTTAATCAATTTTTGCCCGATTCAAATTCCGCTTGTTCTGAAAGTTTGGAATTCCTTAGATTTTTTTTTTCTAACACGTTTTCCCAAGTCATCTTCCAGGACGGCTACGAGAGAGGGTCTCCTCCCCCTAGCATGGGACCACATTATTTAAAGCATTCACAGTATACCCCCTCATTTCTTGTTTCCTCCAGCCAGGCAGAAGCAATCTTCACGCTGTGAATTTTTTTCCTGCAGGCCTTTGTGCTAGGTGACAGGGGTTTCCCTGCTGCAGCATTCTGCAAAACAGGGGCAGTGAACCTGGGGAGGCCAGCCGTATAAGGTTCTCTTTTTTTTTTTTTTTTTTTTGCTGCCTAAAAGATATGGAAAGCTCAGGGGTCCCCCTTCCCCCTTCTTTTTTTGAGCTGGTCTGCAGAAAGTATCCCCAAGTGGGGGATAGCTTCTGGCAGTGGAGGTTTGGGTACTCACAGGAGTCCTTCCTAGGGGGATGGCTAGGCGACTGCTGCTGATATCTAGCAGGGAAGTGTGCTTCACCATGCTTATAAATGCTGTATGGAGGCCTATGGCAGACGCCGCTCTCCATGCATTAATATTTAATTACTCACACTCTCAGTGCTGCTTATCTAGTGGACTGAGTATATGCACTGTTTTCACTGTGTGATAGCATGTTGGATATTAGCACCTTAATATTTATTTTCCAGCACGCAGGTCTATTTTTAACCGTAATTTTGGATTCATTTTTTATTTTTTTATATTATTTTTATATACTTCACATGCCATTATGAGACACCCTCTGTTAGGAATGACTTTATCCGTTTATACCTAAGTTTTATTATTGCTCAATATCACTTTGTTTGCTATCTTTATTGTATCTATAGTAAAGGACCTTGTTCTTAGGGATTTCCCATTCATCTTATATATTATTTTGTATAGCGCACCATTACCTCTTTAACCATTCATTTTTTTGTGGGCTCAGATATTTCCCCCTGTGTGTGCATCCGTACACTTGCTAGGAGCTCCTCTATTGGCGCAGGAATACCCCTTCCTTTTTTATCTGAAATATAGTAGCCAGGTATACACTGCGAGTCTCTCCCAGGTTACATATACCAAAAAAGAGGCAATGGAGCCACATAGTGTATTACCATTGTATAAAAAAACATGTGAGAAGACATAAAAAGCATGTACGTTAAAATTCTGGCAACGCAGTGGTGTCAGCAAACCTCTTCCGACGCGTTTCGCCTTAAGGCATCATCTAGGGATCACAAATACTTTGTTTATTTGGATTATCGCAGTATATATTTATACAGATACTTTACAAACAACTTGAGACACACCCTCAATGACCTCCCAATTGGTGTATCATCACAGCGCTCACATATCCCCTCCCTCCAGCTGCCACTTAAAAAATTAAATGTATTTATCAGAAGGTGGAAAGAAGGCAAATCTAACACTTGAAATGCAAACTAAAACACCTAGTGGCGCTAAACAAAATCCACATTGTTGAATATCAGTGTGCTATAATACCCAACGTGAAAAAATGTGCATACAAAAATGATCAACAATAAATAATGATGAAATAGCAACAAAAAATGACAATCAAATAGAAATATGCAGTCAGAAAACTCATACAAATCGCACAAATAGTATTGCTGTGTAAAAGTGACAACGTGAAAAATAAAAAATGAACACAAAGACAAATAGTGCTCTAAAAAAAAAAAAAAAAAAAAAAAAAAAAAAATGTGTGGTTCCAAAGTGAGTTCAATAAATCTTCAATCAAGAAAAAGCAGCAAATCCAATGGTGACAATAGTTCAAAGATTGATTAATTCAAGCTAAACATTCTGTAGCCAAGTGTCCATCAAGTGTGAAGCCTCCACCGCACCCTTGGTGCTCGTGCCCCCCTTGTATAGAAAACTCACCAAAGGTATTGCCCAGCACTCTCGTGTCAGGCAAAAGCGCTTATAATGTGTGCAAATGATGATCAATTTCTCCAAATCGCTTCTTATGGGAACTCCGCAGGTAGAGGGTAGTCACTTATTATCTCAAAATTACCCATGCCAGGGATATTGCAGCTCCCCATCTCTATAGGGACCTCTATAGGGAATGTAGTTCAAAAGCTCATGATTACACAGCAGAGTCTTTCCTCTGGACTACAGGTCCCAACAGTGCATTGTGGTCTGACTCAGTCTATTGAGCTCCTATATTGATATATACAGATACTTTGTTATTGCATACAGTCTTTTATTGGTTGTAGCACTTTACCAATATTTCATTAACGGAGCTGCACTTGACCATTACTTTAATTATTTATTATTGATTTTGGATATACATCAAATCAGCACAGAGAAACCGTGGGAAGATGTGTGATTTTTAGTTTTTATATTAGCGCACTGATTATATTTATATTTTATTGCTCTCCATGCAGTACTCTCTCTGCTGGATGCCCCGTTGTGGGTGTCTCGGGCACCGATGAATGATGTCATGACCGACGCACGGAAGTGACGTCGGGCCGGCAGGAAGTTGTCTGACGGCCTGGAGATTACTGAGCCTGTGGAACACCCTAGGACCTCTTCTGATCCCTAATGCGGCACCAGATCCACAGTGTCAGGCCGGGATTCTCCCTGCAGGACTTAAGGGCATGGAGGAGGCAGCATCGGGTGCCATCTTTCTGTTACCAGGCTGTGTACCATGGAGGGGGCTGTTGGTGCCAATGCAGGTCTGGTGGCATCTGGGGACTCCCGCCCTAAGATAAGGAAATAGGGGGCTGTGACTGGTGGTATACATCGGGTTGCCGTTTTCCACTCTAATATGGTGTTTTTTGTTTTGCTGGGTCACCTTTTTGTCTCTCTCCTTCTGGTGGTGGCTTCAAGCCTGCTTGCTTGAGTAGGGGCTTATGTTTTGGACTCCCCCCTTAAGGTAGGTTTTGGATAAAAGCACTTTGGTTTTTTTTCTCCTTGTGTCCTTTCTTGTGCAGGATAAGGACAGAGAGAGACAAAAGGTGAAATACCAAAAAAAATATTAATAAATTGTGCAGCCTGTAAGAAGAAAATGTCTTCCAGCTGAAAGAAAAGTCTTTGCCCCTGTACACACGGTCGGAGATTTCCACAACCAAATCCGTCGGCTTATGTCCGTCGGATCTTGTCCGAAACTGTTGCATACACACGGTCGGACAAAGTTAGTGAAAAATCTGATCTTTCAGAACGTGATGACGTAATTTCGTTACGATGGGACTACATTCAAGGCTAGTAGCCAATAGCTTTGATGTAGGAATTTGATCTGAGCATGCGTGGCACTTGGTCCGATCAAAATTCTCTACACATGATCGGAGTATGTCCGACCAGCCCAGTTGGTCAGGAAATATTTCCAACATGTTGGAAAATTGGGTCCGACGGAATCAATCCGATGCATACCACACACAGTCGGATTATCCGACGACACGGTCCGATAGGACACATTCCGACGGATTCTCCGACCGTGTGTACAAGGGCTTTGTCAGGAGTGCTTGGATGATATCTTCAAAAACAAAACTGGTTTACTCTTCAAAAGTTTATTAAAAACAATTAAGAAAGAGATGGATGTAACTATGCAATATTTCCAAACTAAGTAGGCACCTCTGGGGTAGAGCCTCTACCTAGAACTTCCAGCGCTACTCCGGAGCTGGGAACTTTGGAAGAACTGGGAGAAAGTTCTAACTCTAGGGATTACTGGAGGCCATTTATGATACTCTGGGTTTAGAAGTGAATAAAAGACATGATACTCGGGGAATGGAAAGAACCAAAAAAGCAGGGTTTTTTTCCTTTTAAAGAGGACACCGGCCTATGGGACAAGTGTCCAAAAACTCAGAATTATCCTTCAAAGATTTGGGAGTTTTGAAGGACCCAATGGATAGGAAAGCGGAGGGCTGCCTCAGACGTGCAATGGGAGGCTTGCTCCGTAAGCTTTAAACCAGTACTGGCCACTACGAGTGTGGTTCGACTTCTGGTTGAAACAATTGTGCCAACTGCTGGAAAGTGACACACCAAAAGATGAAATTCTGGACGCTCTTCCTACTCTTAATAAAGCTGTAGCTTACATAGTGGATGTGCCACGGAATCTGCTAAATTTACAGCTAGATCTACGCCGCTTATAAACTAAGCGAGTAGAGCAATTTGGCTCAAATCATGGAGCAAGGATGTCTCCTCTAAGTCAAGCTTGTGTGCACTTCCTTTTTCAGGGGAACTGGTGTTTGGTAAAGAACTGGAGTCGGTCCTAGAGAGGACTGCAGACAGGAAAAAAGGTTTCCCCATTCCAAGAAAACAAATGACAAAAAAAATTTTTTCGTCCCTTCAAGCGGCCACAAGTTTCAAGATCCCAGGAAGCAGGATCAAAATAAAAAATGGCAAAACAGTGGGACTGGGGAAAGTTTCTTTTTAGCCAACACTAAAGAGAACCCCCAGTGACTCTCCTTGCCTGGTGAGAGGGAGACTGGGGTCCTTCCTTGCACCCTGGCAATCGATCATGAGCAACAAATTCATCCTGGACCTCATAGAGTTCAGATACAGGATAGAATTCTGCAACAGACCCCCAGACTTTGCATGGCAACTCTTTCAAGAGCCGAAACAAAGTCCTCAGCTATGATATCTGTTACAAGATGTGCTCTGCCAAAAGGTGATTAACCTTGATTCCGCAGATTCAAGCAGGAGGTGGCTTCTCCCACGTATTTATGAGGGAAAAAACCTTGGAAATTCAGATTAATCCTGAACTTGGAAAAAAGTGAATGTGTTTGTGGTACAAGAAGTTCAAGGTGGAATCTATCTACACAGTAAGAATTTCTGTCTCCCAGGGTGTTCCTGGTCTCCCTTGACTTATTTGACGCTTACCTGCATATCCAGATCCATCTGGAATCAAAAAAATTCCTAAGATTTGCGGTAAAAGGATCAGGAAAGACACTGTTCTTCCAGTGCAATGCGCTACCCTTCGGCCTTGCCTTGGCACCTCGTATTTTCCCCAAAGTCATGGTAGTGGCCTTATTGGTGTTAAGAACGTAGGACGTACAGATCATCCCCTATCTGGATGACCTGATCTTTGGGGGCTCAGCGGAAGAAGTAGTACAATATTTGAATACAACGATCAACCATCTGCAGAAATTAGGGTGGCTAATAAACCTGGAAATATCTCAACTCCAGCCAACTCAGAAATTGACGTTCCAAGGCTACAGGATCGATTCTACAGAGAACAAAATTTTCCTAACCAAGGAGAAAATCCTAACTATAACATCAGCTCTGTACCAGAATCCTCAATCCTCAATAAAATGTCTGAACATTTTTTCACCTGATGGAGTCTATTCCCAGAGTCCTGTGGGCTCAGTTTCGCATGCGCCACCTTCAATACTTCATGCTCTCAGTTTGGAATGGGCAGGTGAAAGCCCTACAAACTCTGGTGGAAGTCCCTCAAGCAGTGAAGAAATCATTAAAGGGATTGTAAACCCCCGTGTTTTTTCACCTTAATGCATCCTATGTTGCAGACATGATACAAGAGATGGTCCAAGACTGGGCAGACATGATACAACAGATCAATGCAGTCTCACCAGTGTCCATCAAATGCAGCCTCACTGTGCCCATAATGGCAGCCCCACTGCCCATAATGGCAGCCAACTGTGCTTATGAATGCAGACTCACCATTGCCTGCCCTGGGCCCACTGTGTGTCACGGTCGGAGATGGATCTGTTGGCGGTGCTGTTACAAGGTCCCACCCCCCTAGACTGGCTCGTGTGATAGGCGGAATACAGATGCATTCTACTACCGTATGACACGAGCCGGTCTAGGGGGACGGGACCGTAACAGCGCTGCTGACAACACAGACCCAGCTCCGACCATGACACACAGCGCTCCCGCAGCATGCAGCCACAGATCAAAGCGGCCCCAGGGAAATTTCCCGGTAGGCCAGTCCGGCCCTGCACCTGAGCCTCCTGCAGCCTAGCACCGCACATGGCAAATTGCACAAGAGATCATCAAAGATGATGGTTTGAAGGGCCCCACAGGCTCAGTCAGCTAATTAACTGGATAGGGTGTTGGCCTCTCCCCACAGGGTCCTAGTCTCCCCTGTTTTGACTCCCTGCCCTACTCAAGTTTCATCTGCGCCGCTTTTTTGACTAGAGAGGAATTCTGTGCTACCGCATCTGAGACTTTATGGGTAATATATTGTTCCACATGGAAACTGTTGATGACAAGGATAGCAGGGATAGCAAAAGGGCCTCTTTAGCTTACCCTCCAGGCTTGGGTCCTGACTTTTCCATTGAGGGCACTGCACTGCCTAAAAGGGGGGGGGGGGGGGGGATGGAGAAAGGATTAAGGTTTAGGCCGGGTTCACACCGCTGCGATGCGGGAACGCCGCGAATCCGCGGCGTTTTCCCGCATCGCATTACTCCCGCCGGCAGTTCACACTGCCCTATGCGGACGGCTGGGAGTGTCAATGATATGTTAATGACACCCCCAGATCCGTCTGCATATCGCAGTGCGATCTGCCGACTCGCACAGGAATCGGATCGCATGGTGTGAACCCCTATGCGATCCGATTCTGTTGCGGACCAAAAAAAGGGTCCCGTGCGAGTTTGCTGCGGGAGCGATGCGAATTCAGCCATACTATCTGTATGGCTGAACTCGCATCGCTACGGAGATCGGATGTGATTTGCGGTGCGAATCACATCCGGATCTCCCCCCGCAGCAGTGTGAACCCAGCCTAAAGGTGAGCAGTCTTCTGTTTCCACAGAAGCAGCCTTAGAAAAGATATCAAAGTGATAAGTTGTGATGCCAAATAAATCTCTATTTTGGACTTAAAAAAAAAAAAAAATCTACAGTATATGATAAACATAAACAAGTGCAGCTGCCCCTTTTTAAAGTGATGAACACGCTTTCAATATATAACACTGTAAACTAAAAAGTTTGTCTCTACTATATAATCATTAGTACATAAATCCGAAAACCCAATTTTATAAAAGTCCCATCTGTATTAACATGATCTTCAATATCCTTTCACTGTGATGAAAGATATGTGCTGCTTATAAAACTCTTCCTATAGTGTTCCACCAAATCTGGTGTGTAAAATGCACACTCCCCAACCATCAATACAAAGCATGTCTTTAAATATATCCAACTTCTTATTTACCAACCATCAGGAGATCCTGTCGTTGGTATCAAGGGTTCACCAACCCAAGCTCTCTAGATACCCCTCTCTCTCATATAAAGTTTTAAACAGACCCAAAAGAAGTGATATAAAGGATCATAGTATAGTAATTTTGATGAAATGATTCCTCCAATATTTAAAAAGACAAATGCACACTTACATTTATTGGTGCTAACATTCACACCAACATATCCAGCCACACTGTTTGCCTTCTGTGTACTTCGAAGGCGGCGTGTATTCCAGCAGCCAGAAGTGATGCCCAAGGTTCAACCGGTAGTGACATCAACAATGGCAGTCGCACAGCCTCATTGCATTTCATGATACCCATGTCATCAGGAAGCTCCTTTATGCTTGGATTTAGATACATTTTAATGTTTAAATGTTTGTGTACACAGAAAAAGAGAGTACTGAAAATCAAGAAAACATATTGCCCACAAAGCCTGGAAAACCTTCTGGTTCTGGAACAAACAGGAAAAAACAGGTAATATATATGTGTGTGTGTGTGTGTGTATCTTTTTTTTTTAATATATATATATATATATATATATATATATATATTATATAAATTTATTTTGGGGGGGGGGGGGGGAGAGTGTATTTGATCCCCTGCTGATTTTGTACGTTTGCCCATTGACAAAGAAATGATCGGTCTATAATTGTAAATATTCAATGGGATTTGTGAGGAATGTTCTTATTTAGTGGATGCCGCAAGCACTTCCATGAGACACCAGCTCATGTATATAGACTAAAAGAAAAAATGGTGGTGCTGCGCTTCCAAAAAAATGGGACCTTACACGAAAATGTTATAGAGCTAATTATTCAGATGGAGATATGTCAGATGGTATATATTCAAACTAGTATGGTAAAGTAGTAAGGGAGAACTCTTATCCTAATGAAGAAATTCTTCTATCAATAGTACCTGCAACAGTGTGTACACAATAATAACTGTCACAATCCCAAGTGCAACTTATATCTCTATGATATAAAAATAGTGCTAAGTGCAAAACCACATACAGTGGTCTAACTATAAATCAGACTTCTATGACAGAGTGCTGAGTGCATCATAGCAAAACCAAAGTGACTGAAATATAAACAGTTACTGGCTACGTAAGCACAAACTAGTGACAATAATAAAGTGCAAAAAAATGCAAACAAAGTGCTTAGTGTAACACAAAATATTAATAAAAAACATAATAATCGAGCTATAGAACAAAACTCCATAAACAGAAAGTGCTAAGTGCAAAAAATTGGACTATATCCAGCTGATAATGACGTGAACACAGTCCCGTGATGATGTCACATAAACATCTAAAGTGATTCTGTGCTGAGAAATGTCTCAGAGGTTCTTCCTCCACATAAGTGATTCCACGCATAAGTGTGCACACTGGGTAATTACCTTCCCGCTATATAAAATATAGCGTATATGCAGCCTCCTCTTGGATATACCAGGAGTCCCAGGAAAGGGGGGGCCTCAGGGGATCCCTCTCAGATCTCCGTCACAATATACTCCAGCAAGATGTTCCAATATAGCTCAGAGAATAAGTATAAGAGCAACCATAGTGTAGTATGTGTTTTAAAAATCACTACTTTATTAAAAGGTTAAAATTACTCACAAACGAAATGGGGTAAATAGGCAGCATTAGCAGCAAAACAGTTCAAATCGACCACTCTGGTGCGAGCGTCTCTTCCGGTCTCCGTATCCTACGCGTTACATCACTTCCAGTGACTTCAACTGGGATAGTCTATAATTGTAATGGTAGGTTTATTTTAACAGTGAGAGACAGAATAACAAAACTCCAGAAAAAAAGCATTTCAAGAGTTATAAATTGATTTGCATTTTTAATGAGTGACAATAAGTATCTGACCCCTTTTCAAAACATGACTTGGTGGCAAAACCCTTGTTGGCAAACACAGAGGTCAAACGTTTCTTGTAGTTGGCCACCAGGTTTGCACACATCTCAAGAGGGATTTTTTTTTCCCACTCCTCTGCAGAGCCTCACCAAGTCATTAAGGTTTCGAGGCTGATGTTTGGTAACTCGAACCTTCAGCTCCCTCCACATTTTTTTCTATGGGATTAAGTTCTGTAGACTGGCTAGGTCACTCCAAGACCTTTTTAATGTGCTTCTTCTTGAGCCACTCCTTTGTTGCCTTCCCTCTCTCATTGACAAGATCCTCCCGTGTAGTTCTGGCCTGATTCCCCACTGTTCTCATGATCGTTGAAACTCCATGAGGTGAGATCTTCCATGGAGTTCCAGACTGAGTGAGATTGACAGTTATTTTGTGTTTCTTCCATTTTTGCATAATCACACCACCTGTTGCCACCCTCTCACCAAGCTGCTTGGCAATGGTCTTGTAGCTCATTCCAGCCTTGTGTAGGTCTACAATCTTGTCCCTGACATCCTTGGACAACTCTTTGGTCTTGGCTATGGTGGAGAGATTGGAATCTGATTGCTTCTGTGGACAAGTGTCTTTTTATACAGGTAAAAAGCTGGGATTAGGAGCACTCCCTTTTTAAGAGTGCTCATTACCTGTATAGAAGACACATGGGAGACAGAAATATTGCTGATAAGTACATATTTGATCCCCTATTTCTCTCTTTAAAATGCAAAACAATTTATTACTTTTTTGAACGGTTTTGCTGGATATTTTTGTTATTCTGTCTCTCACTGTTAAATAAACCTCTGTGTGTGTTTGTGTGTATGTACACTATCTCACAAAAGTGAGTACACCCATCACATTATTGTAAATATTTTATTAAATTTTTACATGTGACAATTCTGAATAAATTATACCTTGCTACAATGTAGTGAGTGTACGGCTTGTATAACAGTGTAAATTTGCTGTCCCCTCAAAATAACTCAACACACTTATGTCTAAGCCACTGGCAACAAAAGTGAGTATACCCCTATGTGAAAATGTCCACATTGGGCCCATTTAGCCATTTTCCCTCCCCGGTGTTATGTGACTCGTTAGTGTTACAAGGTCTCAGGTGTGAATGGGGAGCAGGAGTGTTAAATTAAATTGTTGCATGGCCTAGGCTATAAGAAGATTGCTAAAACCCTAAAACTGAGCTGCAGCACAATGACCAAGACCATAAAGCGGTTTAAAAGGACAGGTTCCACTCAGAACAGGCCTCCCCATGGTCGACCAAAGAAGTTTTTAGTGCCTGTGCTCAGTGTCCTATCTAAAAGTTGTTTTTGGGAAATGGACATATGAGTGCTGCCAGCATTGCTGCAGAGGTTGAAGGGGTGGGGGGGGGGGGGGTTCAGCCTGTCGGTGCTCAGACCATATGCCGCACACTGCATCAAATTGGCCTGCATGGCTGTCGTCCCAGAAGGAAGCCTCTTCTAAAGATGCACAAGAGAGCCCGCAAACAGTTTGCTGAAGACAAGCAGACTAAAGACATGGATTATTGGAACCATGTTCTGTGGTCTGATGAGACCAATATAAATGTATTTGGTTCAGATAGTGTCAGGCGTGTGTGGCAGCAACCAGGTGAGGAGTAAAAAGACAAGTGTGTCTTGCCTACAGTCAAGCATGGTGGTGGGAATGTCATGCTCTGTGGATCCAGGAGTGCTGCTGACACTGGGGAGCTACAGTTTAATGAAGGAACCATGAATGCCAACATGTACTGTGACATGCTGAAGCCAAGCATGATCCCCCCCCCCCCCCCCTTCCACCCCTTTTAAAGACTGGGCTGCAGGGCAGTATTCCAACATACCGACCCAAAACACATGTCCAAGATGACCACTCCCTTGCTAAAGAAGCTGAGGGTAAAGGTGATGGACTGGCCAAGCATGTCTCCATACCTTAACCATATTTAGCATCTGTGAGGCATCCTCAAATGGAAGGTGGAGGAGAGCAAGGTCTGTAACATCCACCAGCTCTGAGGAGTGGAAGAGGACTCCAGTGGCAACCTATGAAGCTCTTGGTGAACTCCATGCCCAAGAGGGTTAAGACAGTAATGGAAAGTAATGGTGGCCACACAAAATTGGCCCAATTTGGAAACACTTTGGGCCCAATTTGGAAATTTTTACTCCCTTTTGCTATATATTATAATATAAAAATCTCATTAGTATTTCCGGTAAGACATTTGACTGCATGAATTGGTTTATGATTAGTTTCTTTCAAAATGTTAAAAATCTTCTAAATTGTAGTAAGAATTACCTAGGGAAATCAACTTTACTTTCTGCTTCTTTCATTGTGCTGTATCCTGGTAACTGTACTTTTTTTTTTTTCTATTGAATTTGTTCATTTTGCAAATTCTCCTGTTCTGAAGTTCTACAAGTGAAAGAGACTCAGGACTACAATAGCAGCAGTTAATGGGCTGTCAGTTAAGACTGTAAGGTTTTCTCATAAGGATTACGAGTGCCGTTGAGCATGGCATCATAAATGCCTAAGCTTTTAAGTGCTCAGCTTGATGGAAAGCAATACTCCATCATAGAACTTTTAGGTATGATTTGATCAAGCTGTACACTAGGTGGCGTCATTACATTTTTTTATGCTTGTAATGCTTGTTCTGTGCTCTTATTGTTTTAAGACATGCATACCTTGTAAATATTCATTATTTTTTTTATTTTTTTTAAATGCAAGGGCTACACAAGGCTAACACTGCAAATTCTTACAATTATATGAAAACGTTCCCTCAAAATACAAGTCTCATGAAAACAACTTGCTTACAGTATATTTTCTTTTTACTATACAGTATATGCTTACAGTATACTTTCTTTGTAAGCACATCGTATCCTTGCATTACTGGCGATGATTAATGCCGGCCATACACGGTTCGAATTTCGAAAGAATTTTCTTTCGAAAATCGTATCTAAGAATTTTCGTATGAATTTCGCACCATTAGTGGGCTGTAGCAACAGCCGATTTTCGTGTGGAAATAAAATTTGAGGAATCGGACATGTTGGAAATTTTTTGAAAAACAAACGATTTTCTAATCAATGATGGGAGAATCGTGCGAGAAATGTAATAAGAAAAGAAAATGTACGGAGATAAAAGAAAATTTACGGAGAGAAAAGAAGATTCCCAGCCAAGAAAATTCTTTTCTGTAGCAACATGAGGTGAAATTGAAGGCTTGGTCGGCCGAATTTCGAAAATCAATGGTGGCATCATGGGATCACAAAAAAAACTAATTTTCTGATTTTGAAAAGAAAATTTGTTCGAAATTCGACCGTGTATGGCCTGCATAAGATCCTAGAACTCTGTAGCATTGACTGTAATTCTGGCTAAATCCTTGTGGCTGTCTGTCTTTTTTTTTTTTTTTTTTTTTTTTTTTTTTTTTTATAATTCAGACTTAAACCTGACCCTGTGAAAGAGCAGGCCAGAGTGTTCCATTGATCTAACGTCCCTCATCCTTACCCAGGACTTTCTTTCCAAACGGAGCAGTGCAGTAGCAAGAAAAAGGCGTATTGGGTACATGCTTCTATGAATGTGGGAGGAGTTTAACAACCCTTTTGCTATGCATGGACAAAAGAAAGGGTCACTTTAATCATGGTTGTAATGTACCCTGGACCATATTAGCAATGCACTAATAAATTTCACTTGTTTCCTTCATGTTCAACCCTCTTTATATAGTACACTTCCTTTTTATATTTGGCCTTTCTTTTGCTGCCTCCTTCTCCCACGACTACTGTTCTTAAAGGAGTAGTATGGAAAAATACAAAGTATCTTAGTTACTAAGTAACTAAGATACTTAGTACTCAGTATCTTACAGTCGGGTTAAACTGTTAAAAAAAAAAAAAAAAAAAAAAAAAAACTTTTAGCAGTTCTCATAAATGTTTCATATTTAAAACATTTTAGCTCCCATTACTACCTGTTCCTATTTTTAAAATGCCTTCATTCACCATTCTTCTCTCAGCATCTGGCCAAAGCTGAGGATCTGGGGTTTGCACTGCAGATATGACAATGTGTATATAGCTTGGCACCCCTATGGAGACCAAATACTACATCCCCATCTACAGTTCCATACATGAAGTGGATACAATAACACTTCTGTGCCAAGGTATGCCACCAGTCCTTTTTAAGGAAACTCTCTAGATGATTTGATTGCAGGCATCCCCAGCACATAACCAAGATCAGTCTTCTAAAAGCCACTTGGCCTTGCTGCCAATCTCAGGCTGGGGAATCTTTAAACACTATGCAAGAAAAAACAAAACAGGAGGAGGTGCGCCTTTTTATTCTTAAATAAAAGTTATGTACTCAAAAACAATACAGCAGTGTTATTTTATTTTTTACATCAAATTTCGATTTTAGTTTTAGTCAGTCTTTTGACAAAAATTCAATTTTTTACTTTAGTTGTATTTTAATCTGAATGTTTTGTCGTATTTTAGTCAACTAAAACCTCCAATACATTTTAGTAGACTAATGGGTCCAAACTCGGTATATACTACTGGAGTAAAAATCTAATAACATGTTATTATTTATGGTATTAAGGTTTGAACATGCATTACAGACACAGATTTAGCTGTTGTGATATATAACATCTTTAAAACTAAAACCAAACTTTTTTGAATAAAAAAATAAGACCGCAGTAAAATTGGCCCAATTTTTTTTATATTGTGAAAGATAATGTTACCCCGAGTAAATTGATACCCAACATGTCATGCTTCAAAATTGCGCCCACTTGTGGAATGGCGACAAACATTTACCCTTAAAATTCTGCATAGGTGATGTTAAAAAAAAAATAAAAAAATTCTACAGGTTGCATGTTTTGAGTTAGAGGAGGTCTAGGGCTAGAATTATTGCTCTCGCTCTACCAATCGCGGAGATAACTCACACGGTTTCATATGCGGGCGCTACTCACGTATGCGTTCGCTTCTGCGCGCGAGCTCGGCGGGACATGGGCATGTTTAAAATATATATTTTTTATTATTTTACCTTTTTTTTTACTTTTTCACTGTTTAAAAAACAAATGTCACTTTTATGCCTATTACAAGGAATGTAAACCTCCCTTGTTATAGAAAAAAACATGGCAGGTCCTCTTAAACATGAGATCTGAGGTCAAAAAGTCCTCAGATCTCGTATTTAGACTAAAATGCAAAAAAAAAATGTAATTTTAAAAAATCGGCTAAAAAAAATGGCCCTTTAAGAACTGTGGGCGGAAGTGACGTTTTGACGTCGCTTCCACCCACCAATTGTATGGAGACAGATTGAAAAGGAAAGGTAATCTGTAGCTATGTAATCTTCTGTAACATTCAATGCAATATGGCAACCTAGAGGTGTTCTGTACACAGAATGTGTGCAGAATTCCCCCCCAGAAACATAATTTTCTGCTTGTGTGATTGGCTCACTGATTTTTCCAGAAGTCTACACTAAGATACAAGTCGGATATTGGGCATCCCTGCGACACAAATGTTGTTTTTGGTAAGATACTCCCAATAGGAAATCGCATCTAAAGGGATGCACATCCTGCAATTGTCCTTATTGCACCCTGCAAGTGCAGCAGCTGATTGATAATTATGAAGCCATTCCCTTAGATACACTTTCCACATGGACACAGACAAACACAGTGATTTCTTTAGAATTACAAAATGTAGGAATCTACAACAAAGTTTGTTAAAATTGTACATAGATCAAGGGAATTTTTTTTTTTTTTTTTCCCAACAAAAGTGGAGTTACTCTGTAAACTTTAATGTTCCATTATTATAAGCTGGGAATGGGTGTTGCCGATTTAGAAAAGGCCAGCAGAGGGTGCCATTAGTCACTATATGTTTCTCTCGCTGCAATGTTTTTTCCTTTTTTCTAAATGTCTAGCTGGTAGGTAAACTTTGTGATTTCATGCACCACAATCATGCTTAAGTAAATGGTATTTATGATCTGATTAAAACACATGCTTTTAGTTTCTGGCTTATGTATCTATCTAAGTGGCTATTCGATAAGGCTATATAAATAGCTGAAGGAAGGCAAAAGGCAATGGAGAAAGGGGAAAATATACCCAACTAAATGCAGACTTCCAGAGGATAGCAAGAAGACAAAAATACCTTCTTAAACAATCAATACAAAGAATTAGAGGCACACAATCGAATGGGAAGACTAGAGAGCTTTTAAAGAACATTGGAGATATCAAGGGAAAGTTTTTTTATTTTTATTTTTTTTGTGCCAAGATGGGCACGATAATATAAAAAATGGCAAGGATCTGACCGAAGCAGAAGAGATGGCAACACAGAAGAACTATACAAGAAAGATCTGAATGTTCCATATAACCATGATGTTGCAGTCACTAACCTTGAACCAGATATCCTGGAGAGTGACGTCAAGTGGGCCTTAGAAAGCATTGCTAATAACAAAGCTAGTGAAAGTGATGGTACCCCCAGCTAAGTTATTTTAAATTTTACAAGATTATGCTGTTAAATTGCTGCACTCAGTATGCCAACGAATTTGAAAAATGCAACAATGCCCATAGGTCTGGAAGAGGTCTATTTAGATTCCGATACCAATAAAGGGCAGCGCCAAAGAATGCTCAAACTACTGTACGATAGCACTTATCTCACACACTAGCAAGGTTATGCTGAAAATTCTACAAGCTAGGCTTCAGCAGCATGTGACCCGAGAGCTACCACAAGTACAAGCTAGATTTTATAAGAGGCAGAGGAACTCGAGATCAAATTGCCAACATTCGCTGGATCATGGAGAAAGCAAGGGAGTTCCAGAAGAATGACTACTTCTACTTTATGGACTACAGTAAAGCCTTTGTGTGTATCACAGCAAGATGTGGCCAATACTGAAAGAAATGGGAATACCATACCACCCAACCTGTCTTCTGAAAAACCTGTATGCAAGTCAAGAAGCAACAGTTAGAACAGGATATGGAACAACTGACAGGTTCATAATTGAGAAAGGAGTGTGGCAAGAATGTATATTGTAACCCTACTTATTTAACGTATATGCAGAGTACATCATGCAAAATGCCAGGATCGATGAATCGCAAGCCAGAATTAAGATCGTAGGGGGAAATATCAACAATCTGAGATATGCAGATGATACCACACTAATAACAGAAAGTGAAGAAGAATTGGTGTCTCTTAATGAAGGTGAAAGAGGAGCGAGCGCACAAAAGCGGGCCTGAAATTGAATATTAAGAAAACTAAGATCAGGGCAATTGGTCCCATCACTCCTTGGCAAATTTAGCAGGAGAAGAAATGGAAACTGTGACAGATTTTATCTTGTTAGGTTCCAAGATCAGGGCAGGTGGTGACTGTAGCTATGAAATTAAGAGACTCTTGCTTCTCGGGGAGGAAAGCAATGGCAAACAGAGACATCACCCTAACAACAAAGTGCTGTATAGTAAAAGCTATGGTTTTCCTAGTAGTAATATTCAAGTATAGTACGCAAAATTCTGGAGAATATATAGGAAAACCCCCCCAAGCATATAAGCAACATGTAATAAAGCATTACATTTAAAAATTTCATAAGAATGGAGTCCATAATAATAACATAATTATTATTAAAGTGTTTTTATTCCTCGTAGTAACCTATGACTGAAAGTTGGAACATGAGGAATGCAGAACGCCGGTGCATTGATGCTTTTGAACTATGGTGTTGAAGAAAAATTTTGAAAGTTCTTTGAACTGCAAGAAGATCAAACCAGTCAATCTTGAAGGAAATCAACCTGGAATATTCATTGAAAGGACAGACCCTGAAGCTGAAACTCATACTTTGGCCACCCAATGCGAAGAGAGGACTCCTTGGAAAAGACCCTGCTGCTGGGATACGTGGATAGAAAAAGGAGAAGAGAACAACGGAAAACCAGATGGATTGATGGCATCATCGAAACAATGAACATGAAGTGAAGCAAGCTCTGGAAGGCAGTGGGAAAAGCCTGGCATGCTATGGTCCATGAGATCACAAACTGAACAACAATGGGGTTGATTTACTAAAAGCAAATCCTCTCTGCGCTACAAGTGCGCTTGAAAGTGCAGTTGCTGTAGATCTGAGGGGAAGCTCTGCCGATTTTATTATCCAATCCTGTACAAGCAAAAATGCTGTTTTTTATTTTTCTTGTATGTTCCCCTCATATCTTCATCAAGCTTTTTCACCACATGCACTCGCACTATCAAACAACAAAATCATCAATTTATTCAAAACATAACTATTTAATAATGTAGAGTAAATCTGAGCCCCTCCATATTCTTTCAGAATCTGTGGCATAACTTGTATAATGTATATGTAGCTGCGTAGATTTGACCAAAAGAAAAATTTAATTCACACCAATACTGCCACGCAAAAGATCAACTTTGTGCATGCCACCCATGTAGATACTACAAAGACACTTTGTAGTTTCTAGTGGCTGTAGAACTGATGTCATCCACATTCTAATAAAATGCCTAGAATGACATCTTCCTGAAAAAGTCATTGTTAATTGTTTTACAGAACCATTTGGATATGTTATTGTACATATCATTCTGCCGAAATGCTTTACACTTTACAAAATATGAATTGTAAATTGTCATCTAATGAGCCTGTTCGCATGATGAAAATATTTATATGTATTATTTTCTTTTGTATGAGCTTGACCCTTTCTCAATGCAAATTTCAATATAATAAAGCTGTTCAGGTATAGGATTGATGTTTCAACCCTTCATGACATTCTGTATAGGTCATCACTGCCCCAAGAAAAAAAAAAGGCCACTTCCATCTGTGACTAGCTTTCTAATGGCATTATAAATTTAGTTAATGTTTCATTTTCTGTTTTGTAAAACTTTAGTGTTTAATAGTTTCTCTTCCATTAGAGTCTGTATTGTTTTGCTAAAGGCCAACGGTGCCCATAGACTAAAGAATGTACAGACCCAACACAGCTACCTGCAGGGAACTCCCTACACTCCCAATACAGCTACCTTCAGGGGACTCCGTACACTGGCTCATATATTAACAGTGGTAAGAAGATGGCAATGCAGGCAGCAGACTCTGTAGACAGGAGGGACCTCTAATGTCCAGGATATTTTTCCTAACTGATACATGTCTAGCTTCAAGACCGCAAGCACCTTCTTCTTTTCTTTTTTTTTTTTGCCTGTTTTTTCCATATACATAAAACAATAGCTTGACTAGACAGATTTCATCTCGGTTTCTCTGTTTAGCCTAAATAAAATTTGAAGGTATTGATCAGTGAAATTTAAAGGACATGTTGGTACCAAAGTGGAGGATTCCTAGCACCTGTTGAGAACAGGGCTGGATAAGAATGTTGAGCTGAATAACCAGCCAAAATGTACTGTTACGCATACTGTCTCTATTCATGAGTGGGATCCATGCTCTTCATAGTGTTGAAGTCAGATGCCATCTCTTAAGCAGGGCAAAGTGACAGGGTCTCCTTTAAAGGCAACCCCCAACCCTCTTATACTTCTCCGCACAACTCTACTATCTGAGTGTCAGAGTTTACACAGGACCGATGATGTAGCCCTCTTATGACCATGTTTGTAATGATTGTGAATCTCTAATCTTGCAAACTCTATGCAGACAGTTTAACCATATCTTTAAATGACTTCTAACAAAACTGTACAATAAAAGGGATTGAAAGATTTAGACTGGGTTCACACTAGAGAACAGAGCCACTCACAGCAGGGGTCCGGTGCGTCCCCATTCACTGTTTCAGGTCCGATTTCAGGGCGGATTTTTGGCTGAATTTGGAACTGAAATGGACCAGAAGACAAACGGGATTCCTGAGCAATTCGCACCGGAGACACTCCGGAGATGTGTGAACCGCCTAGGGAGCCGGTCACAATCTCCTGACATGCGAATTGGGTGTGGGGAAACTTGTATCCAATTCATAATAGTGTCGGTTTTTTTTGTTTGTTTTTTAAAGCTGTTCTTTTACTTTCACAGAAAATCTCAGTGTGGTCCAATGCTGCGTATTTTCCCTTGGGACTTGCCAATTCTGATCAAATGATCAAGTGTTGCTAAAAATTGATTGTTTAATATAAAAGATTTCTAAAACATACAATTGATGCTTGTAGGTTAAATGTAATCTGGCTCTTAATGTATGTTTGTTTTTCTTTTGTTTTGTTTTTTTAACTCCCTGTAGCCCTGGACATGGAAAGAAGATGATGCCTTAAAAAAGGGAGTGAAAAAATATGGTGTGGGAAACTGGCATAAAATACTTGCCAGCTATGAATTCAACAACCGCACAGGCGTTATGCTAAAAGATCGGTGGCGAACAATGAAGAAGCTGAACATGGTCGATGATGTATGATACTGATTGACGACTAAAAATGATTCCAGTAAAATGCAGGGAGTGCACAACATTTAGGGCAGATGTATAAACTGTTGTCATACTGGTAGGAGGCAGGAACAGAATCTTGCTTCATATGTTTGCTTTGGCAGAGAAAATCTTTCCTACCAATCCAATCATTCCTAATGAGGAGGGTCTTGACTTGTGATGTAGTGGTTGAGAAGCACAAATGTATAGGTGGTAATATAACATGACCTGCATATATGGTATGTTTATCAGGGTTGGGCGCTTGCATTAGAAGTGTGCTCTAAAAGGGACAACATTGGTAAATTCTTTTCCTTTGTGTTCTTCAAATGCTAAATTACTGCCCAGGTTATCTCTGCATCCCAATGTAATGACCAGTGAAAATATGTACCTTTTAGCTGTTTTTTAACTATTTAAAGTAGGGTGTATGGGCAGGCAAATATGTGAGAACATACACTGCCTATAACAGCCTGCAGTTATGTCAGTTGTGTTCTGGGCCATTGCAAAGCTAGAGACCAATATGTTCTAAACAAGTGGTCTGCAGCTAACCTGGGAGAAAATAAATTAATGCCTTCTGAGCATGGACTACCCCCAGGGGTTAATCCAAGTGTTTTTTGTTTTCAAAACCTCTAGTGTTTCTTTACTCAACTTTTTTTTATTGCAAATTTTAAATGGAATATTCCTTTTTAAAGTCTACCTTTTTAAATGTACATATAAATAAGCTTAAATGTATATAATCTCATTAATATTTGAAAAATAGCTTGTATATGTTTATGGAGGGAGCAATATTGGCTCATTACGTATGGAAGCTCTGCTTCCTTCTTAGCAGTGCTGTACAGTATTTACCGAAGGCACATAATAGACATTTTTCTCTCCAGAAATTGGTCAGTAGAGTCTGGGTTGTTTCTATAAACCTCCACGTTTGCAGAATAGTCATTATTAGCCAACAATTATCTTATGTTTATCTCTGACAAAATGATTGCGTATCCACAAAATGCATTAAGTGTATAAAAAAAATATATATATTTTGCGCTCACCCTAAACAAAACCAAATGTGTATAATTGAAGGTGCTGCTGCTTATAAAGTCCAAATACATGACTTACTAAATATGCAAAAAAATATATATAAGTGTGCAACCAATAAATCCTCTGTAACAAACTCAAAAATCTATATATATTTCACAAAAGCCCATCCTTCAGAGTACTCTTTTCCACATGCAATATGCACTTCTTACCAGAAGGGCTGGATCTCAAATCTCAAAATAGAGATCAAACTCGCTTGCACAGATATCAACCACCAGGGATATTGCAGTATTAGATCCCTTTCACACTGAGGCGCTTGACAACTGCCTATAAAACGGCGAGAGTCCTTTTGAGGAGTTAGTGGTGTGCTTTTTTTGAAGGTGACATGACTCAAAAAACTGCTGTAAGAACCATTTTGAGGTGCCTTTTTGAAGTGTTTTTCAGGCGCTTCCCATTCATTTCAATGCAGAGGGTTGCTTTTGAGGTGCTTTTTTGTTTATTTTTTTAAAGCTCTCCAACCATGCTCCAAAGATGCTGCTTCCAGGAGTTTTTTCACCTCCCCAAAGCATCTATTGATTTTAATGGGAAGCAGTTTTCGTGAGGCTTTTCATGTGCTTTTTTTTTTTAATCCAAAAGTGCTTGAACAACTCTTCAGTGTGAAAGAGGTCTTAAGGCTCCTCTAAGGGCGCTCTCTCCTCGTAAGAAGACTGCTCCACTCTGTAATAGTATATCTTGCATGTCCTCAAGGTCTGTATGGAACATCTACTATTGTTGTTTTTTCCAGGCATGAAGGATTAAGAAGGAAGAGGCTTCATGGTGCAGTACTTAAGGCTTAAGGTCAACATTTATTAAAAGTAACTATTGCACTTTACATGTAACAGAAACGATAAGAAGCAAACAAGCAGTCAGCTGCAGTCGTTGCCTGCAGGCTCATGAGCAGTAGTACAGTCACAGGTTTTGGCTCTAGCTAACGCGTTTCCTCGTAAGAAGCATTGACTGAGAACGGAGGCTCTTAAATGCATTTGCAACAGTGTTATAGGTAATATAAAAATGTGCTGGTAGGTTCAGCAATCACTCTTGGGTTATTGCATCATTCAGCATCCTCTTAACATAGTAAAGGAGACATGTGGAAAGATGGTTTATGTGATGGGAATAGGCTGGAGAAATCCAAACCCACAAATCGGTTTAATTGTGACCATTATCTAATACTTAAAGTGGCTGTTAAGCCACTAACTGATCATTAGATCATCCCCTCTCTGTCACTTAAAAGCCATTATTCTAGTGCCTGTGTTTATTAAAAAAAAAAAAAGCAGATTTTCTACAGTGTTTTCCAGCGATCACATACCTCCAGGCTCTCAGTGCTTCCCGTTTCATGTCTCCAGTGGGCAGGGCTGAGATTCCCCTGCTAACGTCAGCCAGGGAGGTGGGGAGGAGAGGAGCAGAGAGCCTGGAGTCATGTGAGCACTGGAAGACAGTTAAGACAGGTAGAAATTGGATTTTTTTTTTTTTTTTTTATATATAAAGCACAGGCACTAGGATACAGCTTTTTTGTGACAGTGAGGATGATCTAATGATCAGTTCATTTTGAAGCAGTGAGGAGAGGAGCAGTGTGGCACTAGTGAGAGGCAGGGAGGACAGAGGGAGACAGGAGAGCTGCAGATAGCAGTGTATGATGGAGGGACATGCACTGACCATGGTGTCAGGGCTCAGCAGCCATGATATATCGTAGGCAGCATACAGAGGGGAGAGAAGAAACTGGCAGGATCAGGCAGGTATTTCAGGTGATACAAGGGGCCAAATTACATTTTTTTTTTGGGGGGGGGGGGGGGGGGTTTAACAAACTCGTTAACCGACTGACTAAAACTCTGTTCAGACAACTTTTCTCATATCTGTAGGAACTGATCCTCAAGCTAGCCATAAATAGTGCAATTTTCCTCCCTGCAAATATGGGTCGCAGGAAAGAAAATCTCTTAAATCCCTCCAGTGGAGCTATTGTGTTCTCCCAGCATGGGGTGGGGGTGCAGGGAGACATCCCTGCCAGGAGAATAGCATCTTTAGCTGCTGGCAATAATTGCATGAAAAATCTGACATGCTGGTTGTACACAAGTAAATCGATGTATCGACTTGGGTGTAATCAGCCTGCCCATACATGGTTTGAATCTCGACTGGGCCCTGCTGAATCGACTATGGCTGACTTTAGTCTCACAATGTAAGTATACCATTCTACTGTGGCTGAATGACTGCACACACTTTGTATAGGATAGAGGTCATTTCAGAAGCTGTTGATCAGGGAGTGATGGCAGTAAATATACAGATTGCCACCAGAACAAGAATCTGGAAATGCATTACTTGAAGCCATGCTGCTGTGAACATGTAATGCCGCATACACACGATCGGAATTCTCGTCGGAAAAAGCTCTGATGGTTTTCCCGACGGATTTCGGCTCAAGCTGTCTTGCCTACACATGGTCACATCAAATTCCGATCATTTATAACGTGGTGACGTACAACACATACGACGTGACTAGAAAAAGGAAGTTCAGTAGCCAATAGCTTCTGTCTCCTAGTTGAATCTGAGCATACGTGATTTTTGGCATGTCGGAATTGCATACCTACGATCGGAATTACCGATCGAAAGTTTTTCCGTCTGGAAAATTGAGAACATGCTATCAATTTTTGGCTGGCGGAAATTCAGACAGCTAAATTCCGATGGAGCATACACACGGTCGCATTTTCCAATGAAAAGCTCTCATCTGTCTTTTTCTGGCCGGAATGCCGATCGTGTGTACGCGGCATAAGAATGTGAAATATTGGCACAACACTTGTGATTTCTGAAAATACATGTTCTCCAATTGTTCTGTGTAAATAAACATAATTAATAACAATTGGATACCTGCATGGATTTGAATTATTATGATGTACTTCATGCATGTTTTTTGCTGACCTTTTCAAACATCTGGCCTTATTCAGGGGAATTAAAACAAAGGCTCTGCTTATGATAGTGTATTGGGGTATACTGCGCCAGGCATTACATATTTCCTAATTGTACATCATTGGACACAGAGGAGTTTATATACTTGATTAAATGGGTTATACTGATACCTTCAGGGGAATAGCCCAAGAAAAGGCAGAATTCCCCACATAACCCATCCCAGCTATGCCAAGCCTCACATTTGTGCTAGTATCTGAAGGTGATGGATGCCTCGCTGTGCCTCTCTGAAGATCTTTTTGGACTTTGTTTCCACATCTCCTTCCCTGTTAGTTACAACCCTACCAGGGAAGATATGGGCTCCATCTGGATCGGTTAGTACATCCAGCAGACCAAGAAGAACTGTACAGACCCAGCACAAGAGGGGATGTTTACCATTTGGTGCTAGATCCTGCTGGCAGCAACCTCTGGTGTACAGCGTATACTCTGGCCTCACTGCCAGGGTGCCCTACAGGCCTGGAGCGGAGTCTAGGTCCTGTGGAGCATGTCTGATGGGTGAAGCGTGGGCCTAATATGGCCCTGCAGCATGGACTGGTGTGTGCCTATGTACTGTGAAGTAGTGGCAGTACTCCTTTGCCATTTTGACTTTCCAATACATATATTCTGGCCCTGAACTGACTGCACGGAATCATGCCTGACCCTAGGTACACACCTATGTGTTTTTTAGTATGGTTTGCAGAAATGCACTACATTCCATTTAACATGATTTCCCATGGTACACGTTCACATCTACGCATTTTGCAGCCAGTGTGTTGCTGATTCCAAAAAGGATTCATTTGGGGGTTTTGTTTTATGTTTTGTTTTTTAAAAATTTTGCTTTTTTTTTTTTTTTTTTTCTCACTTATTTCACAAAAAATAAAAAAAACATTGATTAAATACCACCAAAAGAAAGTTCTATTTGTGTGAAAAAAAAAAGAGAAAAATGTTGTTTGGATACAGTATAGCATGAGTAATTGTCATTGAGAGCGCTGAGGGTTGAAAATTGGTCTGGGCAGGAAGGGGGTATAAGTGCACTGTATTGAAGTGGTTAAGAAATAAATGTTAAGAGGGTTAAGTGTTAGGGGTTATGTTTTACGGTTAGGTTTAAAGTCAAATAAAATCCCTTTTACTGGTCCTTTAATATATTTCCACTCCCTAAACGTATCCTGCAATGTTAAAGAACAAGTTTACTTCATGGTAAGTACTCTTTTCACATTTTATTTGTCGCTAAGGCTGGCCATACATTATGCAATTATATTGTACAATTTTCCATTAGACTTACCAAAACCATATAATATGAGGTCAAACCTAAACACTTTAAAGTTGTATGCAATCAGACAGGCCCTTTCCCTATACAGTTGAAGGCAAATCTAAAGGAAATTGAATAGGAAAGCTTCATAATATATGGCCAGACTAAAACCTCATAGTGAGCACTACAGGACCTCAATTCTTGGTGGCAAAAAATAATAAATTGTCTTCTTCAAGTTAATTCATTTGTATGCATTAAAACTATAAATGCAAAGCACGGGTGCACTTTAAGTAATTTTATTTTCTATTGCCTCTAGAGATGACTCAATTTCATTGAATTTTTGTAATTATCATTCTTGCTCATTTTTTTTTTTTTTTTTTTAAACGTACCTACAGGTTAGCCCTATTATAGTACAGTGAATATCTCCTAAACTTGCACTGTTTAGGAGATATTCACACTGCATGCATCTGGTACCATCACCATCGCATGCACTCTGAAGAGACGGCATGCCTGTGCCGTCCCTTCAGAGCTCTGTGTCAAGGCTGTGACTGAGTGATGTCATCGCACCCAGCCAATCAGCCAGAGCTATGATCTTTTTACATACTGTCACCAGAGCACTACAGCATCATCAAATGCCTGTTCACATTATTATTATTTTTTTTTACATATTGTGACCAGATCAGTGTTTCCATAGTGGCACTACTACTCTGGGGAAGTAAACAGGATTTTTTGTACACTATGATTGCTTACTGTATAACGCTGATCATCACTGTTCTAAGCAATCATTTTTATAAATGGCATCCATTCATTCATAGCTATTCATTGTGTACTATTATTGTAGTTGTGATTGGCCACAGCTATCACATGGTACAGGTGCACTGTAATTGGCCCTGTCTGTACCATGTGATCAATCACAGACATCATCACAATAGTACACAATGAATGGCTATGAATGAAAACCATTCATTGTGTGACCAATCACAGCGATCAAATGACAGTTTTACATTGATCATATGGTATCGGGGGTGGCCCAGGTTAAATGATCAGTATTCCACTGTGCACACGAGCATATGAATTTATGCTCAAAATATGCCTGATTTTTTTTCTGTCAGAACTTGGCCAAAAAATATCTCTAAGTAGACGCATTTATGCACGTATGGTGTTGAGCATAAATGCATTCTACTGGCCAGAATATTCATTTATTCTGGCTATTAGAGTACATTTCTGCACGTAAATTATGCTCATAAACTCCTTTCAATAATACACCTTTTGGTGCATTTTTTTTTCTGCCTGTAAATGCCTAGATGTATGGCCACATGGGCTAATATAAAGGTGTGTTTACAGGCATAAAAAAATAATAATAACCTGAATGCCTGTATAAGCAGCATTTTTTAAGCCCCAAGTCCATGAGCCCTAAGGCCGCGTACACACGGGCGGATTGTCTGCCCAACTAAGTTCGTCAGACAATCCGACAGACAGTCCGTTCAAAATTTGAATGAACGGACTTGACCACACACGATGAGCAGACAGTCCGCTGAAAGCGTGCGCGATGACGTGTGCAGCACGTACGACGGGACTAGAAAAACGACGTCCTATACACTGCAATGCAACCTTCGGCCGTGTAAATCCTTTCTGAGCATGCGCCATACTTAGTCCGTCCAACTTGCCTACACACGAGTGGACTGTCCGCTGAAACCAAGTTTGGACGGACAAAACCAAGTTTGAACGGACAAAATTACGGAAATTCCGTAAGACTTTGTTCGTCAGACAGTCCGCTGAAAAAGTCCGCTGAAGCCCACACACGAGCGGATTGTCCGCTGAAACACGGTTCAGCGGACTAAGTTGGACAGACAATCCGCCCGTGTGTACGCGGCCTAAGACTTTTTTAATATAATCTGCATCTTTGTCCATCAATGTTCCTCTCCTTTTGCCTTTATGCAATATATACATTGCAACGTGTACACAAGAAGGGGCCCAAATATACAGGCTGGCTTTCTTTCAGTACTAGAAAATCATGAAATATGCAGATTGTTCACCTGAATTTATGAACTCTCACTTAGAAAAATGTCATTCAATGCATTTTCACTGCTTTCATATGTTTATAAATCAAATGGTTTCCAAACCAGATTTAGAGTGGAACAGTTCATTCATCATGTAAATATTAAGGTTTTGCAGGTGAGATGGAGGAATCGCTGTGAGCTCAGGATAAAATAGTTGTCAGTTTGCAATAGATGTGAGTGGGAGTCTTAAATGTAAATGTTTCACATTTTTGGTGATCAGCTACATAAAAAAAAATTTTCTCCTGCTTTTCATCGAAATCATCCTTCACACTTTTTTTATACCTGTCATCTCCACATAATGGAAAATATGCATCGATCCATTTGCAGAATTCCAGCTTCAGCTCTGCATGAATCTCCAGCAAGTGTAATAATTTACCAGTCAAAATGTACTCCAGCTTTCAATAAATAAAGAAGCCTTAGAAATAATTCACTCAAGTGATGGTTACACTTTTGTCTTAAACTCAGGTAAGAGGACCAACAAACTATAGATCATGCTTGACGCAAACAAATACAAAGTAGTATACCGTATAGCTGCAAATATTCAGCAAAAGTCCATAGTCAGAGGTCCCCGTTGCTTATTCTTCTTAACATTTACAGGTTAATAATATTTGTATTATAAATAAATAAATAATATTTCATATTAAATATCAATATCTATTTACCAAATATTTATTAACCACTTTAGCTGCGGAAGGTTTACCCCCCTTCATGACCAGGCCATTTTTTGCGATACGGCACTGAGTTAATTTAATTGCCAATTGTGCGGTCGTGCGACGTTGTACCAAAATAAAATTGATGTCCTTTATTTTTCCCCACAAATAGAGCTTTATTTTTGGGGGTATTTGATCACCTCTGCAGTTTTTATTTTTTGCAATACAAACAAAAATTTTTTTTTTACATTCTGCTATAGAACACACCCAATAAATAAATGTAAAAAATCGAATTTCTCCAACAGTTTAGGCCAAAATGTATTCTGCTACATTTTTTTTTTGGTAAAAAAAAAAAAAATCCCAATAGGCGTATATTGGTTGGTTTGCGCGAAAGTTATAGGGTCTACAAACTATAGGATAGATTTATGAATTTTTTTTTTTACTAGTAATGGCAGCAATTTTTAGCGGGACTGAGACATTGAGATGGACAAATCTGAAATGAAGTGACACTTTTTAGGGACCAGAGACACCAATAGGGTGTTCAATGCTAAATAAAATGCACTGTCACTGTACTAATGCCACTGGCAGGGAAGGGGGTTAACCTCAGAGGGATCAAAGGGTTAAATGTGCTCCTAGGCAGTGCTTTCTAACTGTGGGGGTGCTTTGGCTGTGAGAAGACAGTGATCCGTGTCCCTGCTTAGCAGAAACACAGGATGATCTCTGTCTGCCCTACTAACAGAACGGCAATATGCCTTGTTTATGTAAACAGACCGCTGTTCTGCCTCTCTCGTGAATACTGGGTGGGACCACTGAACCCGCTGATTGGCTCCCACTGTGTCCAATCACAGCGTGAGCTGGTCGCCCACAGCACGCATGCGTGCCGCAAACCTGGAAGAGGCAATCACATACAGGTACCTGATTTCCCCTGTAGGATGCCATTGACCCACAGTACATATACGTAGGTCGGTCGTCAAGCGATTAAAGGTGTAGCACCCTTTTTGTTTGTGCTACTAGTAGTGAGAGTAGGAAAACCATAGCCGACTCTGGGTTAGACAGGAGTCATTAAATCTGGATCAGGGTAATTAGAGGCCAGGGCTGGATGACTCCTCCTGGCAGCTCTCGGGTGCCTCCCCGTTTCTAGAATATTGGAGAATGTTCTGGAACTAGTGGGCAGAAGCTAGGAGGGGTTGCCATGTATATTCATGGGCCCTCAGCTAATCCAGAGGAGTGGGCCTGGCAGGGGACTGAGAAATCCATAAATAGACATGGGCCATGCCAGCATTGGAAGATGGAGAAGTAGTCCTGAGGGAGGCTATCGGTGGCCCTGAGGGACCCCTTACGAGGGGGGAAGGTTTACCTCGGCTGGAGCTCGGGAGGCTGGAAGGATCCCACCACATGAGGCAGTTAGAGGAATTCAAGCCAAAGAGGCAACCAAATCGCCTCCTACACAGTTTGTGACCTAACAGGAAATGACCAAATAATGATGTAACACAGGATATGAATGGCAACACAGGAAATACAACAATGACTAGGGGAATCTTATGGGTGTATCTGGGTGGGGGGAAGCCTGCACAATCTCTAGCCCCCTGTCTCTGATCACAGGAAGCCCAAGACTATGAACACCTCCACCGACCTCAACGATTCAAAGAATCCCGTTCTTATCGTTTGTTTGTGAATCCTTATGCCTTGTTCAGAGAACAATGCATACCTGGACTATTCTACTGTCTTTTTGGATGAGAGATTATCTGCAGGTGTACACCCATGAGGCCACAAATATGTTGATCAAACACACAGGGCAACGTGAGTGCACACTCGTTAAACCGATAATGTCTTTGCAGAGCGAACACACCCCCACCAGACGATCGTTCTGTGCATTGCACAGGAGCCATTAGCTGGTGGACATGTTCCCACTCCGCAAACACTTCTCTACATCCCCAATGAGCTTTTCACTACTTAACGGATCTCAACCAGCGTCAGTCTGCCCCAGTCAGCTCTTTAGAGCGGGCTGCAGGAGCGCTAACACTGGGAGACACTTATGACAATAAATGTTAAAATTACATCTTCATAAAATTTCTACAACACTATTCCCATATTGCACAATCATCAGCTAATCAAGGCTGGCCCACAATAAATGTCACCACAACAGTGGATCTTCTGAACACTCTCTAGTCTGGCAGCTTAGCATCTCATAATTACATTCCAGTAAACTACACAACATTTTTAAATAAAAAAGTAACATGTTTGTGGGTTTAAGTAACAAAACAAACTAAAATCCTGTCCTTGCTGATGCTAGCTATAACTGATTCTTCTTTTGTGATGTAGGAAGTATTGCTGAAGAGGTAAGAATCAGTGGGTCAGGGTGGCAAAGTGAACTCTGATTCGTGATGGGAGAGATCATATCATCTGCCCACCTCTGCACCTCAACCAACCAGAATAAGACTTGTATTCATTCATAAAAATACAAAGCTTCTTCTCAAAGGCTAAGCAGGGCTCAGCCCAACTTGATTTTGTTTGTTGAACATCCTGCTGATAGAATACAGTGCTTATGCTATATATGTTAATGCAAAGCTCCCAGTGGTCACATCTGTTAGCTTGCTCCAAACAAACTATTTAAAGTCTCAGTATCCCTAAAGTAGAGATGAGCCGAAAACACCCCCGGTTCGGTTCGCACCAGAACTTTCAAACGGACCGCAAATTCGTGCGAACTTTAGAACCCCATTGAAGTCTATGGGACTCGAACATTCGAAATAAAAAGTACTAATTTTAATGGCTAATATGCAAGATATTTTCCTAAAAAGGGTTTGGGGACCTGGCTCCTGCCCCAGGGGACATGGGTCAATGCCTAAAATGTTTTTAAAAACTGACATTTTTTCGGGGGCACTGATTTTAATGACGATTAAAGTGAAAAAAAAAGTGAAATATTCCTATAAATATCGTGCCTGGGGGGTGTCTATAGTATGCCTGTGAAGTGCCACGTGTTTTCCGTGTTTAGAACAGTCCCTGCACAAAATGACATTTAACAGAAAAAAAGTCATTTAAAACTGCTTGCGGTTTTAATGTAATATCTGGTTCCGGCAATATGGATGAAAATCATTAAGAAAAATGGCATGGGTTGCCCCTCGCCCATTACCAGCCCCTTTGGGTCTTGTACGGATATTAACCACTTTCAGACCGGACCATTTTGCTGGTAAATGACCAGAGGTCTTTTTACACTTTGGCACTGCGCTGCTTTAACTGGTAATTGCGCGGTCATGCAATGTTGTACCCAAACAAAATTTGCGTCCTTTTCTTCCCACAAATAGAGCTTTCTTTTGATGGTATTTGATTGCCTCTGCGATTTTTATTTTTTGCGATATAAACGTAAAAAGACCGCAAATTTTGAAAAAAAATGATATTTTCTACTTTTTGTTATTAGAAAAATCCAATAAACTCAATTTTAGTCATACATTTAGGCCAAAATGTATTCAGCCACATGTCTTTGGTAAAAAAAAAGTCAATAATTGTATATTTATTGGTTTGCGCAAAAGTTGTCACATCTACAAACTAAGGTACGTTTTCTGGAATTTACGCAGCTTTTAGTTTACGACTGCCTATCTCATTTCTTGAGGTGCTAAAATGACAGGGCAGTACAAAACCCCCCCAAATGACCCCATTTTGGAAAGTAGACCCCCTAAGGAAATTGATAAGAGGCATGTTGAGCCCATTGAATATTTTATTTTTTTGCCTCAAGCGATTGAATAATGACAAAAAAAAAATTTTTTTTTTTTTTTTACACAAAGTTGTCACTAAATGATATATTGCTCACACATGCTATGGGCGTATGTGAAATGACACCCCAAAATAAATTCTGCTGCTTCTCCTGAGTACGGGGATACCACATATGTGGGACTTTTTGGGAGCCTAGCCGCGTACAGGGCCCCGAAAACCAAGCACCGCCTTCAGGCTTTCTAAGGGCGTAAATTTTTGATTTCACGCCTCACTACCTATTACAGTTTTGAAGGCCATAAAATGCCAAGATGGCACAAAACCCCCACAAATGACCCCATTTTAGAAAGTAGACACCCCAAGCTATTTGCTGAGAGGCATGTTGAGTCCATGGAATATTTTATATTTTGCCACAAGTTGCGGGAAAATTACAAACTTTTTTTTTTTTTTTTTTTTTTTCACAAAGTTGTCACTAAATGATATATTGCTCATGCATGCCATGGGCATATGTGAAATGACACCCCAAAATAAATTCTGCTGCTTCTCCTGAGTACGGGGATACCACATATGTGGGACTTTTTGGGAGCCTAGCCGCGTACGGGGCCCCGAAAACCAAGCACCGCCTTCAGGCTTTCTAAGGGCGTAATTTTTTGAGTTCACTTCTCACTACCTATTACAGTTTTGAAGGCCATAAAATGCCAAGATGGCACAAAACCCCCACAAATGACCCCATTTTAGAAAGTAGACACCCCAAGCTATTTGCTGAGAGGCATGTTGAGTCCATGGAATATTTTATATTTTGCCACAAGTTGCGGGAAAATTACAAACTTTTTTTTTTTTTCACAAAGTTGTCACTAAATGATATATTGCTCACGCATGCCATGGGCATATGTGAAATGACACCCCAAAATAAATTCTGCTGCTTCTCCTGAGTACGGGGATACCACATATGTGGGACTTTTTGGGAGCCTAGCCGCGTACGGGGCCCCAAAAACCAAGCACCGCCTTCAGGCTTTCTAAGGGCGTTACAGTTTTGAAGGCCATAAAATGCCAAGATGGCACAAACCCCCCCCCCCAAATGACCCCATTTTAGAAAGTAGACACCCCTAAATTTAGGGGTACACTAGTGAGACTAGGTAATAAATGGCGGGTGCCCTGAAACTATAAAAAAATAACTAACCAACCAGCGTCACCTGTAACAGTTATATGGTGATCACTGGTGAAAGGGTTAACTAGGGGGCAATCAGGGGGCTTTATGCGGTAGTATATGGGGGTCCCTGGCGCTATAAAAAGCTGCGGCGAACCTAAATACCTACCTGCCTAACTAGCGTCACCTGTGACACTAATACAGCGATCAGAAAAACGATCGCTTATTAGGCTGGGTTCACACTGGAGCGATGCGGGAACGCCACGAATGCGCGGCGGGTTCCCGCATCGCATGCCTCCCGGCGGCAGTTCACACTGCCCTATGCGAACTGCTGGGAGTGTCAGTGAAATGTTAATGACACCCCCAGATCAGTTCGCATATCGCAGTGCGATCTGCAAACTTGGATCGCATGGTGTGAACACCCATGCGATCCGATTCTGCTGCGGACCAAAAAAAGGGTCCCGTGCGAGTTTGCGGCGGGTGCGGCGGGTGCGACACGAATTCAGCCATACTATCTGTATAGCTGAACTCGAATCGCACAGAGATCGGATGTGATTTGCACTGCAGTGCGGTGCGAATCACATCCGTTCTCATAAACCGCTGCAATGTGAACCCAGCCTTAGTGACACTGGCGACGGGGGGTGATCACGGGGTTAAACCTTTATTGGGGGGGTTAGGGGGGTACCTTAGAACTAAAGGGGGCTAACCCTAACTGCCCTAACAGTTATTAGTCACAAATGACACCTGCCGGGTGATCAGGGGGTTAAACCTTTATTAGGTAATAAATGGCGGGTGCCCTGAAACTATAAAAAAATAACTAACCAACCAGCGTCACCTGTAACAGTTATATGGTGATCACTGGTGAAAGGGTTAACTAGGGGGCAATCAGGGGGCTTTATGCGGTAGTATATGGGGGTCCCTAGCGCTATAAAAAGCTGCGGCGAACCTAAATACCTACCTGCCTAACTAGCGTCACCTGTGACACTAATACGGCGATCAGAAAAATGATCGCTTATTAGGCTGGGTTCACACTGGAGCGATGCGGAAACGCCGCGAATCCGCGGCGGGTTCCCGCATCGCATGCCTCCCGGCGGCAGTTCACACTGCCCTATGCGAACTGCTGGGAGTGTCAGTGAAATGTTACTGACACCCCCAGATCAGTTCGCATATCGCAGTGCGATCTGCAAACTCGGATCGCATGGTGTGAACACCCATGCGATCCGATTCTGCTGCGGGCCAAAAAAAGGGTCCCGTGCGAATTTGCGGCGGGTGCGGCGGGTGCGGCGAATGGCTGAACTCGAATCGCACAGAGATCGGATGTGATTTGCACTGCAGTGCGGTGCGAATCACATTCGTTCTCATAAACCGCTGCAATGTGAACCCAGCCTTAGTGACACTGGCGACGGGGGGTGATCACGGGGTTAAACCTTTATTGGGGGGGTTAGGGGGGTACATTAGAACTAAAGGGGGCTAACCCTAACTGCCCTAACAGTTATTACAGTCACAAATGACACCAATGCAAAAAAAAAAAAAAAAAAAAAAAAAATGACATTGGTGTCACTGTGACTGGGGGGCAGGGGTAATTGGGGGGGTGATCGGGGGGTAAAGGGGGGGTGTGAGTGTGCCTGGCATGTTCTACTGTGTGTGGGATGTGTTGGTGCAACTCACTGATCCGCTCTCCTCCGTGTCGGAACGAAAAATACCGACACGGAGGAGAGAATACATCACTTCCTCTCCTGTGTTTACATTACAGGAGAGGAAGTGATGTCACCGGGGATTTCCATTCGTCGGGAGCGATCGCGAGGGGGTGGCCATGAATGAATGGCCGTCCCCTCGTCCGGGATCGCTCCCGAACGAAAACCGACCGCCGCAGGCACCGGGCGGGGGCCCGATCGGGCCCCCGACCCGCGGGAGGCAAATCACGTACATGTACGTGCTTATGCCTGCCCGTGCCATTCTGCCGACGTACATCGGCGTGCGGCGGTCGGCAAGTGGTTAAGGGGAACCCCGTACCCATATTAAAAAAGGATAGACGTGGGGCCCCCAGGCCCTATATACTCAGAACAGCAGTATACAGGCGGTGCAAACAAGACAGGGACTGTGTATGTTTGTTGTGTTAAGTAGAATCTGTTTGTAATTTTGAACTGGTACATTTTTAAAGTGTAGCTCCAGTCAAACAATGTATTTGTAAGCTTTTTGGAAAACAGGGAAAGGTTATCGCACCTGTATAATTTTTTTTGCCGTACGTCTTTTTTCATCTTACTTCCTGTTGTCTCCTTCCGTTTGCAAGTAGGAGACGTTTGTAAGTTGGATGTTTGAAAGTAGGGGCCTGCCCTATATGCTCTGCAGAAATGGCGGAACAAGGTGTTGGTGTTGCCACAACATTGTAAGCCCTCAAAGTGACTCTTGGTGGGCGCTGGAGCGCCCTGCTGTGAACGATTATATCAAGAATTGTAATTACATGCCATTGTTGAACAGTGGTAGAAAAATTGGGCCTTTGGTGGTTGTGCTGGTGCTGGTGCCACAACACTATAAGTCCTTACAGTTACTCTTGGTGGGCACAGGAATGGGCCCTGCTGTGAAATATATCAAGAATTGTAATTACATGCCCCTGTTAAACAGGGGCTGAAAAATTGGGCCTTAGGCACTGCAACCTCTCCTATATACTCTAGTTGTAGTGCAGGAATGAGCCCTGCTGCAAAGCATTGCATCAAAATTTGTAATTAAACGCCCCTGTTAAACAGGGGCTGAAAAATTGGGCATTAGGCACTGCAACCTCTCCCATATACTCTAGTTGTAGTGCAGGAATGAGCCCTGCTGCAAAGCATTGCATCAAAAATTGTAATTAAACGCCCCTGTTAAACAGGGGCTGAAAAATTGGGCCTTAGGCGCTGGTGCCACGACACTGCAAACTCTCCCATATACTCTAGTTGTAGTGCAGGAATGAGCCCTGCTGCAAAGCATTGCATCAAAAATTGTAATTGCATGCCCCTGTTAACCACTTTCAGACCAGACCATTTTGCTGGTCAATGACCAGAGGTCTTTTTACAATTTGGCACTGCGCTGCTTTAACT
The DNA here is from genome assembly GCF_037356315.1 of Lithobates pipiens. Lineage (NCBI taxonomy): Eukaryota > Metazoa > Chordata > Amphibia > Anura > Ranidae > Lithobates > Lithobates pipiens. Next base: position 471,309,496 of record NW_027507764.1, read on the forward strand.
GGTAATTGCGCAGTCATGCAATGTTGTACCCAAACAAAATTTGCATCCTTTTTTTCCCACAAATAGAGCTTTCTTTTAAAGGTATTTGACTGACTCTGCGATTTTTATTTTTTGCAATATAAACGTAAAAAGACCGCAAATTTTGAAAAAAAATGATATTTTCTACTTTTTGTTATTAGAAAAATCCAATAAACTCAATTTTAGTCATACATTTAGGCCAAAATGTATTCAGCCATATGTCTTTGGTAAAAAAAGTCAATAACTGTATATTTATTGGTTTGCGCAAAAGTTGTCACATCTACAAACTAAGGTACATTTTCTGGAATTTACGCAGCTTTTAGTTTATGACTGCCTATCTCAATTCTTGAGGTGCTAAAATGGCAGGGCAGTACAAAACCCCCCCAAATGACCCCATTTTGCAAAGTAGACACCCTAAGGAAATTGATAAGAGGCATGTTGAGCCCATTGAATATTTTATTGTTTTGCCTCAAGCGATTGAATAATGACAAAAAAAAATTTTTTTTTTTTTTTTACAGAAAGTTGTCACTAAATGATATATTGCTCACACATGCCATGGTTATATGTGGAATTGTACCCCAAAATACATTCTGCTGCTTCTCCTGAGTACGGGGATACCACATGTGGTCGACTTTTTGGAAGCCTAGCCGCGTACGGGGCCCCGAAAGCCAAGCACCGCCTTCAGGATTTCTAAGGGCATACATTTGTAATTTCACTCCTCACTACCTATCACAGTTTTGAAGGCCATAAAATGCCAAGATGGCACAAAACACCCACAAATGACCCCATTTTAGAAAGTAGACACCCCAAGCTATTTGCTGAGAGGCATGTTGAACGCCTACGGAGCACTGCTGGTTCTGAGGACAGAGCACTGGAAAAGGCCATGGAGGAAGAAGAAGAGGAGGGGGTGAAGGAGAGAGGTGTGTCACAACCAGTAGTAGAATTTTGGAGGCGTGGTGACGGAACAACCTCCAACACTACTGCACCTTGTCCTGCATCCTTCCCAGCTGCCAGAAGAGTGATCCAATGGGCCGTGAAAGACAGGTAACGTCCCTGTCCATGCCTGCTGGACCATGAGTCAGCGGTAATATGCACCTTACCGCTGACCGCCCTGTCCAGCGAGGCAAGGACATTGCTTTCCACATGCTGGTAGAGAGCCAGAAACGCCTTCCCTGAGAAAAAGTGGCGTTTGGGGACCTGTCACAGAGGAACCGCACATTGCACAAACTCATGGAAGGGGGCTGAGTCTACCAACTGAAAAGGTAGCAGTTGAAGTGCTAGCAATTTAGCCAAGTTAGCATTCAACCACTGGGCATGTGGATGGCTGGGAGTGAACTTCTTTCTATGGTCCAGCAGCTGGGGCAGGGAAATTTGCCTGCTACAATCGGACAGGGGTGTACTACTAGCAGAATGCCCGCAAGCATTTGGCTGTGACACACCTAATTCTACACCTTCATTCCTCTCAGCGCAAGTTTCAGAGAGGACTGAAGGTCTAGTGGGGTTGGAGATCCCAGCTGATGAGGAGCAAGGAGATGTCCACTTTGTTCTTTGGTGTGGGTCTTTGAGGTACGCTTGCCAACGAGCTGCATGGCAGGTCAACATATGTCTGGTCAAGCATGTGGTGCCCAAGCGGCTGATGTTTTGACCATGCGAGATACGCTTGAGACATATGTTGCAAATAGCAGCGGTGCGATCTGATGCACTCATCTCAAAAAAGGCCCACACCAAAGAACTTTTAGAATAACGCTCAGAGGCAGCGCCCTGCACAGGTGGAGCTCTGCGGTGTGATTCAGTTGGTGTGCTGCCCCTAAGCTGGCCCCCGGAGGGCATCCTGCCTTGTTGGAGATGTGCCTCCTCCTCCTCTCTCTTACCAGGCACCCACGTGGAGTCAGTACCCTCATCATCCCCTACCTCTTCATCTCTGGAGCAAACCTGGCAGTATGCTGCAGCTTGTGGAACATGACTGCTAGATTGCTGTCCTTCTTGAGCATCGCCTCTCTCTGCGCTCATGTTACTGCCTTCCTCTAGCTGAGTATCATCATCAGAGCCTACAAAACACTGGGCATCCTCCTGAAGCATGTACCCAACACTGTGCTCAAAGAGTTTAGGGGAATCCTCAGGAGGACGTGGTGGGTCTAGGGAAGGAGTCACTGATGATGACATTGAGACGAGGGAAGAGGATGCGTTGGCAGCTGCTTTGCTAGTACCCTGAGCCTGGGTGAGAGAGGATAAGGAGAATGAAGAGGGCTTGGTCATCCACTCTACCAAGTCTTCGGCATGATGCGGCTCAACACATCCAGCTGCCGAAAATAAGGGCAAGCGTGTCCCATGGCCACATGCTGATGACGATGCACACCGCGTCCACGACCAGCACTGTTGTCTCTAGACACAGAGCCTGCTTTCCCTCTTTTATCGGCTCGTGCCTGTCTGCTTCTCTTTGTTGGCCTTCCAGACATGGTAATGGTCTGAAGGGAGATGTGAAAACCAGCAATTGGGTAGTGTATATTGTGCTGGAGGCACACAACACCCACTAATTCCTGCAGATGCCTTTATTATAGAACAACAGGAATTAAAGGGTAGATACCGGTGTATACTGTGCTGTGCTGGAGGCACACAACACCAACTAACTCCTGCAGATGGCTCAATTAGAGAATAGCAAAATAGGTGGATAAAGGTGTATACTGCGCTCAGGGGACACAGACAACACCCAGAAACTCCTGCAGATGGCTGATAGCTCAATTACAGAAGAGCAATATAGCTATATAGGTGGATAATGGTGTATACTGCACTCAGTTCACACAGACAATACCCAGAAACTCCTGCAGATGGCTGATAGCTCATTTACAGAAGAGCAATATAATTAGCTATATAGGTGGATAATGGTGTATACTGCACTCAGGTCACACAGACAACACCCAGAAACTCCTGCAGATGGCTGATAGCTCAATTACATAAGAGCAATAATGCTAAATAGGTGGATAATGGGCGGCGTATACTGCGTTGAAGGTACACAGAGAACACCCACTAACTCCTGTAGACGCCAACACACTACACAAGGCCACCGTGCTGGCGGCCTTATATAGTGTGGGGCGTGTACTACACAGCCTGAGCTATGATTGGCCACAGCCTGAGCTAGACATGACTCTCCTCGCTGCCGGCGCTGTGATTGGCCAAGCATGTGGGGTCACAGTGCATGCTTGGCCAATCATGAGCCAGCAATGCACTGTGATGGCGCAGTGCATTGTGGGCCGTGAGCGCCACACGAATTTGGCGTGAACGGCACACAGAGTTATGGCTTCGCCGAAACGGGGCGAACAGCCGGTGTTCGAGTCCAACATGCGTTCGACTCAAACACCAAGCTCATCCCTACCCTAAAGTTAGGTTTTAAGGATACCATATCTATCCTCACTGATATTGTATGCTCCTGCTTAGCATTGGAGCAGCCTGAGATATCCAGCATGGGTCACCTAAATTGCCTACATTAGTTAAAGGGGTTGTAAAGGTAAATGTTTTTTCACCTTAATGCACCGGGGGGCGGGGCCGTGTGATACAGCGAGCTGCTATAGCCGCCGGCTGTATCACGGGAGCGCGCCCACAGACGCTTCTCACCATGCGAGGGAGCTCGCATGAATGTGAGAAGTACCTGCGGGAGGAAGCAGAGACAGCCGCCGAGGGACCCCAGAAGAGCAGGTTCGGGGCCACTCTGTGCAAAACGAGCTGCACAGTGGAGGTAAGTATAACATGTTTGTTATTTAAAAAAAAAAAAAAAAATTACTTTACAATCCCTTTAAGTCTTTCTCAGTCCACTCACTGGTAACACCTGATCTAAATCTCATCTGGAGAAGATTTGTACTCTTTCAAAATGCTTCACCCAGCAGAATCCTGTTGAAAATTTTCCTGATAAAGTTGACAGTTCCTGTGGTAGATCCTGCCCTTTTTTGTCTTAAGACCTCCATAGGCCCCATGGAGGATTGTCAAGTGTTCAAGGACCTGGTAGACAAGAATGTTGAGGCCATTTTTAGGATTCACTTTTTACAAGTGGGCCCAGCCATGCAAGCAGGCAGTTGTTTATTTTCATTACTGTCTGGACTAAACACATAGCCCGAGATCCTAATTCCATCTGACAGATGACTCTTTCCACAGACAGACCTTTTACCTATGGCCCTAGGCTACTGCGTGAACAGCTTGACTGACACACTTCCTCAGATCTCCAGAATTAGTTTTTTTTGCCATCCATTCTGTTTGTGCAGGATTCTTTGACTTAAAGTGGTTGTCAACCCTTACAACCAACTTTGACCTACAGGTAAGCCTAGATTAAGGCTTACCTGTAGGTCCAAGAAATATCTCCTAAACCTACATGGTTTAGGAGATATTTGCCGAAAGACAGGCACCGCTGTCTACGGTGCATGTGCCGTAGACAGCGGCACGCAGGCGCACTGAGCGCGCCGCGGTCAACGGCGATATGCCGCGAGTGGCGGCTCCCGTGCGCATGCGCGGGAGTGACGTCATCGCGGCTTCGCTGAATGACAGCGGCGGAGCAGCATGAACCACCGAGAAGATGGATGCTCCGGACTACAGGGGACAGCGGTGACTTCGCTGGCTCCTGTGTCAGGTAAGTGACACATAATGGACTACTATGCGATGCATAGTAGTCCATTATGCTTTATCTTTGCAGGGAATCAAAGAGGAAGTAAACTCATCAGGGTTTACGTCCTCTTTAAATGCTGGTCAGCTTAGCTCCTATGCAAGAAATGTCTTGAGCGGTTTCTCTTTGAATGCAATCACCTGTTTGGTACCTTTTAGGATAAATACATCAGGGAGAAGGCTTGCACCTCAGCCAGTAGGACTTCCACTCTTAAGGCTTGTCCAGGGGCGTAACTATAGGGGGTGCAGAAGTTGCGACCGCAACTGGGCCCTGTGATGCAGGGGGCCCATGCAGCCCCCTCTACTACATATGGCCAGCAGCAGCATAGGCAGCTAGGGGTACCAGTGCACTATGCACACGGGTGGCTGGAGGTGGAGGGTGACTAGCAGAGCTCCATGATTGACTATCGCACTGGCTGCTCTTTAGTTGTGCATTCCCCACATGACCTGTGTCCTCGGCCGGCTACTCAGAGTACCCCTCTCCTGCTCCATGCATTGCCGCTCAGTCCGATGTCTGTTCTCCCCATCCAGAGTCCCGCCCCCCCCTGAGTCCGGCCCACACTGCACTGCATACTTCTCCCGGGTAAACAAACTTTAAGCACACAGATACAGTGCAGCCCTATGAGAGCCAGCTCCCCGGAGGATACTGCAGGCTTGTCTGCCAGCCCCCCTCCTCTCCCATCATACACAGATGATGAAAGGTCTTTCTGAGAGATATGCTGATCACTTGTCCAGCACACTGGATGGAGCCAAGGCCAACATGGATGAGTCCATGGCCTACAGCTTGGTCATGGTGAGTGAGAGGACCCCATCCCCCACACACCATTACATACCCCCTCCATCTCCCCCTGGGGACAGGGACCCGTTCTCACATGGGGACATGGACCCCCACCTCCCCTGGGGACAGGGACCCCTTCTCACCTGGGGGCAGTAACTTCATCTGCCCTGGAGAAAAGGACCTCATCTCTTCTGGGGACAGGGACCCCATCCTGCCTAGGGACAGTCCCCCAATGGGGCACCTAAAAAAAAAAAAAAATAATAAAAAAAAAACTACTGATACCAGTGGTGGAACTACAGGGCTCACAAAGGTCATACCTGTGACCACGCCCTGGAGTTCCACCGCCGGACTCAGAGGGAAGGGCCCTGGCTGGGGTTCAGGGGGCCCTTCGTGGTTTCTTGCACCGGGGCCCTGAAGGTTCTAGTTACGCCACTGGGCTTGTCCCTCGCTTCTGATTCCAAATCTAAGCTAATCATACTTTCATCAGAAGACATGTCATTTCCAGAGGCTAAAATATCAAGTTTTGCATTCTGCCTCCCTGCTTCATGCTTTTAAAGTTTGCATCCCCATCTTTTTGTCTCATCGCTACTATCTGTGTTTTGCGGTGGTAAATATAATTTGTTACCTTCCCCTTTGGCATTTTCACGGCCCCCTAAGTTGTCACCAAGGTTCTTTCCCCAGTCTTGGCTCTGCTCAGTGCTCAGTGAAGAAATTCATGTTATGGGCTACCTAGATGATCTCCTGTTAAAGTACCAGTCCTCCCTATCCCTTTTAACCAACATCCAGTGCAGACTTGGCAGGGCTTTGGTTAAATGATTAATCTTGCAGATTTGAGAAACTAGGCCTGATGTTAGGCACAGCCCTGTCTAGGATCTTCCTAGCTCAGGACAAGCTTCTGTCCCTCTAATCTCATGTCTGGGCCTTCAGAGACGAGAGGAGACCTCCGATTTGTTCCTGCATGAGAGTCTTGTGTCTTATAGTTGCCTCCATCAATCCCTAAATTAGACAGTTGTCGAGAGACAGACTCTCACAGCTCATATAAATGGGCAAAAGGTCAGGCCAGGCAGAGAACAAGGATTGTGGAGAATCAGGCAAAGGATCAGGGCAGCTGGACAACAAGGATTAGCATTGAGGAATAGTCAGAAGCCATAAATGGGTATCAGAACTTGAACAGAGATCACGAGTACAGAAACCTGGGAAAGCAGATACTTAGAGAGGATTTTGCTGAGTCAACTCCCAAGTGCATTAAGCAGATTTAAATTGCATTCGCTAATATGGCCTCAGAGGAAGCGTCCAGCAGCACGTTTTGGTAGTAACCAGCAGGGGGAGTGTGAGAATATTTTCAGGGGATTTAGAAAAATATTAGATTTGAGTTTACGCAATTAATTACCACACTTTTCATCTGTAATCTCTACAAAAACCCATGGAAATCTTGTAGTGAGGTGGGATCATTCCAGTCTGGAAACCCAGAATCAAGGTTGCGCATCTGCACCTCTGTGCAGTCAAGTGCAGTTTTCTGCATGTATCTCACAGCATGGGCGCAGGTATGCATGCACATTTAGTGCTCACAGTGGCCCCAAACAGGCTTTTTAAGTTGAGCACTGCCAGTCCAGTGCTGAATGGTCTTCAGCAGTATTCCTATGACCTGCAATCCCTGCATCCTGACTGATTCCTGTTACCAACCTGGCTAGGTATGTAAAAGGTATTTTCACCGTTACATTAAAAAAACAAGAAATTAAAGATGAATTCCAAACACCCTTCCCGCTCCTTTGGTCCCTGCTGCAGTCTCTTCTTACGTCCATTACAGAACTCTCATTGGTTGGCAGGGGTAGTTGATTGTGCTCACCAGTGGCAGCTGTCCATTTCCAGCCTGTGCTGCTACACAGCCTCCGGTGCTGTGTACAGAGCCTAAAAGTGTACAGACAGTCATCCACCGCCCACATCTGGCGGTGTACCAATCAGCACGGCAGATAACTGCAGCGAGAAGGGTTTACCCTTTTACTATCTGCAAATTCTGCTTATCTGTTTCTGTACTGGCCCTTGCTTGTTTTATCAGCAACAATTCTTTTTTAGCCTTCTAGTACTCTACTATATGCAGATTACTTACCTGGCCTGTTCCTGATTGAGTCTCTGCCTGCTGACCTGGCACTGCTAATTGGCAGTGCACTGCTCACCTGCTGCTGACCTTAGCTGTTGTCTTTACCTTGTCTCACTGTTCACTGTTGAACTACACCTACTCCTCCCTTTAGACCCTTTAACAACCACCAGTAGACGTGCTTTGTTTTTCTCTACAATCTCTGTCTTCTTGTCAAAGGGTGTTTGGATTGGAACAGTAAGAGGGTCTGCCTTCATCATCATCTGGGGGTCTGCTGGGCCTTAGCTATTCAAAGCAAAATCCAGCAGTAGCTACCGATGATAAAAGAGAAGAGAGGCACCTTGAAGTGTAGCAATGTGGTTACATTTAATGAAGGTACAACATGTAGTAACTCATATTGTTGGTTTAAAAAAAGGCACATGGTACAGGCATCTGGAGTAAAGCAGTCCACATAGACCACCCCCCGCACCGCCGGCTCTTACCACTGTCAGTCTGCAATCATGACTGGGAAGACTACCCTGCAGTAGAGCGATCAAAAAGTGAGGTTTGAAGTGCTCATGGAGTACAGTGTGGAAGGGACGACATCGATGGCGGGGAGGAGGATGGTCTATGTGGAGAGCTTTACCCCGGATGCCTTCATACTTGGATGTGAATGTTTTAATCATCAGCCATGTGAGTTGCTAAATGTTGTACCTTCATTAAATGTAACCATATTGCTACACTTAGAGGCGCCTCTCTTCTCTTATATACTCGGTTGTGACATGATGCTACTCTTATATCAAGACATCGCTTATATATCAAGTCAAAAATTATTTAAAAAATTGCTTGTCTTGCAAAACGCTCTCAAACTAGGTTACTCTCAAACCAAGGTTTTACTGTACTTGACCTAATAGCTAGGGCCTAGAAGACCTCCAGCTTTGAACTTTCAGGAGGAGAAGCAGAGAATACTGGACAGTTTAGTTAGCAATAATACTTACAGCCTTATGATCACCAATATCATATATAATATATTTTATAATGAAAACTGTTTTAGTGGTATTCTGAAAACTTGAGGCTTCCAACATGTAGAAAGATTTTTAAAAATACTCAATTATTACATAAAATATTTTATTACATTCTTTCTTTAACATTTAAACAGTAAAGTTTGTGATAACAAAACCTTATACAGTATATAGTGGTGTATTCCTTAGTAAATGTTGAACAAAAGTAACAGTTTTTTTAATTCCAAACAGGAATGTAGAAGGGTTATTTACTATGTAGAAAGAATGTGTCAGTATATTGAGAATATCTCTGTTTAAAAAATCCTGTCCATTATGTCTTAGTGAGAGCTTGGGATCCTTAGTTCAGTTCCTACCAGAGACACTATCCTTATGAAGTTTGTATCATTTTTTTATTTTTATTTTTTGTGTGGTTTCCATTTATTTCCAGCCAGGTGCTCTGTTGTCCTGCCACTATAAAAAAAAATAATTCATACCAACATATGTTCATGTCTTCCTCTGTAAAGCCTAAAGTTCATTGGCTCTTTAAAGCCCAGCTCCAGGCACATTTTGTTCCCATGCAATGGGGCTCTGCATGGGTTAGCTGCTTGTTTTGTCTAGCGGTGAACACAGCGCCTATACTTCGAACCTTCAGGACATGGGGCTGACTGTTCCTGATGTCTTTGTGTCCAGAGTCGGTCTATTGGCGTGACTACGTCAGAAACACCCACAAGACCACTAGACCACAGGGAGCCAGGAACCCAAGAAACCAGTCCTGCGCTTGGAAGATTAGGTGGGTATATCTTGGCTCTCCGAACCCCTAGACCAGTGATGGCGAACCTTGGCACCCCAGATGATTTGAAACTACATTTCCCATGATGCTCAACTACACTGCTGAGTGCACGAGCATCATGGGAAATGTAGTTCCAAAACATCTGGGGTGCCAAGGTTCGCCATCACTGCCCTAGACCAAAACAAGCAGGTAACTCATACGGTGCAGGCACAGCCCCAATGCATGGAAAAAAACATTTGCCCGGATTTGGGATTTAAAGTTTACGATACTGTGACTCAACCATTTTTGGTCACTTCATTTGCAACACATTTATTGTAGCATGTTGCTAATAAAGAGACTGCTAAAAAGACTTTAGTAGCATTATATAAAATTACCCATGTAATAATTGCTTTGTTTTCATCACATTAGATATAATGAAAACTGTTAAACAAGCTATTTACAGTCATGCTAAAAAGATTCATTTGTGCTATGTTATGAAAAATATTAGGCCTCATGCACACGTTTTTTAAGTGTTCAGCATTTTTTTTTCTTTCTCCGTTTGCCTATGTTAGCCTATGTGTCCATGCACACATAGGTGTCTACAAGCACATTAGAAGAGGAGTGTTTGGGCATAAAAAAAACCAGCAGAATGCACCTAAACACTAGATGCGTTTATGCGTGTTTGCCAGTTAATGCATTCTGCTTTCTAGGATATTCTGGGAAATAGGATGCATTAACAAGCACATAACGGCTATGCAATACGTGACTATTACTACTTATTTTAAGCAGTTTTTCTCCTGCTAGGAGAAATGGAATTTAGAGGAGCTGAGGCATTAGTGATTAATTTCTCATTTCCTTACCATGAAGTTCTTCATCCTCAAAGTTCTGAGAATACTTTCACTAAGGCCTCTTTCACGCGAATGATTCGTTCAGGTCCGCCTGTCAGTTTTTTAGGCGGACCTGAACAGATGCTTCATAGACCTCTATGGATCGTCAGATGTCAGTGATGACATGTCCGCTGACATCTGACCCGCTCCGATCCGAAAAAGTGTGACGGAGGAAAAACCTACTTTGCCATCCATCTGCGGAATTGGATCGGGTGACGACGGACTCTGCGGTTCTGTCGCCATCCAATCTCCCATAGGGGAGAGCGGCGCTCTGACAGGTCCATCCCTGCACAGTGTGCAGAGACAGATCTGTCATCTTCCTGCGATCCCCACTGAGCAAGCAGATGTTCACTGAGTGGATCATCATGGATCCGTCCCGTATGAAAGAGGCCTAACATTTTCCCTCAGGAGATGGCTTTGTTCCCCCTGTCAACAGTGAGTTGGTAGCCTGCCAGCCTTCCAATCTGTAATGCAAATACAACAGGTGTACAGGGAGCAAGGAAAGAACTTAAGGCCAGGTTCACACTTGTACGACAAACACTCCGACATTGGGAGCTCATGTCGCATGACGTGTGAAAAATCAATGTTTCCCTATGAGAGCCGTCTAAACTGACTTTGGTCCTAGTTCAGCCCATTGAATATCATTGAAGTCGGATCAAAGTAGGATCCTTGTCCTAACCATCCGACTTGGGACATCCGACATGGTGATTACAGCAGCAGTAAAAGGATATTATGTCACACTGGGATTGTTTTGATTGGTCAAAGGATAAGATGTACTATCTCAAAGTCAGATCAAAGTAGTATCCTGTTCATTCAAGTCAGATGGATGCAGGACCGATGTAGGACTGATGTCGCAGAGCATAGTAGGATGATAGTCCTATGACTGTCATGTAGTATCAGTGTGAACCCAGCCTTATGCAGATTACAGATTTCTAGGACTTCACTTGATGTTTTGTGAAATTTGAGGATGAATTGCTCCACAGTGCCTGCAACTGAGATAAGTAATGTCTTTTATTTAAAGCTTATTAAGGGCAGGTTCCCACTGGTGCAATGTCCGAGATCAGATGTGATTCACTTGCAGTGCAAATCACATGCGAACTCTGTGCAATGCAATTTCAGCCATACAGATGGTATGGCTGAATTTGCATTGCATTCAGATCAAACTCGCACAGGACCGTTTTTTGGTCCGCAGCAGAATTGGAGCGCATGGGTGACCGCACCCATGTGCTCCAATTCCTGTCTGAGTTTGCAGATCGCACTGCGATATGTGAGCTTATTTGGGGGTGTCATAAACTTTTAACACCCCCATCGCCGGGAGACATGCAAAGCGGGAACCCTTGGTCGATTTGCAGGGTTCCCGCATTCGCAGCAGTGTGAAACGGCCCTAAAGCCAAAAAAAAAATCCCCAATTAAAATTCTCACCCAGGAGTTTACGACTTTCAGTGCTGCCTCCCTGAACTTTTTATGCGCAGTAAAGAATTAACAATGGACACTGCAGTCTTGAGACAGTCCATTAGCTTCTAGAAGTGAAGGGGGATGAGCAGGGTAGGGCCTTGCCATCCATAGGCTATGGGGCTGTGTTTTTCTATTGATGCACATAGTGTATTCAGACACAACTCTAGTCCCTGCATGCAAGAGTAGCTCCATATAATACTGCAAGAGAAAAGAGCCACCCTGAAAAAGGAACCCTGAGGCAGCGGTTACGACACCAGTATAAATAGAGGAACATAGGCAAGGATTAAAAAATAAAGAAGTTGCACACTCATTAGGTGATTAAATCGGATGCTTTAAAAAACTGACAGTTTAATATTATTTTAAATCTAGGTGATTGCAGACAAGGCTCTGTTACTTATCTGACACCCTGATGGCTCTGGTGCTCTCCTCTCAGATCTGTGGATAGAGCCTCTGCATCATCACGTACAGTGCAGGGCTATTAACCCTATATTGTACACGGTGGAGGCGGGAGTGTGACCAGGAACAACTCATAAAGGAGGCTGTGGGGAGAGTGATTGCACTCATCTCGAGAGCCTGCTGGAGCAAGGACAAAGGTAAGTTATACAGCCAATTCCTCAACCCCCAGATTTAACAAGCATTTAGCCCCTGCAATATGGGGGACACCACGGCAAGGGTTCATTTTTTTTTTTGCTTTTGTTCCTGGAGTTGGGCTTTAATTGCTTGCCAAGCATACTGTAGGTAAGTAGTTCAAATTTGTTAGTCTGGTCACAGTTCTATTCTACATTGGTTACAGACGGACAGATCTTTTGTCATTTACAGTAAAGGTCGTCTAATAGCAGTTGTGAAAGCCATGATCTAGTTCAGATTTGAATGTTTAACATACATTTTCCATCTTCCTGCAAGATTTCTGTGACTGATCGTGGCAACTTTCATTTGCTGGATCTAACTATCAATCACACATAACTCAAATGTTTGTTAATTATCTAAAGAAGGTCTTATATCTGTGCCACTGCTTGTGAAAATTCCATAGCTGAAATTATGACCAGTGGTAGTATCTTGCGCATTGTGACTTCTGAGCACTATATATACGTTTTTTGACTGTTAGTGCTTTTACCAGTAGCGAACATTATTTATTTATTTTATTTTTGCATTTTATTTGTTTAGAATATTCATAAAAAATGCAGGTAGGGCTACAAGTCCTCTGTTACGTAAATATAAAGCTGTGCACCATGGGGCATGAGCACTTGTCAGCTTGTCTTACTTTTCTCCAGGACCCATAACACCTGGCATTGCCCACAGCTTGCCAGTGAAGAATCTGATTCCTGAAAATAAACATCAAAAGATAGGTCAGTGGAGCAAACATTTTTTTAAAATAATAATTATATAATAATAAAAAACAATATATAATAACAAAACGATTTTAAAAAATGCCTTAACCCTCATTTTCTTTTTTATTCCTAACATTAAGATACCAAAGACATTGGGTAAGTGGAATTGCTTATAGGTTCCACAATCATACTAACTTAGCAAGATATCATGATGTAACTTAAAGCAGAGTTCCAGGCTGGGTGAAAAATAAATACAAATACTGTAGCTGATGCCTTTTAATATAAGGGCACTTACCTGTCTGGGTTGAGCTCGCAATGTCGGCACCCAAAGCCGACCCGTACTTCGGCTCCAGGTGCAGGCACTGGCATCCTTACTAAGGGAAACAGGAAGTGAAGCTCTGTAGCTTCACAGCCTGTTTCCTACACTCTGAATGGCGATGGGGGGGGAGGAGGAGGGCACAAAAAAAACATGGAAGGGAAATCCATTATGATCACCTCAAACTAACTTAAGAGCTTAATATTTTTGGTACAGTAAGATAATCAGCATGAACCAAGGATATGTGTGTGAGCGGCTCAGGCTCTATGGGAAAGAAGACCTGTACCCACCTCTGTAATTACTGGCTGGGGCAAAGCCTGCTGTGTGATAGTGAATGGCAGTTTTAACCTGGAACCCCATCAGGCTATACCCCAACAACGTATTTCACCTCATCCACCAGAGCTTACTCATGGGGAAGATAATCAGTATGTAGTACACCATAAGGCCCCTTTCACACTGACAGACCAATCGGGTCTGCCTGTCAGTTTTTCAGGCAGATTCGATTGGACCATCTATAGAGCGGAGCGACAGATGTCAGCAGACATGTGTCCGCTAACACCCTTAAGATGCTGCTGCAGATTAACCTCATGTGCCCAGAGTGGCAAGGCCATGAATCATAACATTCCAAAAAGCAGCAACTTCTCTTGTTTAATAAACAACATCAGGGGTAACATCTGATACATTAATGATAAGCCCTTTCTCAAAGAGTGTGAAAAATAAACCATTCTGATGTTTTAACCACTTAAGGACCACCTCACACCGATATACGTCGTCAGAATGGCACGGCTGGGCACAATCACATACCTGTATGTGGCTCTTTAAGTGCCCAGCCGTGGGTCGCTCGTTCGCCGCCGGTCGCATTCTCGCAACCCGGTCCTGTGCTCCGTGACCATGGCAGCGGGACCCGCAGACCCGATCGCCGCTGGTGTTCCGCGATCGGGTCACAGAGCTGAAGAACGAGGAAAGGTCTGTGCAAACAAACCTATCCCCGTGCTTCCTAGTGTGGCTGTCACCGATCGTCTGTTCCCTGTTATAGGGAAAGACGATAAGTGACATCACATGCCAAGCCACGCCCCCAACAGTAAAAAAAATACACACTCATCACACATAACCCCTCCCCACCCCCTAGTGGTTAACTCCTTCACTGCCAGTGTCATTTACACAGGAATCCATGCATTTAAAGTGGAAGTAAACTCCCCTATCGTTTTCAGCCAAGGAAGCTGCCATCTTTGCCTCTGTTTAATCTTCAACTGCTATGGTGCTGCACATGTGATTCGTTATGACACCAGCCATTGGATGGTTTGATAGTTTGGCTGAGAGCACAGCCAATGTGCAGTTAGCATTCCTGGCATGCCTTTTTTTTTTAACTGTTTAAATCGATGGGTTTACTTCCACTTTAAATAGCACTGATTTCTGTATAAATGACAATGGTCCCAAAAATGTGTCATGTGTCCGCCATAATGTCGCAGTCACAATAAAAATCGCTGATCACCACCATTACTAGTAAAAAAAAAATATTAATAAAAATGCTATAAAACTATCCCCTATTTTGTAAGCGCTATAACTTTTGCGCAAACCAATCAATAATCGCTAATTGCGCTTTTTTTACCAAAAATATGTAGAAGATTACATATCGGCCTAAACTGAGGGAAAAAATTTTTATATATTTTTTGGGATATTTATTATAGCAAAAAGTTAAAAATATTGAATTTATTTCAAAATTGTCGCTCTATTTTTGTTTATAGCGCAAAAAATAAAAACCGCAGAGGTGATCAAATACCACCAAAACAAAGCTCTATTTTCGGGGAAAAAAAGACACCAATTTTGTTTGGGAGCCACGTCGCATGACCGCGCAATTGTCAGTTAAAGCGACGCATGGCCAAATCGCAAAAAGGGGCCTGGTCCTTTGCCGGCAAATTGGTCCGGGGCTTAAGTGGTTAAGCAAGTTCACAATGTATGATGGCCGTATTGTTTATAATATGTTATTGCCTGTGATCATCAGCTTCATCTGGCGGGCATTTTTTTTTTTTTTGATTGAGGTGTTTCAGAACAATACTGCATTATGGTTACTAGATGGGGCACATTCACACAGTGACTGGCTTTTTTCCACACTGGATAAACAGCAGTCACCACTAGGGCACATAGAAAACACTGCACTGGGCAATGCAGCCCAGTGTAGTGAGCTGTTCAAAAATGTAGACATGCGGCATTCTACTGCAGCGCACAGATATTCACAACATGTCACCACGCTGCTGTGCAGAGACATGAATGTTGTGTCACTTTTGTGCACTTTAAATAAAGTTTAAATAAGTAAACCATCTCCTCGCTGAAAACTGACAGCTGCCTGCGCAAAGTGTTTAGCATGTGGGCAATGCAAACAGGCCCTTGTATATAGCTATCTAGCTACAAATGTATCACAAACAGAAAATCTAAAAGCATTGTTTGAAAACATAAAAAGGCTTACAACAATATCCAATGGTAAAAGTAGAGCCTAGTTTAATGAGCAATATGTGGCTAATACTAAATGGACCTATGTAAGCAAGGAGTGCCTAGTCACCTTGAGCAGTATTTAGATCTTCTAGTGGAAAAGGCATTTTTGCACTTAACAAATTCACAATTTCACCCTTAGGCTGACTAATTGTGTATATATATATATATATATATATATATATATATATATATATATATATATATATTGTGGTAGTGTGGTACCCCACTAGTGTACGGACACAGCATTTATAACCAGGTGGGTTGAGGGGCTCCAGGGAGCTTGCAACATTGGGAGGAAACTGACTTTTCAGTTTCCTCATTATTTACTAAATTCTGTTTTGGGATCTGGAGCCCGGGGATTTCGTAGTGATCTGGGTGGGATGAAATCCCCAATCCTGGGTCCAGATTTTGGGATTCACCAGCACACTGACTGGTCAGGTGTGTGTTGGTCTATTTCTAGACACCTGACCATGGTTCTGGGCTCCACCCTCCCGAGGAGTCCAGGCAAGCAAGGGAGAAGCATGCATGTCTGCATGGTGTAGTCAGAAGGCCCAAAGCTGTGGGATGAGCAGTAAGGGAGATTAAAAGAGGTACAGTCCGTGATCTCTGTTATATGGCCAAGAGGGCTGAAGGGTAAAGCCCAAATAAAGCCAGATGGCTTGGTATTTTTCGTTTACTACTGCTTTGAAATTGAAACCCCTGCGTGGGAATTATTGATGGACATTTTTCTTTTCCTTTTTTAATAAAAGTGGGTCAAAAAGCCCTGAAATTGAGTTTCTGGTGTGGATTGGTCTCGCTAGCGGGTGCTACACTTGAGTTAAACAACCCCCAATATTACTATATGTGTATATATATATATATATATATATATATATATATATATATATATATATATATATAATATTATGGATTGGCCAGTCAATATGCATTCACTAAGCAATAAACACATGTATTAACTTGAGTCCTTCAAAAAAAAGCGAAGTTTTTCCAATAACTTGAATGTTTTATTATTTAATATACGTATTTATGTCTTTAGGATTGATATGAAAGTTTTACATATTTTATGTTACACATAGATTATTGCTACTTCCAACATGAAGGGGGAATTTACTCACTCATTGGCATCACTGCCATCACCATAGCATCGATGACTTCTAATATGCATTGCAGGGTGCTGACAAGCAACACATACTGTGTACCCTTCCCGTAGGTAGAGCATCCAACGGGCATGTGGACGGTCCTCTGTTAGACAAGCTGGAGATAAGGATTCAATCTTGAACTCCACACAATATCTGTTGATAATTATTGGAAGATAACCATCATTTACCACATGTAAACCATGTAAGACACAAACAGAGCTATAAAATTTGCCCAATCCTAGATATATAACTAAGTACACTTAGGAACCACAATATACAACCATTGAAGGGATGATCTTTTACTATTTTACTAAGCATTCCAATATCCATCTTTAAAGTAATCCCACCTCTTAGCCCTCAGCCATTCTAAAGAATTTGATGAAGGTGCCTAAGACTAAAGTGATTATGCCACTGGTAACCACTCACCAGCTACCAAATTGCTAAAAGTCCACTGACCCTCTCCTATGGTGCCAATTTCTAATTTTCTTAACCAGGGAGATGTCACCATGTTGCTGCTCCCTCATTAGCAATAATTCTGCAGAAAGAACTTGACATTTTGTAGGTAAGCACCTCAGTGAGATGTTACCAGCGGTATTCAAAGTTATTTGCCAAATACTAGTTTTGCCTGCAGTCAAGACAGTCTGCTTGCTTGGTCTTCTATCTGCTATACTACTATCTACTGTATGTAAACTTTATTGTTAAGTTTCCATTAGACAAAAGAGGCAAATATGCCGACAGGCTGACCAGCCAAAGATTATTATTATTCTTTTTTTTTTACAGAGTGATGCATAAGTACAATATATATGCTCAGGTTCACTACTTGCATGTTTATATACACGATGACAGGAAGGGGACCACTGTCAGAGCCGTGGGTGCATGAAGAAGGTATTTTACCACAGAGAACATCAATAAGGCTCCCTTGAGATGCAAACATACCAAGATAACCATCATTATTTCTCTTTTCGTTTTTGTGGAAGTTTATCTAATGTACACACCCTGCCAATATTCATGGTGGTACCCTCATTCATTCAATATTTATCAGGTTCCTGGTCTTAATTTTTTATTTTTTATTTTCAATATACCAAGATAACCTCGAATGCCCAGTTGGCCAAGTGGAGCTGAGTAGCGGTAATCTGCTACTCAGTGCCACATTTACACATCAGTGGTTACTGAATAATGTAGTAGGCTGTATCAATTATATAAAATTCTTCAAGAAGCAATGTTATTTTAAATATTTGTATGTCTATATATTTATTGATATAATCATTTTTTTCTACTATATATGTAAAATAAAAGGATTTTATTAAAATCCCAAAATAGAGTTTTTTTCATATTTTGTAATTATTTTTTTAATGCGGTGCATTATAGCATCACTTTGTAAAAGGGTCGCTCTTAAGAACTATCTGAATCTACTGCATGTGTCAGTAAAGTTACCAAAACGATTAGTAGAGATTTTTGAATTTGGTGCATGCCATTTTAAAGGGCCTCAGTCCCAAACAACTGTTGGTATTTCTTCTATAAATACCCCCCCTCCCCCATTGCGAAATATCCTGTATCAGTGTCGTGGAAATCGTCACAGAGGGCTTTTGTTCTGTGCTCCGTGAAAAACTAGGAATAAGTGCTAAAATATTCGTGTGCATCACCTCTCTATGGCACTACTCTCGATATTTAATTTTTATTTATTCATTCATGGACAGTGCTAGCGTCTGGAAGCTGAGTGTCAGCCTACAAACAGAAAGTCATTCATTCATGATAACATCAGATGCCTAAATACTTCTGAGATCGGCCCCTGGCCCCTGTACCTACATCAGCAACCCTACTGTAATAGTTCACAATATTTGATTAAATGAATACCCAGGATCTTCTGTATGGGAAGCCCAGTCTGGAGACAATGCACGCTTCCTTCTGGCTTTGTTGTACTCAAAAGTCGTAATAAAAGCAGGCACTGGAAATAGAGAAACATATATATGATATGAGCCAACGCAAACCTGTAAGTGGATCACACATACACATTCTGTACACTGACTGTGTCACACAAGAGCTTTTTATGCCAATGATTTCTTTGTTATAAGTCAACCACCTAACTATGGAAACCAATGTGAAACAGTGTCCTCTGTTACAGATTGCTTTGTATGGGTGAAAATAATCTTGAAAGACAGAACTGCAGATATGAAATCACAGGATGTCATGGAAAATGTTTTTGCGACGTTATCCTTGTGTTATAAATACTGCAAAAGTAGCAGTAAAAATGCACGTATCAATTTAACCAATATGTTTTGTTTATTAATGCTTTATAGTCTTTTGCCTATATACTTTGTGTTAAAAGATTTCCCTCTTTCTCATCTCTTAGACTGGCCATACATGGTTCAAATCTCGGCCGGTTCAACTGGAAGTTGATCGATCAGCTTGGGTACAACCAGCCTGCTGGATTTTCTTGCAATTATTGCTAGCGGCTGCTATAGCTGCTAGCGATAATCGCTGTCTTCTCCCGGCAGGGACAGCTTCCCCCACTTCCCTGCTAGGAGAAGACAATTGCCAATTCCCCTGTCAGCACTGTCTGTGTTGATTGGGGGAATTTAGCAAATTCCTTTTGTGCCCCGTCTATGGCTTGCCTTAATGGCCATTAATCTCATAATCAAAATTACCATATGTAATTTTACTGCCTTCTAATCTCAAACATGTGCCCTAATACAGAGACTATCTGAATGCTACTATTCTTTTCTTTCAATTTTGTACAGGTTTGGTGGTCCTTATTTTGTATTTAGAAATCTAATTGGAAATGTACTAAATTTTGTAGAGTTTATATAGTCTCTGATAACTATATACCTTCTTTCTGATGCACAGTATGTCTATATTAGAGATTCGTTATGCTGTTGCATTATTTTGGAAGTGGGAATCATCATTTTATTTCACTTTTATACCTCATGTTGTAAAGTGCTGGGCAAGTCTTTGGTGCTATATAAATCCTGTATAATAATTATGATAATAAAAATAATATACTGTATTTATTGCAATATGTATTTATTTCATATGTCGTGCATTTTTCATAATAATGAAAAATGTTGATGCAATATAAAGAATCAATTCGGATCATTTGTTATGTTGTTACGTTATTTCAAAAGCTTCAAACATTAAGAAAAGGCCCAAGCTATCACATCATGTCATCTGAATGAAATAAATGAATACAAATTAATTTGTTGTTTCATTATAATTTATTTTGTATTCATTGAAATTAGTTTCTATTGTGATTGTGATGCATCTGAATTTTTGAATAGTGAAATTTTTGTCCGAATTTTGATTAGTAACAAAACAAATCACACATGTCTAAGCTATATCCTAAGTCTGAGCCTTTAGAGTAAACGCTACAGCTTCTATTATTTTGTATCGTACCATGTAAATGTCCACACTCAATGCCTTGGTGTGTGAAATATTCAAGACACCCAGCCTTCTCCTCCAGATGTGGACAGGGCTCTCCGCCATTCTCTGCCTCCTGTAGAACATCACGCCTGCGCACTCTGTATGTTGGGGTACATTGATTTGCACAGCCACTCCAATGACTCCATTCACCAACAACGCATGCAAGAGCTGGTAAAGTAAACACATATATTAGACCAAAGCTGCATATTTAGTATATTCTCATTCATGACTATATTGGAATGCACTGTACTGGGGATAGTTTTACTTTTTTTGTACTAGGTGTCTACCTTACAATTGTATACTACCCAGGTAAGTTTAAAAATTTATTGAGAACCTGTTTTTTTTATTTGTTGAGTAGATTGTTTAATGTAAAATCCTTCAACCGCATTTCTGGGATTTTCATGTGCATGCACCAAGGGTAATAGTGGGGTGCCAACAAGATCAGTTTACTTAACCACGTGATTACTGGGCACTTAAACCCCCTTCCTGCCCAGAGCAATTTTCAGCTTTCCGCGCTGTCACATTTGACTAACAATTGTGCGGTCATGCAAAATTCTACCCAAATTTAATTTTAATAATTTTTTTCCCCACAAATAGAGCTTTACTTTGTGCACTGAAAGGTGGCACAGATGGACATCACTGAAGGGCATTTGTAAGCTGGGCACTGATATGCTGCACTGATGGGCACTGATAGGCTGAACTGATGGGCACTGAGAGGTGGCACTGATGGACATCACCGAAGGGCATTGATAGGTGACACTGAAGGGCACTGATAGGTGGCACTGATGGGAACCGGTAGGTGACACTGATAGAGAGCACTGATAGGGGGGCACTGATGGGCATTGATTGGCAGCACTGATGGGCATTGATAGGTGGCACTGGCAGGCGGTACTGGTGGGCACAGATGAGGCAGAAATGGCACTCCCTCTCTGGGACTGATGTCCCTTTGACATCAGCCGGTGATCAGCCTTTTGTTGCGTGAGGAGAAAAACAGCCGATTACGACCTTCTGTTTACATCACATGATCAGCTGTCATTAGCTGATAGAGGATCACGTGGTAAGGGGCCAGGATCAGCCCCTTACTTCGATCCGTGATCAGCTGAGTCTGCGTGCAGGCAATTCATGCATGGGAGGATGTCTATTGACGCTCTCTCTGCAATTAAGGCCCGCGCCGTAGCCGTCTTTCGGCTATAGCGCAGGCACTAAGTGATTAATGACACCTAAATACACCAAAGAAATAAAAGATGCTGTGTGGCAATGGGCAAGACAGGCCTTGGAGAATCCCCCAAAGTATGCACTATAAAAGCAGAAAAAAGAGTGCGTTATCATAATGCAGTACTCTAGTCCAGTTCAGCATCGGGTGGTTGAATCCCTTCTGCTTTGAAACACCTAACTGAACATGACAATGGTTACCTGAAGCTAAGTGTTAATCTGGCTATGCATAAATAGAAAATCGTGTGAAAAAGAATTAGATAAGCTGACTTTAGAAACGTTAGTGGGTGCATTTTTATTCTCAAAATGCAAAGTTTTCTGCCATAAGAAAGATCGGTCATGTTGGAATTTTGTTGAGTAATCGTATGATTTTCTAAATGTTAGTATGGAAATCGATCGTAAATAGTTTAAAAAAACGTACAGCACATGTGCATTGCTCATTGATCGACAAAAAGTGTACCATTTATGTCTCTAACAATCAATAATATGTTGACAAGTGTGGAAAACAATTACTGTAGATACAATGATGGCGTTAACATGGAGTCCTTAGACAGACCTTTATCAAAAACTACAATTTTCACTGTGTACTGTAATAAAATACAGAGTTCCTCTGAAAAGTCCTGTCCCATGTCACTACACACTGTAACTTGGTAGATTTAGGTGCATTAGGAGGGACATGCAGAGCCTGCGCCCACTCCACCAGTCCAGCGTACCTTTGTTACTTTGCTTCCAGTAACAGAGTGGGATCCAGTGGTGCACCTAATGCATTAACTACCTATTAACTACTTTCTTTGCATACCTCGTGACAAGGCCATAGACCTCCATAATGTGAGTTTGGATCCGGTTGCCACTGAATATTGACTGCTAGGGAGGGAGCCAGAACATCGCCCCCTCACTACTGGAGGACCTAACGACTGGTTGCTTTGTGTCTTGAACTTGTACTTGGTTACTCATATGAATTACTCTCCTCTTCCTTGTCTTGCCGAGTTAACACTTTGTAGTGGTGTTACTTCATAACTTGTAGTGTTTACAGACCCTGGATCTCCAGATACACCAGAACCAACATGCACCCCTTTAAATCACTTCAGACCAGGTTCAAAATTGTTCATGTAACAGCCACTAACTCATTAGAACATTTCAACCTGCCTACACTATAAAGGTTTTCTATCTAAACAATTTTTGAAGTATGCAAATAGAAGAACTTATGAATGCAAAGATTAATGCCAGGTTGCCTAAACAAAGCTATAAAAAATATAAGGCAAACATTTGTGCATACATATAAAAATCATTATAAATACTTTTTTCCCCCTTTTTTTATAAGTAATCACATTCCCTCTGTTCTCAGCTGCGAAAGAGCTGGGGGAGGAGAAGCAACAGCACATTGATCTTCCCAGAAAATGGCTGTTGCAGGAAAGGGGGATATCAGTACAAGCCTGATCATTGGATTAGGTCCTAGCACAGCCAGAACACTGACCATGATGTGCACCCATGCCTAGCGTGGTCAGTTTTTATTAGGAAAGCAGAGGGACCAGCAGGAACAGCAGGAGTTTCACACAAAGGAAGCAATACAAAAAGAATAATTTTCCATACAAGTAACGGGTAAAGCAGGCCCTTTCAGGAATATGAAATGTTGGGTTTACCTATTCTTTAATGCCTAAGCAAAGACTTTTATGTCTAAAGTATCATTACACCTATGTACACCTATTACACCTATGTGTAAGCATTTTTGATCATATAATTTTATACATCATTAGATTTATATACAGTATTTCACCACTAGATGGTAGCAGCTGGAGCCATGGAACTGTTTCGTTCATATTATGTTTGAGCAAACGAGGGAATTGAAAGTCTTTGCTGTTACAGTTTAAAGAACAAGATTTTACACATCAATTACAAAATAAGATCACGGCAAGAGCAGTTTAACGAATTAGGCTCCTTGCACACGTGGGATGTCTAGCTGCTGTGCAATCCTCCTGGTGTTTCAGTGTGCCCAGAAGGTACAGGTGCAGTGTCCACCAATGCTGCCCTCAGCCTGTTAAAGTCTATGCATTCATGGGACAGCAGGAGTAGAACCAAAATACAGGACGCAAAATATGGGACTGTTGGTAAGTATGCCAATACCTTTGTTGGTGTCTAGACATGTCATCTTATTCGAGAAAAAGAGCACCAGTTCTTCCCTCTACATATCTAGACTCATGTCAGCGTTTCCATGTGACCGAACAAGTTTCTCCTAGGACAACAACTGCTCTCCCCTCACACCGCTCATTCCAGAGTTGGCATGTAGGAAGGTTGAAATGCATTTAATTCGTTTCTAGGAGCCGGCCCAGGCTGTGGAAGGCTTAAAGCACTTTTGGCCTAGTTTCTGGGCCTTTTGAATTTGCTGGGCCCACCTGTGATATATAAATAGGAGGACTGCTAAGATTGGGGGTAGTAGCAGTAGTATCAGGTGTAGTCACTGTTAATGTCGTTTGTTGATGGGTTGGCGAACACTGGAAGGAGACATCGGGAACCAGGGATAGCTTCTAAGTCATGGACAATACCCACTGTATATGCATACCTCCCAACATTTTGAGGAGGTGGCAACGAGGGACACCCTTTTAGCAAAAGTATGTAGGCATAGGACACACCCCCTGCCACACCCCCTTAAAGGACAATTATACATAAAAAAAGATTGGTTAAACCCACAAGTGCTTTTTTTTTACCACTATTATTTATTGACACTGGCTGCAACAATTTATAAATTGGATGAAAGGTTTAACACTTTTTGGAAGATAAATAGTCCATTTTGTAAACTATATAGATGAGACCAAAATGAAGGACAAATGAGGAGGAAAGAGGTACAGAGGGACTTTATTTCAAACCAGGGACAGTTCCTCAAAAATCAGGGACAGTTGGGAGCTATGTTAATGGACTCTCACTTTATGGAGGTATGCCTGGGCCACTACTTCATGTTAGTTAGGATTAGGGAACTATTCAAATGATTGCCTAATGTTTAACATTCCATTTTAACCATTCTAAGCCTTGTCTGAAGTTATTGAAAGGGTTGTATGTTGGTTCTGGCATATTCCAAAGAACCTGGGTCTGTAACTGAACAATGGGGTGCGAAGTAACACTACTACAGAGGTTTATCTCAGCAAAGATAAGAAGAAGGGTGTAGTTGCTATGGATAACCAAGCAACGGAACAAGCTACAGCAACCAGTCGTTAGGAGTGGTACCTGGTAAGATAATAGGTCCTCCGGTAGTGAGAGGGCTGGTTTTCGGGCTCACTTGCTAGCAGTCCATTTCACACAGCAACCAGGAGCAGACTAACATTATGGAGATCTATGGCCTAGTCATGTGGTACAAAAAGGACAGAGCCAAGTGAGAGAACACTAGTGTCCCTTACTGTCCCAATATTGTAATAAGAGAACAACAAAGTGAGCTAATCACAGAAGCAGGGAATGCGATTTCTGGAGCAGTTCGGTATACAAAGTTTGGCATAATGACACATTTGGAATAATGAAAAGAAACTGTAGAACTGGGCAGACTTTTTCCTCTGCTTACTGGTGCCAGGAAGTGTTCTCAATATAGTCGGAGGAGCAGCCATGTTGCTGGAATTGGCTGATTTTTTGAATGAAGCAACCCCCCCGTGGCAGGGTAGGCTGAGTCCATGGCTAGTAAATGAGAAACATTAGGCATCAGTCACTTTAGTTTCTTTAATGATCCAAACACACACCATACCTATTCTTTCACTGGCCAGTGGTGAAGTCAGGGACAAAAAAAAAAACTAAAATATAGGCCAACTTGCTATTATCATTCTGCATCAATGTAGTGGTATTTACTTCTCCTATTGCTGCCATTAAAGTTGATAAAAATGTTCCTTTATTAAGCCTAGTGTGTTCTGGCCAGGCTCTTCACAAGCAGTATAAGGGAGGAAAATTATTTGTGTTAAGGTGCTACTAATTACTTTGGTATTCTACAACTTGTCAGCCTAAAGCCTCATATACATCATGAGAATATCGGACAACTGATCGTCCATATTGTATTGCATGCTAGTCTCGTATCAAAAATGAAGAGGTTGCTAAACTTACAAAAATTTTCGTACGACAGAATACAACTTCGGAACTTCAGAAGTGATGTAATGTGTTGTATTGTATTGTATTGTAATGATTTTTTTCAGATGAAAAAATGTACTGATTAAAAGAAAATGCACAATCTAGTATCGTACGAAAACATTTTTTTGTGTTTGTCCCTTCAGATAATTTTGGATAAACTGTGTATTAGGCTTTAATGTGATAAGATCTGTGTTTCCATTGTTCTTGTTGTAGGGCTTGTCCTGGCCCTATTAAAACCCTTTGCTTTGTTACTGGTGTGTTCTTTGTTACTGGTGTGTTGGTGAGTTTTCAGGTCTAGGTAAGGGCAGGTTACCACTGCAGGACTGCGGAATTCAACAAACCAGCTGCTCCTCAGGGTGGCAATGCTACAGAATCAGCAACTGAATTTATTAGCAGTGGCAGAAAGTCATTTCTACATGTTATAATAGAACATTTTTATAGTGCCTTTAACAGGCAACTACAACATTTAAAAAAATAAAAGGCATATCGCTATATTCTTTTAAATATGATAGTGGGAGAAATGTACATAGTGTAAATTTCATAAATAGTTCATTCCAAGGCTCAGCCATCAGCTAGTCTCTTGTTACACTGGGTAACATTGAGGATGTTAAAAACTTTTGGAGATACAATCTACAGTCAAACGCCTTTGTTGCTGGCACTCTCTATTCTGCCGCCACCTTATTTTGACTGCTTTACAATTTGTGGATTTAGAACAGAGCAAATTCTTCTCATCTCGTCAGGCTGAAATTCCTGCAACAGCTTCCAATCAAACTTTATCTAATCCTTTGCCAAGATTTTCTGTTTGTCATTTTCTAGCTCTGTCAAAACCAAACAGTAGCTGGTTGTGCAATGCTGTACGGTATATGTGGGAGATATACAGTCCTTCCCTAGGTTCTTGATGTGTACCATCACATATCTAAGAGGCTTTGTGGTTTACACTCCCTTCAAACTGAGAAATTCAAATTACATGAAAGAGACCGTCTTTACTCTGAACCAGGCTGCAAACACATCCCACGGTTTAGAAGCAAGTAACATATCCATCTCAATCTTAACAGAAGAACAGGATCATAGACTTTACAGTCCTCCCACTGCTGGGTCATACAGTGTGAGCTCTCTGCTTTCCTTCTGATGGGTAGAGATCCACCTGAAGGGGAAATTGCCTTGGTTCATTCCCTAAATGTTTGCACCGGTCCCAACCATAACCTGCTAGAAGGATCTGCAGTAGCATTTGGATACTTCTGAGGGGCACCTTTCTCTTCAGTGCTTTATTCTACAACCATCCCATAGACCTGTAACACAGGGTGGCGCCCTGGCAGAAGCACATGGCAATGAATTCACATGCTATGTTACATACCAGCTCTCAGATCATCCCTCAAAACCTCACATCTCCAACCAGAAAATAGAATAGATGTTTGAACTGCTGGGACAAACAAAGGGGACAAGCACAACCACTGCAGTTTCACAATTAAAAGGTTCAGCTTCAAAAGGGCTTGTATTTAAATAAAGGCATTTTTTTTACTCCCCTTATTCCCCACCTTAATCTCCATCTGAAAATAACAGTGGTCTAGAAGAGATCCAGAAATTCAGCAATCTGATTACTTTATAATAATGTCATAATTATAGAAACTGCATGTTGTTGGGAGGTCTGGTCTTGGACACATTTGTGAATGTGCATTTTGTTACCTTAACCATGAAAGTAGACTGTTGTAGTTCAAGTTATCTTTACTAAGTGGCAGATTCATATGTATATATAATTGACCATGTCATAATTCAATATATATATGGTGCTCCATAGTTCTCCAAAATGCGGTTTTAAATGCAACCATACACTGTCAGAAACAAAGAGGAGGCAAGGGAGCAAAGAGAGAAAGGAGAGAAACTAAGGGAAATAATTGAGGTTGGGAAAGAGGGTGTGCATGGGGCGGTATGTTATGATGATGCAAGGCAAGCTTTACAAATCAGAGAGGGGAACACAGAGCACTTCACCACCCCATCAGAGTCAATTAGAGGCAAGTGATTTAAATGCCTGTTTAAAGATAAGCCATGAGCTCTATTGAGCAATGTATTAAGGCTCCATTCACACTTGTATAACTGCAAAGTTGCGCTGACATTGTAGTGCAACTTTGCTGCATTTTTGATGCAACTTTGGATAGGTGTGACTTGGATACGACTTTGGCTTTGACCAGTGATAATGGACACCTGTTGCACAATTGTTGCATTGTATAACATTCAGGTACTACATCCATGCAACCTTTGAGAGTTAACATTGAAGTCTATGGTCGTCAAGGTGCATGAAATTCAGACCAAAGTATTGCATGAACTATTATGAAGTCGCTGCAACTTTGATGTCAAAAGTTGCATGACAAGTCGCACAAGTGTGACTGAAGCCTTATCCTGAGTGTCATGGTGATAAGATGTCAGATTTTCCATCCTCATCAGAAGAAAAGTTTGGCAACCCTTTTTGTAATCTGGGGCACCATGTTAGATTACTAATGTCTAGGAATTATGGTAAGCATCGACGCAGAAAAAAAAAAAATTAATTAAGCCACGTCTTGGATATCATGGCATAAGGGCCTGTAGGGACAGTCATTAAATCAACTTTGGGTATTAGGGATTATAGTCTCAGTGACCTGCAGATTTTTATCCCAGGTCTTTCCCCAGAAGGGTTAAATGTGGGGACAGTCTTACCATGTATGTGACATGGTGGCCAGAGAGAATCCATAGCCCCAGCAGGTTGACTGAGCCAGTCATTTAGGTTGCATTCACACCTAAGCATTTCAAGAAGGTGGGGAAAAAGTGTGTTTCTGCTTGTGTTTCCAGAAACACATGAAAAATGTACCAAAACGTATATATTGCGCTGGCGGTGCCATTATTTATTAATGGAACTGCAGGTAGCAGTCATGCGTGTGTCATGTGAAAAATGTGGCAAAATCAAAAGCATGCTTGGCTCACTGTCAAAAAAAAAAAAGGTGCAAGAGCTACTTTGGAGTGTTTGTTGCGTGTAGAGCATCCCATTCAAGTGAATAGGCTGCCTTATGCTGTCACTTGACAAAAGCGCTTTAAAAGAAGAACAGCGCAAGGGTGTGAATGCAGCTTTAGTAATTCCTGAGTTGCTTGTTGTCTGGTATGTATTAACTTCAAACTGATAATCAGAGGGGCTAGAAGCACCTTAAGCCCCATACACATTATCAGATTTTCTGCTGATTTTTGTCTTCAGCTTTACCAAAACCATGTAGTGCGAGGGTCTGCCTGATTGCATGCAAATTGAAACGCCTAAGGTTTGACCTCATATTATATAGTTTTGGTAAATCTAAAGACAAAAATCAGCAGAAAATCTGATAGTGTGTATGGGACTTTATGCAGCTTTTTATCATTCACCTCTTGATACTGGAAAGTCTTTCTAAAGCCTTTACTGTAGGCAGGCAACTGAAAACATATTTTAAAATGCTGAAATACTGCATGCCTGCTGATCATCTGCTATTTTTTTATTTTTTTTTATGCTCTGTTATCTATTAAATGTAACACAGCACTGCGACGCCTGAGGCTTTATGAAGAAAAATATGCCAAAAACATCTCATAAACCCACTCCCAAAAATTCTTCTCTAATATGTTTATCGGGACATTTAATTAGAAAATAATAATAACACCCACCACCTTTTCTCTTTCCCCTAGAGCCTTAGGCCGCGTACACACGGGCGGACTGTTCGTCCAACTTTGTCCGCTGAACAGTGTTTCAGCGGACAGTCCGCTCGTGTGTGGGCTTCAGCGGACAGTTTCAGCGGACAGTCTGATGAACAAAGTTTTTCGGAATTTCCGTAAGACTGTCCGCTGAAACTTGGTTTGAGCGGACAGTCCGCTCATGTGTAGGCTTGTTCGTCAAACTAAGTTCCGCGCATGCTCAGAAAGGATTTCCACGCCGAAGGTTGCATTGCAGTGTATAGGACTTCGAATCTCTCGTCCCGTCGTACGTGCCGTTCACGTCATCGCGCAAGTTTTCAGCGGACTTTTCGTTCGTCATGTGTGGTCAAGTCCGTTCATGCTAATTTTGAACGGACTGTTTGTCAAACTGTTTGACGAACCTAGTTGGGCGGACAGTCTGCCCGTGTGTACGCGGCCTTAGATTAAGAATTTAAATTAATTGAGGCTCCAAATTGTTTTGCAGTTCATTAGAGCTTTGAAGTCAAGTACTCCAAGAAATTTGTACCCCGAATTTCATTGTGGTTACACTTTTTAAAATTCAGAATTCATATAAATAAAAAGTGAATTTATATTTTATGATGGGTGTGTTCATGTCAAAAAATATCTATGAAATTTGTGCTGGCATATCTATTTTACTTTTTAATTAAAAGCTGAACTCCATTTAAACATCTACATATACAGTTGAACTGCAGATATGGGAGCTATTTTACTTGCCAAAGGATTTATAATTCTGTCCTGCCACATTTGCAGACTGCAACTTTATTTTTCCTAATAATGTTCCAGCTTACATGTTATAGTGGATGTTTGGGAACCACTCTGATTGGTTCTGGATCATTGATGGAGAATGGAGCTGTCATTGACAGCCTAATCTGACAGCTTACAGTCACCCATTGTGGTGCCTTCTAGCTGTCAAAAAAGGGGCATAGATTTACATTTCACCAGCATAGGACAATAAGGGTAATTTTTAACTGCAGAGAGTAGTAGTTACTGGTCGTGACAACTCGGTGTAGGTATCCATCAGTTTAAAAATGTGAAGGTTCAGAATGGCTGCTCCTGGTACAGCAAAAGATGAGTACACAGAACAAATTCATCAACCCAGATCAATAAAGGTTTACTTTAGGGGGACAGATTAAGTGTTTTGGTGGCCATACAAACATTGAAAATGTTTGATTGATCTTTTCAAATAGGAATTTTCGATCTATAGTCAACAACCTATTCGGTCGATATGACACACGATTGATAGTTTAGATTGTAACTTATGATCATAAGTTATAAGTCACATTTCTGTTTCCACCATGTAATCTCATATCAGGGTGCTGATAAAGGCTAGAGCCAGTACTCCTGTACTGGGGCCCATCGGTTTCACAGGGGCCCCAGAGACAGAAAGGGGATGCTATAAATACCTTTGGCCCTAGGTGCTGTGACTCCCAGTGTTTAAAAAACGTATTCAGCAGCAGGGGCCGGGGGCAGAGGTAATTATTTATTCGTTTTCAGAAGCAGGCTGAGTAATCCTCTGTGCCACAGGCTCTTGGCAATTAAATTCAAGTTCCGATCTCTTTTTCTGTATCAATCTTTAATTTCATTGTCAGGAGCCTGGGCACAGAGGATTACTCCACCTGGTCCAGAAGATGTGTAAATAGTCCCCTCTCTATCACTGCTGTTGAATGAATGCGGCCCAGGGAACCTTTATTTAATTGCTGTAAGCCGAGGCTTGCAAAATTAATGTGCACGCGCAATAAGGTATTTTAGGTCCGTTCTCTGTGTACAGTGGGCTCTGTCAGACAGGCTGTATGTGGCCCCATGATTTCCAGTAGTCGCCCTGATCTGATTTATTGAAATACTAATGAATTCATTAACAAAATATCACAGTGCTACTGCCGACTGATGTAAAACAATCATTAGGATTTAACCTTGGCCAATCAACTAATTTTCATTGAATTCAATTAAAATTGAGTCTAAATTGATCGAAAGAGAAGTTATAGCTGTTTGTTTGTGGATTTGATTGTTTTGATTGAATCGCACATCTATTGGATAAAAAAAGTCTTCTCTAGAAGAGCACCAATCATCACTACCAACTGACATGGTGGAGTTTGTAAGATAACGTGGTGGATTTACTAAAGGCAAATATACTGTGTACCTTGCAAGTACAGTTACACTCATTTTCCTTAGTAAAGAATAAGGAATACCCGATCAGGTGCAAGGAAAACATTTTGCTTGCACATGATTGGATGATGAAAATCAGCAGAGTTTTCCACATTTACTAAGCTATGGGGGAAGTGAGTGCAACTGCACTTTCAGAATGCATAGTCTATTTGCCTTTAGTAAATCCACCCCAGTGTGTCCCCTCTGTGTCCGTTACCAATACTAATGCCGTATACACACGATCGCAGATTTCCAACAACAAAATCCATGTTTTTTTTCCGACGGATGTTGGTTCAAACTTGTCTTGTATACACACGGTCACACAAAGTTGGTCGGAAATCCCAAACGTCAAGAACGCAGTAATGCACAACACGTAGAACAAGCCGAGAAAAATTAAGTTCAATAGCCAATGCTGCTCTTCTGCTTGATTCAGAGTATGCGTGGCACTTTGTGTGTCGCAATTTTGTTGCCGGAAAATTTGAGAACCAGATCTCAAATTTTGTGTATAAGAAATTCCGATGGAGCCTACACACGATCAGAATTTCCGCCAAAAGTCTTCCATCGAACATTTTCCGTCAGAAAATCCAACCGTGTGTACGGGGCATTACAGTACTTCATGATTATGTTCTGCAGTGATGTAGGAGGATATAACCAAAGCATGTGGGGCGGACATAGCCATCAGGAATTCCCAAAAGGGGTTACAATAGGGAAAACCTAATATGCTAATATACTAAGCAGATTGTGCTTTTTACTGCAAGTTTTGCTTAAATGTTAGGGTGTTACTAAACCCACAACAGTAAAAATCAGTGTGTATATACAACCACTCTGACAACCACTAGGAGGTTCATGGCTGGTAGTGCATGCTGGGAAAAGACATGTATAAATGTTTGGGGAGTGGTCTGGTGAGCCCTCTCTCCCCGGCTATAGCTTGTTGTGGTGTGTATGCAGAAGAGCTTTTGCTTTGTAGGCCTGGGATCTGTTTGGGCATAGCACAGAATTCCTCAAACTGCCCTGCCTGGTCAAAGAGGGTACAGCACTCAACGTGGAGAACCAGGGAAAGATGTCCTGCTGTAGACAGATGGAGTGTGCCCATAAAGGATACTGGTATTCCTTTGGAAGGAGGATGCTTAAAAAATACCCACTGCCTGG
This sequence comes from Lithobates pipiens, assembly GCF_037356315.1. Lineage (NCBI taxonomy): Eukaryota > Metazoa > Chordata > Amphibia > Anura > Ranidae > Lithobates > Lithobates pipiens. Next base: position 471,342,109 of record NW_027507764.1, read on the forward strand.
CCTGAAGGTCCCTATTTTGCAATAAACGGTGGTTCTCATTTTGCACTGTGAATGGAGGAGGAGTGTGGCAGAGTCTGTACCCTCTCTCCTTGTAAGCCAGGGAAAAAAACCTGAAGAAAAAGGACTGAACTGATTGGCATCCTTCTTTGTCATCTCTATCATGGATCCACCGTGGGGTAATGATAGCCCTCTCCCTGTGTGGGAGTATGTTTTTACCCCCAGACAGGAGGGGAGCTACAAAAATAAGAACAGTTAGGTGAGTTGCAGGATTTATTGCATGCTGTAGGTGCTGAGAGCTCTGCAATAAAAATAAACAGCACCAGGAACTAACACTTGGGAGATCATATGAGTATATGCCTCTGGTCAAAAGACTTCTACCAAAGTGGAATTGCAGCTTTTCTTGCCATAGTACATATCTTGGGCCCACCATTTAAGAGTTAGCAGGGTTGGGTTGACAGTAAGGTTTAAGATTTTAATTTAACAATAGGCCCCTTTTTGAAATGAGGAATGTTAAGGAACTGGAATGGCGGTTGGAGACAATGATCTATCTGTGGATAATAATATGTGAATCTATGCAGGAGATTCCTGGTAGATTCAGATGATGATAATGTTGAATCCGTAGAATCGGGAAGCAAAGAATAGAAGTGCTATTTGTAAATAATGTACAAGAAAATACCTGACCAGAAAATCTGGACTGAGGCTGGGTTCACACTATTGCGAATTGGATGTGTTTTTTCTTGCATCCAATTCGCATAACAGGAGAGTGTGACTGGCTATCAATGGAGCAGAAGAGTCCTGTGCGTCTTTGGCTCCATTTCAGGTCTGAATTCAGCCAAAAATTTAGACCTGAAAGGGTGAATGGGGACGCACCGGGGACCCTCTGCTGTGCCATGTGGCCGCATATAGTATGAACCCAGCCTAATAGTCGCTGCCACCTTACTGTAAAGTTTAGCCATGGCCTGGTCAGCTGTCATTTTTATACACTCCTCTCTCTATTTAATTGCTTCTGTGTTTGTGTTCATAAGATTTTCCATAGTTTACTATTACTTGCACAGAAAGTAAGGGAAATCTTTGCCAATGGTGATACAGACAGGAATAAAAACCTAACAGAGGTTCTAACAGTTTGTTATACCAGGAATCTGCAAGCTTTCTATACGAAGGGCCAGTTTACTGTCCTTCAGACTTTAGAGGGGCCAGACTAGGGCCAGTGTGAGTGGAAAATGTCCTGCATCCCTTGGGAATAAACAATGCCCTATCTTTGGTGTCAGTCAAAGGAATAGTGCCCTTTCATTGGAGTCAATGGAAGGAATTCTGCCCCATTGTTGGTGTCAATGGAGGGAATTCTGCCCCATCATTGATGTAAGTGGGAGGAATTCTGCCCCATTGTTGGTATCAATGGAAAGAATTCTGCCCCATCCTTGGTGTCAGTGGCATAATTTCTGCCACATCATTGGTGTCAGTGGGAGGAATAGTGCCGCATTGTGGGTGTCAGTAGATGGAATAGTGCCCCAAGGGACGGATAAAGGCACGCAAAAGGCTGCAGTTTGGAGACCGCTGTTCTATACCATACAAAGCTAAAGTGTTAAAAGATAAAGTTTAATCTGCCTTCTCTAGTACCCTGGTCCCTATATTTGCCCCCCCCCCCCATCAACATTTTAATAAAAATGTAAAATAATTCCCTTCCGTTTTTATAATATACATAATTTTAATTGGCATCATGTGGTTCTCTAGTACATACAGAAGTACCCTGTCTCAGTACTCTCTCAAGAGCAGGCTGGGTTTCAGGAGGAGTGATACAAATATCAAAATGCCTGGATGAGTGGATGTAATTCCAGAGGAGTGGGCATTCCTGGGCAGGCTGCATTTACATACAGACTCTCCCAGGTAATACCCACATGCGGTGCTAAGCCTCCACAACTAAAAGAAGTGAAATACAATGAATAAAAGGTGCAGGCTGGGGAATGAAGTGCTGGATGATGCTGAATATCCTTCCACCACAATATGAGGCAGGATCTATCTGACTTGCTGCAGTTTCTAATGCACACTGCCTAAAGCTCACAGTGTGCAGTAAAATCAGAGTAGGACATTTCAGTAGAGGACAGGAGTCTTCAACTGTGCAAGACTGAAGTTAAGGCTAGACTTCCACTTTAAGAGCGCTGATTAGCGGTGAAACTACCAAAAGAACTGGAGTAGCGCCCCCCCAGGGAGGCTGGGTATGAAAATGAACAGCCTCACCCCTCTCACCCAATTCCCAAGTGGGGAGACTTTTCAAGTTCCTTGATCACAGTGTGAAGTTTCTGTCTGCTTTTTTGTTAGTTACAATTCTAATTAGTACTTGACAAAATTTCCTCCAGCAATCCCTTTAATTATTACACAAGCCTAATTGGCTAGCATCTCCTCTTGTGTATTATTTTCAGAAATGTTTGTTTCTTATTGCTTCTATGGAAGAAAGTAAGAAAACCAGCGTGCAATCAAGAATGGGGGGAAATTAGTCATTTCATAAAATACAAAGGTCAAGCCTGATCCACCCAGATGAATCTATTAGAAGGAATTTCTGATTGTTTCCTATCTTCCTGTATTACTTCTCATGTTGTAATGCAGCCCACACAAGTTCAATAAACATTCAGAGACACTCGGGCAGCCTGGGGTTCTTGAGTAATAGAACAGCCAAGGGCAGGCAATGCTGGGTCTTGAAGTCCTATATGAGCTATAAGTCCATAGGCTTTATGTCAGGGGTCTTCAAACTATGGCCCTCCAGTTGTTCCAGAACTACAATTCCCATCATGCCTAAGCATGTCTGTGAATCTCAGAGTTTTACAATGCCCCATGGGATATGTAGTTCCCCATCAGCTGGAGGGCTGTAGTTTGAGGATCCCTGCTTTATGTGGTACACTGTTGCCCCTATTCTTCTTCTACAGTGAAGGAAAAAGGCATTTGATCCCCTACTGATTTTGTACATTTGTCCACTGACAAAGAAATGATCAGTCTATAATTTTAATGGTAGGTTTAATTTAACAGTGAGAGAGACAGAACAACAACAAAATAATCCAGAACACGCCTTCCAAAAAATTATAAATTGATTTGCATTTTAATGGGTGAAAAAAGTATTTGACCCCTTCCCAAAACATGACTTAGTACTTGGTGGCAAAACCCTTGTTGACAATCACAGAGGTCAGATGTTTCTTGTAGTCGGCCACCAGGTCGGGAGGTCGGAAGGGATTTTGTCCCACTCCACTGCAAATCCTCTTCAAGTCATTAAAGCGGACCTTCAGTAATTTTTTCACCTTTCCAGCTATTTAATCTTCTGCTCTTAAATACCTTAAATACCTTATACAGCCCACTTCCTGTTTCTTGTCTGGTAAAAAGCCTAGGTTTATGACATCATGCACAGCTCTCTCTCTCTCTCTCTCACTCTCGTGAGAGTTTTCCAGGAAGGGAGGGGGAATGAGTCATAAGAGGGCCAGTGTGAGCTGCAGAGCTGGAGGTGTGCATTTGTGTGTCTGTGTAAATCCAGAAAGTGAACAGGCAGCAGCTTTAGCTGCCCACAGTTAAAATGGCTGCAGCCAGACTCAGTGGAGGGAGATTTATGCAGCATATTTGGCAAGTACAGTATCATAGTATTCATAAAATAATATGCAAAGTCGTTGGAGGAAAGCTTCAGAATGGCAAAGATGTTTTTATTACAAATTATGTGAGCAGACTGCAGTTCCTCTTTAATATTTCGAAGGCTGATGTTTGGTAACTCGAACCTTCAGCTCTCTCCACATATTTTCTATGGGATTAAGGTCTGGAGACTGGCTAAGCCATTCCAGAACCTTAATGTGCTTCTTCTTGAGCCACTCCTTTGTTGCCTTGGCCATGTGTTTTGGGTCATTGTCATGTTAGAATACCCATCCACGACCCATTTTCAATGCCCTGGCTGAGGGAAGGACGCTCTCACTCATGATTTGATGGTACGTGGGCCCCATCCATCATCCCTTTGATGCGGTGAAGTTGTCCTGTCCCCTTAGCAGAAAAACACCCCCGAAGCATAATATTTCCACCTCCATGTCTGATGGTGGGGATGATGTTCTTGGGGTCACAGACAGCAATCCTCCTCCTCCAAACACAGCGAGTTGAGTTGATACCAAAGAGCTCAATTTTGGTCTCATCTAACCACAACACTCTCACCCAGTTCTCCTCTGAATCATTCAGATGTTCATTAGAAAACTTCAGACGGGCTTGTACATGTACTTTCTTGAGCAAGGGAACCTTGCGGACATTGCAGGATTTCAGTCTTTCACACCGTAGTGTGTTACCAATTGTTTTCTTGGTGATTATGGTCTCAGCTGCCTTGAGATCATTGACAAAATTCTTCTGTGTAGTTCTGGGCTGATTCCTCACTGTTCTCATGATCATTGAAACTCCACAAGGTGAGATCTTGCATGGAGCCCCATAACGAGAGAGATTGACAGTTATTTTGTGTTTCTTCCATTTGCAAATAATCGCACCAACTGTTGTCACCCTCTCACCAAGCTGCTTGGCCCTTGGCCCTTGGCCCATTCCAGCCTTGTGTAGGTCCAAAATCTTGTCCCTGACATCCTTGAACAGCTCTTTGGTCTTGACCATGGTGGAGTGATTGGAATCTGATTGATTGATTGATTGATTGATTGCTTCTGTGGACAGGTGTCTTTTATACAGGTAACAAGCTGAGATTAGGAATACTACCAGAAATCTTGCTGATAGGGGATCAAATACTTATTTCACTCATTAAAATACAAATCAATTTATAACTTTTTAGAAATGTGTTTTTCTGGATTTTTTTTATTTGTTCTGTCTCTCACTGTTAAAATAAACCTACCATTAAAACTATAGATTGATTATTTCTTTGCCAGTGAGCAAATGTACAAAATCAGCAGGGGATCAAATACTTTTTCCCCTTACTATACAGTAATGTCTAGTACACACAATGAAAAAATTGGACGAAAAATAACACGTTCGTCCGATAATCTGATCATTAGTACGCAGCTTTCAAGAGCCGATTATTACAGTTCATGGTAAATTATCTGAAGGGAGAAGCACAAAACATTTTCACATATGATAACAGAACAAACGATTTTCGTTTAATCGGGACAGAATTTGTCCGTAAAAAATTGAGTGACCAAGACAGCGCATGCTCGGAAATGAAAGAACACATTGCAATACAATACAATACATTACATCATTGCGGGAAGTTGTATTCTGTCTTACGAGAATTTTCAGAACTCTAGTAACCAATTGTTTTCAATATGAGACTAGCGATAATTATTCTGAGTAATCAGTGTGACTTGGATAACTCCACTCAAATGATCACACCCACCCTTAGTCAATGCGCTCTTTTCTGATTCCTTTTAAAAAAAATGTAACATACTGCCATCAAAAAAATAAATAAATGTTCACGTCTTGCCAATTTTTGGCTACCATGCCTTCATTGAAATTGTAGATCCCCAACATGTGGAGATTCATGGAATTTCTAATATTAATAACTATTCGTAAATACACAATTATCGCTCTTCCATAAATTCACCTTACCTGGGCATGCTTGCGGGTAATCATAACAGCAATCCATGGCAGACTGGCACAGTTGGTCACAGTAGCACGTTCCATGGGTCCTGTCCATCCTCCAGCCCTGGCTAACACATGTCGAATCTCTACCTTTGCAGCACTTCCCAGCCTTCAAACACCCAGCCTCAGCCAAGCTAAGGAGTCCCATCAGACCCACCACAATCATCCAGACATATCTGCTTCTGTTGGTGCTCGGAGCCATCACTGCACCACCACTCACAGTCCAGGCTGATAGAAATCTTCTTCTACTGAGCTGCCTGCATTGACATTGTTGCTGCTGGGCTCACTTCTCTCCAATAGGTTCTTGCTGACTTCATCCACTAATAACTGTCATATTAATTTAAACCTAAAATTATGGCTTGAGTTTCTCAGAGGAGAGCTTTGGCTTGTCCTTGGTCATCCAACCATCAGGAGTAAATAGCTGCAGACAGGAGGAGTTCCAGTACATGAATAGTAATGGATGTAGAGAGTGTTGAATGCAGGTGATGCGGCTTCCCCATACAGTGACAGCGAGTAGAGAGCGAGCAGAGTCCACAGCTGTCCCCTCCCAGACTTCACACAGCCTGCAGGAATGTCAGTGTTTGGCTGTTCCCCAATGCAGAGGGGATGTTGTGTGTGCAGTACTGGGATGAGCACAAGCACACATACCATCTCCCCTCCATCTAAATCATTCACCAGCCAGCCCTAAGTATATTTACATTTCTTTATATGTTCTATCATGTCTGTTATATTTACTATATGATGATTTTTATTTCTGATAATAGCCCATGGCTTAGCAATACTCCTTGGAATCCATAAAGAGTGTCATAGATAGAAACGTGTCTCGTGATAGAGAAGCTATTTGGAGAAGTTGGGAAAATAATGGAATCATATGAAATGTCAGTTCCAGAGCAACTTAAAGACAAGTTCTGCACTGCGTGGTTTCTAAAGCCTCGTACACACGATCGGATTTTCAGCAGGGAATTGTGTGATGACAGACTGTTGGCCTAAAATCCGACCGTTAGTACGCTCCATCAGACAATTTTTGTCCAACTTTCCTCCAACAAATGTTGGATGGCAGGCTAGTAAATTTTCAGCAGACAACGGTCTGGTGTCAGATTTTCCTATCGCCTGTACACAAATCCATCACACAAAAGTTGAAAGTACAAACATGCATGCTCAATGCTCACCAAACACGACATTAGCAGAGGGTGGCACTCAAGAGCTGAAATTCCTCGTAGTACATCACTATGTTTGTGTTTGTTGGCCGACAATTGTGTACCGTTTTTGTGTGCAAGACAAGTCCCTGGCACACGCCCTTCGGACAAAAGTCTGACGCTTTGTTGGCCAACAATCTGATCGTGTGTGCCAGGCTTAAGATGTGACACAATTGAAAGTTTATTCCAACATGGAAGAGATCTTTTTTTACCTTTGGATAACCGCATTGTCAGTCTGGGTAGAGGGTAGTGTAATGCGCTGTACACACGACCGGTTTTCCTGTCGGAATAAACTCTGAAGTTTTTTCCAGTGAAGTTCCGATGGAATTCCGCTGAAACTGTCTTGCGTACACATGATCACACCAAAGTTTGACCGTCAAAAATGCGGTGATGTACAACACGTACGACAGGAATAGAAAAAGGAAATTCAATAGCCAGTAGCCAATAGCTTCCGCCTCGTACTTGCTTCAGAACATGCGTCGTTTTTGGTCCCTCGGAACAGCATACAGATGAGCGGTTTTCCTGATAGGAATTGCTTCCGTCGGAAATATTTAGAACATGTTCCATTTCTAGGTCCGTCAGAATTTTCAACGTAAAAAGGCACGATCGGAATATATGATGAATAGCTCCCATCTGACTTTTTCTGTTGGACATTCTGCTCGTGTGTACGCGGCATTAGATGTACTAGCAGATTTAGATGGTCTTGACTAACAAATTAAAGTAGAACGCCAGATAACACTTTACAAACTGTTGCAGCAAACAGATTTATTTTTTTGTCAGTGATAAATGGCTCGCCTTAACCCTCTAATGGCTACTTTTTCAGGACAGCTTGGTGTGTTAAAGCAAGTTAAAAAAGAGTTGAGAACCACTGACTTAAAGGACTGGTGTTTTTCCCATGTTGCCCTTAAAATCAAATTAAAAGATGGACCCATTCCCTGCTGTATGGTATATATTACATTTTTATTTGCATTTGGTACATGTCCCATGTGCCAGTTTCCACCTCCCCGTGCCATTTGTACTGCCTTTTAGCCTTGAGAAGGGCCAGGATTGATTTTCAAGGTTTGCCCACTTAAACTTGAGTAGGGTTCGGATTTAAGTTTACAGTTTACGGACTTTAAACAATGGGTTTGATGAACACCCCACATAACAAACCCAGTCACATTCACCATCCCTACTGACCATCAATGAACGAGCTTTGGATGTTAGCAGCACTGCCACTGACCGTCAATGCAGGGAGGGGTTAACACCATTGCTGTTGACCATCAATTAAAGCGGTAGTAAACCCGCAATTTTTTTTTATTTTTTTTTAAACCTGCAAAGCAAAAGGCATAATGAGCTAGTATGCACCGCATACTAGCTCATTATGAAATACTTACCTTAGAACGAGGCCCCGACATCTGGCCCAATCCACGCCGAGGGAGCCAACATGCTCCCTCGGCGTCTCTTCCGGGTATCGCGGCTCCGGCGCTGTGAGTGGCCGGAGCCGCGATATCGTCACTCCCGCGCATGCGCGCGGGAGATTTCAGTCCGGCCGGACGAGCGCTGCCGGATTTTCACGGAGAGAACCCCCTTGTGCGCATGCGCCGCTGCAGTCAGCGGCGCATACCGAGGTGAATATCTCCTAAACCGTACAGGTTTAGGAGATATTTTTTTTACCTACAGGTAAGCCTTATTATAGGCTTTCCTGTAGGTAAAAGTTAGAAATGTGGGTATACAACCACTTTAAGGGGGATTAGAATAGCATTGATACTGACCACTAATAATGGTTATTATTGTGATCACTAACACTAATGCTGGTGGTTATTGTTGAGGTCATTGGCACCAGTGCTGGGAGTTATTATTGCAGCTACTGACACCAATGCTAAGGTTTATTACTGTGGTCACTGGCACCAATGCTGGGGGTTATCACTGAGAAAACTGACACTGATGCCGGGGGTTATTATTGTGTCCGCTGACACCACTGCTGAGAGTTACCATCACTATCACTGACATCAAAAGTGGGACTTACTTTACTCCCTCTATCGCTTCTGTGTATGTAAAAAATACAGCAAAATTTGAGGTACACCCCATTGAAGATGAAAAGGCTGCCTAATCACTACACAGTGTATTGCAATGCATGAAAAATAGTTCCTTTTGTGTGGCCCTCTAGATGTCGGGGGATTCTAACATTTTTAAGCTGACCGTCAGTGGTCACTGGAATAATATGAAAAAAGTCTTATGCTACGTACACACGATCGGATTTCTCGTCGGAAAAAGATATGACAGCTTTTCCGATGGGATGCCACTCAAGTTTGCATTGCATACACACGGTCACGCAAAAGTTTGCTGAAATTACGCCCGTCAAGAAGGCGGTGACCTACAACACTACAACAAGCCGAGAAAATTAAGTTCAATGCTTCCGAGAATGCGTCGAATTGGTCTTTTGCGGGCCAAAATTCCGATTGTGTGTACGTGGCATTAAAGCTCCACCTGCTAAATGCATGTGAGAATTGAAAATACTCCTATACAATGTCTACCTATCAAAAACATAAAAGAAGCATTTTTGTTTTGTGTTCTGACATTAAATCAGGGGGAGGTGTTAACTAAGGAAGGATTTTTTTTAAGGATGGCATGCTTTTTACCACTCTACTTTCTGCCAGTTTTGCAGTGCTATTTCACATCACAATTTTTTATTCTGAACTTTTATCAATGGGAGGAAATGTTAGTGCTGAAATAGGGTAAAGTAAGGTGAAGCCCATTGAAATAATAAGCAATTATTTAAAAAAAAAAGGCCACTTAATGTTGTCATGAGCATCTTAACTGAAATCCCAAGTCTGCTCGTAGAGTCCACAGAATGTTTTTCCCCTGTTCAATTGTATAATGGAACAAAGGGTCTCAGAAAAATAACTGTACAGGGCTTGGAGAGAGGCCTTAAGCACTTGGCAAACTCCAGTATAAATAAAGATCTATTTATGGCATTTGGCACGTTGTCATTTCATTTAATTTTCATTGAAATTTGATTTCTGCTTTTATGTTGAATTGTTTTCATTAGTAACCCAAAACAACATGCTTCGTGCAGTGGCGTACCTAGAACATTTGGCACCCGGGGCGGATCTTATATCTGGCATCCCCCCCCACGTTAAAATTTAAAAAAACACCCCACTGTGCCCCCTGCATACCTCTGCATCCTTCAATATCTCTTTGTCACTACTGTCAATCCCCACAACTGCATCTCTGGACCCCTTTACATTACACAGCCCCCCATAGCTCTGGACCCTTGCATGTTACACAGACACCCCCCTAAAAGTTCTGGACCCTTGTATGTTACACAGACACCCCCCTTAACAGTTCTGGACCCCTCAAAGAGTTCTAGACCCCCTGCTGGTTACACAGATCCCTTCCAACAGCTCTGGACCCCCTGCTGTTATTAGCATTTTTCCCACTCCTAGAAGCAAAATAGTGTTATCCCATGTGTCCATGCACATTACTTTATGCTATTAGCATTTGTTTAGCTTCAGCATCTAGGAGCAGAAAAAAAAATAGTTTTTGTATTTGTCCCCTGTATTGTAATTGAGTTTTTTAGAGGGTTTTTCCAACAGAAAGAGGAAAATTCTGTACTTACCTGATGGTAATTTTACTTTCCTGATGCAAAACATGACAGCATATACGTATGATAAGGCTCTGCCCCCTGCCCTATTCCAGGACCAGTTATACTATAAAACGAAGTCTCCTCCTCACAGACCACATTCTCGTAACTTAGTATCACTGCAAAGCCCTTTCGGGAGGGTCCTATATGCTGTCATGCTTTGCATCAGGAAAGGAAAATTACCGTCAGGTAAGTATTTTCCTCTTTCCTGACACAGCATGACAGCATATACGTATGGGATGTACCAAATCACCAGAAAATAAGGGTGGGTAATGCTGACATGTTTAAGTCGAGGATTAGAGCTATCCCCACTAACGCTTGAAATATATTGTAGCTAGGGCCGCTGGGTCCACTTTAAAATAAGCCCCCAACGTGTTGAATGTGGACCAGGTCATAGTTTACATATTAGTTCTGGAAGGACTCCTTTGGAGTTCCATCCATGGATGCGCAATCCGTCTGGAAAAGCAGTCTCTGCCCTCAATTGATGGATTTGTCCTAGCCATCTAAGCCCCTTGACTAACTTGATCCGCACCACTGCTTGAGTCATGATGCTGGAGCAATCTCTAGAGACCAGATACCATCACCCCCCCTAACCCTGGATTTTGAGGGGGGTCTCCTCCATATAGGCGTTCATGTCTGCCTGTACAGACACAGGAGAGGATTGAACCTGTGCGGCTTGGCCAGATGAATCCGGCAAGGGGAGGGAAAAGAAAAATCCTGCTTTCAACATAATTGGCTGTAGCAGTGAGAGAAAAAAAGAGAATGTGGCCTGCAGAGAGAAGACTTACTCTTAAAGTATAACCGGTCCTGGAAAAGGGCAGGGGGCGGAGCCTACCCATAAGTATATGCTGTCATGCTGTGTCAGGAAAAAACACTGAATGCTCCTAAATGCTCCTAACTCATAACAGCTTTTTTTTTTTTAGCTTTTTTTGAACTTATGAAAAATGTTAGTGTGCATGGAGCCCCAAAACATAAAGCAATAGTACACAAATATACAAAAAAAGAAAACACACAAATACAAAAAACTCTAAAATAAAGTAAACTACCCTAAATAAACTCAAAAACACCCTTTACATAAAGAAAAAGAGTAGATAAGCGGTGTCTTCAAGCAAACTCATGGTAAGAAACTGAGAGTTTCTACTTTAGCAAAATTCATTTTGACAAAATCACTTCTCTCATCCCTCCTGGTCTTACTTCCCAGTGTCACTGTCCTGGGACAAGTATGTAGATTTAGAGTTCGGACTCTGAATTTCTAATCTGCAATCTTGTACTGGGTACTGTACTTGCACTGGGTGAATGATTCAGAAAATACTGCAAAAATAAATGTGTGATTTGGTGCATTGAATTAACATATGCACGTTAGACATGTGTTGCAATAAGACAGCTCATTCATTTTTAATGGGCTGCCAATGCACTGGAACCAACAGGATAACGCTTTCTTATAGGGAGCTCACTGTGTGCAGCCTATTGAGCAGGAAGCTCCTCTTTATGTAGAGTGACTTCTAATAGCTAGCTTACAAAACCAACTCTTTGCACCGATCAACATGTAGGAAACATATCCAAACTAGTAGTAGGCAAGTGGTTAAGGCAGCGCCACCTAGTGGCTGGGATTTAAAAATGACCTGTTGCTGTCTTTTCCAGTAAGCTGTTAAGTCAGGTCCTGATGGAGGTCTATTTTACTCAGCTGCCTTATTAGGCAGTTAAATGAGGTTGCCAGGTTACTAAACCCAGGGCTCACTTTTTGCATAGCTTCAGTGCTGTCAGGGAAACATTTAATTTAAGAGGCTTCTCTTCACACTGGTAGCTCTAGACATCTGTCTTTATGGTCCCACCACAACTCAGAGCCCACTGAGACAGCAGGGCACAAGGTTTACAGAAGGGAAACAGAGTAAACCAATGCCACAATGGTGCCAACATATTAGCAGGCCAAATGCCCCATTCTAAATCGGAGGCCCACAATGGTGCCATGCACCTTTTCCTAGTCTTCACGGACAAATTTGGGATATGTGGGGACCTCTAGTGGAACCCAGGAGCATTGCAGCAGAATTTTCCCATGGCATAACAATGGAGTCCTCACACCTTGCTTCAAATGTACTTGCAATATGCAGTAGTCCAATACTGTGCATTGTGGTGCACTGCAATGCAGGTGTGCAGTTGAGGTGCATTGGGATTTATTATATTGTTATTATAAAAAGTTGGAGATTCTAACTTAAGTGGAAGCAGGATTTGTGTTGTCTGCACTGTTTTCTTCAGTGGAGAACAATGGGGAATAAGACGAAAATGTTTTAAGCTTCCTTTCTGTTTTTTAATGTTATGCTAATTTCCTAAAAAACGAACTCTTGCAGGCTATCAAGTGAAAATCCAACTGATAATTAGAGATGATTAAAGGACAGCTGCTAGCATTGACCACGTCTCATATGCTCGTGCCAAAAAAGGACTTTTAATATAAAGCTGTGCTATCCAAATGTAATCAAATGATAATTGTACTAAATCATAATATTACTGACTGTAGTTAAATATTGGTGGTGAGATATTGCATTCCTATGTAAAAAATCTAGTGAACATAATAATGAAATCTTATGCGATTAAAATTGCGATCATAAACAATTAAAAATTGCAATCCTATGCGATATTCCCAATGTCAATCTGTGTAGCATACACAACTCTATATACACATGTTGCATTCATATGCAACAGAGAAATATGCAACCCTGTGCGATAATAGTGATAAATGTGATAATTGCAGTGACAACCTGTAATTTACATAAATCTATATAAAAGTGCATCAATATACAATAATAGAAATAAAGTGAACCGCGTTTAAAGTGCTCTTGTGCCAAACAAATTCATGCATTAATCTGTGTCCACAAAATCGCAACATGAAGTCCATTCATAACTATTCCATTCTTCTGGTACTCATTGCAGATGATAAAACAGATGATATAACAGTAAAGCGCTCATGTTCACTCTTGTGCTCCCCTTTGGTGTATGCGCTCACCTTACAGCGTGTGACCTTGCACCTAAGCTCGGTCAAAACACGCTTTTAAACCACCTCTGTGTTTATGGTCAGCATTCAGATCCTTGGAAGGTTGCTTGTAACAATATTCATATGGAAAAAAGAGGAAACTGGATAGTGTATTACCGTTTTAAAAGTTTTATTTAAAGCGGGAGTAAACCCTTTTCATACCTGCAAGGGCAAAGGCATAATGAGCTAGTATGCACCGCATACTAATCTCATTATGAAATACTTACCTTAGAACGAGGCCCCGAAATTTCATCCGATACACGCTGACATGTTCCCTTGGCATGTGTTCTGGATATCACGACTCTGGCGCTGTGAGTGGCCGGAGCGGCGATATCGTCACTCCCACTCATGCGCGCGGGAGATTTCTTTATGGCAGTATCTGGCACCTGCCAGGCTTCCAGCCGAGAAACCCCATGTGCGCATGCGCCGCTGCAATCAGCGGCTCATTGCCAGGGGAATATTTCCTAAACCATATAGGTTTAGGAGATATTTTTTTTACCTACAGGCAAGCCTTATTATAGGCTTACCTGTAAGTAAAAGTGAAAAAAAAAAGAGTATACAACCGCTTTAACCACTTAAGCCCCGGACCATTTGGCTGGCCAAAGACCAGATGACTTTTTGTGATTCTGCACTGCATCGCTTTAACTTAAATTGACGTCCTTTTTTTCCCCACAAATAGAGCTTTCTTTTGGTGGTGTTTGATCACCTCTGCGGTTTTTATTTTTTGCGCTATGAACCAAAATAGAGCGACAATTTTGAAAAAATGCATTATTTTTTACTTTTTGCTATAATAAATATCCCCAAAAAACATATAAAAAAACACATTGTTCCCTCAGTTTAGGCCAATACGTATTCCTCTACATATTTGTGGTAAAAAAAAAATTGCAATAAGCGTTTATTGATTGGTTTGGGCAAAAGTTATCGCGTCTACAAAATAGGGGATAGTTTTATTGCATTTTTATTAATTTTATTAACTTAATTTTATTTTTTTATTATTTTTTATTAGTAATGGCGGCGTTTATTTTTATCGTGACTGCGACATTATGGCGGACACATCGGACAATTCTGACACATTTTTGGGACCATTGGCATTAATGCAGCGATCAATGCTATAAAATTGCATTGATTACTGTAAAAATGTCACTGGCAGTGAAGGGGTTAACCACTAGGGGGCAGGGGAGGGGTTAAGTGTGTCCTGGGGAGTGATTCTAACTGTCTGGGGGATGGGCTACCAGTGACATGACACTGATCGCTGCTCCTGATGACAGGGAGCAGACGATCAGTGTCCTGTCACTAGGCAGAACGGGGAGATGCTGTGTTTACATCGGCATCTCCCAATTCTTCAGCTCTGTGAGACGATCGCGGGCACCCAGCGGACATCGAGTCCGCGGATTCCGCGGACACGATCATGGAGCTCGCAGCAGGCGGATATGCACGGTGGGAAATTCAAAGTAACGTACAGGTATGTTACTTTGCCTAGCCGTGCCATTCTGTCGATGTATTTCTACAGGAGCCGGTCCTTAAGTGGTTAAAATGACAATATTCCCTATATTAGGGTACTCACATTTAATAGGTGCTATGAGCGCACCATCCTGTAACAAGACAAACAAAAATAAAGACGCTGTATTGGTGTATCCTCTCCCATTCTGAGAACACTCTACTGTCCCTTGCACCATGACATCACACGCCACACTCAGGCACAGCCTCTGCCAGCGCCGCCCAAACACACTGTAGCAGGCACTTGGATGGTTTCTACTGGCTCTGGAACAGAACTGCACATGCCATATTTTTAACTGTCAACCTTTTCCTGTTACTGGCATTTACTGGAGGCTGCCAGCAAAAATACTGATGGTTGGCAACACTGTTTTGGACCAGGGCCAGGATGATATCTCAAAAATTCATGGACTTTAATATAGACAGTTGCCGGGCATTTTTTGTTTCCGCACCATTCCTCAATTCCAATTAAAACCTATAAGAAATCCATACTTCACCACCTCTTGAATGCAGCAAAATCCTGCATCCCTTTGAAATGGAAGGACCCTAATCCCGTTCCAATTTCTAAATGGCTACACAAGATGGAGGATATCAAATGCATGAACCTATAGGACCTAGAACAAACAGGAAATCTATTTTAGAAAATCTGTTTCAGTCCCTCACCACTCACTCAAAATCTTTAATTCATACTTCTACTAGCATATGTAGCACCCTCTACCAATAGGTAGGTGCTAGTAATAGATTTTTTACTGGTTAGACTGTCAGCACAGGCAAATTTATGCAGGCCTATGCTGCAAACTAGGCCTGTCTGTTTTGATCTGGTGACTGGGAGTGGCTAGAGTATAAGAGGGTGTGGCCACCTGTACTCTAGTTCTGAGGCGCCTCCCCTGCTTCAAGGGAGAATGTTTTGGAAGAGGGACAGGGCCTAGGACTGGAGTGGCAGGCAGCTTGTGTGGGAGCCCTGACCAATCCCCAACTGGTATTGGCAGGGGATGGGCCTCCTATATAATCTTAGGTAACATGCCACTGGGGAGGATTGTCGGCTGAGTGAAGTGGAGGATGGCATACTAGACAGCAGCAGGAGGGCACCCCCACCTGGGGGGGTGTACCGATCGCAAGAGGAGGGAACTTTGCCTCTACACGGTCATTGGCAATGTCTTAATCATTACACAGTCATTGATAAAGAACTCCTGGATCAGAAGGGCAGGTGAAGCTGTCGGAATGTATGGGCCAGTCAAGTTCTCCATCAAGGACTCAGGGCAGAGAGAGGTCAGTGAGTGTTACCACAGTGGAGGGCTGGATGTGCCAGGAAGTCTGTGAGGGAACTTTGCTTTTACATTGTCATTAGCAAAGTCTTCATTAATTACACAGTCAATGATGGGGAGTCCTAGATCAGAGGAGAGACTGTGGGGATATGTGTCTAAATGATGTGGCCTGAGGGCACAGGATTTGCAAGCTGGGCTGGCTGGGAACAGTAGTCCATCATCCACCAAATTCTTTTAATCTACTAGGCCTCTGGGGACAAGTGCTGCAGGCCTCTGGCCTAGTAGCAGGGAGCAACCAGAGCTGGCTTAAGGACAGAGTTCTTGCTTATAGAAGAAGATGTGACATTACTTTACTTCAAGAAAAGTTTTGTGCAGGAGGGGATCTACAATCCTTTACACGATAATGGATGGGGAATTCTTGGAATTAATACTCTGCAGGAGTTGAGCAGAGGAGGAGCAACAGTCTGCATGGTGATGCAAGAGGAAGATCATAGCAATTGCAAATGCACATCATCTCTTCTGGCTCTAACTATGTGCTAACTTTTACAATCTTTAAAATATGATGAAAATTGAATTTTTCTATGGGCATCCCATATACCCTTTTCCCCAACCAAGTTGTATCCCCCAATAAAACAAAAACAAGACCAGCAAAAGACTGTTTGTCTCTGCAAGTGATGTATGGGAGTCTGGCAGTGGGGTGAATTGTTTGTTACTAGTGGCAACTACACCACTACATATAGTAAAATATTAAAGCATTATAGAATAATTTCTACATTTTAGCTATACTAATCACCAAATTCACTGTCTTTGGTTCAAAGAGTTGAAGAAAAATTCCATGATGTCAATGGTCATGTGCTTACGTACAAGCATACATTTTTCACCATAATAAATATTACACTATCAGGCTGTACACCAAAGGGGTGCCATTGTCTGGCCTGTGGTTTATATGAGTAGGTAAACTCTGCTGTTCAATCCAGGACTGCAGACCTAAGGGTGGCTACGATTAATATACATCCACTGATTATTGCAAAATACAAAATGGAGGTTCCAGTAGAAACTACAATGGAGGGTGCTTTAAAAGAGATGGAATTACGTAAGAAGTAAGAATCTGTCAAACTAGCATGTTATGTCTGAGTAAAGCTATGTAAGTAAGCGGGTACAGAGGCAGAGTACAGAGACAGAGCATTCCAGGACTTGTTGTGTCACAGGGCAATGTTTGAATGTGCCAAGCAGCAATTCTCAACTCCTACACTGCTTAATGTTTGGCTGAAACAGCTACCATCTGCATGTGGTCGGGATAACTGAGCTGCTTAAGATCCATTAATAATAAGTGATAGGTTCCCTGGAATGTGTTTAAACAGTTAATGAATTGTAAGTGCTAAAGCTGGTTTATTTAAACTGAATCTGACAAGAGAGCCCAATTCTGCCTGCAGCGCCTCACTTTTCATGTCCGCTGCTGCGATAGATTTATTGTTCGTGGCATCATAATTTATCTTTTGCGTATAATATAAAAAAATAAGACATCCAATAAGAAAAACAGAAATGTGTAGCTGAGTCGATTGTTAGAGAAATAGATGGTGATTGTGATCATGCGACGTTACAACCAAACAAAATTTACGTCTTTTTTTCCCCACAAATAGAGCTTTCTTTTGATGGTATTTGATCACCTCTGCGGTTTTTATTTTTTGCGCTATAAACAAAAAAAGAGCAATAATTTTTTTTAAAAAGCAATATTTTTTACTTGGAGCAGTAGATCCCTGTCATGTTGTTGCTAGGCAGAACAGGGAAATGCCTTGTTTACATGGGCATCTCCCTGTTCTGCCTCTCTGCGTCATGACCACAGGCCACCGACGGACATCGAATCCGCAAGACCCGCGGCGGCGACGTGCGTGTGCCCGCTCGCCAACGATTTAATGGGACTGTACGGGTATGCCCATTTTTGCGCAGCCGCGCCAATCTGCTGATGTATATCGCTGTGCGATGGGCAGCAAATGGTTAACATGGTTTACATTTATTGCACACGTTCTAGGCTGTTTAGGATGGAAAAGCTTTCATCATCCACCTGCCCTAGATGTCTTAACAAAATATGAAAAATTCTGACGGCCTAGAAATAGAACATGTTCTAAATATTTCTGACAGAACCAATTCCTATCAGGAAAACCGCTCGTCTGTATGCTGTTCCGACGGACCAAATACGACGCATGCTCTGAAGCAAGTATGAGACGGAAGCTATTGGCTACTGGCTATTGAACTTCCTTTTTCTAGTTCCGTCATACCTGTTGTACGTCACCACGTTCTTGAAGGTTGGACTTTGGTGTGATCGTGTGTACGCAGGACAGTTTCAGTGGAGTTTATTCCAACTGGAAAACTGGTCATGTGTACAGGGCATTACACAAGATATTTTTTACCAGGGAAAGGGAGTTTATTAAGGAAACAAAAAAGAAAATGCACAGTTGAAAGACTTAATGGAAAAGATGATAGAAAATGTGTGGAGATCAATGAATGGCAGTATCTCCAGTTGAGGCACTTTGCATCATCACTACCGCAACCGATAAGATCAGGAGAAAACCTGATACCATTAGAACAATTGTGTGTATCGGGGAAGGATAAAAGAGGATATCCCGAATATATAAAATATTACTGGAGGTAGCTGGAGAGGGGAGGCCGCCATTCATCGAAAAATGGGAAAGAGATTTAGGTACAAGGGTGAGTGACATGCAAATGAAAAGAATCATACATATTTTTTTTTCTGTTCAGTAGTAGATATAAATACCATAGAAATAAACTATAAATGTATATCTAGATGGTACATAACCCCGGATATAGTCCATAAGTTTCAAATAGAAAAATCTCCTAATTGTTGGCGGGGTTATGATTTAATAGGAAATATGGCACATGTATGGTAGGATTGTCCATGGAATGGAGATAAATCCAATTTAAGATCAATAAAACCTGATAAAAACTCCCTAATACCACATCTGATAAATGCGGCTAAAAGCTTAATTCCACTTGACTGTCAGGATCCTGAAAGTCTAGAATGGTTAAAAAAAGTTGAAGTTAGACACAAAATGGAAGGGCTGCGAATAAGCGACTGGGATGAGCGTGGTTAAGTGGGGAACTATGGGAAAGCTGAATAGAGTTTAAAAAGGAGTGGAAGTATACAGAGAGGCTCAGTGGTAAAGGAGGGGGACTAGAGTGAACAACTAAGAATGAAGCAAAAGGGCACATTGGGGAGGTTGGAGGGGGTGGGGGAGGGAGGGGGGGTAATAAATCAACAATGACTAATGATGGAAAATGTAATCTGTTTTATATGGTGTTTTGTTTTGATATATGGAATTGCTGAAAAATTAATAAAGATGATATGTACAGTATATTAAAAAAAGGAGATACTGAATTACTAATGTCTAAACAAAGGGGATTCCCTATTCCCCAGATGGCTGACAAGAAGAACTAGGAGGACTGATGCACTTTATTTATGCCTTGATAAAAAGCTGAAGCCCTGGGCAGGTAGGTTTTGCTTTCCTGTTATGAATTTGGACAAAACGCTGAAAGAAAAACTTGACAGGTGTTCTGATCTCTCTCCACTTAGAACTTACTTCCAATGTATTATATTTAGCAAATGCAGCCCTATCAGATGCCTTTTGTGCTATATAAACCACACTGGTGTGCCTAAATGCTCCAAGCTTCTTCTCAGATTGTTATTCTTCTATGCAAAGAAAAAATATTGTTTTATGGTGGCAGTCCTGAGACCCTCCCACCATTTCCAGTTGGCAGACACTTAACCAAGCATTACTATTGTCAAAAAAACAATGGAGCAGGAGCCAATTGGCTGTGTGAGCCAATGTCACCTAAATAAAAGGGATTCCCTGATCCCCAGATGACTGACAAGAAGATCTAGGGGACTGAGGCAGGTAGGTTTTTCTTTCCTTTTATGAATTTGGACTAGAGACGACTGGGGTATATTTATAAAGCAGTCAATGTGAAAGTCACTAAACATTCACTGCAGGTGAGTCAATCACTGTAGTATATAACACATGCACTGCGAAGGTTCACTTGCACATTGTCTGCTTTAGAAATATACCCCTAGAACTTTTTCTTTTTTTAGTTTGGCCCTTGTTAGCCTGATTTCTGCCTGGCAAAGAATTAACAGAATTGTCCAAGAGAAACAGCTTTGTTTTGGAGTCTGGAACAACGTACATGTATCAAATTATACGTTTATTAGAAGCCAAAATGTCACTAAAGCTTGTCACATTTGCACTCTCTTTGACCTTTACACTTTAAAATGATCCATTTCCTTGTTCAGCTCATACAATGGCCCGAATTCTCATAACGTCATTCATGAATAAAGGAAGGCTTATTGAGATTGTTCAGTGCAGTATGCATTTTCAATACATAGTATTTGTCTTACAATTACTTTTCACCATATTATGAGAATTTTAGCATGCCTACTCAAGACAACCAGTTTATTCGTTGTTAAAATGCAGTTTGTAACTGGCAAATTTATAAAGATATAGCAAATGTATGAACATTTATAATGTTGGACTCACTGAATTCACTGCACATTCATTGGAGTGATTCTTTGCATTTATAAAATCAAATATTTATCTTAGTAATTATTAATCAATATTATTATAATACCTGCTTCTCTGCAGTGAATTCAAGCCCCGCACTTGTAGGTCAAGGGCTTTAGGTAGACCATATCCCATTTTTATGGGGTTTTTTTTTTTGTTTTTTTGTTTTTATACAGAGACTTAATTTTTTTTAATTACAGAAAAAAAAATAGCATAGCTATTCTGTGATACTACCAGTTTGACCCCAGGCATAAGGGATGCTAATCCTGCGGTAAGAAGGCAGCGGGTACTGAGACCCTTGCTGTGCTGAGGTTATCCCAAATCTTTCAACATTGGAGAAGTGCTTTGAAAAAACACTTTCAAAGCAATGATGCCTGTTTCTGTTGGACACTAAACTCCCCCAATGACCTAGGTGGGTTGCCAGTCTGTTTGTAAGCAGAAATTAGTACCCTTTTAGGGAAACACAACCCCTGGATGGGTACTATGGGTGGGACTAGCCTATTCCTTTATAATCTGTCAGCAGAACTATATGGCAGAGGTTGATGGGAAAAGCCTATAGATCAGAACTATATAGGCAATAGTCCAAGTGGAATACACCCTTTGGGGTGCACCCAGCATGGGTCCCATCAGTGAACCAATCTATGGGAACCTACAGCTAAGGGAAGTGGAACTGCTGAACGGCACCCCCATGTTAAAAATGAATTTGGACCATACAGTAATGCTAATGTCTGGTGGCATATGTCCATTGGTGAATAAGGGCTCTGCTTACATGTTTGTGGTTTAAGTTCAACCTGCTTGCCTTTCACTTTGCTTCATTCCCCTTAATAAGTGCATGCAATTAAGGAAAGTGTTTAAAAAAAACAAAAAAAAACACATAGGCATATAAAATTAACTTAAATGCCCTTTGGTGTCACCACAAAGTATCCAGTGATGTCCAAATTAGTCACAAGTCAGGTCTCCTCTATAGCTGCTCTACCTAAAATTCTCAATGCAAGAACAAAGATCTCACTCACTTCTTGTTACTTCTCTATCGGGAGCTGAGAAGTTTAAAAGGGGGAAGCTTCCCACTTCCTAGTCTCTCTATTGGTGTCTTAATGGAAACAGTAGCCATACTAACCAAAAGAAAGGAGATTGTAAGGAATGGGACCTGGAATAAGTTAACTATCACAGAAAAAACCTAGGTTTGTCTATAACTATAAGACCCCTTTCACACTGGGGCACTTTCAGGCATTTTAGAGTTAAAAATAGTGCCTGTAAAGTGCTTGAAAAGCACCTCTCATGCCTCCCCAGTGTAAAAGCCCAAGTGCTTACACACTGGGGCAGTGCGCTTGCAGGACAGGAAAAAAAATCCTGCAAGCAGCATCTTTGGAGTGGTGTGGGAGCAGTGTTTACATGCCCTGCCCACTGAAATGGATGGGCAGAGCTGCCAAAGCGCCTGCAAAGCAATTCAGCAACATGGGCGCTTTTATACCTTTCTTCGGCTACTAGCACCCCGCTAGTGGCTGAAAAGCACCGCTAAAACGGCAGTAAAAATAGCAGTGCATTAGCACTAACGGACCCCCGCCGCGTGAAAAGCAGTTGATGACCATATAACTTACATATAAAGCGGCAAATTGGCACTACTGCTGATTATACACAGTGAGAGCTGATTGGCGGGTAATGCGGACTTGATACCCACTGATCCTTCGGTAGAGAGGGAGAACAGCGGTCTGCCTATGTAAACAAGTTCTGTCAGTAGGGAAGGCATGGATCCTGTTTTCCTGCTTTCCCTTAGTAAAAGCGCCTCCCACAAAATCACTAGCTAGGAACACAAAGGAACCCTTTGATTGTCCCTGATGTTAACCCAGTGATTAACCCCTTCCCAGCCAGTGACAGTGCATATTTGTAGCACTGATCATTGTATTAGTGTCACTGGTCCCCAAAAAGTGTCAAAAGCGTCAGTTAGTGTCTGACTGTTCCCCCCACTATAAGTCGCTGATCGCCGCCATTACTAGCAAAAAAAAAAATCCCATTGTTTTTTGACGTTAACTTTTGCGCAAACCAATCAATATATGCTTATTGGGATTTTTTTACCAAAAATATGAATACATATTGGCCTAAATTGATAAAGAAATTAGATTTTGTCAAATTTTTTATTGGATATGTTTTATAGCAGAAACTAGAAAATATTGGATTTTCTTTTCAAAATTGTTGTTTTTTTTGTTTATAGCTCAAAAAAAAAAAATGCAGAGGTTATCAAATGCCCCCAAAAGAAAGCTCTAATTGTGGGAAAAAAGGACATACATCTTATTGGGCTACAGTGTTGCAAGACCGCGCAAATTGTCAGTTAAAGTAACACAGTGCTGTATCGCAAAAAATCATTTGGTCATGAAGGGGGGTACGTTTTCCAGAGGTCAAGTGGTTAAACTGTTTATGGTTCTAGATTTGCTGATTACATAGTTACATAATTGGTAAGATTGAAAAAAGACACAGGTCCATCAAGTCCAATCTGTGTGTGTATTTATGTTAATAGTACATTGTATACCCAAGTATGTTGTGGTCGTTTAGATGCCCATCTAAGTTTTTTGAAATTATCGCTCCCTGCTGAAACCACTGCTTGTGGAAGAGAATTCCACATTCTTACCGCTCTTACGGTAAAGAACCCTCTACACAGTTTAACCACTTTCAGACCGGACCAATTTGCTGGTCAAAGACCAGACCACTTTTTGCGATTCGGCACACATTCGGCACTGACAATTGCGTGGTCGTGCGACGTGGCTCCCAAACAAAATTAATGTCCTTTTTTCCCACAAATAGAGCTTTCTTTTGGTGGTATTTGATCACCCCTGCGGTTTTTATTTTTTGCTCTATAAACAAAAATAGAGCGATAATTTTGAAAAAAACGCATTATTTTTTACTTTTTGTAATAATAAATATCCCCCAAAAATATATAAAAAAACATTTTTTTCCCTCAGTTTAGGCCGATACGTATTCTTCTACATATTTTTGGTAAAAAAAATCGCAATAAGCGATTATTGATTGGTTTGCGCAAAAGTTATAGCGTTTACAAAATAGGGATAGTTTTATAGCATTTTTATTAATAATTTTTTATTATTTTTTTTTTACTAGTAATGGTGGCGATCTGCGATTTTTATTGTGACTGCGACATTGTGGGGGACCCATCGGACATTTTTGACACATTTTTGAGACCATTGTCATTTATACAGTAATCACTGCTATATAAATGCAGTGATTCCTGTGTAAATGACACTGGCAGTGAAAGGGTTAACCAGTGGGTGGCAGTGTAGGGGTTAAGTGTTCCTAGGGGTGTGTTACTAACTGTGGGGGGGTTGGGCTTTCATTTAGTGTACACTGATCTCTGCTCCAATCACATGGAGCAGAGACCAGCGTCACTAGTTGCTAGGCAGAATGGAAAAATGTTGTTTATACAGCATTTCCTCCATTCGGCCGCTCCGTGAGACGATCGCGGGGATGCCCGCGGCGATCGAGTCCGCGGGTCCCGCGACCGGACTCACGGGGGTCCCGACCAGCGCGGGAGCGCGCCGCCGGCGGCGCGCTCCCGATGGCACAGCGGCAACGAATATTGGACGTACATGTACGCCAATATGCCTGCCCGTGCCATTCTGTCGACGTACATCGTCGTGCGCTGGTCGGGAAGTGGTTAAGGTTAATCTGCTTCTCTTCAAATTTTAGTGAATGACCGCCAACTCCTTTGCGCGGAAAAGTTTTCTCCCTATTGTGGGGTCACCAGTACGGTATTTGTACATTGAAATCATATCCCCTTTCAAGTGTCTCTTCTCCAGAGAGAATAAGTTCAATGCTTGCAGTCATTCCCCATAGCTGAGATCCTCCAATCCCTTTATTAGCTTTGTTGCCCTTCTCTGGACTCCCTCCAGTTCCAGCACATCCTTCCTGAGGACTGGTGCCCAGAATTGGACAGCATACTCCATGTGCAGCCAGGCCACAGTTTTGTAGAGTGGTAGAATTATCATTTTATCTCTGGAGTGAATCCCCTTTTTAATGCATGCCAATATTCTGTTGGCTTTGCTTGCAGCAGCCTGCCATTGTTTGCCATTGCTGAGCCCGTCATCTACTAGGACCCCCGGTCCTTTTTCATCCTAGATTCCCCCAGAGGTTCTCCCCCTAGCGAGTAGATTGCATTCATATTTTTGGCACCCAAATGCATTATTTCATGTTTTTCAACATTAAGCCCCATTTGCCATGTAGTTGCCCACTACATTCATTTGTTTAGATCTTCTTGCAAGGTTTCTACATCCTGCATAGAAGTTATTGCCCTGCTTAGCTTAGCATCGTCCGCAAATACTGAGATGGAGCTGTTTACTATATTGCTTAGCTAGTTACAGGTTTGTTCACAGTTTGCAGCTACTGTATTTGCTGGCGTATAAGACTACCTTTTACACTTAAAAAAAATGCCAAAAAATCGGGGGTCGTCTTATACGCCGGGTATACAATGCTGCCCGATGGATGTCAGCCCCCAAATGTCTGCTAATACTGTATGTGGCTTCAGCTACAACAGTATACGCCGTTGAGCCAATCCCGACGAGCGATGTATTCTATTAATGAATACAGAGCCTGCTTGGATTGGAGTAACAACCTCGGCCAATCCGAGCAGGCTACATAGAGTAGCCTGCTCGGATTGGCTTTGAGAGAGAGAGAGAGAGGCAAGGGCTGATGATGCTATAGCCTCTGCCAATCCAAGCAGGCGTTGTATTCATTAAAATAATACACCGCTCACCATACTTCCCTGGGTAAATCCATTAACTGATCTCCTACTACTATACATCCTGCTGTTTGCCTTTGAGGTCCCAGGCACCCAAGAGGGACAGGCAAATCTGGGACATATGACAAGGGGGTTATTAATTGCATTTTGGTGGACAATTCCCATAGAATGTAACCCAAAAGTGGTATAGGTTTGGTTAGTGAAAAATTCTACTATCCAGAGTTGTGGCATTCAATAGATCTCTGTTTGTGTTATTGTTTGATTTGCTTTATGACATAACACAGCATGGCGGATGAGTAGTTGGCATTCTTGCTTTGTGTTTTTTAATGGTTCTAATGTTTTTTTTAAATGGTGTTGCCTCAGAAGGAGGGTAGTCTTATACCGCGAGTATTGCCCAAAACCTATGTTTTCACTTGAAAAATAGGGGGTCGTCTTATACGCCCAGTCGCCTTATACGCCGGCAAATATGGTAGTTATCATTTGAAAATGATCATCATTGTTATTACGTTTAACTAATGCAACAGCACGCTGCTTGTTAACAGAAATTATTGAACATCCCATCCCATATTAATAAGATGGACTCTGGAAGACTGCACAGAGGTCCAATTCTAGGCATCTCTTGCAGTAGAATTTCCATCTCTGGTAAGATATTTGCCTGATGCTGGCCTGTAGTGTTCTCCCAATAAAATTGCAGGCTGATTGTTGTGGTAAAGTCAAAACTTTTTATTTAGCAATCAGATTGAGAATGGGCACTGATGGGGCCATCAATATTTATAGAACAGAGACAGGCAAGGTTATAGTAACATTTTTAAAAATCTTTACAATACAAAAAGTTAATATGGAGGGTATTGTTTTTTTTTTTTTAACAAAACTGGAGCTTCCATTTTACAGGTCAGTCAACCCAAAATTTATATTTTAGTTATTAGTAAAGCGGGGCAGTTGGCCCTAGCTTCTGCCTTATTATATATACTAAATAATTTAACAGCAAGATTTCCCTCCCATAATTATTGACTTATATCCATCTGTTCCTGCTCTCCTTTGCATGCTCCAACATCTCCAATTGAATTCTTCATAATTAAAAAGAAATAATAAATCTGGCAATTCAAGTGTAGTTATCTCTCCAATAGATTCTCCAAGTGATACAAAGATTGTCAGGTTTAAGGTTCCATTCACACTTGTATGACTCCAAAGTTGCGCTGACTTTGGAGGGCAACTTTGGTGCAACTTTGACGCAACTTTGGATGGGTGCAACTTGGATACAACTTTGGCTTTGACCAGTGGTAATGGACAGCTGTTGCACACAAATTGCATTGTATAACATTAAGGTACGACTTTCATGCAACTTCAGAGGGTTAACAATGAGGTCTATGGCCAAGTTGCATGTAAGTTGGACCAAAGTAGTGTATAAACTACTTTGAATTTGCTGCATCTTTAAGTTGCGCATATATGAATGGGTATCATTGGAAAACATGGGGAGGGACTTGTCATGCCACTTTGACTAGTCTTCAGTATCAAAAACTGAAAGATCAATTTCAGATGAAATAACTATATATATATACTACAGACACGATAAAGTGATGGTCCCAAAATTCAAATACCTATTGCAGTAACAAAAGTAAAAAAAAATGTGTAGAGCAATACGCTATGATTTTTTCATGTATTTTTTTATAGTATACTAAAGACTACTTACTGATAGGAAGACAATCCCATTTACAAAAACATCAATTAATTATAAACACATACAACTTTTAGTCTATTGAAAACAAATGTTGATTGCAATCATTTTGGAGAGTGAATAAAATGAGGACACAATAGACAGTATCCGGGCTGCAGATGAAATAAAAACTGTTTTGAGAATTTCTTTGTACAGGTTCATTTATTGCAGACAGCTGTGTTGTACTTGGAAACACCCCCACACAATGGTATTCATATTAGATATTACACAAATTACACAACCAAGAATACCGAGAACAATGACTAATTGTGGGTCATTAAAAAAAAAAACTTTATAAACCTGCATCTAGTAGTACCACTTGTACTACTCTTGCAACAACAATCGTTCACTGTAGCTGACATTTGCACAACTATTAGTCCACAGCAAGGTCTTTACTCACAATGTCCCAGGAACTGTCTGCCACCCAGCATCTGCAGGTAGATCCTATGTGAAGGAGATTAAGTAGCTCATTCTCAAGACTAGAACTTCACTGCAGTGCCCTCCAGCACATGCAGTCCTCTGGCAAACTTCTCCAGGCCCTTAGTCCAGTAGCTGCTAATACCCAGACCGCAGTTTCTTATCAAAGTGTGCTGCCTCCAGGAACAGCAGCCCCAAGAGAACTGAAACTCTTCCTTGAGGGAAAATAACATTTGCTTCAGGCCTACTGTGCATTTATTATCTCCCCAGCCACCTTCTGGACACCCCCTCCCACTGATTTGCTCGAACAAGATAAATATTCAAGTGATCATTTGAATCTCCTAGCCCTATGCTCTGGAAACAGGTGGGACCAGGGCTGATCCTGGGCGGAGGCGCTGGGTGCATCGCACCCAGGCATCACAGAGGTGGGGGCGCCAAAGTGGCAGAGTTCTCCCCTCCCTCCTTCCAGGGCCGGACTGGCCTACTGCCCTGGGGTCGCATTGATCTGTGGCTGCAGCGCTCCTCTCCAAGCTCCCCCCTCCTCCTCTTGTTTCTCACACACAGCGGGGGGGCTGTGTGTCACGGAGCTGGGTTTGTGGGTGTTGTCAGCGGTGCTGTAATAAGGTCCTGCCCCCTAGACCGGCTCATGTGATAGTAGATGGAACAGTGATTGAATCAGTGTTCCGCCTATCGCACAAGCCGGTCTAGGGGGGTGGGACCTTGTTAGAGCGCCGCCGACAACGCACGCAGACCCTGCTCCATGACACGCAGTGGGAGATGACCATTGGGCACAGTGAGGCTGCATTGATGGGCACAGTGAGGCTGTATTGATGGGCACAGTGAGACTGCATTGATGGGCACAGTGATGCTATGATTATGGGCACAGTGAGGCTACGATTATGGGCACAGTGAGGCTGCGATTATGGGCACAGTGAGGCTGCGATTATGGGCACAGTTAGGCTGTGATTATGGGCACGGTGAGGCTGCATTGATGGGCAGTGAGCCTGTGAATATGGGCAAAATGAGGCTGCGATTATGGGGAAAGTGAGACTGCATTGATGGCCACAGTGAGGCTGCGATTATGGGCACAGTGAGGCTGTTATTATGGGCACACTGAGGATGCATTTATGGGTACAGTGAGGCTCCGATTATGAGCACAGTGAAGCTGCATTGATGGGCACAGTGAGCCTGTGATTATGGGCACAGTGAGGCTGCATTAATGGGCACAGTGAGGCTGCATTGATGGGCACAGTGAGGCTATGATTATGGGCACAGTGAGGCTGTGATTATGGGCACAGTTAGGCTGTGATTATGGGCACAGTGAGGCTGCATTGATGGGCACAGTGAGCCTGTGATTATGGGCACAGTGAGGCTGCATTAATGGGCACAGTGAGGCTGAATTGATGGGCACAGTGAGGCTATGATTATGGGCATAGTGAGGCTGCTATTATGGGCACAGTGAGGCTGCATTGATGGGCACAGTGAGCTTGTGATTATGGGCACAGTGAGGCTGCAGTGATGGGCACAGTGAGGCTATGATTATGGGCACAGTGACCCTGCATTGATGGGCACAGTGAGGCTGCGATTGTGGGCACAGTGAGGCTGTGATTATGGGCACAGTGAGGCTGCATTGATGGGCACTGGTGAGACTGCATTGATCTCTAGTATCATGTCCGCAGTTTCTGACCATCTCTTGTATCATGTCTGCAGTTTCTTACCATCTCTTTTATCATGTCTGCAGTCTCTGACTGTCTCCTGTACTATGTCCCAAGTCTCTGACACCTCCTGTATCATGTCCACAGCCTCTAACCATCTCTTGTATCATGTCCGCAACCTCTGATCATCTCTTGTCTTATATCATGTCTTCAGTCTCTGGGGGAATTTGGACAGGAGTCAAGAGTGGGAGTGCGGCCAGGATGTGGCTATTCCTGTCATATACAGTATAGTTGAGCTGCTCCATGTTAAGATCCTCCAAGGTATTCCAAAACCTGTTGACATTTTAATCAGAATACAGCTCCGAGTTAAAGGAGATGGATGGCATTATACAAAAGACTAAACCTACATACTCACCTCCATGCTGCAGCTTCGCTGTGATGCTGCAATTGTTCCCCATCAACCCTAATGCCCCGTACACACGATCGCAAATTCCGCCAGCAAAAGTCCGATGTGAGCTCTTGGTTGGAAATTCCGACCGTGTGTATGCTCCATCGGACTTTTGCTGGCAGAATTTCGGAGAGCAGGTTCTCTATTTTTCCGACGGAAAGAGTTCTGATCGGAAATTCAGATCGCCTGTAGCAATTCTGACACGCAAAATTCCTATGCATGCTCGGAAACTATTTGACGCATGCTCGGAAGCATTGAACTTAATTTTCTTGGCTCATCATAGTGTTGTACATCACCACGTTCTTGATGGGCGAAAGTTCAGAGAACATTTGTGTGAGCGGAATTCCATCGAAAAACCATCCAAGATTTTTTCCAACCGAAAAATTCCGCTTGTGTCTACGGGGCATAAGTCCTAGAACTAAGCAATCACATGGCGGCTGATCACTAAGTTCTCAGTTCGCCTTTCAGTCACCTCTTTCTGCTCTGCCCCTCGAGCACTCACTGGAGCGCCGGACAGTCGGTGCTCGAGGGCTGGATCTCAGGGGCACGCTGAGAGGCTGAGCCAGCTGCCAATCAGTATTTTTTCCTAGGTAAGGGTGACATTACAGAGCCTATTTCCTGGATCCTGGGAAATCTGAGGAACCCAAATACCATAAGAATTGTCATTTACACAGCACAGAAGCACAGAATTTGGGATCATCAGCTTTCCTATAATCTTATAAGAAAGCTAAATTGGATCACACTAACCCAGTAGTAGGATGCATTTTTTATCCAGAAGATGGGATGTTAGCTTATAAGCAGACCTTATGTTTTTTATATTCATGAAAGATGTATCTTAATGTGACATTAAACTCTGGAAAAAATATCTATTCAAGTATGTATTGTAGACTCAAAACATACCTTCTATTGGTATCAGCCTCCTCCAGATTCTTTTTTTTTTTCTGCTGGGTTCCGACTTCCTGTTAGACGGTGGCTACATTTATTCTCCATGGTACCTCTGTAGGAACATAGCTACCCAATCTTGCTCACTCCCGGGATGGACTATAGACAATGGCGTTTGTAGTGTGCATAGAGCAGTACACATGACGGCTACTAACGCAAACTGTTCATTCCAAACAAATAGAAATGAGGGGGGAAAGCAGACGTTTAGTTTCTCATGAAGAATGTTACAAGGAGACAGAAAAACACAGTAAGAAATTATTTCATGAAAAAAAGATCACTAATAGATTAATATTTTTGGATAGTAAGGATACTGTTTAGTGTCACTTTAGGAGGAAAATAAGTGAATATTCTATTTTAAAAAAAACTATTTTATATGTAGCTTCTAGAGTCCTCTATAAAAGTGGAATATCTGTCTTCACATGCTATTCGTCAGATCTAACACGAAGTCAGTTCATACAGATTATATCACAAAGACTAGTATGTGTTTTCCCTGCAGATTGTAACTTGACAACACTTTTATAGAGCAGTTAAATATGAGCTTGACATCTCAGTGCTATTATTTGGAAATACCTGAATTTTCATTTGTAAAACCAAAGAAAAGTAAACTTAGCATGTAGATGACAGGTTAAACATTAAGCAGTAAACCTTCAGGCCAATCCTCAGCTGTTCAAATTCTGTTTCAACTGAACTATTGACATAGAGTGCAACTTAGCTTTGCTAACCTCCTGCACCAGGGCATTTTACATACATTAGATCAGCATTTCTAAACCTTTTTAACCTGAAGGAACCCTTGACATAACTTTTCAGGCTCAGGAAACCCCTACTGACAATTACTATATCAAAAGGATCACAGTACATTAGAATGATGATCACTAGGAAAAATTATCCTTACATCTGGGATCATTGGGAATATTCCTCCTTAGTCCACGTTCACATTGGGCCCATTTAGCATGTGACAAATTGGTGGTTATCGCTGGCAATGGCAACGTCTGAATCGGTGCAACGACGACTTTGCCACGCCGCACTGATTCTCAAAAGTAGTTCCTGTGCTACTTTTGGTGACTTCGGGGGCAATTTGAATAGACATCTGTGCATGAACCCACACAGATGTATGTCAAATCGCACCCAAAGTCAGACTGCACTGCTGGTTTGAAATCATGTGAGTTCAGCTGAACCATAATTGCCTAAGGTACTCCTAGCAACCTCTGGAGGAACCCTTGTTGAGAAAGGCTGACAATGATATTTAAACACATGTCCGCCTCAACAAACTCTGATATTTGGATACAGCCATGTAAAGAACTATTGGAAGAAATATGAAATGCCCAGATAGATTCCCCACGGAGGTGGACTGATGGTGTTCCTACTCAGTGTCTTCTCAACACTAATGGAACATGTAAGGTGGAGAGACGGCAACTCATCCTTCAGAAAAAAGTCACTTTATTACACTGACTGGAGTGTACAAAGTACAGTGGCTTACACGTTTCGGCAATAAGCCTTAATCATATTGTCAAGGCTGACAATGACATTTAAGCACATGTCTGTCTCAACAAACTCTGATATTTGGGTACAGCCATGTATAGGACTGTTGGTGTGAAATATAATTTTGAGCAGGGTACAGCTCTAGCCTCTGATGAGGTTTGTAACTCTCTAGTAGAAAAAGAAAGCTCCCTTCATCCAATCCATCACATATAACCCTAATGTTCTGTGCCTCATGTTTATATAGAAGAGGGTTTAAAAAAATGTATTTGATGCCGCCGCTTCTGCTTATTTCTTAAGATCACTGAGGGCATTGAAACAATGTTTTATTATCATCCTACAGGCATTTCCTCACAAATCTCCCAGTTCTAAGAATAGCATCTATGTCCCTGTTAGATGTAATTGAGCCTTTGGTATGTACTTTATAGATCCCTTTCTCATACCAATCTACATTATGTATGAAGAGGTAATTAACCACATGTCTTTTTAATGTTGGGGCTTATTTCTAATTATCTGAACCCAAAAATTTAATATATTACAGCTTACAAGTCCTTAGATATGATAGCATTAGTTTTCTTTCTATCCAGGCTTTTTTTTCTTTTATTTTCACCAGGTGGTTCCTACCAGTACCACACTTTTTGTCTTAGGGTGACAATGTTCAATAACTGTACCTTATCTATGGAGGAGTAGCATTTCCCCCTAGGTTGCTCCCCTAGTCCTGGTTTGAACAAGAGAACAACTCCCCTTCTCCACATCTTTATTACATTGAGGGTGTTTTGTAGTCCCCAAAATAAACCTAAGCAGGGCTGACAACACTGCTTGGGATTTCACTGCAGAAGAGGCTCAATGGATTTTTTGGACACTTTTCTGTACTTGCAGTGTTTTTAAATAGAAAATACTTAGAGGAACGTGTAAGTCTTGGAGAGAGATGCACCTAAAATGATGGATCGTGAAATTATGAATCTGAAACCCTTAGCTAAACCAGAATGTTGCCAACTGAGCCTTTACAGCACCAAAAAAGTAAACTGTATTGTGTGTAGTTTTATATTTTTGAATGGTTCTATAAAGGGTGATATCTCTAGACATTTTTTCTTTAGTTTTAGAGTGTAGGGAAGAGTTAAATTCTTTGTCACGTTTTAATTCCTATCTGTAACCTCACTACGGAGAGATTCCCTCATGTCTGGTCTCTATAACACCCTTACAAGAAAAGTATGGTGTGGATGTCATTGTGACAGAAAGGGAGAAAAAGCAATAAAGACACAGTCAGAAGTTCTTACCCTTCCCCACTCTACTAGAATAAGAATTTTTTTACACTTTTTTCAGAGTCCATCGAGGGACACATCTTGATTCATCTCATTTATTTCTCCTTCAAGAGAAAATAACACTAGGCATGTAGAAATCTGAAGGCCAACCCCCTTTGGGCTACAACCCCTTCCACTTCAAACTTGCTCAGTTATAGCAAATGGTACAAAGAGTGAGCAATTTCATATGAAGGAGTAAACTGTGTCCTCAATGGACTCAATGACAAAAGGAAGTTAGTTTGAGTACAAAAAAGTCCTATCTCTATAATTTATTAAGAAACACAGCTTTATGATATTTAAGCAACCTAGATACATCCAAAAGCAGTCCAAATAGCAGGGTGTGCACACCAAAACAAACACTTGTAAACAGACCCAACAAGAGAAAACCAAGGCACATGAAAGTCCAAAGGCAATAAAGCATCTGCTTAAGCAAACATTTTGATGTGACAGAACTTAAAGACAGGACCGTTTTTAAGGCAGGGCAAAAGGGGCAGCTGCCCTGGGCCCTATCATTGTAGTGGGACCCAAAGCAGCTGCCTCATACTTGCCAACTATGCCAGTTTAAATTCCCTTATCCCTTGAAGTTTTGGTCCTGTGCTGTGTCCCGATATCTCAGTGTAAACTTCTGCTGCTGCTCTGTCCTACTGCCATGTACAGATGACTCACCTGCAGACCCTGTGTTTACATGTAAATAACCTGCATTGATATGTAAATAGTCATGGACCATGGAATTGATATGTAAATTGAGGCAGCATTCAAATGTATATCATGCCCCCCTGAGGTCACATCCACCATCACTTCTGCTGAATGCTGCCCACTGGAACATGCTTAAAAGTCTTGCCTACAACTGTGATCATTAAGCCTAACATCAGCCTGTTCTGCAAAAGTAAGCAAATTGGAGGTGGAACCATTCTTCATAATAACATGGTGCCGCAGCACCTTGAATTTTGGTGCATGTGAATACGCAGGCAGGCAGTGAGGAGATAATGTGCTGCAACCTTTAGCAACAAATCAGTGAGTAGCAATACTGTGCACTAACCTCTTGCAACCAATTGGTGAGTAGTAATAATGTGCAGTAACCTCTAACAACCAATTAGTAAGTGGTAAAGATGTTCAGTAACCTCTAGCAATCAATCAGTGAGCAGTATTGATGTACAGTAATCTCTATCAACCAATCAACAAGCAGAAGTCATGTGCTGTAACCTCTAGAACATAACAGTGAGCCATAATGTGTGCTGTAACCTCTAGCAGCCAGCCAGTGAGCGGTAATGATGCACTGTACCCTCTGGCAACCAATCGCAATCGCTGCCTGATCTGATTCAGTAAACTGATTTTGAGTCTATCTGCTATTTATTGTATGTCTCAAAGCATGTGGAGAGTGAAATTGCGTGGAAGAGGGGCCCCAAGAAAATGTTTGTTTGCCCCGGGTCCAATCAATATTAAAGACCGCCCTGCTTAAAGAACGTATGTAAATATGACTGGATCGCATTGTTACTGATCTGGACACAGAGGCCTGATGACCAAAAGCAAAAGAAGTACTCACTGCCCCAGTAGTGTGGGCTTTTATACGAAAAAGAAGAAGTTTAGCTTGAAGCTCTTAACAAGAACCTGTTAAAACTACTTATATATCTGGAAAATTAAGTACTTCTTTTAGGACCTTCTGGGATAACTTACAGGGAATCCATGTGCCTAAACAAAGTAGTGGCTGAAAAGTAAACCCTGATGCCCCTTACTATATCCAGGTAAAAAAGAGAGATCTCTGGGGTGAACTAGTAGTGAACACAAGTAGGACAACACAACATCCTCGTTAGGGTCAAAAGTGGGAAACACTTTGCTAAAAAGGAAGCCTAACCGATGGAGCCTAACACTGGACCTAAGGCCGCGTACACACGGGCGGATTGTCTGCCCAACTTAGTCCGCTGAACCGTGTTTCAGCGGACAATCCGCTCGTGTGTGGGCTTCAGCTGACTTTTTCAGCGGACAGTCTGACGGACTTTGTCTTTCGGAATTTCCGTAATTTTGTCCGCTGAAACTTGGTTTTGTCCGTCCAAACTTGGTTTCAGCGGACAGTCCACTCGTGTGTAGGCAAGTTGGACGGACTAAGTATGGCGCATGCTCAGAAAGGATTTACACGGCCGAAGGTTGCATTGCAGTGTATTGGACGTCGTTTTTCTAGTCCCGTCGTACGTGCTGTACACGTCATCGCGCAAGTTTTCAGCGGACTGTCTGTTCATCGTGTGTGGTCAAGTCCGTTCATTCAAAATTTGGACGGACTGTCTGTCGGATTGTCTGACGAACTTAGTTGGGCAGACAATCCGCCCGTGTGTACGCGGTCTTACACTTACAACCACTCAAATATAATATTTAATAATTAAATGACAAGCAAGAGGACACTGAAAGGGAACAGACAGGGTAGACACCTTACCTTTCATGGTACTAAAAAGAACAAGTGTCATTCTTCTTCCAACTGCAGGAAGAAAAAAACATGGCACTACCACAAAGGTCTGTGTAAAAAAAACTACCAAAGACTTACACCAGTGAAAATAAGTTTTCAATGTTAAATGTTTGAACATAGTTGGGATTACAGAATCTGAATACCCGTGCTTCTAAAAACCTGAGTTTCAACAGCAAGGCCCTCAAAACCAATAACCAACAAGCTGATATATCACACTCTCTGCGTCCATATTGGAGCTATAAGAATGACTAGAATGCTCTCTGCCTTGCCTAGATGAAGTAAAAGTTCAACTGAAGAAATGCATACATCAGCTGATTCCACGGTACCCCCAAAGCATCTGCTATGTCCACCTTTGGGTCCTGCATCCTCGAAAAAACTTGGCTAGTTTCTTGTTGAACTGAGATGCTAAAAAGTCTATGTATAGGGTTTCCCAATACAGACATATCCCAGAACACCTCTGGATGGAGAGATCATTCCCCTGAATCCAGATATCTGCTAAGAAAACCTGCCTCCCAGATTTTTTATCCCAGTAGCAGATCACTGGAACATGAAGCTTAGCCCAGGACAGGGTAGAACCTATAGCTATTATTATACACTTAAGTTAGCCATACATAGAGATTTGGCCAGTTCAGCATGTATGGGTACAGATTTACTGATGGGCTTCTGAACAACCTCATTGTCGGATTTTCCCTGCTCGATCAGCGGCATAGGCAATAGCTGGCAGCTCTGATTAATGTATTCTATGATGGGAACAGAATACAATGGCTCAGCTGGGAGGATTCCCTATGCACATCAATTCTGCGGATGGGGGAATCAATTAAATTATTTTTGTAGCACTGACCCCCGAAGGAGCTGCTGGTTTTATTGGGCTTACCATTACCTTCTTGACTGCTTCTCTGTCTAGGGTTTCCCGTGGTAGATGGCCCAAAGAAATGTGGAAACTAACGTGGAATCTTCTATTGGGTTGTTTATTTGAAACAGAAACAGAGTCTCTCAGTTTAGGGTAGAGGGTTAGGAATAAGTTCAGGTACTTTAGACTGCAAAAATGAAAAGTCTCTTATAGGAAAAATCCAGAGAATAGCAACCATTTCACAGCTGGAATTTACAACCCCCGGATAGACCTCCTCTCACTAGGCCTAGCAGCCGGTAGGGTGCTAAGTAAAGTCTCTGCTACAGACTTGAGCGTAGGATACTTGAGAAAGCCTCTGCCACAGACTTGAGTGTAGGATACTTGAGAAAGTCTCTGCCACAGACTTGCGCGTAGGATACTTGAGAAAGTCTCTGCCACAGACTTGAGCATTACTGAGGGACATAGACAAATCTAAAGAGCTATCATACGGTACCAGTATCTCTCAGTCGATCCAGCGATACCGTATGAGTGTAGATGCATGTAGTGTCCTTCAATTGAGCCTCCAGTGCTCCCCTGGGGTTTCTCCAGTTGCTGGGTCTCTCCCTTAGATGAGACGGCACCGGACCACCTTTGGATCAACAGGCCCCGAAATCCATTCAGGCCTGTCCCTGCAGTTGTGTTGCCTCGGGCTAGCCAGCCCCAAGACTCAAAATGCATGGTTCCACACCCCAGGCCAGGAGGGCCTGGGGCTGGTCAGAAGGACCAGAACCAAGCAGACAAAAATAATCTCCGGAACGAAAAAAACACGTGATGTCCGTACCTTAAATACCACCTCCCCAGAATGCACAGCAGGAGAACACTCCCACTGTGCTGGTTTTGAAAAAACAGGGGCATTCAAATACGCCCAGCTAGACTGCGTTCCTACTCTTGCCGGCGGTAACAGCGACACCTGCGGTCGAGGAGAACCCAGTGCAACCCAGCTGGACTGGTACTGAAACCATACATTTAGATAATTAGCCCCAAAACCCAACTGTGGTTTCAGTAAAATTTAACTTTGAAAAACATATAGCGCCTGCTCGTCAGGAGCCAGCGCTACATTTTTTTTTTGTTTAACCTGCTGTTTGAATGGAAAAAAAGGCTCTTCTCAGGGCTGCCCTAATGTCCTCCTAATTATTGATGTAAGCCACAACTGTTTTATTGTTCTATTGAACCTGGACTGGTTGACCAGTAGAAGGGGTATCCAGGGAAGTAAAGAGAGAAGATATGTTTGTAACTCCAGGATGTTGATTGGAAGCATCGAATCCTCCTGATACCAACAACCCTGAATAGACAGATGATTAAAAAATCTGCCCCAACCCAGAAGAGTGGCATTCATAATGACAAAACGCCCAATGTAAGACAAGGAAAAATATACCATGACAATTACAGGTACAGAAGTCACTAGAACAGAGCCTGTATTTGTCCCATGTCATGAGAATGATTCATTTTAAAGTGATGGAGTGGAACTGAGTAAATGTGATTGCTTTGAAGACAGTTTCATCAACTTCTCCTTGGATAGAAAGGTCTTGGCTTGAAAGTTTACCAGGTAAGACTTGTGGGTCCCTGAACTCAAACCAAGAATGGAGGAACATTTTGGTACAGTATAGGAGGGTGTTGCAGTTTTTATATTGAAAGTAACAATTAACATTCCATACAATCTCCTTCCGAGTACAAAAAAAAAGGAAAACGACAAGCTTGAATACAGATGTCACTCAAAAAAACTAGCAATGCATACGATTTTTAGCACATCCAGTATTAGGCACAGCATTGACGTATCAAGAAAATGTAGCATAGAAAATATAAAAAATAAATCTGTATTTACAAAATCAAAAACCAACCCAGTCCCTCTTACCAATAGAGATTTATGAGCTGGAAACAATTGGATGCAATATCAATCTCCTCTACAGAAATATCTGTCTCTAGTTGCTGTCTAAGTGGAAAGAAACAGAAGACAACAGTGTCTTCAGTACTTCCTAACTGTAGGAGGGGACAGATCCATATAGCCATCTATAATACTGAATAAATATGTTTAGGATGGCATTCAGATCCTTAGTCAAAGGACCCTGGGCAGTTTTAATGCAGAATATATTGGTTTGGATTCTCTGGTCTGCCACTGATAGGGCCCTGGTCACCCTTTTTAATCATTGCATTCCATGAAGAGTCAAAAATATGGTATCCCATGAAGGGTAGTTATAAGGCCTTCTTACATTGTTGCTCTGCCAACCAGCACTTAAGCCAGACCACCTTGTGGATCTGGACAGAAGAGAGGGTTATCTGAGAGAAAATCCAGTTAGCTTCTAGTGCAATAAATTGAGTGTGAACACCAGGAGCT
Organism: Lithobates pipiens; assembly: GCF_037356315.1. Classification (NCBI taxonomy): domain Eukaryota; kingdom Metazoa; phylum Chordata; class Amphibia; order Anura; family Ranidae; genus Lithobates; species Lithobates pipiens. Next base: position 471,381,238 of record NW_027507764.1, read on the forward strand.
GCCAGATCCTTAGTGATATAGACCAGTCAGCTTTAATGTAGAGCAGAGGTGAGTATAGGTTAAAGAGGAAGTAAACCCCTTCAAACCACTTTGACCTACAGGTAAGCCTAGATTAAGGCTTACCTGTAGGTCCAAGCAATATCTCCTAAACCTATATGGTTTAGGAGATATTTGCCCGAAAATGGGCACCGCTGTCTACGGCGCATGCGCCGTAGACAGTGGCGCGCAGGCGCACTAAATGCGGCAAGTCCAAGAATGGATTTGCCTAATTTGTCGACTCCCGTGTGCATGCGCGGGAGTGACGTCTTCGCGGCTTCGCCGAATGTCATTCGCTGTCATTGGTCGGAGCTGCGAGACGCCACCAGCAAGATGGATGCGGCGGACTACAGGGATCAGCGGTGACTTCGCTGGCTCCTGTGTCAGGCAAGTGACACATAATGAGCTACTATGCGATGCATAGTAGTCCATTATGCTTTACCTTTGCAGGGAAAAAAAGAGGAAGTAAACCCATCAGGGTTTACTTCCTCTTTAAAGGGTAGGGTCTAGCAAGGAAAAGATGAAGTGAGAAATCACTTCTACCTTCTTGTCAGTAGGGTCCACAAAGGAAAAAGTATGTTCTACGTAGTTGGTCAAGTAATATCCTTGCAAAACAATGGCTAACTGAAATCAAGCTAGTGAGGTCTTCTTCAATAGATCAGGGAGGGACTCCAACAATGAATCCTTTGCTTTCAATATGTTTTTATTTATAATGCAAGGTAAGACAGTAAGAAAATATCACAAAAAGTATGGTCAGTGAACAAATAGAATCTGGAGAATATGACCCCTACCCTACACATTAGCCAGGTCTACCAACAGTAAAACATGGGAGTGTAGCTCCTTAAAACCATAAGTCAAATATAAACTAGATGTAATCAGTATAATGATAGGCTGCACATTACGGAATAGCCCAGAAGAGTATGGTGCTTCACCAATCAAATTCACAAACATGCCCCACACTCTGTTAGACCGATTTGGATCTTGTCCAGAGAACCTTTTATGTCTATATCATCAGGAATAATAACAGAGCAGAAAACAGTGCAGGGCAGAGGGGGAGGAAAAAAAAAGAAGAAAAAGGGAAGAAAAAAAAGAAGAAAAACAGGGAGGGGGGAAACTCCCCTACACCCCCCTTCCACAAGGAACGACCTCACAGAGTTACGCCTGACCTTTTCCAAGTTATAAAAAATATCTTTTTAAACAGTAAATATAGAGAAAAAAGAAAAAAAAAGAGAGAAGAAAAAAAAAAGGGGACAGAAAGGAAAGAAAGAAAAGAAAGAAAAAGAGAAAGAAGAGAGAAGAGAGAAAGAAAGGAAAGAAAAAGAGGGAGGGTCAACCAGCGGCAAATCACAAGGGAGAGACATATTTGATCCACGGATCCCAAATCATGTTAAATTTCTTGGAATTATTACGAAGGGTCCAGGTGAGTCTATCATTAACCATGATCCAGTTAAGCTTAAGTTTCACAGAGTCAAGAGGAACCATCGACTGCTTCCAATATCTAGCTATAGTTATCCTAGCAGCCAAAATTATATATGTTATCAGTTTTAAAGATTTCTTGGGAACCCCATCAGGGAGCTTTTGAAAAAGCGCTACCTCTGGGGCTCTACGAATATTGACCCCAGTAACCGTGTATATAAGGTTAAATATACGAATCCAAAATCTAACTATTGTTGGGCATTGCCACCAAATGTGGCACATTGTACCCACTTGACCACACCGTCTAAAGCACATGGGGGATGCAGATGGATGCATCTTAGCTATCCTGGTTGGCACTAAATACCATCGTAGTAGAGTTTTGTAATTTGCCTCAATCAGTGTAGTATTAACAGATACTTTAGATAAAGCATAAGCTATATCTTGCCAATCAGGCAGGTCAAAAGTAAGATTCAAATCCCGTTCCCAGTGGGTCATATAGGGGAGTTTAGTAAGTGGGTCCGTAATAGTAGCATAAATAGTAGATATACTTCCCCGTACTAGGTCCTTTGATTGGCAAGATAATTCAAAATTCGTAAGAGTAAACGGTCTATCCAGCAAACCAAGTTTAGAACGTATAAAGGATACAATTTGATTATACTGAAACAGTTCACTAGGGGGCATCTGTATTGTCTCTATAAAGTACTGCAAGGAATGAGGTCGGTTCCCTTCTAGATAGTCACCTATCCGTAGGAGGCCTTTATTGAGCCACCACTGGAATGCTTGTGGAGTCAAGCCAGGTGGAAATTCTGGGTTACAGAACACCGGAGCCAAGGGAGTATGCGAAGACACTAACGGTTTACGATGGCGCACCCTGTACCAAACCTCGAGGGAGTGAGACAGGGTGGGGCATAAGATAGGAGGGCGAAGGCGACTTGGCAGCCACATCAAGGAGCCAATAGCAAAAGGATGGCACGAAAGAGCTTCAATAGACACCCAAAGGGGCTGAGGCCCCCTTGCTGTGGTATATGAGAGCTGTGTTATTTGAGCTGCCTGATAATAAGCTTGCAAATTAGGGAGGCCAAGTCCACCGCGTAATTTTGAGGTATGTAACGTTAATTTATTCATGCAGGGTTTCCTATTACCCCAAATAAAGCGGAGAACATCTCCTTGTAACTGTTGCAATTCTCTCCTCGGGACTGCAATGGGTAAGGTCCTAAAGTAATAGAGTAGTCTGGGGAGAAACGTCATTTTGATGGAATTAATCTTACCAAACCAAGATAAGGAATAATCCGCCCAACACCGAAGGTCCTCCCGCAATCGGCGAAAAAGTGGGGGATAATTAGCTTTGTATAAAGTGCCAATCGAGGATGTCAATTGAATGCCTAAGTATGGAATAGAGGTTGAGGTCCATTGGAAATGAAAATCGTGTCGCAACTGTTGTTCTACTAAGGGGGGCAAAGAGACATTAAGGGCCATCGTTTTTTGAGTGTTTAAAGTGAGTCCTGAAAGTTGGGAAAATTGACGAAATAGGGACAACAAAGCAGGTAGGGTAATTGTAGGGTTGGTAACGTACATAAGAACGTCATCGGCAAACAGGGAACATTTATGTTCCTGCTGCCCACAGCATAATCTGTGAATTCGGGGATGGGATCGAATCGCGACCGCTAAAGGCTCAATTGCCAGCGCAAAAAGCAATGGAGAAAGTGGACAGCCCTGCCTCGTGCCACGGCTAATGGGAAATGAGGATGATCTATAACCCCGGATAGCGACCTGGGCCGACGGTTTGCTATAAAGTTTTCGTAATAATGAAATAAAAACAGGACCAAAACCAAAGGCCCCAAGAGTAGTAAATAGATAGTCCCAATTAAGGCTATCAAAGGCCTTATGAAGGTCCAATGATAGCAATAGCAGTCCCCGAGATCCAGGAGCATCCCATTGAGAACGAACTGCAGAGATCAACGCTATAGATCGGCGAATTTGGTCTAAAGTTTGGCGTTGGTTTATAAAACCTGATTGGTCTTTATGTATATATTGAACAATGAATCCTTTGAAGGCTCCTCAACATTTTGAGGAGATACCTCTGAAAGGAAAGCAGACATTTTAGAACTCTGGGGACAAGTGAAACAACAAATTGCACATGCTGAATAATAAAATTCTTTGAAATTTCTCATTCTCTATGAAAGAGCACTCAAGGACGCAAAAGGTGGTGATGGTGGTTAGGTCAGAAATGGCTTATTACAAGTGATTCAAAGAAAAGGAAAAGGTCTGGTGTCCCCATTGACACACTTCCATCCCTGTAAAATATAAAAACAAAGGATTCGTCCTGGGACTTTAAATGAAGTGGGTACCGTTTCCGCCAGTAAACATAACAGTAGTAAATATAGTATATGGTTTATTCAAGTACAATTGTTTACATGCATAGATAACACCAACAGTTGCCAATTAAAAAAGATACATAAACAAGGAATATTGGTACATAAATGTGGTAGTAGTCATAGTACATGCGCATCATACTACCTGACTAGTTTTGCGAGATCCAGCTCGCTCTTCAGGGGTGGATGTGTGTATCAATGTACCACTGAGCTTGACTATGGCTCCAGGTGTGCGACCTCAAGATGGCGGCAGCAGGTGCCTCCCCAGGGAGCTGAGGGGGCGGAGTCATATCGGACCCCACCAGGGGCCAAACGGAGAGCAGGCGTGGCAGAGGTGTGGTGATGTATCCCTAGAAACCTCGTTAGTCCATAAAAAAGTATAGGCTGATTATGGTGAATATCCTATGTATAAAAGTAATGAGACACAGCAAGCAATCTCCACAGCTATGTGTGTCCTCAAGTCCTTTGGAAAGATTTAAAAACATGTTTTAAATCTAAAGTCCATCTGATTTTTAGACAGCAAAGGTCCGATGAAGCCCACACACGATCGAATTGTCTGGTCGATTCTTTCCGTTGGAACTTTGCTGTCGAAAACTCTGGTCACGTGTACACAGCATAAGGCTCTCTTAGTGGGGAAATCCCACACATGGCAGCTAGTCTCTGCAGTAAGTGCATTGACTACCAACAGAACCTCCTCCTATCATCATTCCATCTGCACCCACAAGAATGGTAACACAACAAGGGGAACATGGCTTAACTCACCTGTGTTCCCTTTATCACTGATCAGGTCGCAGCCTGTTGTCTGAGCTCTCTTAGCCCCTGTACACACGGTCGGAGATTTCGACAACCAAATCCGTCGGATCTTGTCCGTCGGATTTTGCCCGTCGGTTCTTGTCCGAAACTGTTGCATACACACGGTCGGACTAAGTTGTCGAAAAATCTGATCATTCAGAACATGATGACGTAATTTCGTTACGATGGGACTGCGTTCAGGCTAGTAGCCAATAGCTTTGATGTAGGAATTTGATCTGAGCATGCCAACGGATATTCCAACGGAATCAGTCCGATGCATACCGCACACAGTCAGATTATCCGACAACACGGTCCGATAGAACACATTCCGACGGATTCTCTGACCGCGTGTACAAGGGCTTAGAATATGAGAAGCAGCTATGTTTGTGCACAGCAAAGCTCCAAAGCTTTAGGGTCCATGCACACTGGGCTTAAGAAAATGGCAGTCACCTTGGTAGAAAATAAATGCACATATAGAACATAAATGTCCTAATGTGCAAGGACACATAGGATAACATTGTACAGGCAAAACAGAAAACTCCAGTAGAAGGGGAGTTTTTTTAAGCCAGTGTGCATGGAGCCTTAACATATGCTGCATCATTAAGGAGTAAGGAGAATTATAAAATAGCAGTTCAGGCAGAACCAGCGCAAACTGGAGTAAATAGAAAATCACACCCCTTACTAGTAATCTTTTGGAGTGAAAAAATTTGTCTTTGTGCTTTCACTTAGTAAAATAGAGAATGCAGAAACATCCTATATAAAGACATACAGACAAGTGTAGCACAAAGCTAGATTCCTTGTAGGTGCAAAGTATTTTAACCTCAAGCTACAGTATGTAGCCTACGATTGCATGTGGGCATGCACACTTGACCTGACCTGTGACATTTTTAGGATGTCTGACTATTATGAGAAAGTAAACCAACTCCATAGTTAAAAGTTAAAAGTCAGTTACCAAGGAAATTTCATGCGTTGATATGTCTGGCCAGCACCCACAGACTAGACCAGGGGTCTCAAAATTATGGCCGCTACAAGATTATATCAGGCCAGCAACTAGGGTTGCTGGTTAGTTCCCAGGGCCTACTGTGCTCTCAGTAAAGGTCTTAGCCCTTGTACACATGGTCGGATATTCCTTCAACAAAATCCGTCAGATTTTGTCTGACGGATTTTGTCCGAAACTGGTGTTGCATACACATGGTCGGAAAAAGTTGTCGGAAAATCCGATCATTCGGAACGTAATGACGTTATTTAGTTACGATGGGACTACGTTCAGGCTAGTAGCCAATAGCTTTGGTCTAGGAATTTGATCTGAACATGCGTGGCACTTTGTCCGATCGGAATTCTCTACAAACGATCGTACAAAGTCCGGTCGGATCATGTTGTCGGAAATTTTTTATATCCAGCTCTCAAACTTGGTTGGTCGGACATTCCGACAGAAAAAGTCTGATGAAGCCCACACACGGTCGGATTATCCGACAACACGGTCCGATCGGACATTTTCCGTCGGAATGTCCAACCGTGTGAACAAGGGCTTAGAGGTCAGAGATCAGTAGTAGGTAAGAGCTGCCAATAAAGACCTAATTAGAGTTTAATAAAACCCCAACATTCTATTTATAATACATGAAATACAAAGAATGAAGTAAGGGAGGATGAGGCTGCTGTGACCAGTGAACAATAGCCTACACACTTTATTAACACAAAAACACACCATGGTCAAATTAAAAGTCTACAACTATTTCCTTTCTATGATATGCAAAAATCCTAATTCTTCTATAAATACATACAAATTAAGAAGCAATATACAGTATACGTGCCATTTTTTCTTAGGGATTTGTGTGTTAATAAAGTGTATATGCTACTGTATATTTCAATAGTCACAGCAGCCTCATTCTTTATATTTCATGTATTAGGAGTAGAATATTTGGGTGGGGTGTGATTGTTGGGGTCTAATGAGGCTTTTTTTGTAGTTTTTGTAGTTGTACATCACATTTAACCCCATGCTTGCTGAAGGTAGAGCCCAGTGGGAGGCGAACCTCACAGCTGCGAAATCTATACTATGTAACTACCAGGTACTACTGAATTGCCTGCTGGATCCTTGACAGCTGTCAAGGGATGTTTCAAATTATCCTGTCCCCCTGCCTCTCCTGGACCTCCTCTATATTATAAGTGCTAGAGCTGGAGCAGATTCATGTAGTTCTTGTGATGTGGAGGAGATCAGGTGCTGCAGGAGCAGCAGGAGGACAGGATCGTATGAAACATCCCTTCCTCTCCAGATGACAGCTGTCAAGTAACCAGCAAGCATTTCGGAAGCACCCGCTAGTTACATAGCATAGATGGGACCAGCTGTGGGATTTGGCTAACACTGGGCTCCACCTCCAGCAAGTGGGTGGTTAACTGCAATGTGTGGCCTGCTTGGCTCTTTCCCCAGTCAAAAAATAAAGAGCCAACGTCTCTCCATGTTGTGTAATGTGTGAGAGCACAGTGAGTGCCCCTTCCTTGCTCTACACATATTGCATCCATGGATGATATGCCACTGGTTTGCGTCAAACCAATGGTAGTGCTTAACCTGAACCTTATCTCTCAAACTATGAGCTCAAAGACAAGACAATTAGTGCTTTAAAGTTTTGGTTATGTCTTATTTAACCACTTGCCGACCCGCTCACGCCGATATACATCGACAAAGTGGCACGGGTGCGAAAAACAACATACCCATACTTCGCTGCGTCATCCACGGCTAGCAGGTGCGCGCACGCCGCGTAGGGTGTGCCAGCGGACTGGATGTCCACCGGTGGCCCGCGATCGTGGCACAGAGAGGCAGAACAGGGAAATGCAAACAAGGTAAACAAGGCATTTCCCTGTTCTGCCTAGCAACATGACAGGGTCTACTGTTCCCAGTGATTGGGAGCAGTGATCTCTGTCATGTTCTAGTGAGCCCTAATCCCGTAAATCTATCCCTTATTTTTTGGCGTGATAACTTTTGGGCAAACCAATGAATATACACGTATTGCGATTTTTTTTTTTTTACCAAAAATATGTAGAAGAATACATATCAGCCTAAACTGTGGAAAAAAATAGTTTTTTTTATATATTTTTGGGGGATATTTATTATAGCCAAATGTAAAAAATAGTGCTTTTTTTTTTCAAAATTGTCGCTCTTTTTTTGTTTATAGCGCAAAAAAAAATTGCAGAGTTGATCAAATACCACCAAAAGAAAGCTCTATTTGTGGGAAAAAAAGGCCGTCAATTTTGTTTGGGTATAATGTCGCTTGACCACGCAAATGTCAGTTAAAGTGACGCAGTGACGTTTTGCAAAAAATATTTTTAATAGAACAGCTGTTGTAGAAGTGTTTTGGCTTCTGTCATGGGAAATCTTAGTGAATGCTTGTTTGCTTCCATTGGCTGACCTAGATTAAGCAAGTTCGCTGGAATCTATCCCTATAATAATTAAGATGATTATACTCTTTATCCAGAAAAACTTGGTATGTTTGTTGGAGCTTAGTGAAACACAAGTAGAGGATGTCCTTTATATCAGTTTGAAAAATAAAAGGATTTTATGTACAGTGCTAGCACCCATTTTTAATGAATAAATAGAGTTTTGTAGATTAAAATAAAAAGACATTTATCATTATGCATATAAAACAAAGGAGTTGAGACTCTTCACTCAATATTCACTTAAAACATCTAATCCTGTGAAAAGCAAATTCCTGTTGGTTTATTTATCTCATCTGTACATACTGGGTACGCAAAATGAACATACCTACAATTTATTGAATGAAGATGTTCAATTCTTTTAGCAAATCATTCTGATACATCTAATTTTGCTATTTAGCTAATTGTTTTTTCTTATTAGTAAGCCATTACCATTAAATTGGCGGGATTTGTGCACAGCACACACACACACACACACACACACACACACACACACACACACACACACACACACACACACACACACACACACACACACACACATTCTTAATTTCCATAAGTATTTAATTATGTTGCTAAAACTAATTTTATGTATGTAGTGCCCGCTGGATATTGTTGTCACTGGCCCCTAGCTGTTAGGGAGTTCTGCCACGAGTGGACCGTGTTTCACTATCCCTAGGATTACTGATTCCCCAAATGGGGAAAGTGCGCTACTGAGATCCTTGGCTAGTAAGTGCTAGTTACTGTTATTGACTGGTAAGACAAGTTGGATATATCATATAAATCATGCAGCAATACTCATTATTGCTAACTGCAGCTTTGTCATCAAACCTAATCAGTTCTTCCCAATCTCCTTCATATCATATCATATGTCTCCTGCCACTGATCAAAGTGTCCACCCAGCTTATTGAAAGAAAAATGGTAACAGAAAAACATTTTTTTTTCAATACTGATAGTGTTAATTCCATAGTACTGCATTAATTGTACAGTGGGCCTCAGGCTACTTTTAATGGATGCAACGTCTGCAGATTTAATGGGATCATGCATCAGGGTCGGTGTACATAAACATTTATGTTTTGCTTCTTACATGGGTTTACGAAGCATTATGCCGTGTTTCCATCTTTAATAGGATCTTAGGCATAAAATATTTTCTGAGTATTTATATTATAGTGGCAATTGATATTGAAACAATGCTTCCAGGTAGAGTAATTGTACATATGTATTGTGCAGCTCAATAACTTTTAGAGAAGCCTTATTGAGTGCAAAAAAATTCTAAAGACTTGCAAAACTAAATATGACTTTCTATAAAGTGCACTGAAGTTCAGAACTTTTTTTTAGCATCCCTATGGGCCTTTCTGAAATTCGGGACCCCATGCAGAAACTCATGTTTCTCTTATGCCGTGTACACACGACTGGACTTTCCAGCAGACTAGGTCCAAAAGGATTAATTAGTCCATTGGACAATCCGATCCTGTTTGGGCTCGTCCGATCATTTTTTGAAAAAAAAAAATCAGGCGGACCTAGAAATAGAACATGTTTCATATCTATCCGATGGACTCAATTCCGACGGACTAAAATTGGGAAAACCGTTTGTCTGTGTGCTGGTCCGACGGACCAAATATGACGCAAGGGAAGCTATGGCTATTGAACTTCCTTGTTTAGTCCCGTTTACGTCATCACATTCAAAATGAATGGACTTACGAACGGACTTAGTCCATTTGTGTGTGGCCAAGTCCGTTTGTTCAGAAAGTCCGTCGGAACTTCGCCAAAAGTCCATCGGGAAGACCGTCGGACCTAGTCAGCCGGAAAATCCGGTCGTGTGTACGCGGCATTAGTGCTATCTGACACTCTCTGGCATTCTTTCAACTTTAAACAGCAACATCAATACACAATATGCACTTAAGCCACAAATTTAATTTGATGTTCTGGCACTTTGCTCAGCAGCCCCACCATCCAATGATCTATGCATAGGTCCAAAGGTGCTATTACTGAGTTGTGAGTTATTGGGGGAGACAGGCCAAGATCAGGTGGGTGCACAGAAAGGGATTTACAGCATATTAAACAGCTATTAACAGGCTCATGTTTTTTGTTTTTTTTATTTAACAAAGGTGGCTCATGGTTTTAATTTATAGCTTTTTACTCCTTATTCATTTTACAAGTATTTCTTTTCGTTTTAGTGATGAAATAAATCTATAGATAAAATAGAAAGGGTTTTAATGTTATATGACTTAGCTGAAAAGAATGTTTCATTCCAAGCACGTGGAATTCCACTGGTATGCCAGTGTATCTCCTCATATATCAGTTGAAAAACCAACACTTTCAAGTTTTTTTTTCATGCAAACTGTCTTTTTGTAAAGTAACATTCTTGCAAATGTCAATCAGTCCTTTGTAAATACTATCTTGCATACTCCAATATGTGGATTTAAATGCAGCAACACCTGGGTTATTTAATTGCTTAGGGCTGTACCGGCGTACTGAAGACACTCCTTTTCCTGCACAGGAAGAACAAAGGATTTATACTATAAATGAGTGATGCTGCTGTCATTCATGGGCTACTAGCTGAACTAACTTATGTTTACCTACAATCAGGCCTAGGCGTTGGCAACCCATAGGAAAATCAAATACGGGTATTTACAAAGTGGCTACATAGTATGGCTATAAATGCTTACATCAACCTTTACAAATATTATTATGTAAAATTCCGAATGATTTTTATTTTTTATTTTTAATGTATTTAAAATTTTGCAGTCTTACCTATGGAAAATGTATATTTACCCACACCTAGCTACACATCACCTCCAAAATGATAGTGCTGGTGTTCGTGTCTGACGCATAGCCACACAGTGCTGTCACATGGGAATTAATCGTCAGCTTTTCATAAGCTTCAAGTTGCGACCTAGAGTTTACAAAGGCTTTCTGTCTTTGTTTGTAGAAAGCAATTAGAGCAACAGGGGAGTGAAAGGGAGGTAAGTATGTGTAGCTAGGGTGGGCAGCAGGGAAGTGAACCTATTGCTTCACCCTCTATGGGCAAAGCAGAGGTTTACTTGAGAGATCTGACTGAGATTGTCTCCTTATAACCATAAGGACATATTTGCAACCTGAGATCAAATGGATCATGAAAATATTTTTGGTACTTTAGATTTTAGATGTAAAAAACATAAATCAAATCCCATTGCATCTTTCAAGCTCATGTATATGTTTTCTTAAAATATTCTTCAGTCCCCCCCCCCCGTCCCCTCATTATATAGATCTGGGCCCCCCTCCTGCAGGTGCTTACTTACCTTGTCTGATGGCTAGGGCATCCCAGGATGTCTGCAGCCCAGCCAGTAAAAATCTAGTGTCATCCTACCTGCACCAGGGTCCTAATGTCATGTTGACTTGAATGGGACTTACCTCAAATGCCAATCTAGTTTATGGGATGTTAGGCTGGATTCACACCTATGCAGTTTTAGTGCTTTTTGCATTTTGCAGATTTGCACTGCAGTCCATTTCACATGGTTTCCTATGGAACACGTTTTGTAGAACAAATCTGCAAAATGCAAAAAAGCAGAAAAAATGCATAGGTGTGAATCCAGCCTTAGTGTGTAGGCATGGGCAGACCATCATTAGATTTTTACTGGCCTAGTTGAAGATCTTGTTGGAAGCAACAGCTGTTGGGCAGTAAACACCTGTTGGAGGGGGGACCCAGATCTATAAAAAGTGGGGCTGGGGAATTTTTTAAGCAAACATGTAAATGTACTTTAAGTGAACAAATTCAAAACCTGCAAAACAGCTACACAATTAGGAATATGCAGGGATGACCACGCATGTGAGTTTCTAATAAACTTTAAGGCTCGATTTACATCTATGCATGTTGCTTTTGAGTGTTTTTGCAGTGCTTTTTGCGGTTCTTGCCGCGTTTTTGGGCACGAGTTGTTACCGCAATTTTGCAGGTTTTTTTTACACTGTGGTTGCTTAGCAACCAGCTATATACAGTGAAAAAAAAGAAAAAAAACACAAAACGCAAATCGCGGCTAAATATTTTTCCAAAAACACAGAGGCACAAAAATGCATTGATGTGAACATGTTCCATAGGAACCCATGTTAAAAAATTTCCCTGCATTTCTGCAAAATGCAAAATGCATCAAAAAATGCGTTAGTGTGAATCAAGCCTAAGGCTGGATTCACACCTATGCATTTTTAGTGCTTTTTGCATTTTGCAGATTTGCACCACAGATCGTGTTCCATAGGAAATCATGTAATATGGACTATAGTGCAAATCTGCAAAATGCAAAAAACACTAAAAATGCATAGGTGTGAATCCTGCCTAATGGCCCCTTATAATGTAACTGCAGCCAAACTTTTTGTTCCAGTTTTAGTTAGGCTGTATTCACACCTATGCATTTTTAGAGCTTTTTGCATTTTGCAAATTTTCACTACAGTCCATTTAACATGGTTTCCAATGGAACATGTTCTGTAGTGCAAATCTACAAAATGCAAACAGCACTAAACATGCATAGGTGTGAATTCAGCCTTAGATTGGAGAAGCTTAGATCCTCTGCATAGATGGTAACTGTGATAAATTTGCAGTTAGATTCTTAGACTGTGTCATAAGATCACACTTCTCAGAGTTACTGAGCTTGGGATATTGTGGCTGCCAATGGCCAGTTCCCACTTAATTAGAGATGGGCCAGCCCAGAGAGTGGGCGTGCTCTGGACAGGACCATCCAGAATGTGGGTCTGATCCACGTGGGAGCACCAAGAAGGTGGGTGCAGGGTGACAGTGTACTGGGGACTGGGATGAAAACATTAGTAAGTATGCTCTTTCAGGTTTTTATTGCTCAATGTGTCACTTCTTGTCCTTAACTGGTAAAAGTTGAGCTTTTTGTTTCCATTCTCTGGAGTCCGCTTTCCATATACCCATTTAGATAATCCACTGACTGACTGCCTAGTGTATTCTCCCTAGGAATATGGGGAGCAGAAACTTCAAAAAAGGGAAATTACAATTTCAGCTCAAAGTCCTTCACTAGGTGTTTTCAAAGACAGGAGTCACTGAGAAAGACATCTTACAGAGGATCAAACCCTTGTCAATGCTATCAGAAAAGGTTTTAATTGTAGTTGCTCTTAAGGCATGGTTCACACCTATGTTTTTTTTTGTGTGTTTTCCGCTTTGCATAAAAACATTACAGTCCATTTAACATGGTTTCCTATGGGTCACGTTCACATCTGTGCATTTTATGAAAAGGGCCAGGAACTTTTTTCTGTTTTTTTGGGCTCCATGGACTTCAATGGAATTAAAAAAGTGTATTGAAAACTGCAAAATGCACCTGGAATATGCAAACTGTAACCTGCATAGGTGTGAACCAGGCCTTAATGATGGTGTTTTAAATAGCAAACTGAACTAGCCCTGAACTTTTCACCTGACATGATATATTTCTAGTGATACACTGTGGTGCCTACATAAGCACTGATGACTTACCAGTAAATGTGAAGAGCGATCTGAATGTAAACTGGTATAAATGTAAAACAGATGTTTCTATTCATAAACTGACCTCATTATACCCTGTAGAAGCTGGGAATTATTAATTTATCATTTTTCTGTATTTTCTGTAAAGGCTGGCGGTTATTTTTTAATGCATTAATATTGTTGCAAAGATTATCGTTTTCATTTTGGCAGCATTCATTTCCGCTGACTGCTATCCAAGAAGCACATTGGGGGACATACAGTATATCAACCAGATTAGTAACACAGTAAGATGGAAGTCAGGGTGCCTCTCTCTTGGCAAAGACTTTGCAACAGGTATACTGTGTATTTGTGAATCCTGTCTCTGTATACCTGGACAGCCAACTGCGACAGGTTTGAAAAGTTCTGTGACAGATGTCTTACGGAAACTGAGACATATATTTGTACTCTAAACAGATGCGAAAAAAAAAATGTCAGGGTCGGATTTCATTCTGTTGCAGTGCTACTTTAGAGCAGCTGAGGGAGGATTGTATAATGCCCCTTTCACACCAGTGGACTAATCGGGTCTACATGTCAGTTTTTCAGGCGGACCCGATCGAATCACCCATTGATCTCTATAGGGTGGCGGATGTCAGCGGACATGTGTTTGCTGACACCCACCAGGCATCTGATCCGATAAAATCCACTCCCCCTTAGAGGACAGCAGGATGTGTCCGTGTCCGCACTGTATAGCAGAGCAGACACGGACCTGCCATTTGCCTGCTCAGTGGGGATGAGCGGAGAGATCAATTCCCCGCTGAGCAGGCAGATTCTGCTAGGATGGATATGCTCCATCTGAAAAGGGGCCTAACTCAAGCTGTAACCTTGTAAAAGATCTGTGTATACACTGTTAGTGTGTAGTGTAACCTTGTTGTGCAACAGAATTCATGGATGTGCCACACTGTGTGTTGGCACATAACTGGAAGAAACAAGAGTGTGCAATATCTATGCAAATTACTTCCTTCTACAAATACTGTATAATTACAGACAACAGTATACAATATATGTTTTTTATCATCAAATATGTCAAAAGGTATCCCTTAATATAAAAATGTAATATATTCTATTTAAAAACATTAAAAATAATTCCATTTTAGATAGGCCTATATCCATATTAATGAAGCTCTCCAACCAGATATCTATTTAGAACCGATCTGACATGATCTGGGTGATAATATCATTATATACATGTACTAATACATAAAATTCACTGTGATAATCAAAGATTGCTAAAAAGAAAATGTATACCATGGAAAAAAAAACACAATTGTTGAAATATACACAATTATAGCTCTATATCTATATATCTTATAGCTCAATCTTAAACTTATAGCTCTATATCTATATATCTTATAGCTCAATGTTAAACCTATAGCTCTATAGCCAAACAATCATCCATGTATATATTTGTCCCTAAAAATTTTCAAAGAAATGGTAGAGAACAAAATGGATAACAAGACAAAATCATACAGATCCTATCTGAATCACGAGGCTCCCCTTTACCCTCACCCTCACAAGCTGCAGCAGAAGCATATTTTTTGTAATACATTGCTACCTGCCTTGACCTGGAAGTAAAGTAAACCTTTAAAACTTCAAATTCGTCATTGCTTTGTTACCCAATTTTTCATTGAACTATAACAAGCATGAGGCCAGAGAAGTAGTAAAAGTCTGAACTCCAATTCTGCTTCCTTCTTCTACATTATTAGAACAGATTATAGATGATACTCAGATTAACTGAGGGAGCACGATCAGTACAGAAGGCTAAAGCGAGTTCTTCAAAAAAGTAAGTAGTCGTGTGTTCATATTATTATTATTGCTTGCAAACTGCTCCATGTGCTTTGATTTAATGTTGTACAGTTTAAAATGGCCACTTTCATGTTCATGGGTTCAATCGTTCGTAATAAACATTGTTCGTTAGCCCACTCCAAAGACAATGTTTTGGCAAGTTGCACTTGACTACATTTGTTCACACAACAGGCAAGTATTCCAGCTTTAGAAAGTGTCAAAAATAATGTTTTCATCTTTGAACTCTGCCAAAAATCACAATTGTACGACACTTCCAAGCAATGTTTCATATTCCTATTTCTGCCCTCAAATATTTGTGCTAAGTATTCCTTTTTTACATTCTCATAGAGGAGAGAAGACTCGGGACGTCTGCGGACACCAGGGACCCCACACCTCCCAAAGAAGGGGAATTACCAACACCAGAAGCAGAGGAGGAGGAGGACGGAGAGATTGTAGAGATTGGTGAAATTGGCACCACAACAGGTGAGTGTCTGAGACCACAGCTTCAGGTAAGCTAATCAATGTATGCCTGCATATATAATAATACACTGTGTTTTTTTTGGGTTTATTTTAGGTGATGTGGATGTTGTGGAAGAAGAATCGCATTTTACCAGTGAAAGTGCCCAGATCCTCATTGGGGAGATAATGGGGTGCAATCACGATTTTGATAATATCAAGAAAAACATCAATGATGTTCAACAAAAAAATAAAGAACATCATTGATGTTTAGAATCTGAAACACCCAAAACTAGCATCCATTTTAATTTTTCCAAAACACTTTTATATTTTTAGAAAAGCCAAATTTGGAAGATGCACACAGTGTGTCAACATGTGCTATCTCCCATCATGGGGGATCAATGTACGTGTTTTGTGGGTGCAACCCCTTCCTTGCTACTAAAGTGGCTGAGATGAAAGGGTTGCACCCCCAAAACACATACATTGATACCCCATGATGGGGCACATGTTGACATTAGGCATGGGATCAGGAGGTAAATGGCCACTTTTTTGTTCACAATTTGTGTGCATCTTCCAAATTTGGCTTTTACAGGGGTGACACACCATTTGATGAAGGCAATATCAACACAGTTTGTACATACTCATGTCTGATATTGTGTTCACTTTTCAAAGTTGAACTTTGTAAGTTCCTGTGTTCTGTATGTTATGCTTTCATACATGCCTGTTTACACAAAAACGCCAAGTTTGATAAATGTTACCACAAATAGTGTTTTATATACACCAAATATCTTGGTTTGTTGTAAAAACCCTTTTCTAAGCGCACATGTGAATGTGCTTTGAGTAAAAAGTAAAATTTTCAACAATATGTGGCTTCCTTTTTCAATGCGCAAAAGCAGTATTTGTAGTAAAGTTGTTTTCTGTGACAATGGGTGTTATTACTAAAGGCAAAACCACTTTGCACTCCAAGTGTAGTTTAAGGTGCACTTTTGCAGTGCACTTGTAGTGCATAGTGGATTTGCCTTTAGTAAATAACACCCACAGTGCTTTTTAAATTTCCCCAATCACGCCATTTTTATGACCCCACACATTTCTGTCATGGTGCTAAAAATGAGCAATTATTTTTGTCAGTGATGCACTACATACATTAACAACAAAAACAAGGTGTGTGTAGCAGACCCTCAACATAATAATATTATCTGAAAAAGAGACTGTCACCTCATCTCGCACAGAAATTGGGTTTGCACTGTTGTAGAAAAAGGCCCAAAAAAAACACAAAAAAACCTAGGAGACACCTAAAACAAAGCCAAGCAGTAAATGAAAACAAAGATTATTGGAGTTTGAAAGAAAAATGTATTAAAAAAATGCCTCTCAGACATTGTCTGGCATATCAATGGCCCCCCCTACCCACAAAGTATTCCATATATCTTGTTCTGACCTTGCGGGTGCTTTGGAGGGGAGAGCCAGGACGGCCAGCTTCAAGGGCCACCCGGTTGGCATGTTCAGACAAGTCTGCATCAGGCCCAACTGAGGCCACATAGTTTGGTGAGTGTTTTTTTTTTAAAATTGTGCAGAATGCAGCACGAAAGCACAATATGATTGAGTTTATATTCTGCCATGTGGATTGGAGTCAAAAATAGGTGGAAACGGCTGGCCATTATCCCGAAAGTGTTCTCCACTACTCTTCTGGCTCTGACCAGCCGGAAATTAAAGATCCTCTGGTCCGGGTGAGGGTCCTCATCGGGAAAGGCCGCATCAGATAGTTTGCCAGAGCAAACGCCTCATCTGTGACGAAAACAAAAGGGGAGTCCTTCCACATTCTCCTCTGGAGGTGGCAAGCCCAGACTGCCCTCTGGAGACGCCATAAGAACTCCGTCTGCGTGAACACTCCACCATCCGACATCCAGACATTTTTCGCCACGTCCACATACAGGAAGTCATATGTCGCTGACACCACCGCCAACATCACCATACTATTATACCCCTTGTAATTATAATAGCAGGACCCCGAGTTGGGGGGTGGGATGATGCGGACGTGTTTCCCATCAATTGCACCTCCACAATTGGGAAAGTCCCAACGGCTGGCAAAACGGGAGGCCACAGTCTGCCATTCCTGTGGCGTTGAAGGAAACTGTGGAGTCAAACAAGAAAAAAAAAATTTGTAATTCTGCACATCAACATTGCAAGCAGATTAGACACAAACATTTTTGCCCAAGATCAGTATATTATTTTTGGAAATTAGTATTTAAAGCCAAAAGTATAAGGTCCCCTTATCAGATTCCTCACCACCCCCCCCCCCCCCCCATCTGAACTGAATGCATAAATAATGTGTATTTAAAAATCAAATAAATGGTGTTGCGCTACCTGAACTATACTAAATTAAAATTAAAGTGCCTTATGCTTATGTAAATAGTAACAGTGTTATTAAGTGATAATAAATAATGGTAGATGGTGTTGCACTACCTGAAAACGTTAGGCTAAACTATACTAAATTAAAATTAAAGTGCCTTATGCTTATGTGAAAAATAGTAGTGTTAATGAGTGACACACTCCCGAGAGCAGTGTCTCCTTCTATTGAGTGGTATTTGTTCCTTTTGGGTAAATATATGTGATAGAAAAAAATATAAGAACTCCAATGTTATACAATTAGATATTATGCACAATAAAAAATATAAAAATAATCCAAAACTGTGAAGTATCTCCAACAGATTAATCCTTGAATAATCAATGAAATAAAATATCCAATCTGTTACAAATAATAAACCAAAAGTGTCATGTGCTTTGAATATTCAAATGGATATCTCCAAGATAAAAACTCATAAAATATTTTTCCTTATATTAAAACGTGCAACACACAATGCATGCTTAAACAAGAAAGCTATGTAATAAAGTCTTTGGTGAAATAAAATAAAATACGGTGACCAGTGGCTATTTTTCAGTGATCTTCTTAATAAGAAGAATAAAATAATAAAGTCTATATGTGAGCTGAAATGGGTGAAGTGACCAGTGGCTTATTCAGTGCTTCTCAAAAACAGGTGCCAGCAACCGTGTTTTGTGATTCCTGTATCTCCAGTGTTCACGGCACACCAGGTAGAGTGGCCCCTTACCTTACTGCTGTAAGGTAAACAGCAAACCAAACAAACGGCAGGGTCCAGGGGTTATGCCCTAATTCCTAGTAGATGGGTACTGGCCCCCTCGGCTGGAATTTTGCACCTCAGATAGTTTCCATATGGATCTTAAGCCTCAATACCATCCACAAAGGTCTCATAGGAAAGAGAGAGGTATACTCCGATGGTGAAGTACGTTCGTAAATTTTATTAAAGAAATGTATTGAAAAGGTACTCACAAACAGGTAGTAAAAACACAGCTTTAAAAACGAACGAGCGTTCCGCTCGTGTTGTGAACGTCACTTCCGGTATCCTAGTTCCTCCTCTTCCGACGCGTATCGTCACCAGTCACGTGACTTCATCAGGGAATGGAATACTGTTTCATGGAAGTGTCTTTTATATTCACGTATATGGCGGCCATTTATTTGGAGTCTCTCATAGACTAACATTAGTGCGGCCATTTTATTGAAGTCTCTCATAGGTTAACATCGGTGCGGCCATTTTATTGGAGTCTCCCATAGGTTAACATGGTGCGGCCATTTTTTTTGTAGGTCAAACTACACCCAACGCCATTTTCTGGATACCTAAGCTACACCCGTGGCCATTTTTCGTTAGTCCAATCATCGGCCATTTTCCCATAGTCCTCCCATGAGTTACATGCACGACCATTTTTTATATATCTATATAAAATAGCGGAGATTTCCATTAGCCTACTATATTTACGCTTATATTACCCTCGTATATCTCATGTCATTAAAATTAGTCCGCAACTCCATTGATTCAGGTCCAGCTTCAGCCGGAGGAAGGAGAAAGAGAGGGGGGGGGGACGAGGAAGGGTATTAACAGACTAGGTGTCAGATGTTAAGTATCTGCCTACTAAGAAAAATATCAATAAGTGCCGTAAATCGCATAAGTGTTGTAATCCCATATTTAAAATTAGAGAATAAAAATATTTAAAAGTATTTAAAAAAATATATAAAAAATGGCAAGGTTTCATTTTATCCCAGAGCTACTAGATATTATCATTATATTTCCCTTGAGCGGGGCACCCCTTTACTTGTATTATGGGGTATTCTTATGTAATAGTCCAACAGTCCATAGCTAGTCATTTATAATCATGTACCTATGGTATTTATATTTACCCTTATGCTTTAGATATTAAAATTAAATATCCAAAACCGGGTTAAGGTAAGGGATTATCCTATTGGGATCATCTATACCGGACACCGGAAATGATGTTCGAATGAACACAGTATTTTTCCATATATGTTATTATATACTATCAAGATATATATAGAAGTATAAAAAGTATATAAAATATATATATTATATAAAATGAGTACTGCAAGATCATTAAATTAAACCAGATATTGGAAAAAAATGGTATACAGATAGCTAAAAATAAAGTAAAATGTCCCCAATTATTAAAAATCACTGATAAAACAGTTTAAATCAAAGTCTATATTTAAACCTTGGGGGGTAAATGTATCTAAAATAAAGATCCACTTAGATTCCGCTTGGCTAAGTGTCCTGATTTTATGGCCCCCTCTCCAGTGTTTTTTATATGGTTCTATACCCCAAAAGGTCAAGTGAGTGGGGTCCTTATTGTGGTGGGTGCTAAAGTGTCTGGATACACTGTGTTTGTCGAAGCCGCTAATGATATTTTTTACATGTTCCTTTATCCTTACTCTCAGCGGCCTTTTAGTTCGTCCAACATATTGTAGGCCGCAACTACATTGTAGGGCATAAACAGCTCCCTTAGTGTTGCAGCATATAAAATCCTTAATATCATACACGCTTCCAGTACTTGTGGAGGTAAAATTGAATTTCTTTTCAACGGGTCTTTTTATTCTTGTACACGCATAGCAGCGTTTACACTGAAAAATCCCTTGCCCGTGATAAAGGTTAAACCATTATAGGGGGGGTCAGGGATATTTTTCACAATCTTATCCCTTAAAGTCGGTTCCCTTTTGTAGATAAATCGTGGATACTGGGGAAATATCTCCTGGACTAACGAAAAATGGCCGCGGGTGTAGCTTAGGTATCCGGAAAATGGCGTTGGGTGTAGTTTGACCTACAATAAAATGGCCGCGCCAATGTTAACCTATGAGAGACTTCAAAAAAATGGCCGCACTAATGTTAGTCTATGAGAGACTCCAAATAAATGGCCGCCATATACGTATACCCATTTCAGCTCACATATAGACTTTATTATTTTATTCTTCTTATTAAGAAGATCACTGAAAAATAGCCACTGGTCACCGTATTTTATTTTATTTCACCAAAGACTTTATTACATAGCTTTCTTGTTTAAGCATGCATTGTGTGTTGCACGTTTTAATATAAGGAAAAATATTTTATGAGTTTTTATCTTGGAGATATCCATTTGAATATTCAAAGCACATGACACTTTTGGTTTATTATTTGTAACAGATTGGATATTTTATTTCATTGATTATTCAAGGATTAATCTGTTGGAGATACTTCACAGTTTTGGATTATTTTTATATTTTTTATTGTGCATAATATCTAATTGTATAACATTGGAGTTCTTATATTTTTTTCTATCACATATATTTACCCAAAAGGAACAAATACCACTCAATAGAAGGAGACACTGCTCTCGGGAGTGTGTCACTCATTAACACTACTATTTTTCACATAAGCATAAGGCACTTTAATTTTAATTTAGTATAGTTTAGCCTAACGTTTTCAGGTAGTGCAACACCATCTACCATTATTTATTATCACTTAATAACACTGTTACTATTTACATAAGCATAAGGCACTTTCATTTTAATTTAGTATAGTTCAGGTAGCGCAACACCATTTATTTGATTTTTAAATATACTATCTGGGGGTTAGGGTTTATACCTCTGCCGGTGGTTTGCTGCAACCTACCCTTATAAATAGCTTAGGCCCTTGGTGATAGCGCGGGGATACCCTAATCTACCATAAATAATGTGTGATACTTTGGCCAGCCCCTCCTTACTTACACTATTGGCAGCCCACTGGACAGGTAAGAAGTGTCATAATACAAAAAAAAATGAACAAATGGAAGCACATTTTTACATTCTGCTATTACCTATCAAGATAATAATAGGAGAAAAAAAAACTTTAAACAGTAGCATTTGAAAGTATTGAGGCAGGCCCTTGCACTACATGCTTTGGTGAATTCATCCATAAATCTGACCACAAAAGAGGTTGGTATAGTGTGTATTGGGTTTGGCAAAGTCAGTAGATAGAGGATTGCTATCAGCTGACCTAGCAGTTGGGGGGAGTGGGGTTCCCAATGAGTTTGGCCCACTAAAAGAAAACCTCTGGCACTCTGCATGAATTTAAGCACACACATTTGTACATGTTTTAGGGGGTGTTTAGGGGAAAGCAATACTATGGAGCTGACAAAATACATTGCTAAGTGACTAGGCTATAGGTTTATGTGCCCAGAAGAGCATGCTGGGGAAGTTAGTGAAGGAAAATATGCATGAAGGACAAAAAAGGAACTTTAAAGGCTTCCAGCATGCATGAGGACAATAGGGAAAAGCATATCAATTATAGCATATTGCAATCATGGTAATTAGGAAATGAGGAAAGAAATACAATACATTAGCATAGCAAACATTAAATACATAGAGTGTGATGTTAAAGGAGAAAACTTACCTTAATATAGTCCTTTTGCAGGACCTGTATGATGGTAGAACAGGTCTCTGAAATAATGATTCCCAGAGCCTGGGGGAAGATGCCTGTCGAGAACTTGAGGTCCTGAAGACTTCTCCCTGTCGCCAAGTACCCCAACGTGGCGATGAGTGTCTGCTCTGGAGTGATGGCTTGCCGCATGCAGGTATCCTGCCTGGTGATATAAGGGCACAGCACAGCCAGCAGACGGTGAAAAACGGGGTCCGTCATCCGGAGATAATCCCTGAAATCATCAGGATTATTCTCCCGGATCTCACGAAGCAAAGGCATGTGCGAGAATTGGTCACGCTGGAGCAACCAATTCTTGCTCCATGAACTCCTCCTCGCTCTGTTCATGGACTGGGCTTGTGTCAAAGCTAAAAGCCCAACACAAAGTCCCTGCACAGCACAAACTCTACGACGAGTATATACATGAAACATGGCTTCAAAGCGGTCGGCTGGTCAGAATGGACAACAGAAAGCACCGATAAACAGCAAGGCCTGAAAGAATGAACTGAAAACCAGAAATGAGTGGACAATAAGCACTGAAAATCAAAGCGTACTATACCAAGATATAGTCCGCAATGACCAACAAATGCAAACTGACTACACACACTGATAAGCAGATACGCACCCACAAGCACAAACTGAAGAGCAGTAATGATCTGAAGCACAAATCTGAAAAGCGCGAATCGTCTCTAACCAAACTTCTACTAACACGCAATAAACATGAGATCAGCAGAAGGAGCCCAAAGGGTGCCGCACGTGGTGCTGAACTTCCCTTTTCTAGTACCGTCATACGCGGTTTACGTCACCGCGTTCTTGTCGACCGGAAATTCCGACAACTTTGTCCGACCGTGTGTATGCAACACCAGTTCCGGACTAAATCCGTCAGAAATTATCCGACGGATTTGGTGATCGGAATGTCCGACCGTGTGTACAAGGGCTAAGAGTACTGCAGCCAAAACTTAAAGTCTCAGCACTGGACAATTGGCACCTACAGGAGTTTGCTGTCTGTGTAAAAGTGTGATATGCAACAAAGAAGCCAGATATGGGGCACACATCAAGGCTCTATTCACACTTGAGCATTTTGTAGCTTGAAGCTCAACAAGCAAAAATCCATTGTGTTCAATAGCCCTTGTTCACATCTGAGTGCCCTGTTGCTTGTAGCAAAACACCTGTCACTCCTGTGCAGATGGTCAAAATAATTTTTGGCCCTCCTTCAGCTTTAAAGTGTAACTAAAGGCATCTTACCCCTCTATTACTGTTCAGATGTTAACCCAAAATTTGGATTTTTTTTTTTTACTTTCGCTTTTGATGATAATGGTAAACAGGACAAATAGAGAGGGTGAATCTCCCTAATGGGGGCACAGATAGCAATAAAAACCTGACAGGTGATCTAATCCTTCTCAACTCTATCCAAAACTAAAAAAAGTTTTGCTTTTATTTACCCTTCAAGGAAGGATAAGTTAGCATGCCCTCTGTTTTCAGTTGTGGGCATAGATACACTTGACTTTAATAATGCATTTTTTTTTTTTAATTAAACAACACTATACAGTTTATATCCAAGACATTTGTTAAAAGGCCACAACAGCAATGCAATACAGTACATATATGGTTTTGTTTTTTGGTCCAGTAAGGTAAGAGACAACATATTAAAGTGGTAGTAAATAACCCTTGGTGACATGTACCTACCAGTAAGCTTATAATTAAACTTACCAATAGGTACAAGGAATCTCTCCTAAACGTGTGCCATTTAGGAGATATTCACTATTTTTGCAGCTAACGGCATCACCAGCGCATTCACACTGTGCTCTGATTGGGCGGCATACTGAGTAAGCCATCCATTCAGAGTGCTGTGTCATGATTGTGGCTCCTGTACACATGCGCAGGAGTGAACATGGAAGCCCTGTCAGTGGTGAGGGCTTAGCTTTAAGGTACTTTTTTTTATAAAAAATAAAAATACAATTATGCCATTAACTTGCAGTAGGAATTTTTTTTTTCTTTACTGCCTTTACTACTGTTTTAAAAATGTTAGCTAAATTTTGTATGATTCAAAGTCCAGTGATGTATGTGCCATGGCTCCTTTTCTTTTTGTACTTCTAGAAATGCCAAAAAAGCACTAAAAAATAAACAATACAAGCTTGAATCAATGTCAGAGTTGGGTCTCCAGGGACAAAGGTTGCTGCCTCTCCTATCGTTGTTGTTACATCAATGAGATAAATTAAGTAGCTTGTCCTGTAGGAATTACCGATTAAAGGAAATATTCTGCAAAATACTTTACACACTGAGTGAAATTCCTGCTGGAAGAAAGTACAGCCTGCTGTAGAAAAGGATGGGTGGGTTGAATGGTATTTGCTGGGTGTGCTTTTTTTTTGTTTGCTGCTATATATATTATTCTATTTTCTGGTCTGCCTACCTTGTCAGTGTTTTCCTTGCAATTTACTTATAATTTAACTTTTGAATGATATTCAAATGTTCAGCCAGTAGGGAGTACAGCATCAAAGGTTCAGGCTGAACACACTCTTGCAGTGCAACTCCTGAAACAGAGCCTCAGGCTTCATCTTGTGAATGGCCAGAAGGAGAGGGAGCTGGTCACATGACCATAGCGCTTGGCACTATGAGACTTGCAGCGCTTAAATCTGAGTGGTCCGGAAAGTAGAGTGGGAGCTAAAGTTTCCCCAGCAAGGGAAAAAAAGGATTTGTTTAAGCTAGAAGAAAGTTGGCATGATGGTGGGTGGTTTTTAGGGATTAAATATATAACTGGATGCTAGTACATTTTTTTGCCAGAGTTGGCCTTTAATGGGGTGCCAATGCACTACAGCATGTTCAAAACTGCCCTTGGCCCTTTTTCATGAACACAAAGTAGTGGGTTTTGGTGCACTGCAGTACTTTAGTACATTGGACATGCCATTCAAAATGAATGTGTTGTGAATGAATGTCTCGACAGGTTTTGTTGTTGTGTTGATGAGAACTTGCAGCTTGCTACAGGGGTGCATTCCACCTTAAGATTGGTTTGAGATATTTCTGATATCATTCATTGACAAGTACATTCAACCTTCATTTGACCTCCTTCTAAGCTGCATCCAACTTCTTCAAGCTGCTTCTTTGTTTCCATGGACTTGTATGGGGAGAGAAGCCGTTTTAACCATAAACAAAAGTCCTTTGACACAGGCTCTTACTACTGTTCCTCAACTTAAGCAGCCTTTGCTTAGGGAAGGCACCCCTGATCTGTACTTGCGTGACCCCAGTGTGACCAGGCTGTCCCTGATGCTGTAGCCACCCACACACAGCCGGCACTGCATTGTCTCCCTCCCTCCCTCCCTGGTCACCAGCAAACAGAGAAGCAGCTGTGAGAGCAGCGAGGGGCTGATGCCACTCAGACAATTGGAGCTGCCCATAAGAGACAAAAAGAGTCAGTGGCCGTCTTTATTGGGAAAAATTAGAAAGTCAATGGGCTCCTAACAAACAGCAGACAAAGCGAGTCTGCAAGAGTTGCAACGCAGCATCCTCTGCATCACATTGCAAGTGCAAGCACGTTAGGGCACCAGGCCCTATTAGTTCAGCAGGGGGGCCCAGACAACAGGAGGAATTGGATCACGGACAGGAGGGTCTGACCTGTGTGGCACTGGGGAGAATTACAGGAACCAATCCCCCCCTGTATGGCTCTCCCTGCAGCAGCTGGTGCAGGGAGGGAACTACAGGGGATCTGTTCTAGTAATTGCCCCTGCCACACCGATCACCCCCCCCCTGTAGATAATCTCCTTCCACCTGCTGCCAAATTCCCCCCTGTGTTCCTCTAGCAGTGCTGACAGCTTCTTCTGCTCTCCCTCCTACTGGCTGCTGCAGGTACAGGGGATTGCTTCAGGATGGAGAGTGGGTCAGGTACTCTGTACAGGGGGCCCTGTGATTTCTAACAGCAGCCCTGACGTTACCACTAGCATGGGCAAAGTGCATGGAAAGGCAAGATAAACCACGTATTTGCAAAATATGATAGCACGTTGATAGCAAGTTTCTGCACACAGGCATAGATGTGCACACAGGGTGTGGCAGATGTGCCTGGGCACAACCTAATCACCCAAAGAAGTGCAGATTCCCCTGCTTTCTGGCGCCGCCATCTCCCCCTGCATTGCTACCAGCTTCCCTCCTCTCCTCTCCCACTGGCTGCTGAGGGGAATGGAGGAAGGAGAGCAGGGGAAGGGGCCAGTAAATATCTAATTTACCAGCCCCTTTCCTTTTCTGTACCGATCACTCCTATGTTCATTCCTAACTGAAGCAGAGTAAACTATGTTTACTCTGCTTCAGTTTGTGAATGAACAGGAAGCTGCTCAGGGCAGAGCACTTCCCAATAATTCACTGTCCAGTGCAGCTGAAGCTGCAGAGAAAGGGACTGGGGAATCTCTGTCCTCAGACCCCTTCTGAGCCCCCAACAGGGCTTCTAAAAAAAATAGTAAAAAAAAAATAGCATGGTCAGATTTGAACAGCAGCATTGTCAGTGGGGGGGGGGGGGGGATGTTCAATGTACTAGCAGACTTAAATACACTGACAAATTGAAGATGAACCCCAATTAATATGATATAAGCAGTTACAGCAGTTTATTTACGTTTTTCCTTTTGGAAAATAGATTTAATATAAATAAATAAAAGCTAATTGTTATCACCCCTGTCAGTTGTAAATATTTTGCCTCATTCCTGTAACTGAAAGATAGCTTGGTCTTTTGAAAAACAACAGACTTACTGCCTGGATCACCAGATGAAAATAGAAGAAAGAAAGCCAAAACAAGGAAAGTAATACAGCCAGCACATCTAATGCCCTGTATACGGTCGGAAATTCCGACGGAAAAGGTCCGATCGGATTATATTGTCGTAAAATCCGACCGTGTGTGGGCTCTATTGGACTTTTTCTGTTGGATATTCCGATGGAAAAAATTTGAGAGCAAGATCTAAAATTTTCAGACAAAAAAATCCGATCTGCCTTTTTTACGATCGTTTGTAGAGAATTCTGGCGGACAAAGTGTCACGCATGATTAGATCAAATTATGAGATCAAAGCTATTGGCTACTAGCCTCTATTTTGTCCCGTCGTACATAACGAACATCACCAAGTTCCGAATGATCAGATTTTCCGACAACTTTGTCCGACCGTGTGTAGGCAACACCAGTTTCAGACAAAGGCATAAGAATTGATAAACTGCAATATAATTGTTTGCTTTTGGGTTTAATAATGCTATAGCAATAAGCATAGAGGGGGCCTAACAATGTATCATTTCCACCTGGAAAAGTATCAAGTATGCATCAACCAAAGTCAATGTTACACACGTGAAAAAGTAACATTTATAACTTTGTATTGCATGTTGCCATTTGTTTAATTATAAAGGGGCTATAGATAAAATGACCGAAAAGAGACAAGAGATAAACTGAATCTGAGCTGACTCAAAATCTACCAGGCAAAGAACACTATGCTTGGTTGCTTTATGGTCGTTTTATCTGTTTGAAAAATTTTATTATGTCAAATTTATTTTGGATGATAAAAAGTAAGTCTAATTAAAAGCACCATCGCTCTGCGGGGTCAAAAGAGGTCTGCTTTTATCACCATTAGCGCAGATGATTGAACTTGATACTTTAAATAGGGATTATATTAAAGGTCGAGTTGTGAAGCATTAGCTTGTCAGGTGAAAGCCTGGGAATGTACATAGACGGTCTACAAATAAAGATATGTACAATAAACAGCATAACAAAGGGTTAAATAATCAGCCCATCCAAAACAGGCATTTACATTTTTGGTAATGCTGGATAGGCACAGTATATGTGAACCTTCATTTACATAGTTGGGGATTATTATCACTGTCAACAACAATGCAAAAGATGGATTTAAATCCAGCCGGTTTAGTAGGGACTGTCCAAATTTTCATCAGTGTGTAACTGTCCCTGTTTGACCAATGTTGGCAATTAAATCGCCTTCTGTCAGTTTATTCTGCCAGTGCCAGGACCTGCTGTCAGTACGCAACATCCCGGCAGGGGGGATTCCTCCTTCCACCTCATTTGAGGGGGTGTAGGAATCTGTTTGCTTTTTTGGCCAGCTTTGGTAAGTTCTTTCTATTTTAAAAGCACTACCCCATCACCCTTCCACATGAGAAAATAAGGTATATTCCTGTACAGAGAATCACTCAGAAAGGTATTAGGGGTCTAACCCCAAAAAAACTCATTCAAAAGCACAGGAGTGTAACCCCTAGAAAAATGAAGAAACACAGGGGCCTAAACCCCTAGAACCTTTCTAAGAGGACTAACCCAAGGGCACTACAAAATGGTCCTAATCTTGGACTCTCCTACGGCAAAACAAAAACAGCCTCCTCCTTATGGCTGACTATGGACAGGGCAACATCAACAGTAAGCAGAAAAAGAAATTGCCAAACAACATATGTATCAACATATGCACATTATTCACAACATCAGCATATATCTTTACATCCTTTCCATGACCACCAAAACCCAGACAGACTCCTACCAGACTATACAGTATATATACAAGTCTCTCTTACCCAAGATGCCCTGACATTGGCAAGTGAGGAAAATAGAAAAATAGCACTGGACCTATAGAGTTATCTTACTGGTTTTGCTATCTTAAAGTATTAATTTTAAAGTAAATTATATGGTTCCTAGGCAGGCAGCTTATACAAGCCACATATCAGTGTAATGTAACAAAAACTGAAATAGAAGCGCCACACCAATACCAAGAGGTTCAGATACAATTTTATTCCAAGAAAAGTCTGTAGGGTGAACACTGAATGCACCAAGCAGGGGTTTCCAAACTTGTTTCAAAGAGGGTCAGATTTGATGAAGTGAACATGTGTAAGGGCCGACCATTTTGCCTGGCATTCATTTAACCATTAAAATTCGGTCTAAGTGTGTTGGCTCGAGCACTAATACATTGCCCAACAAGAATTCTCTTGCCTTCATTCCCAGGAATGCAGCTACCCTATTGGCAGGTATGCAGAATGCCCCCTGGCAGGAATGCAGCACCCCCATTGCCATGAATGCAGCACCCACCATTGCCAGGAATTCAGCACCCGCCATTGCCAGGAATGCAGAACTTGCTAATGCCAGGAATGCTGAACCCGCCATTGCCAGGAATGCAGCACGCGCCATTGCCAGGAATGCAGAAGCCACCATTGCCAGGAATGCAGCACCCACCATTGCCAGGAATCCAGCACTCACCATTGCGATGAATGCAGCACCCACCATTGCCATGAATGCAGCACCCCCATTGCCAAGAATTCAGTACCCACCAGTGCCAGGAATGCAGAACCCACCAGTGCCAGGAATGCAGAACCCACCATTGCCAGGAATGCAGAACCCACCATTGCCAGGAATGCAGACTCACCATTGCCATCAGTGCAGCCTGATTGATGCCCAGCCATCTGCAGCCTTGGAGAGGACAGGGGGGGCAGAACAAGCGCCAAACATTTACATACAGGAAAAACTCCTGTTTTCTCAGCGGCCTCTTTAATAGAATGTCCTGCCTCCTATGAAGGACAGAACAGTCATCAAATGGCAGCTCAGGAGACAGAACTTCCTATTACAGAGCCTGCCGTGTAAACAGGAAATACTCCTGTGTGTACGGTACTCGTCCATATCCTCCCTAAGGAGGCAGCCAGCATATATATCTTTTGTGGCCCCTAGGAGATTGTTGGGGGCCACAAAAGATATATATGTCCAAATAACCAGGCGGGCCATTCAAAATGGGAATGGGGCTGTGATTGAGCAGCGGGCCGGACTTTGGACATGCCTGCACTAAGGAAAAGGGGTTCACTGATGTAAGATGGCAGTCAGGACACTGATATAATGGGGGATCTTTATATCAGTGTCCCCCCCTTACCTTAGGGTCTCCACTCACCCCTTACATCTTTGACCCCCAATAGACTGACTGACTGTGTCACACACTAATCTGTAATTGCCTGCAGGCTTTGGTTCTCCTCTCCCCCATGCCCCCTCCTTGCAGAGGCTTCCAAATTTGCTGGAAAGGTGCCAAGTACCATGATATTACCGTGCACTTGACCAACGGACCGCCGACCAGCAGTCGGGCCAACCACCCCCCTCCCACTCAAGCCAATCCCTGCCCAAGCCAAATCCCTGCTAAGCCCGAGCCAAACTCAGTAATCGCGCAGCTCCAGAACAGCGCATGCGCATAGTTTTAACTGTCACTTTTCTGCTGTTTACGGATAGCATAAAAGTGCCCTTAATTACTGGCAACTCTGCTTGGCAGCCATGAGGCCCCTGTGAGCATGGGGCCGTAGGCGACTGCCTAGTTTGCCTAATTAACCTCCCTGGCGGTATGATTCATTCTGGTTTTAGGTGCTGAAAGCGCTAAAATTATTTTGCATGGAAATTTGGCGTTCTATTTTGTAGTCCTGTAATTCTTAGGAATAACTCACTTAAATCTGTTCAAACCAGAGTCTAGCAGACATCCCGGGTATGATAAAGTTTATAATATAATAAAGAATAATAAACAATTATTCAATAATGTAATCAAATCCTAAAACACTGAAAAAGGGACACTTTCTGGTTGCTATGGACAATCTCCAAATTCCAGGCAGAAAAAACAGTATTTATAATATAAAAGTGCATGCAGGGCACTGCACAGACCACTAGGGACAAAGGGGGTGTGTAATTTTTTAATACAGTACTGTAATCTGTAAGATTACAGTACTTTGTGTGTTTTGTGTCTTTTAACTTTTTTGAATTTGGTGCCGATCTCCGCTCCCGTGTGCCGTAACATCGCAGGGAACGGAGCTCGGCGGCATTCGGCACCGTGAATCGAGCGGAGGACAGCTCGCACACACAGCGCGGAGGACATCGCTGGATCCAGGGGACAAGGTAAGTAACTTCTCCCTGTGTCCTCCCTGCATCCAGCAATGCGATCCCGAGTCTGGTTCGGGGTTACCGCTTGTAATAGTAAAATCCCAACCCGAGCCAGACTCGGGATTGCCGCCAGGGAGGTTAAAGTGGAGCTAGACCCAAAAATGGAACTTCCACTTATTTGCTTTCTCCTCCCACCGGTGCCACATTTGGCACCTTTCAGGAGGGAGGGGGACCTGTTTTTGACATGCACAGTGGGGAACTGCCTGTGAAAGCCAAAAGGCCGGTTTCCCTTCGTGGAGATAGCAATGGCAGCACTCGACAGCCAGTCTGAAAATTGGCTGGGGTACCGACATCGCAGGCTCCATATATAAAATGTCAGCAGCTATATTATTTGTAGCTGCTGACTTTTAGAAAAAAAATCCCCAGGCTGGAACTCCTCTTTACAGCGGAACTTTGGTCATTTTTTTATCTTTCCATCTATTAAATCTTCTGCCCTTGTTGTTTTAACTTTGGATAGTAAAACATATTTTTCTGCCAGTAAATTCCTTATACAGCCCACTTCCTGTTTCTTGTCTTGTAAAAAGCCTAGGCTTATGACATCATGCACATCTTTCTCTCACTCTCATGAGGGTTTGCCAGGAAGGGAGGGGGGGTGAGTCATAAGAGGGCCAATGAAAGCTGCAGAGCTGGAGGTGTGCCTCTGTGTGTCTGTGTAAATCCAGGAAGTGAACAGGCAGCAGCTTCCGCTGCCCACAGTTAAAATGGCTGCAGCCAGACTCAGAGGACGGAGATTTCGGCAGAACAGACCAGTACAGAATCACAGTATATATAAAATAATATGCAAAGTGGTTGGAGGGAAGCTTCAGAATGGCAAAGATGTTTTTATTACAAATTATGTGAGCCGACTGCAGTTCCTCTTTAAAGAGCCACCTCTGAACATGGCATCAGGTAGACTCCTCGCCACCCTATAAGCTTCAACACAGGCTTGGAGTTTTTAACAGCCTTCATTTCCTCTTGTAGTAAAATATATGAATTTTACTGCATGGAAAAGCATTTCAAGTAGAAATCCCATCTCTACAAAGACAACCTATAAGAGCCCATTCACACTTACACACCTGTATTAACCCTAAGCACTGCAATTAGGGTTGCCACCTTTTCTTCAAGCCAAACCTGAACACTTTGGTTGCCCCAAGGAGAGTAGTAATGCGGTGCACATAGCATGCCACAACAAAATGTGGGTGTGGCCAAATTTAATTTGCTGACATCATCACCCTGCCCTCCAGTGATGCTGAAGCTGCTCCCA
This sequence comes from Lithobates pipiens, assembly GCF_037356315.1. NCBI lineage: Eukaryota > Metazoa > Chordata > Amphibia > Anura > Ranidae > Lithobates > Lithobates pipiens. The sequence goes on from NW_027507764.1 coordinate 471,413,942, forward strand.
GAGAGCTGCCTGTAGCTCCTGGATAGCAACAGATTTGTGTGTCACTATCTCGGTTACTTGGGGAGCCACAGCCCGGTCTGATTAAAGGTGCCTGGGTTTCAGTCTACCCAAAATCCGGACGCATGATTCAAAGCCCGGACTGTCTGGGTGAATACTGGACAGGTGGCAACCCTAACTGCAATGCCCATGTATTGACATTAAAGGGGCCTTAATATTTATTTTTATTTCTGAAATATTAAATAAAAGTTCTTGCAAAACCACGTCCCCTGTGAATCCTAAATCTGACAGTATTCAATAAAGCAGTACAAAGTAATGTGAAAAGTTCATAATACAAAACTCTATGTAATGCTATAGCATACTGCAGCCAGTACAAAGAAGGAGGATTTCTGGCTTTTTTTCTCTCTGTTGGTGTACTTTGCACATTGCACAGAATAAGCCTGAAAATAACATCCCCAAAGGAGGACCAGCCCATATATAAGAATCTCTCACTGTTAATTAATCGCATTCTGTTGGTAAGGAAGATCCTTGTAGGTTCCTTCTCCATATATAGATATACTGAACCTTCCAGTCTACTAAACTTAATCGTACTTGGATTTCCCACTTCACTGCAGTAATATACCAGCATAATGAACTGAGGCATGAAAACGCTTCAGATAAAAACTATTATCACGGTTATGCTTGTTAGGGATTTTAACTACTATTTCTCCTTTATTTTCATATCTATGATATTTTATTGCGTTGAATATTTTTGTATGGCATAAAAACCAAATAAAGCAAACTGGAGTAGCCACTTTGAAGTAGGGCTATATTAAGGGCCCACACATGCATCATGAGGTGCGCGCTAATGTATGTTGTGGAGGGAGTTGCAATACTTTGCGTCATTTACTGTGTTTTTTTTTTTTACTGAAAGAGACTTGAAAAATAAACACTTAAAGTTACCCCAACATTTTATATTCCTGATTTGTGCCTGCTATATTATGTACTTGTATGAAAAGTATCCTGTTCTCTTTGTATTGCTTCCTTTATGGGAAATTCCTAGTGTTCCTGCCAGTCCCTCTGCTGTCCTGTTAAAAACTGACCACGCTAAGCAACAGGACACACTGTGGTCAGTTCTTTAGCTGAGCTGGGAACTAAGTATGCTCTCCTCCAATGATCAGACTTCCCCTGACATGCCCCCACCCTCACAGTTTTTCACTGGGAAGATCAGTGTACTGCAGCTTTTCCTCCCCCCAGATCTTCTGCAGCTGAGAACAGAGGGAATGTGATCACCTATAAAACAGGGGAAATAAAGGTACCGCATATACTCGAGTATAGGTCGATCCGAATATAAGCCGAGGCCCCTAATTTACCACAAAAAAACTGGGAAAACTTATTGACTCGTGTATAAGCCGAAGATGAGACATGCAGCAGCTACTGTTACAGCTTAAAAGAGTGGAAAAGAGGGTCAACAATGCCCATCTGCAGCTGCATACCTCCCTGTGTACCTCCCTGTGTCCATTGCAGCCTACCCATGTCCTGTGCATGCCTCCGTGTGCCAATCTGCAGCCTCTGTGTCCTTCTGCAGCCTCTGTGTCCTTCTGCAGCTCTGTGTCCTTCTGCAGCTCCGTGTGCCATTGTGTGCCATTTTGCACCGATCAGCATGTATCAGCATGTCATAAAAACATGCCAGGATTCAAAAGCCGCACCTCTCCTCCTCGTCTGTGACAGACGGCGGCCATTCCACTGTTCAAAAGCCGCGCCTCCCTGTCTGTGGTAGGCGGAACACTCAATTTCCCAGCAGTCAGTGTTCCGCCTATCACGGACATCCTCTCATCCTCGTCCGTAGTATGAGGATGAGCGGATGTCCGTGATAGGCGGAACACTGACTGCTGGGAAATTGAGTGTTCCGCCTATCACAGACAGGGAGGCGTGGCTTTTGAACAGTGGAATGGCCGCCGTCTGTCTGCACGACACGCTGATCAGGTAGGCAGACGGCGGTGACTCGAGTATAAGCCGAGGGGGGGCACTTTCAGCCTAAAAAAAGGGGCTGAAAATCTCGGCTTATACTCGAGTATATACGGTATGTATCTTTTTTTATTTATTTTTTTTTTATTTATTTTTTTATATCTTTACACAAATGTTTTGCCTTTTATTTCTATTTTAAAGCGTAAGTCCTGGCAAAAACGAATTACCACTAAACCTGCTCTCTGCCACATTCTAAACCTAATCTATCTAACCCTGTAAAGCAAAGATCGCTGTATTTACCTATTCTACAGCGATCCGGTCTGGTTTCCAGCAGTGGAAGCTGTGTGCAGGAGAGGATCGACAAGGGCTGTGAAATGGCTGGGAAGTGACGTCACCCATAGAGTTACTATGGGGCTTCTGTTGTCAGCTGCCTTTCCCGCACACACCGAAGCCGCCGCTGACAGCTGATGCTGGGACCGGACCAGATCAGCCGCAGAATAGGTAAGTACAGTGATTTTTGCTTTACAGGGTTAGATATATTAGGTTTAGAATGTGTCAGAGAGCAGGTTTAGCATTAGGTTTTGCCTGAACTTCCACTTTAAACTGAATGGGTTGTTTTACAAGGTGATCGTTTACAATCACATTCATTTAACATTATATCATGCAGTGCATTGTGATGTACTACTGAACATTGATATGCAGTAACATGCTGAGTTTCCACACAACACAGACCGATGCACATGTGTGGTGTGTTCAGGGCACAAGTGGACTATTGTTTTCTAAGTGCTCATGCGTTAAGCATGCGTTGATCAATGTAGATCTGTGCAGCTCAACACACCTACTGTCAACAAACTCTTAGGCCCCTTTCACACTTGCGCGACTTGTCCTGCGACTTGGGACTGCAAAGTGGCATGACAAGTCGTACCCCATGATTTCCATTGAGTACCATTCATATTTGTGTGACTTCAAGTCACAGCAACATCAAAGTAGTCCCTATACTACTTTGGTCCGACTTTGATGTGACTTGATCTCCAGACATTGCTCCAAGTCGCGTCAAAGTCGAGGCAAAATCGCTGCAAATTCATGCAACTTTCAGGTCGCACAAGTGTGAAAGGGGCCTTAAAGTGGTTGTAAACCCTTGCATATAACCAGTGAAGTGGCTGGCCTTAGGTGATGCTTAGAGAAGATTAAACAAATACTCCTACATAAGTTGTGCCCGTTTATCTGCTGTGTTCTCTCCTCTACATCCATTCAAAGTGTCATAAAAAAGGGGTGAAGAACTGAAATTACACACCGCAGAGCTCAGTGAGAAGAGCTGTGAGAGCTGATTGGAGGGAAGAGACACACACCCCTTCACACAGCTCACAGGAACAGAGCTTGGGCTGTCAATCTGCTTGAGGTCCCTCCCCTGTCACCATTTTTCTCTTGTTGTCAGTAAAACTTGTCAAAATTGATTTAGGCTGTTTGCAGAGGAATGAAGCAGCAGACAGAAATGACACTTAGTGCTTTTAACCACTTCCCGACCGGCGCACGCCGATGTACGTCAGCAGAATGGCACGGGCAGGCATATTGGCGTACAGGTACATCCAATCTTTAATGCCGCCCTGCCATCGCGAGTGTGCCGCCGGACTCGATTGCCGCGGGCATACCCGCGATCGTCTTACGGGGCGGATGAACGGACAGATGCCATTGTAAACAGCATCTCCCTGTTCTGCCTAGCAACAAGTGATGCTGATCTCTGCTCCATGTGATTGGAGCAGAGATCAGTGTTCACTAAAAGAAAGCCCAGGACCCAACAGTTAGTAACACCTAGGAACACTTAACCCCTACACTGCCACCCACTGGTTAACCCCTTCACTGCCAGTGTCATTTACACAGGAATCAGTGCATTTGTATAGCACTGATTGCTGTATAAATGACAATGGTCCCAAAAATGTGTCTGCCATAATGTCGCAGTCACAATAAAAATCACTGATCGGCGCCATTACTAGTAAAAAAAAATTATTAATAAAAATGCCATAAAACGATCCCCTATTTTGTAAACTTTTGCGCAAACCAATCAATAATCGCTTATTGCAATTTTTTTTACCAAAAATATGTAGAAAAATACGTATCGGCCTAAACTGAGGGAAAAAAATGTTTTGTTATATATTTTTGGGGGATATTTATTATAACAAAAAGTAAAAAATAATTATTTTTTTCAAAATTGTCGCTCTATTTTTGTTTATAGTGCAAAAAATTAATACCACAGGGGTGATCAAATACCACCAAAAGAAAGCTCTATTTGTGGGAAAAAAAGGACGTCAATTTTGTTTGGGAGCCACGTCGCATGACCGCACAATTGTCAGTTAAAGCGGCGCAGTGCTGAATCGCAAAAAGTGGTCTGGTCTTTGGCCAGCAAAATGGCCCGGGGCTGAAGTGGTTAATTGAGACAAGTACACACTATAGAGGGATATGCTTTGTTCATTTTTAATGTCTGGGGTTTACAACCACTTTAATGAACAATTCCGTACACATGCAAGCCATCTCGAGTCTCAATTGAATAAAGCTGTGTTTTTATGTTTTTGCTGTGTTCTGGGATTCCTTTGTCATGTATGAAATGTTTATTTGTAAAACAAAAATTGTGGATATCTAGTAAAAGAAAAAATGATTATGTCTGTTTTAAAATGTTTGCAGTGCAGTGCAGTATGGGGGGCACTGCAAGGGTGAATCTTTTAAAATTCTCGGGCTGGGCTCTAAACTACCCCCTAAAAAAAACTATCATTAAACACTTCAACCCCGGAAGGATTTTGCCCCATTCATGAGCAGGCCATTTTTTTGCGATGCGGCACTGCATCGTGAGCGTAGCTTGTTTGAACGTTTTTACCGGCGTTTTGTCGCGCGACAACGAGCGTTTTGTCGCACTACAATGCGCGACAACGAGCGTTTTGTCATACTACAACGTGCGACATCGAGCGTTTTGTTACACTACAACGCGCGACAATGAGCGTTTTATCACACTACAACGCGCGACAACGAGCGTTTTTTAACTTCGGCGTTTTTTTTTTCAGCCAATAGGAAAAATATTTTTCATCTGCTTATTTTTTCTTGAGCAGATACAGCGTCAAAACGCCCGTAGAAACGCTCGTTGTCGCGCTAAACGCTCGAATCGAGCGTTTCCATTAGTTTCTATGGGAATGAAAACGCCCAAATCAGCCCAATTCGCGCGACAAAAAAGGGTCCGGAACTTGTTTGAGCTTCAGGCGTAGGGCTTCAGGCGACATGGAGTGGAGATGTGAACCATCTCCATTGAGAATAATGGATTTTTTCCCCTCCAGCGTTTTGTAGCTTCAGGCGTAGGGCTACAAAACGTTCAGGTGTGAACGGGCTGTAAGGCTGCATTCACACCTGAGCGTAGCGTGTTTGAACGTTTTTACCGGCGTTTTGTCGCGCGTCAACGAGCGTTTTGTCACACTACAATGCGCGACAACGAGCGTTTTGTCATACTACAACGTGCGACAACGAGCGTTTTGTTACACTACAACGCGCGACAACGAGCGTTTTATCACACTACAACACGCGACAACGAGCGTTTTTTAACTTCGGCGTTTTTTTTTTCAGCCAATAGGAAAAATATTTTTCATCTGCTTATTTTTTCTTGAGCAGATACAGCGTCAAAACGCCCGTAGAAACGCTCGTTGTCGCGCTAAACGCTCGGATCGAGCGTTTCCATTAGTTTCTATGGGAATGAAAACGCCCAAATCAGCCCAATTCGCGCGACAAAAAAGGGTCCGGAACTTGTTTGAGCTTCAGGCGTAGGGCTTCAGGCGACATGGAGTGGAGATGTGAACCATCTCCATTGAGAATAATGGATTTTCTCCCCTCCAGCGTTTTGTAGCTTCAGGCGTAGGGCTACAAAACGTTCAGGTGTGAACGGGCTGTAACTGACAATTGCGCATTCTTACGACAATGTGCCCAAACAAAGTTTTTTACCCACAAATAGAGCTTTCTTTTGGTGCTATTTAATCAACTCTGTGGTTTTTATTTTTTGCGCTATAAACAAACAAAGAGAGACAATTTTGAAAAGAGAAAAAAACAATTATTTTTACTTTTTGCTATAATACTTCTCCAAAAAATATATATTAAAAAACACATTTATTCAGTTTAGGCCGATATATTTTCTTCTACATATTTTTGGTAAAGAAAATCTCAATAGACGTAGAATGATTAGTTTGTGTCTACAAACTATGGCATATATTTAGGGACTTTTATTTATTTTTTATTGTTTTTACTAGTAATGGTGGCGATCTGAGATTTTTAGCGGGACTGCGACATTGTGGCGGACAAATCTGACCCCAAATGACACTTTTTGAGGACCAGTGACATTATTTCATTGATCAGTGCTATAAAAATGCACTGATCAATGTAAAAATGACACTGGTAGGGAAGGGGTTAACACTAGGGGGCGATCAAGGGGTTAACTGTGTTCCCTAGGCGTGTTCTAACTGTAGGGGGGATGGGTTCACTGGGAGATGACAGAGATCACTGTTCCCGATCACTGGGAACAGAAGATATCCGACATGTCCCCTGTCAGAATGGGGATCCGCCTTGTTTACACTGGCAGATCCCTGTTCTGTCTCTGTACTAGGCAATCACAGGTTGTCAGCGGCTGTCAATCAAAGTCAGTTAGCCAATCAGCAGAAAGAGGGGACGGGGCTGAAACGGCAGCTCCTTGTCTGAATGGACACACGGAGCTGCAGCTCGGCTTGGGTGTGCCCATAGCAAACTGCTGGCTGTGGGGGGCACTTGACAGGGTAGAGGTGCCTGGAGCAGTGAAGAGGGACCCGAGAAGAGGAGGATTCAGGCTGCTCTGTGCAAAACCAACTTCACAGAGCAGGTAAGTATAACATATTTGTTATTTTTTAAATGAGACTTTTAAATCACTTTAAACAGTACCCTAAAACTTTAACTTAACCCTCTAATTCTTTAACTAAACACTAACCTGGACTCACTTGTATCTACGTGCCCATATGCCTTTTAGGGTGCTTCCCATAAACCTTAAAAGGACGGTATCCATATACAATACCTTGAAGGGCAGTCAAATGTGCAGGCATGAGCCAACCACATTCAAAGTAATCTTAAAGTGTTACTATACCCACAACAGGAAATCAGTCTGTATGTGCAGGAGAGCATGCTTGTTATACTCACTGTGGAACCAAAGGGGTTAATCCTCTGCATTGTGTAAAAAGACTGTGTGATCCTGTCTCTCCGATCATCTCCTCCTTCCACTGTCCCCAATATATTTCCTGATAATACAGAGCAAGGGGACAAGCTGCACATGCTCAGTTTGGTGTGTATTGCTAGAGAGTTTTTTTATTCTTGGGAGTGTGCATGTGATCAGCACAGGGCCAATCAGTACTGTCCAGACAAAGTGTCAGGGGTCACGCATCCTAATAGGACAGTCAATGCAGAATGAAAACTCCTCCTACAAGCTTTAACCAGACACTCATAGAAGTCACAGGACTGCTATATACTGTTGATAAGAAAATGTATTTAGCAGTTTCTATTTACTAAAATAATTGCATTTTCATGTTCTGTGTACTATGGGAGACCAGGTATAGCATATATGCAGGGTCCTGGGTTTAGAAACAATTTAACCACTTGCCGACCAGACGCTGTCATTATACTGCGGCAGGTCGGCTCATTCCCACAAATTCCCGTAGGTGTACGTTGGCTCCTTTAAGAGCCATAGCAAGTGTGCATGCATGCCCGCTTCATTTCGGGGGAGCCAAAGTGCGTGGACGGCAGCCGTGAGGTCCTCCGGCCACCCGCGATCACAGGAAAGAGAGCCAGGACAGGCATCTGTCAATATAAACAGATAGATACCCATTCTGAAAGGGGAGGAGAGATCTGCTGTTCCTAGTGATTAGGAACAGTGATCTCTCTCCTCCTCCAGTCAGTCCCATCCCCCCACAGTTAGAAACACCTCCCAGGGAAGAAATTTAACCCCTTGATCACCTCCTAATGCTAACGCCTTCCCTGCCAGTGACATTTACACAGTAATCGCTGTATAAATGTCAGTGGACCCAAGAAAGTGTCAAAAGTGTCCAATCTGTCTGGCGCAATGTCGCAGTCACGCTAAAAATTATCACTGTCATTACTAGTACAAAAACATAAATAATAAAAATGCCATAAATCTATCCCCTATTTTGTAGACGCTATAAATTTTGCGCAAACCAATCAATATATGCTTATTGTGATTTTATTTTACCAAAAATATGTATAAGAATACATATTGGCCTAAACTGATGACAATATTATTATTTTTTTTATTTATTTATTTATTTATTTATTTGGGGATATTTATTATAACAAAAAGTAAAAAAATTTTGTTTTTGTTTTTAAAATTGTTGCTCTTTTTTTGTTTATAGCCCAAAAAATAAAAACCCCATGAGGTGATCAAATACAACCAAAAGAAAGTTCTATTTGTGGGGAAAAAAGGATGTCAATTTTGTTTGGGTGCAACGTCATATGACATGGGTGCCTATGAGCATGGGTGCCTATGAGTTTGTGTGGAAGAATTCCCTTCCCTCTCCTCAGGTCTCAGATTACACTCAGCACCCTGATATGTGCTCTGTAGTGTGTAGCATCAGATCTCCTTTCCCTGCCTGCTCAGTAATGCTGTGTAAAATGTGTGCTCTACAAGGCTGTATAGTGTATAAGAAAGATCGCTGCAGATAAACAGGTACAACTTATGTCAGAGCTTTGTTTCCTCTCTGTGTATCACCTGAGGCCAGTCACTTCAGTGGATATATGTAAGGGCTTACAACCACTTTAAAGTGGAAGGAAAGTTTGCAGAAATACACAATCCTACATTCATACACCCCAATAATATCCTAATATCTTTACAGTAAAAAGTTAATATATGCTGTTTTCTACCTTTTTGGGGGTTAAAATTGCTGCTATCACGTGACTACAAACCTAATGTCCTTTTGCATGCAGGACAGCTGTTGGGCGTGTCCACAGGCTCCTATCGTCATCATTTTCAGAAGTGATGTACCTAGCCGGAAGGCATGAACATCGAGCAGGATGGAGTTACGGATGGAGAAGGGGCCGAGTGGTACAGAGGTGGGACCAGGCAAGACGGGGGTGAGGATACTCAATGCTGTGTTGAAATCATTATACAGGCACCAACAGTTTAAGGATTTGCCTGTGAGCGGCCACATTCGGTGGCACAGGCACACTGGTGTCGGTAAAGCTCAGGATTTGGTTGTCTAGCTTAGACTGCTGTTTCTAACCTTGACAATCAACAATTAGGATAATGCCTACTACAAAAGTTTTAGTTGTTACACGTACTAAACAAGAGAAAATTTCGATTTTTAACTGAAATTACACTTAAAGGAAGATCTATTACCAGAAAAAAAAGTCCACCAGGAGGACTTGTGCACTTAGCACTTGTCGCCACTAAAATCCAAGCAGTTGATATTAAAAAAATATATATTTTTACTTTCTGTCATTACTGGCTCTAGTTCCACCCTCCTGGAAAATTAAAAATATAGGTTTTACCAAGGGGGGAATTACAGCCAAGTCCTGCCTCCTCGCCATTCTGCAGCACCTTCCTTCTCATCTGTCCTGTTCAGTACACAGGATTCAGACCTGAAATCTGCAATTTAGGGCACAGAGGGTGCAAACTGCCAGCTTATGCTGAATGGTTGCAGCCCGAGAAAAGCATTTCTGTTTCAATGTATTTATTGATTTTAAGCCACAATGTAAGAAATCAAAAGCAAGCATATAGGTTGCCCTCGCAGGGGCTAAGGAATCATCAGGTATTACAAAAGAATCCAAAGCAATACAAAGATAACAATCAAAATTAAACCTTCTTGTGATTGGGATGATATTGAAGGATAATTTTTTTTTAAACATACGTTTTTATTAATTTTCCAAAAATACAAAACAAACATTACAAAAACAAATAAACATATAAAACCATAGACAAACAAACACACCCCCATATGCATACACATCCATTGGTTTTACATGGTATTTATGCTAACTTGATTTTAAAAAAATGCAGTCCCATGGTACATATCTTCCGGTCTAAAATATTCAAATGGCTGTTGATATTTACCTAAAACCTAAACAAAAACGTAAAATGGGCCAAAGATCATATTCTTCTAAGAGGCTTCTGAGGCTGTGGAGGGGTCCATCAGCCATTTGGATCAAACCTTTTCATATTTGAGGAGACAGCTTCTATTAATATAGGTTTCCCTATATAAAGGTAAGCTGTTGTTAATAAATATTGAAGGATAATTAAGGTGAAATGGAAAGGGAAGGCAAAAAGACATACACCACAACCTATTAACAGTCCACCCAGGGGTGGTTCCATTGCTGAGACTGATCCCAAAGGATGCAGTCTGTCAGGACAAGAAGAAAAAAGAAGCAGAAAGTAGGTAAGACCCCTTTCACACTGGGGTGTTTTTCAGGCGTTTTTCAGACGCTTTAGCGTTAAAAAAAGCGCATGTAAAGCGCTTGAAAGAAGCCTCATCTGCAGTCCCAATGTGAAAGCCCAAGTGATTTAAGAGCCCTTTCACAATGTCAGCGCCCGAAAAACGCTCGTAAAGCGCCGCTTAAACTAGCAGCGCTTTACCAGCATTTTTCAAGCGTTATTGAGGCACTTTTAACCCCTGCTAGTGGCCAAATAAAGGGTTAAAAGCGCCCACAAAATGCTGCTGCCAATAGCGCTTTTCAGGCGTTTTACAGGCGCTTCCCATTGATTTCAATGGGAAGGGGCGCTTTAGGAGCGTTGTATTCACCGCTCCAAAAGAGCTGCAAAGAAGCTGCTTGCAGGACTTTTTTTGATGCCCTGCCAGCGCAGCGCCTCAGTGTGAAAGCACTTGGGCTTTTACATTGGGATTGCAGTTGCGGCTTCTTTCAGGCGCTTTACAGGCACTTTTTTTTCAAGCTAAAGCGCCTGAAAAACGCCCCAGTGTGAAAGGAATCTCAGTGTGAAAGCACTCGGGCTTTTACATTGGGATTGCAGTTGCAGCTTCTTTCAAGCGCTTTACAGGCGCTTTTTTTAACGCTAAAGCGCCTTAAAAAACGCCCGAAAGGGGTCTAAGAGAGAGTAACAAAGGACAAAGTCTAGAGAAGGAAGGAGAAAAATGAAGGAAAAAGAACTCAGATACACCACCGGAAGTAGTTAGAGGAGGCCTGAACAAGCTGGTTGGAGTGAGGGAAACTCCTAGGAAATCCAAGGTTCCCAGACTTTGAGATATTTGGTGTGTGAGTCTTTCACAATGCTAGACCCAAGAAAAGCATTTCATTTACACCACAAGCAGTTTTGGTGAATGGAAGCATTCTTGTCAAGCTGCACCCATTCACAGAACAAGCTGAAAATGTCCACTCTCTTTGTTCTCCTGAACAGATCCCAGAGCCCTGATTCTGCAACCTGAGGCGGGGGCAAGGTGTTCATCTGTTCTAAAAAACCATTATACCTAGCATTTCTGAAGCTGCTATGGAGAAGATGTATTGATTAGTGGTATTAGTATAGTTGGAGTTTACCAGAAAGAGAGGGGAGGTGGTAGATGTAGAAAATTGCACCTGTGCTTTAAAGTGTCTGTCTACACAAAAGTGAAATTTCAGTTGTAGGTGTAGCTAGTAGTGCGATTGGTAGAGTTATAACGATGGCCTTGAAGATTTTCAAAAGACAAAGAAAAGGATTGCTTATAATATGTTTTCTCCTTATAATCTACACATCATTTAAAGCAATATTTAAAAGAAGCAAGACAAGAACAGAGTCGATAATTTTTCATTATGGTGTTAGCAGCATCACTTAGTAGACCTGATGGGAATAACAGATATCTTTGAAAAACCCATTATTTTGGTAATTGTTGCATTTACTAGGGAAGCCAATAATAAGATGGGTGAAAATAATTCTAACAAGGATGAATGAACCACTTTAGCTTTTTGACACAAGCAAAAAATCATTTTGGAGATGGTTGATCCAGATGAACTCCAGAACATAATCAACCAATCAAAGGTTTTAGCATGGCTTTTTAAAATATGGATGTAGTCAGAGAGAACTAACTAGGATTTTAACCCCATAAACATGAAGGTTTCCATTCACTGTGAAAACTGGAATCACTTGGCATGTTGACTCGTTCTCTTCATCATGACTAAGGCCGCGTACACACGGGCGGACTGTTCGCCCAACCTTGTCCGCTGAACAGTGTTTGGGCGGACAGTCCGCTCGTGTGTGGGCTTTCAGCGGACAGTTTCAGCGGACAGTTGGACGGACAAAGTCTTTCGGAAATTCCGAAAAACTGTCCGCTGAAACTGTGTTTGAGCGAACAGTCCGCCCGTGTGTAGGCCTGTCCGCTGTACTTTCGAAATGAGCGGACTGTTCCCGCTCGGAAAGTCCGCCCATTTCGAGCGCGTGTACAGGTAGGCGGGGCCCGCGAAGGAGACGTCGCGGGCTCCGCCGCCTGGAATGGGCTTAAAGGGGAACCCCAACGCCGAAAAAAATCGGCGTGGGGGTTCCCCCAAAGTCCACACCAGACCCTTGTCCGAGCACGCTACCCGGCCGGCCAGGAAAGGGGGGCGAGCGAGCGCGCCCCCCCTCCTGAGCCGTACCAGGCCGCGTGCCCTCAACATGGGGGGGTGCCTTGGGGAAGGGGGGGCCGCGCGGCCCCCCCACCCCAAAGCACCTTGTCCCCATGTTGATGAGGACAAGGGCCTCTTCCCGACAACCCTGGCCGTTGGTTGTCGGGGTCTGCGGGCGGGGGACTTATCGGAATCCGGGAGCCCCCTTTAAGAAGGGGGCCCCCGGATACCGGCCCCCCACCCTATGTGAATGAGTATGGGGTACAATGTACCCCTACCCATTCACCTGTGAAATAAAGTACAAAAAAAAACACAACACAGGGGAAAAAATATTTTATTGCACAGCTCCGGGGGTCTTCCGTCTTCGGGGGTCTTCTCGCCGGACTCCTCCGCTATGTGTGTGTAGCTCTTTTACTAGCGGAGGAGTCCGGCTTTCTTCCTCCCCGCCGCCGGCCTCTTCTCCCGACTTCGGGGGTCTTGTCCCCCTCTTCGGTTCTTCTGCCGGGCCACCGTGCCTTCTTGTAGCTCTTTTACAGGCGGTGGCCCGGTCTTCTGTCGCCGCTGCCTTCCGTTCTTCTGTCGCCGCCTTCGGTTCTTCTGCCGGGCCACCGCGCCTTCTTGTAGCTCTTTTACAGGCGGTGGTCCGGTCTTCTGTCGCCGCTGTCGCTGTCGCCGCCTTCCGTTCTTGTTCTTCTTCTTGTTCTTCTTCTTCTTCTCCAGGCGATGTTGACACGTCGCTCTCTCCGGCCGGAATGCCAGAGCCGCGCTGTGCGGTCACTTATATAGTGACAATGGGGCGGGTCACATGGTATATGTCACATGGGTTGGTCACATGGGTTGATGTCACATGGGGACTATGACATCGTAAGGGGGCGGGGTCACCATGTGACCAACCCATGTGACATATACCATGTGACCCCGCCCCATTGTCACTATATAAGTGGCAGCGGAGCGCGGCTTTGGCATTCCGGCCGGAGGGAGCGACGTGTCAACATCGCCTGGAGAAGAAGAAGAAGAACAAGAAGAAGAACAAGAACGGAAGGCGGCAACAGCGACAGCGGCGACAGAAGACCGGGCCACCGCCTGTAAAAGAGCTACAAGAAGGCGCGGTGGCCCGGCAGAAGAACCGAAGGCGGCGACAGAAGAACGGAAGGCAGCAGCGACAGAAGACCGGGCCACCGCCTGTAAAAGAGCTACAAGAAGGCGCGGTGGCCCGGCAGAAGAACCGAAGAGGGGGACAAGACCCCCGAAGTCGGGAGAAGAGGCCGGCGGCGGGGAGGAAGAAAGCCGGACTCCTCCGCTAGTAAAAGAGCTACACACACATAGCGGAGGAGTCCGGCGAGAAGACCCCCGAAGACGGAAGACCCCCGGAGCTGTGCAATAAAATATTTTTTCCCCTGTGTTGTGTTTTTTTTTGTACTTTATTTCACAGGTGAATGGGTAGGGGTACATTGTACCCCATACTCATTCACATAGGGTGGGGGGCCGGTATCCGGGGGCCCCCTTCTTAAAGGGGGCTCCCGGATTCCGATAAGTCCCCCGCCCGCAGACCCCGACAACCAACGGCCAGGGTTGTCGGGAAGAGGCCCTTGTCCTCATCAACATGGGGACAAGGTGCTTTGGGGTGGGGGGGCCGCGCGGCCCCCCCTTCCCCAAGGCACCCCCCCATGTTGAGGGCACGCGGCCTGGTACGGCTCAGGAGGGGGGGCGCGCTCGCTCGCCCCCCTTTCCTGGCCGGCCGGGTAGCGTGCTCGGACAAGGGTCTGGTGTGGACTTTGGGGGAACCCCCACGCCGATTTTTTTCGGCGTTGGGGTTCCCCTTTAAGCCCATTCCAGGCGGCGGAGCCCGCGACGTCTCCTTCGCGGGCCCCGCCTACCTGTACACGCGCTCGAAATGGGCGGATTTGCCTCCGCCTTACGTGGGCGAGTCCGTTCATTTCAAAAGTTGAGCGGACTGTTTGGCAAACAGTTCGTTGAAACAGTCCGCTCGTGTGTGGGCAAGTCCGCTCATGCAAATTTTGAGCGGACTGTTTGCCGAAACTGTTTGACGAACAAGGTTGGGCAAACAGTCCGCGCGTGTGTACGCGGCCTAAGGTGTCCATTTATGAAGCAGTGAAAAAATGTCACTGCTTCATTCTCCGGCATTCTCAGAGGAGATCGTTCTCCTGTGTGTGCCAGTTTATGAAGCTTTGTAGATTGCTTCTCCTTAAGGCTGGGTTCACACTGCTGCGGCTAGGAGACCCGGATGTGATTCGCACCGCACTGCAGTGCAAATCACATGCGATCTCTGTATGATGCGAGTTCAGCCATACAGATAGTATGGCTGAATTCACATCGCACCCGCCACAAACTCGCACAGGACCCTTTTTTTGGTCTGCAGCAGAATTGGATCGCATGGGTGTTCACACCATGCGATCCGATTCCTGTCCGAGTTTGCAGATCGCACTGCGATATGCGAACTGATCTGGGGGTGTCATTAACGTTTCACTGACACTCCCAGCAGTTCGCATAGGGCAGTGTGAACTGCCGGCGGGAGGCATGCGATGCGGGAACCCGCTGCGGATTCGCGGCGTTCCCGCATCGCTTCAGTGTGAACCCAGCCTTAGAGGAGTGAAGTGATCTACAAACGCTTTAAACAGTGGAGAACGGCCCCTGATACTGGAATATCGTGAGACTTTATGAGATTACAATACCAGAAATTCACAGAAACACAGAGATGTCAGTTTATTAAGCAGTGATAAAGTATCACCGCTCAGTACACTGACAGATGGCATGGTTAATTCTAATACAATAAAGAGTACCCCTACATAATATATATATATATATATATATATACACACACACACATAAATATGACAATCACTTAATTTAGCAAAACTAAAGATTTTAATAGTGCACTACAAAGTTTATGGTAGACCTGCAGGCAATTTGCTGTAGCAAGGATCAGTGTATTCTGACAGCAGAGGGGTTCATGTGGTCAGAATACAAGAGCACAATGGAGTGGATGGGGAATCCATTTTTTTTCCAATCAGCCCACCAGCTGATCGGAAAAAAAAAAAACAATTCATGTGTAGCACTGACCCCCGAAGGAGCGGCTGATTTAATTGGGTTAACCGTTACCTTCTTGACCTCGTGTTTGTCTGGGGGGGGTTTCCCGAGGTAGATGGCCCAAGAACTGCAGAGACTGATGCCAGATCTGCTTGAGGGATTTTATTTGCAAAAAGAATAAACGAACACAGTCTCTCAAAGTAGGGTTAGAGGGTTCAGGCAGGAAAAGTCCAGGTAGTCTTGGGCTAAATCAAGCAGACAAAGGAGTCTCTCACATTAGGAAATCCAGAGAATAGCCATTCACAGCTGGATCCTCACCCCTATCGGATAGTCCTTCTCTCACCAGGCCTAGCAGCCAACAGGGTGCCCAAATCAACCAAAGTGTCACGTACCTGGTGGTTGAGCCTGGAATGCAGGGAGCGGCCCCTCGTATCCCCTGGCTATTGAACCCCTGGAGGTGGGAACAGGTATTCAACAGTTCAGAGGGCACAAGTGCCTGGCAGGTGGTATTGGTCCAGATGATCAGCTGGGCACAGACAACAGGCTGGAACAGCGGATGGAACTTGACTGTAGCCGGTAGGCACAAGTGCGGAAACTGGCTGGTGAGCAGATGACCCGTAACACAGGAATTCAGATGGGTAGCAGGAACAGCGGTAGTCAGATACAGGCCGGGTCAGCAGGAGACGATCAGCACGGTACAAAGGGAAGAGACAGAGACGTGGTCAAACAAGCAAAGGTCGTAGGCAGGCAGCAATCGATCAGAGTCAAGGAACAAGCCGGATGTCAGGAATCAGATAACAGGTTCAGATACAAATAGCACGGATCACGGACACGCTGTAGACCGGACAGCACGGATGGAAGGGAGCCTGTGACTTAAGAAGGCCTTAGGGCGCCAAACGGACGTACGACGGGTCAGCGCGCCCTCGCGCGTAGACGTGCACCCGTTCGTGACCTGCGTGCGTGTGCGCGTGCGTTCGTGTTGACGCGAACGCGTTCGCTGGCTTTAGCGCGCGTCAACGGGAAACGACGAGATCTCCACGACGGATCTCTACGGGTGAGTCTCTTGGATACGACCGGAATGCCCGAGTGGTCATGACATTGCCCCCCCCCAAGGGGCAGCCTCCAGATGCCTAATCGAGCCAACTTATTCGGATAGGATTTCTTGAAGGCGCGGATGAGTCTTTTGGCGTGGATATTGGTCTCCGGCTCCCAGGAGTTCTCCTCAGGTCCATACCCTTTCCATTTGACTAAGAATTGAGTCTGGTTCTGCCTCTTCCTACAGTCCAGAATAGCCTCTACCTCGAACTCCATTTCCCCATTGATCAGTACGGGTTCCGGAGGGTTGGAGATTCTGTCGGTGAAGAGGTCCGTGACGGTGGGTTTGAGGAGTGAGACATGAAAAACTGGGTGGATTCGGAAGGATTCCGGGAGTTTGAGTTCAAACGCCACATCGTTAAGTTTCCTCTTAATTGGAAAAGGACCTATGAATTTTGGGCCCAGCTTCTTAGAAGGGCAGGAGAGTTTAAGGTTCAGGGTAGACAGCCAGACCCGATCCCCAACCTTAAGGTCCAGCTCCCCTCTTCTCTTACGGTCAAATACGTCTTTATTATGCTCCTGTGACCTGGCCAGGGTTTCCTGTAGGAGCTTGTTATTCTCTTCAAAGAAATTCAGGTTCCTCTGAACCGCTGGCACAGAACACTCAGGAAGGTCGCCAGACAGGAACAACGGGTGAAAACCAAAGTTTGCGTAGAACGGGGATTGCTTGGTGGCCGAATGAACAGTATTATTGTATGCAAACTCCGCCATTGGTAACAGAGAAGCCCAGTCGTCTTGGGAGAAGGACGAAAAGCAGCGAAGATATTGTTCCAATGTTTGGTTTGTTCTTTCGGTCTGGCCGTTGGTCTGCGGGTGGTAGGCTGAGGATAGGCGAAGGTCAATTTTCAATGCTTCGCAGAGCGCCCTCCAAAATCTTGAGGTGAACTGCACCCCCCTGTCGGACGTGATGTTGGCAGGAATGCCGTGAAGCCTCACAATTTCTTTTATAAAAGTGTTAGCTGTCTCCGCGGCTGAAGGGGTGCCCTTCATGGGCAAGAAGTGCGCCATCTTGGTGAATCGGTCAACCACAACGAAGATCGTGGAATGGTTTTCTGAAGGGGGGAGTTCAACGATGAAGTCCATGGAGATCATTCTCCATGGTCTGTCGGGGACGGGTAGTGGTTTCAGAAGACCCCAGGCTTTTAATTTGTCGCCCTTACTTCGGATGCAAGTGGTGCAGGCTTGTACGTAATTTTTACAGTTATCTTTCATCCGAGGCCACCAGAAGGTGCGTCTGAGTAGTTTCAGGGTCTTGAATGATCCAAAGTGGCCAGCCAAGGGATGGTCATGACAGGAGGCCAGAACCGGAGTTCGGGCTGCCTGGGGGACGAAAATCCTGCTCTCATGCCAAAGAAGGCCATCACTGGAGGATAACGGAATGCCAGATGGAGGGATGGCGCCTATGGACGCCTGCTTAAGCTGAGAGATCACGTCTCCCTGGAGAAGAAGGAAGTTCCCAGCCGAGAGAATGGTGTCGGAAGATGGTAAGTTCTCCGGCTGACTGAACATACGAGACAAAGCGTCCGGCTTGGTGTTCTTGGATCCAGGACGGTACGTTATGTGGAATACAAATCGGGAAAAGAAGAGTGCCCACCTGGCCTGACGAGGCTTAAGTCTCTTGGCTGACTTCAGGTACTCCAGGTTTTTATGATCTGTATAGATCAAGATTGGATGAGTAGCCCCTTCTAGTAAATAACGCCACTCTTCAAGGGCGGACTTGATGGCTAAAAGCTCACGGTCTCCAACGTCGTAGTTTCTTTCAGCCTCTGATAACTTGCGGGAGAAGTAGGCGACTGGATGGAGTAAGGACTTGGGTCCCTGCCTTTGGGAAAGTATTGCTCCTACTGCTATTTCCGAGGCGTCCACCTCAAGGGTATACGGTAGAGCAGGATCGGGATGCTTCAAGATCGATGCGGAGACGAATAAGTCCTTCAGAGACTGGAAGGCCTTTTGTGCTTCGGGAGTCCACTGGAACCTTCGGTTCTGTCTGGTCAGCTCAGTGATGGGAGCGATGATAGCAGAAAAACCTTTTATGAATTTGCGGTAAAAATTAGCAAAGCCCACGAATCGCTGGACTCCCTTTCTATCCGAAGGAGCAGGCCAATCTTGGATGGCTGAGATCTTCTGTGGGTCCATCTCTACTCCTCTTACCGAGATGACCAAGCCGAGGAACTGAATGCTCTGCTGTTCAAAGGTACATTTGTCTGGTTTGGCATACAAACCGTGGAAGCGGAGGCGGGTCAGTACCTTCTTCACGTGTTCCCGATGAATGGCTAGAGTGGAGGAGAAAATTAAAATATCATCCAAGTAAATTATTACAAACAAATCTAGATAGTCCCTAAAAATATCATTAACAAAATGTTGGAAGGTGGCCGGGGCATTGCATAGTCCAAAAGGCATCACCAAATATTCGTAATGCCCAAAGCGGGTACGGAAGGCAGTCTTCCATTCGTCACCCTTCCTGATGCGTACAAGGTTGTAGGCACCCCGAAGATCTAACTTTGAGAAGAACCTAGCAGATCCTAGTCTTTGGAAGAGTTCAGGTACCAATGGCAGGGGATAGCGATTTTTGATGGTAATCTTATTCAGGGCCCGATAGTCCACACAAGGGCGTAGTGAGTGATCTTTCTTTTCAACAAAGAAGATGCCAGCGCCTGCCGGGGAGGTGGAAGGCCGAATAAACCCCTTCTCCAAACTGTCATCTAGGTATGATTTCAGGGCACTCAGCTCAGACTCAGAAAGAGGGAAAATTCTACCGAAGGGGATTTCTGCCCCCGGGAGTAGTTCTATTGGGCAGTCATATGGCCTATGAGGAGGAAGGGTCTCTGCACCCTTTTTGCTGAAAACATCTAAGAAGGCGTGGTATTCCTTGGGTACCGCTAGTCGGGTATCATCATCAGATTCAGAACAGAGAAGAACCGAGGAGTCCCCGTCAGGATTCTGGCAGCAATGCCGGTGGCAGTAGTCCGAGGGGAATTCGATGGTTCCGGTGGTCCAATCAATCCGTGGGTTGTGTGCCCTCAACCAGGGCATGCCAAGGATGATTGGAAACAGCGGGGACTGAATAACATCCAGGCACAGAAGTTCTTGATGAGTCCCGGCAATGACAGCAGGTAAAGGACTAGTCTCCAAAGTCACCAGTCCTGAGCCCAGGGTAGATCCGTCAGCCAGGTATACAGAGAGCCCCTTCTCCCTTGGTCTGAGGGGAATCCTATTCCTTCGGGCGAAGGATGAGTCGACAAAGCCACTGCAAGCCCCGGAATCAATAACCGCGTGGGTTTGGATAGTCCTACCTGGGAGCTGCAAAAGGACGGGAATGGCCAGATGAGAAGTGTTATCAGGCAGCACAGAGGAAGGAACAGGAGGAACAAGAAGGCGCTTACGTAACTTGGCTGGGCAGGCACGAACAAAATGTCCTGGCTCTCCGCAATACAGGCAAAGGTTATTGGCCCGGCGACGTTGACGTTCTTCTGGTGTCAGAGACGGGCGCAGGAGCCCCAGCTGCATAGGCTCTGAGGTGTCCGACGTGGATGCAGGTGGAGCAGGGGGAGTAGGGTGACTAGGCACCCGTGGTAGCATCCAGATTGGACGGGTAGCCGTGGAAGAGCGTTCCTGGCGGCGTTCTCTCAAGCGCCTGACGATCTGGTTGGAGGTGTCTATTAGAGCTTCTAATGTCCCGGGGATGCCTACACGGGCCAACTCGTCTTTCAAGGCCTCGGAAAGGCCCAAGCGGAACTGAAAACGCAGAGCCGCGTTGTTCCATTCCGTGTCCGCACTCCAACGCCGGAATTCAGAGACATAGTCCTCCACTGGTCTACGACCCTGCTGCCGGGCACGTAGGGCTGCTTCTGCGGTAGCAGCCAGTTGGGGATCCTCATAGAGCTTGGACATTGCCTGAAAGAAGGTATCCACAGAGTCTAGAGCAAGGTCTTTACGCTCTAACAGACGGTGTGCCCAGGTCTGAGGTTCATCTGTCAACAAGGAGATGATGAATCCCACCTTCGTTGCTTCAAGGGAGAAGGTCCGGGGTTGCAAGGCAAAATACAGCTCGCAGGAATTGCGGAAGGCCCTAAACTTGCTTCGGACTCACATGAATCGTTCCGGGGTTGGCACCCTGGGTTCCGGTGGCAACATAACTACTGAGGGCGAAGCATGGGCCCCTGGGGCGGCTGGTGCTGAAGCAGATAGTGCCTGGACTTGTTCTTCCAGTCTTCCGTAGCCCTCCTGCAAACTCTTGACTGCTTGAGTAAGGCCGGCCAGATGATGGCAGAGCTCGTCCATGGGGGAGGCTCCCTGCGCAGGCTCGGACATGGCTGTCCGGTACTGTCACGTACCTGGTGGTTGAGCCTGGAATGCAGGGAGCGGCCCCTCGTATCCCCTGGCTATTGAACCCCTGGAGGTGGGAACAGGTATTCAACAGTTCAGAGGGCACAAGTGCCTGGCAGGTGGTATTGGTCCAGATGATCAGCTGGGCACAGACAACAGGCTGGAACAGCGGATGGAACTTGACTGTAGCCGGTAGGCACAAGTGCGGAAACTGGCTGGTGAGCAGATGACCCGTAACACAGGAATTCAGATGGGTAGCAGGAACAGCGGTAGTCAGATACAGGCCGGGTCAGCAGGAGACGATCAGCACGGTACAAAGGGAAGAGACAGAGACGTGGTCAAACAAGCAAAGGTCGTAGGCAGGCAGCAATCGATCAGAGTCAAGGAACAAGCCGGATGTCAGGAATCAGATAACAGGTTCAGATACAAATAGCACGGATCACGGACACGCTGTAGACCGGACAGCACGGATGGAAGGGAGCCTGTGACTTAAGAAGGCCTTAGGGCGCCAAACGGACGTACGACGGGTCAGCGCGCCCTCGCGCGTAGACGTGCACCCGTTCGTGACCTGCGTGCGTGTGCGCGTGCGTTCGTGTTGACGCGAACGCGTTCGCTGGCTTTAGCGCGCGTCAACGGGAAACGACGAGATCTCCACGACGGATCTCTACGGGTGAGTCTCTTGGATACGACCGGAATGCCCGAGTGGTCATGACACAAAGTCTCTGCCACAGACTTGTTGTAAAACACTTGAATAAAACTGAAAGATGTAGACAACTCAGAGAACCCTTGTACAGTACCAGTATCTTGCAGGCGGTCCGGTGGTACTGCACGAGTTTAGATTTGCTTGGGGTCTTTCAACTTAGCCTCCAGGCTCCTGCTGAGAAGCTAACCTTTGCGTGGCCTTCTCCTGAAGAGTCCCCCCCGGATGCTTCTACAGTTGCTAGGCCTCTCCACAAACCGAGACGGCACCGGACCACCTTAGAATCCTTCTTTCCGTTACTTTGCCTTGGGCTAGCCAGCCCCGAGACTTGGAGTCGGGTGGATCCGCACCCCAGGCCACGAGAGCCCTGGGGGCTGGTCAGGAGGAGCAGGACCAAACAGCCAGAAAACACTTTTGGAGCGGAACCCTGAAGCACGTGATATCAGCACCTTAAGTACCCTCTCCCAGAATGCACAGCAAGAGTGACACTCCCACAGGGCTGGTTCCAAGAGAGAACTGATACTTAATGCACCCAACTGAACTGCGTTCTAGCACCTGCCAGGGATGACAGCGCCACCTATGGTCAAGCAGAATGCAATGCAATCCAGCCAGACTGGTATTGAGGCCAAAATTTAGTGTAACTAAACCCAAAACCAAACTGTGGTTCCAGGAAGATTAAATGCCAAAAAACACAGTGCGTGCTCTTCAGGAGCCAGGTCTACACATGTATGGCCAGCCTTACTTAAAATGCCTGCCAATGATTAGAACCAGAATATTGAGAGGTGTATTTACAATTTTAAATCTTAGTTAAAAATACAATGCACGTGAAAAGAAAATGGATATTATATGATTTTTGAAAATTCCATGTAGGATGGCAAATGAGAAACAACCCTACTAAACTGAAAGAAAGGACATATATATGATAAGTGTGAGACTCTACAGCTGTTGTGTGAGATATATCACACTCCCAGCTCTACGGCTGCCAGCTATCCTTCAGCTATAAGCCAAGAGAGGAAGTGTGCTGCTCCACTGGAGCCTTGAGGGGATTCACCTGTACTGAATTATTTACGTTTTATCAACTAGATTTCTATAGGGAAGTGTCCTGAAGGAGGGAATAAACCCTGTCTGCCTGTTCATGATATGTCCCTGACATATCCTGTACTTTATGTCACCTGCAAGGCACTGAAAGTTTATCTGCATCATCTGTGATCATCATAATTTTTAATAGCCACTTTATTGCTATCAAAAAAGAATGAAAAATGAATAAAGCAAACTTGTGTTTGTAAAAGTAATTGATGTGGAATGCCGACAGAATATTTAGCAGCAACAGTGGCGCTTCACCCAGCTGGAGTCTCTACAAAAAAAGAAATCCAAGGGCCCATTCAAACTGTGCATTCAAAATGAATGGGCTTGCAGTGTGTTACTCACTAATAAATGGACCTGACCCATATTTTTTAAAGTTGCAGCTACTGTAATAGCCTTCCAATATGAATGGCACACTGTGGATTGCATGTTACTATACACACGCATTACTGCAGCACATACAGTTGCTCTTCTTTCTTCACAAATGCTGTTACAGCGGTCGCTGACCACTGATGGTGCACGAGAACATTTTGGTGGTCCCCAGGGGTTCTGCTGCAGATCAACATTATGGCCGATGTATACCTCCCAATGTTATTTCCAGTGATACCCAATGCCTCCTCTGTAGCTCCGGCTCTTGTGAACTCAGAGGGAAACACTGGGGGTAGCGCAGAGAGCAGGAGGTGAAGAAGGAGGGGACTGCCAATGGCAGTGCTGATTACAGTCTGTGGGAGGGAGCACAGGGCTTGAGCACACAGCTGAATAAGGAGGTGAAATACACTGATGAGTCTGTGTAAGGCAACAGTGTGGTGCAGGGGACAGAGCTGGAGCATTGTGTCTATAAGGCAGCAGTGTGATCCAGGGGAAAGGGGACAGAGATCCAGGGCATTGTGTGTATAAGGCATGTAAAATTCATATTAGTGGACCACGGGATTCAAAATTGTGAGTTCAGTGTAGTGGTCTGTGAGGTCCGAAAAGGTTGGCAACCACTGTCTTATAGTTCATGGTTTTGAGGCAACAATGATTCTCTGCAATATATTTTCATGAAGGGCCAAGTCTGGCTATAATTTTTGCATTAATCATCTGCTTATAGCTGATATATTTACAGTACATTCTGGCCATAAGGGATTGGACAGAAACTTTTAATTCAATTTCATAAGAATTTTGCTTTCATAACACTGGTGTGACCAGGTGGATTGTGGTCTCTAGAGAAAAACGTTAATAAACAACTTACATGTATAGCCAGTTATTATGATGATATAATGATGGATGGCCAAATCACATAAGGTTCTTTCATAAAGATATAGATAGCCTATTTAATGGTGTTTTTCAAGGCAATTATTGCTTTTAATTAAACTTTTTTATGGGCATTGAAAAACATGTTTTGAAATGTCTGAATAATTTTATGTGCAATAGTTTTACATTTCAAGATAAAGGGACTCTGAAAGGTCCTATGCTTTCCTTTTTTATTGAAATTTTGGGGATTCTCGGTGTAATAGGTGTTATTAGGCTTTCTATCAAACACATACATTTTACATGGTTTAAAGCTTGTTCACGTGAATTTTTTTTCCATTTATTTAAAATCAAAGAACAGAAAAAGCTTTCTTTTTTATCTGCCCTTTGTTTCTCAAAAAAGGCTTTAAAACCCAACCCCAGCTTTCTGCTGCACACTATAGGACCAACTGTTTGCGAACATCTGAAAATCACACCTATCTGAGCTTGTTTGACATTTGATTACAACAATATGAATAGTTTTGCCTCCCTCCTTTGAGGCTTTAACACCCTCCACTTTTTTTTGTAAGCCTTTCAACAAGATGTTGGTGCAAATCAGTTGGAATTTGGGCCCATTCTGCCAAAGAAAGCATTTGCAAAGTCAGGTTGAGAAAACTTAGTTCTCAGTCAGCATTCTAATTCATCCCAAAGGTGCTTAGTGGGGTTGAGGTTAAAGCCAACTGCAGGCCACTTGAGTTGAGCTACACCAGACTTATCAACCCACATATTTGTGGACTTGACTTTGTAACCTGAACTTAATATTTTGGAGGGTTGTTGTTTGGTCATATAGTGTACTGTATGTAACATTGTAAAGTATAGGAAAAAATGACCAGTGCTTTAATATTTTTAGTATGTGTCCTTACACCAGCCCTGGAAGTGTTAATTTTACTCAGTGCAAATGAATACAATATGTTTGCTGATATGGATAACCTGCAGAACTCAAACAGTAAGTATGGGAACATTTCACCTAAACTGGTAAAACACTTGCCAAGACTAAAGAAAGAAGGATGGAAGCATTAAATACCCCACTGACAAATCCAGATTTTGAGTGGAAAGGCCATTGGCATCCTGTACATGCAAACCTTCGCTCATTTCTTCTAGTTTTTAAGTTGAGTTGTTTAATAAGAAAGTTAGCCTGAGGAAACACAGAAATTTGCGCTGGCTTTAATTAAATGCGGATGTCACAAAATATCTTTCCGTTCCAGCAACTTTGGTGGGATCAGCAGAGTGTGCACACACACACGTTACTATGCTGGGTTTCAACATCCCTGGATCCTTCCCAGCTATTAATTGAGCTTCCTTTGAGACTGTGTACAGTGCATAACAGCAGCTTTCATCAATGAGGCTGTTGTGTTTAGAAACTGGATCAAATTTGCATTCACTTCCACTGTTGCGGATTCTTTTCCTGAGCTTTTTTCGATAACATACCTGCTAGAATCATCTTGCTAAAAGTAAGAAGGCATTATCTCAAGTCCATTAGGTGTCATGTCCTACTTCTGCCACTCTTTCCAGGCATCTAGAAGAAAAGTGATCTCCATTATCATACCCTAATAACAGCCTGGGATTTCCTGTTCTTGCCAGGGCCATCTAAGGAAAGATATGGTAAATATTCAGCAAGTGTTCCAGCTTTATTGTAAAAGTAACATTTATAGTTGATTCATTAAAACTGAACAGAATAAAAACAGCACACAATTGCAGCTGTATCCCACAGCTTATTAAAAGTCTTGTTTACCGTTTTCCCAAAATAAACAGAAAAATTTGATTGGTTCCTCTTAGTTACAGCTCTGGTCCTTTTGCTTCTATTCAGTCCTTATTTTTAATGTATTGCTAAGAGAGAGGAAGTAAACCCTGATGGGTTTACTTCCTCTTTTTTTCCCTGCAAAGGTAAAGCATAATGGACTACTATGCATCGCATAGTAGCTCATTATGTGTCACTTACCTGACACAGGAGCCAGCGAAGTCGCCCCTGTCCCCTGTAGTCCGCCGCATCCATGTTGCTGGTGGCGTCTCGCAGCTCCGACGAATCACAGCGGCGCAGCCGCGATGACGTCACTCCCGCGCATGCGCACGGGAGTCGCGTCTCGCAGCTCCGCCGCTGCCATACGGCGAAGCCGCGATGACGTCACTCCCGCGCATGCGCACGGGAGTCGACAAATTAGGCAAATCCATTCTTGGATTTGCCGCATTTAGTGCGCCTGCGCGCCGCTGTCTACGGCGCATGCGCCGTAGACAGCGGTGCCCATTTTCGGGCAAATATCTCCTAAACCATATAGGTTTAGGAGATATTGCTTGGACCTACAGGTAAGCCTTAATCTAGGCTTACCTATAGGTCCAAGTTGTTTGGAAGGGTTTACTTCCTCTTAAGTCCCTGGAGCCAACATTTATGGACAGTATCAGTATCTGGACTTGAACAAAAACCAGAATGGATAAAAACTTGCAACAAACAATTTCAAACTGGAAATCAATTAAAGAAGAGTGATCACTGGGATACACATACATTTATAAATTATTAGTTTTGTATATAGTAATACTTTCATTTATTTTTGCATGAATGTTCCATATTTATTTCACTCAGTTTCCATAATCTGTTCTTTATTGGCATGTTATTGCTTCCTAGAAGGCAAAAGTAGTAGAAGAGGTATGCTGCTCCAATGGCTCCGTGTTGCCCTTGCTTCCTCTGAGCTTCTTCTAATCTACCTTTCTCCTCCAAAAGTTACAAGTTAAAAAATGTTAGTCATGTTATAATTTATTTAAAAATAAATTGTTCTATGTGTGTGTAGTGCACTGTGTGGGGCACCAGACTAATAGATGTCTATTGAGTCCATCAATTTTTTAACAAGCATGTGGTTAGAGCCCGAGGCTCTAATTGGCTTGTTTTACATTGTCCTCGGGCTCAGAGCACTGTGCCCTGAACACACCCACTTTTGATTTGAGTGATTCATAATTCGCCGTTGTGTCACTTTCGGTTTCCGGCTTCTTGCCCCGGCCTATCAGGATCAGGTATCAGGGGAGCCATGACAGCCCAAGCTGGAGGCTCCATTTGCAGGTAAGGAACAAGAAGGGTTTGTTTGTGCTCCCCCCCCAAAGAAATGTTATGGCCAGCCGCCACTTCTGAATACAATGATTAGTATTGCCACTATAGCCAGAGGCATTGATCAGGAAAACCTGACAGGCTGGTTGTACACAAGTCTATCAATAAATGGACTTGTGTGAAACCAGCTAGCCCATACATGGATTGAAATTTGGCCAGCCCCTGTAGAGCCGCCTGAACTCTTTCCATGTATGGCTGGCTTTAGTTCTAAGAAGCATGCCTACATCCATAGGAACTGACCCAGGGCACCTTACTGTAACCTCCTCCCAGCAGTTGCCTCTCTAAGAAGTTTACAGTCCTTAAATAAAAATACATCACAAAGAGTTATTAACATTGTTTCTCACCAAATTAACAAGGTAAAGGGAAAAAATCAATGCTTGGACAAGACCTATAGGTGAAAGGGAGGTTTTAGAGTCGTTGTAAAGGCTGATGTTTTTTTTTACCTTCATGCATTGTATGCATGATATTAAAAAACCTCCTATGTGCTGCTCCCCCCCCCCCCCCCACTAATACTCACCTGAGTCCCCTCTCGATCCAGCGATGTGCACGAGAGACTCGGCTGTCCTGGAACTCCCTCCCCTCATTGGCTGAGACAGCAGAGGGCACCATTGGCTCCCACTGCTGTCAATCACAGCCAGTGAGCCAATGAGGAAAGAGCGGTGGTGGGGCTGAGCCGCAGTTCTATGTGTCTTGTGGATGCATAGAGCTGGGCTTGGGAGTGAGAACACACCAGTGCCCCCATTGCAAGCTGTTTGCTCTGGGTGCACTGGTCAAGGGGGAGGAGCTAGGAGCACCAAAGAAGAGGGGGATTTGGGCTGCTCTGTGCAAAACCATTACACAGAGTAGGTACATATAACAAGTTTGTTGTTGTTTTTTTTTAAAAACATCCAAACTTTTTATGTCACTTTAAGTGTAAATTTTGGTCATGCCTGGGGAATACTTTTAATGGAAACCCATACTTAGAGAAATATGAGGGCTGTCATTGTTGACCTCCTTCCAAGAATATAGTTGTTCGACCGTCTCTGATTTCTATACATTTTTCAATCACTAACTCGCTAATCAGAACAAAGATGCATATTACACAGTTACAGTTAGTTTAGAAGAAGGTCTGTGCCTTTTCTTGTAAATCTTTCCTTGAGATTTACCAAAGCCATACAGTGCCTTGCGAAAGTATTCGGCCCCCTTGAACTTTTCAACCTTTTGCCACATTTCAGGCTTCAAACATAAAGATATACAATTTTATTGTTTTGTGAAGAATCACCAACAAGTGGGACACAATTGTGAAGTGGAACGAAATCTATTGGATATTTTAAACTTTTTTAGCAAATAAAAAACTGAAAAGTGGTGTGTGCAAAATTATTCGGCCCCTTTACTTTCAGTGCAGCAAACTCACTCCAGAAGTTCAGCGAGGATCTCTGAATGATTCAATGTTGTCCTAAATGACTGATGGTGATAAATAGAATCCACCTGTGTGTAATCAAGTCTCTGTATAAATGCACCTGCTCTGTGATAGTCTCAGGGTTCTGTTGAAAGCGCAGAGAGCATCATGAAGACCAAGGAACACACCAGGCAGGTCCGTAATACTGTTGTGGAGAAGTTTAAAACCGGATTTGGATACAAAAAGATTTCCCAAGCTTTAAACAACCCAAGGAGCACTGTGCAAGCGATCATTTTGAAATGGAAGGAGTATCAGACCACTGCAAATCTACCAAGACCTGGCCGTCCCTCTAAACTTTCAGCTCAGACAAGGAGAAGACTGATCAGAGATGCAGCCAAGAGGCCCATGATCACTCTGGGTGAACTGCAGAGAGCTACAGCTGAGGTGGGAGAGTCTGTCCATAGGACAACAATCAGTCGTACACTGCACAAATCTGGCCTTTATGGAAGAGTGGCAAGAAGAAAGCCATTTCTCAAAGATATCCATAAAAAGTCTTGTCTAAAGTTTGCCACAAGCCACCTGGGAGACACACCAAACATGTGGAAGAAGGTGCTCTGGTCAGATGAAACCAAAATCAAACTTTTTGCCCACAAAGCAACACAGCTCATCACCCTCAACACACCATCCCCACTGTCAAACATGGTGGTGGCAGCGTCATGGTTTGGGCTTGCTTTTCTTCAGCAGGGACAGGGAAGATGGTTAAAATTGAGGGGAAGATGGATGCAGCCAAATACAGGACCATTCTGGATGAAAACCTGTTGGAGTCTGCAAAAGACCTGAAACTGGGACGGAGATTTATCTTCCAACAAGACAATGATCCCAAACATACAGCAAAATCTACAAAGGAATGGTTCACAAATAAACGTATCCAGGTGTTAGAATGGCCAAGTCAAAGTCCAGACCTGAATCCAATCGAGACTCTGTGGAAAGAGCTGAAAACTGCTGTTCACAAACGCTCTCCATCCAACCTCACTGAGCTCGAGCTGTTTTGCAAGGAAGAATGGGCAAGAATTGAAAGTCTCTCGATGTGCAAAACTGATAGAGACATACCCCAAGCGACTTGCAGCTGTAATCGCAGCAAAAGGTGGCTCTACAAAGTATTAACGCAAGGGGGCCGAATAATTTTGCACGCCCCACTTTTCATTTTTTTATTAGTTAAAAAAGTTTCAAAAATCCAATAGATTTCGTTCCACTTCACAATTGTGTCCCACTTGTTGGTGATTCTTCACAAAAAATAAAAATTTTATATCTTTATGTTTGAAGCCTGAAATGTGGCAAAAGGTTGAAAAGTTCAAGGGGGCCGAATACTTTCGCAAGGCACTGTATAACAGGAGTTCAAATCTAAACAGTTTAAATTTGTATGCAATCAGGTAGGCCCTTGCACTATATAGTTGAAGGTAAATCTAAAGGAAATTGAATAACAAAATTGTATAGTGTATGGCCAGATTAAGAAAGTATTATGGCTATTTGATTAGCCTGACAGCCAGACAACTAGCATAGCAATGGCAGCCTCTCCTCTCAATATATAGCCCTGGCCAAAAGTTTTAAGAATGACACAAATATACATTTTCACAAAGTCTGCTGCTTCAGTTTTTATGATTGAAATTTGCATGTACTCCAGATTGTTATGAAGAGTGATCAGATGAATTGCAATTTATTGTGAAGTCCCTCTTTGCCATGAAAATGAACTTAATCCCCAAAAAAATTTCCACTGCATTTCAGCCATGCCTCAAAAGGATCAGCTGACATGTCAGTCATTCTCTCGTTAACACAGGTGTCAGTGTTGACGAGGACAAGGCTGGAAACCACTTTTTAATGCTGACTGATTTAGAATAACAGACTGGAAGCTTTAAAAGGAGGGTGGTGCTTGAAATCATTGTTCTTCCTCTGTTAACCATGGTTACCTGCAATGAAGCACATGCAGTCATCATTGCTTTGCACAAAAAGGGATTCACAGACAAGGATATCACTGCTACTAAGATTGCATTTACATCAATCATTTATCAGATGCTCAAGAGCTTCAAAGAGCGGTTCATTTGTTGTAAAAAAGGCCTCAGGGCACCGTAGAAAATCCAGCAAGCAGCAGGACCATCTCCTACAGCTGATTCAGCTGCAGGAACAGTGCACCACCAGTGCAGAGCTTGCTCAGGAATGGCAGCAGACAGGTGTGCGTGCATCTGCACACCCAGTGAGGAGGAGACTTTGAGGATGGCCTGGTGTCCCGAAGGGCAGCAAAGAAGACACTTCTCTCCAGGAGAAACCATCAGGTACAGACTGATATTCTGTAAAAGGTACGGGGATTTGACTGCTGGGGACTGATGTAAAGTCATTCTCTCTGATGAATCCCCTTTCTGATTGTTTGGGGCATACAGAAAAACCCTTGCCCAGAGAAGAAAAGGTGAGCCAGCCGGAGGAGTACTGAGATTTTAGCGATGTCTTTGACAAAGGTCAAGTCGGTAGTTTGCCTACACACCGGTCGTACGATTACGCAATTGACCTTCAACCTGGTGCCATACGCCCTTGTGGCCGGGTTTACCCTTTGTTGGTCTTGGAGCTTAAGACCATGGAGGAGAATGTTGCAGATGCACTTTCTCGAGGTTTCATCCGCAAATCCTCATCTCCCACTGGTTTCTTCTTTGTGGAAAGAAGAGTGGTGAACTGAGACCTTGTATTGATTATAGGGGTCTCAATCTTTTCACGATTAAGAATGCGTATCTGATTTTGTTGATTACGGAGGGGCATACAATCTTGTGAGGATTAAGGAGGGTGACGAGTGGAAAGCTGCGTTTAATACCAGAAAAGGCCATTATTAGTACCTTGTAGTGGCTTTTGGCCTTTGTAACGCCCCGGCAGTTTTCCAGGAATTTATTAAAAATGTCATCCGAGATTTGTTGTAGTTATGTGTGGTTGTTTAGCTCGACGATATCCTCATATTTTCCAGATGCCTGTAGGAGCCATCACACAGATGTCTGTCGTGTGCTTCAGAAACTAAGAGAGAACAATCTCTATTGTAAATTGGAGAAGTGTGAATTCCATCGTGAACAGGTTAAATTCATGGGTTATGTCATTTCCACTGCTAGTTTTTTGATGGACCCAGAGAAACTTTCAGCAGTCCTACAGTGGCCCCAACCCATGGGTTTATGTCCTCTGCAGCCTACCTCTGAGTGCTATGCATCCTTGTGGCTACTTTTCCAAGAAATTGTCACCTGCAGAGTACAATTACGAGATTGGTGACAGAGCTGTTAGCGATCATTTTAGCCCTGAACGAATGAAGACATCTCCTTGAAGTTACCACTGTGCCGCTTCTCATTCTTACTGACCATAAGAATCTCATATTCTTGTCTAAGGCTAGATGCCTCTCCCCCAGAAAGGCGCAATGGGATCTTTTCTTGTCTAGTTTCAATCATATTGTCTCTTTCTTAACCGGTACTAAGAATGTAAGGGCTGACGCTTTGTCACAACAATTTTCCTCCACTTCCAAGATGGAGTCAGTTCTGGTTCGTATTCTGGCTACGGTTCGCACCAGTCTCACTTTACATTTGGGTAACAAAATTCTTGCAGCTCAGGTGCTCCTCCTGAGAAACCTTGTGACCGCTGATTTGTCCCAGAGAGTCTCCGCACTGCCGTGCTCCAGACTAATCATTCTCCCAAGGCTGCTGGCCACCCTGGGAGGAATCAACCCTTTTGGAACATTTCCCAAAAATTCTGGTGGCCTAGTCTATGTGCTGATGTAACCGCTTTCGTAGCTGCCTGTTCCGTGTGTGCTCAGAGTAAGACTCCATGACACCTTCCAGTGGGCCTCCTACAACCCATACCCAATGGAGAGAGGCCCTGGACCCACCTGTCTATGGATTTCATTGTGGAGGGGGTACTATCAGGGCTGGGCTCAGCCCTTCCTTCTCTGGGCTGGCTGCTCAGCTAATTGACAGCTCCCATCTCTCCACAGTGACTCACTTGTTGATATCCTGCTCGTCAGTCCTGCCTACTTAAGCCGTCCAGTCCAGATGATCTCTGCCTTCGTCTTGGTCACATCTCTAGAGACGCTCTCCTGTGTTCCTGTTAAAGATTTGCTTGGCTGACATTCCTTCTGGCTCCAGACCCTGATTGCTGTTCATCTACGCTGTTCTCTGGTTCCCTGACGTTTTGGTTTGTCTGACTATCCGTTACGGTTTCTGAACTCTGGCTATGTTTTGACTAAGTTTACTCTGTTTACCTTTTTTATTATTATTATTATTATTATTATTAAACAAGTGTGATTTAACTGTACTTCTGTCTCAGTCTGATTCATGGTTTCTGACACCTTTCATGTGTGGGGTTGATTTTCAGCTAAGGGAGTGGGCTCACTCGCAATTTTGCCTAAGAACACAGCCATGAATAAAGAATTGTACAAAAAAACTGCAAGAGCAACTTCTCCCAACCATCCAAGAACAATTTGGCGAGGAACAATGCCTTTTCCAGCTTGATGGAGCTCCTTGCCATAAGGCAAAAGTGCTAACTAAATGGCTTGGGGAACAAAACATCAAAATTTTGGGTCCATGGCCAGGTAACCCCCCCCCAGACCTTTGAGAACTTGCGGTCAATCCTCAAGAGGCGGGTGAACAAAACAAACCCCACAAATTCTGACAAACTCCAAGCCTTGATTATGCAAGAATGGGCTGCCATCAGTCAGGATGTGGCCCAGACGTTGATTGACAGCATGCCAGGGTGAATTGCAGAGGTCTTGAAAAAGAAGGATCAACACTGAAAATATTGACTCTTTGCATAAACTTCATGTAATTGTCAATAAAAGCCTTTGACACTTATGAAATGCTTGTAATGATACTTCTGTATAACATAGTAACTTCTGACAAAAAGATCTAAAAACACTGAAGCAGCAGACTTTGTAAAAACGAATATGTATGTCATTTTCAAAACCTTTGGCCAAGGCTGTAGGTTTCTTTTGAATCTCAGTTATAAGTTCTCATCTGGAAATATCTCAAAACTGTCCTTTAGTATATATCTCCACCTGCTGTCAGTCTGAGGAATTGCGGCTACATTTTAACAAGTAAGTGAATCGGATTTGAATACAGGTTCACTTTAAAATAAAAACAAAGATATGTTTTTTAAGTATTCTATTTTTTACATGAGTATTAAAAAAATTACTTTAAATTATTCCAAGCATATTCCTTTTCCGTAAAACAAGAATCAGTCACCAGTATCTTATAAACAGAAGTATAAAAAAATCTTCAGTAACTGAATATAGTAAAGCCAAATTAAAGTGAAAGGCCGTTTCAGTTGGAAATAATGCATGAATTTCTAGTGTCATTGCCATTGAATTTAATGGGTTTGTTTTTTGGTGTTTTCGAGACGTATAGTATAAGTTTCCAAGCTGGCCATTTCTGAAAGTCTCTGCAGGTATTGTATGGGAGCTCTGCTGAAAGGGTCTGGATATCTGGAACAGCCTAGGCACAAAAGAAGAAACATATTTTCATGAGCTACAATATACTCCGCAAGACTAAATCCATGAATTAGGTATAAACATAGAAATTCTCCTGTATTCGGTCTCTATTACAGATGGGGGGTCTTCATTTGGCCGCATAGTTAATAGGTATCACTTCTGTACAAAATGAGAAAGCACTAAAAAGGACATGTCTTTGAAGTGTATCTAAGCCCAAGAGCAAAAAGGTGATTTATTGATGATTTCCAGTTCTTAGATGACGTGACTGCATTCGTTTTCTTTTATCAAGCTCTTTCCCCTTTATTTTCACCTGATGGTGCTGCCAGTAACACACTTTCTGTCCTAGGTTGCAAATGCTCACTTAGTGTACTGTATTAATGTAGAAGCACAATGCCATCCTAGGACAGGAAGCTTGTTGGGACCACAGAATGCCTCCCCCTCTCCTGATCTCTATTACATAAGGAGAAAGTGCTCTGTAGGTCATAGAAGTAAACTGGGAAGGCTGATAACATTGCTTGGGATTTCAGTGCAGCACAAGCAGTTTACAAAAGGAAGTTGGGTTCACACTGGATTTCTGGCAGGGTCAACAGATATTTTCCTATACTTGCTGGGCTTCTAACCACATAAGCCCCGGACCATTTGGCTGGCAAAAGACCAGAGCGTTTTTTGCGATTTGGCACTGCATCGCCGTGGCTCCCAAACAAAATTGACACTTTTTTTTCCCCACAAATAGAGCTTTCTTTTGGTGGTATTTGATCACCTCTGCGTTTTTTATTTTTTGAGCTATAAACAAAAACATTGCGACAATTTTGAAAAAAATGCATTATTTTTTATTTTTTGCTATAATAAATATCCCCAAAAAATATATATAGAAAAAATGTTTTTCCTCAGTTTAGGCCAATACGTATTCTTATACATATTTTTGGTAAAGAAAAAAAAACACACAATCAGTGCGTTTAAAAATGCGTTGATTACTGTGTAAATGTGACTGGCAGTGAAGGAGTTAACCACTAGGTGGCGCTGTAGGGGTTAAGTGTGTCCTACAGAGGGATGCTAACTGTGGGGGGGGGGGGGGGGGCTGGGCTGTGTGTGACACATCACTGATTACTGTTTCTGATTACAGGGAGCTGTGATCGGTGTCATTAGGCAGAACGGGGAAATGCTTGTTTACATTAGCATTTCCCCGTTCTTCCTCTCTGTGAGACGATCGTAGGTATCTTCGCAGACATCGAGTCCGCAGGACCCGCGATCACACTCACAGAGCTCCCGGCGGGCACGCGCGCCCGCAAACCGCTTATTAAAGGGCAACATACAGATATGTTAATATGCCTGTACGTGCCCTTCTGCTGATGTATATCAGCGCGAGCCAGTCGGCAAGCAGTTAAAGAGCGACAATATAGGGTAATGTGCATGTATTGGAGAGGTATACTAAATATATATATATATATATATATATATATATTATTTTTTTTACTTTGCCCAGACATTCACTTTAAATGGCTCATTAGAGCAAGCTGCGAAGTCACATGGCCAGTTTGCCTTGAAGGCTTGCTATGATTTCTAGTAGCATATATTCTCAGTTACATTGTTAGGTTGAAAAAAGACAAATGTCCTTTGAAATTATTTTGTCATTTTGACCAAAAGTACTATGCTTTTACCCATAGATGGCAATAGATGAACAAAATATATAAATGAAATACTGTATGTATGTATATATATACATATATACACACACGCACCCATATACCACACACACAGTATCTCACAAAAGTGAGTACACGCCTCAAATTTTTGTAAATATTTTATTATATCTTTTCATGTGAAAACACTGAAGAAATGACACTTTGCTACAATGTAAAGTAGTGAGTGTACAGCTTGTATAACAGTGTAAATTTGCTGTCCCCTCAAAATAACTCAACACACAGCCATTAATGTCTAAACCGCAGGCAACAAAAGTGAGTACACCCCTAAGTGAAAATGGCCCTAATGTGTCAATATTTTGTGTGGCCACCATTATTTTCCAGCACTGCCTTAACCCTCTTGGGCATGGAGTTCACCAGAGCTTCACAGGTTGCCACTGGAGTCCTCTTCCACTCCTCCATGATGACATCACAGAGCTGGTGGATGTTAGAGACCTTGCGCTACTCCACCTTCCATTTGAGGATGCCCCACAGATACTCAATAGGGTTTAGGTCTGGAGACATGCTTGGCCAGCCCATCACCTTTACCCTCAGCATATTTAGCAAGGCAGTGGTCATCTTGGAGGTGTGTTTGGGGTCGTTATCATGTTGGAATCATTCGCCAAAGGGAGGGGATCATGCTCTGCTTCAGTATGTCACAGTACATATTTGCATTCATGGTACCCTCAATGAACTGTAGCTCCCCAGTGCCAGCAGGAGTAATGCAGCCCCAGATCATGACACTCCCACCACCATGCTTGACTGTAGGCAAGACACACTTGTCTTTGTACTCCTCACCTGGCTGCTGTCACACACGATTGACACCATCTGAACCAAATAAGTTTATCTTGGTCTCTTCAGATCACAGGACATGGTTCCAGTAATCCATGTTCTTAGTCTGCGCTTGTCTTCAGCAAACTGTTTGTGGGCTTTCTTGTGCATCTTCTTTAGAAGAGTCTTCCCTCTGGGACGACAGCCATGCAGACCAATTTGATGCAGTGTGTGGCGTATGGTCTGAGCACCGACAGGCCGACCCGCCCCCACCCCTTCAACCTCTGCAGCAATGCTGGCAGCACTTATACGTCTATTTCTCAAAAATAACCACTGGATATAACGCTGAGCAAGTGCACTCAACACCTTTGGTTGACCATGGCGAGGCCTGTTCTGAGTGGAACCTGTCCTGTTAAACTGCTGTATGGTCTTGGTCACTGTGCTGCAGCTCAATTTCAGGGTCTTGGCAATGTTTTTTATAGCCTAGGCCAGTGATTGCGAACCTTGGCACTCCAGATGTTTTTGAACTACATTTCCCATGATGCTCTTGCACTCTTGAGTGTAGTTGAGCATCATGGGAAATGTAGTTCCAAAACATCTGGAGTGTCAAGGTTCGCCATCACTGGCCTAGGCCATCTTTATGTAGCTATAGCGCAACAATTATGTTTTTCAGATCCTCAGGGAGTTCTTTGCCCTGAGGTGGCATGTTGAACTTCCAGTGACCAGTATGAGAGAGTAAGAGCGATTATACCAAATTTAACACACCTGCTCCACATTCACACCTGTAACACTAATGAGTCACATGACACCGGGGAGGGAAAATGACTAATTGGGCCAATTTGGACATTTTCACTTAGAAGTGTACTCACTTTTGTTGCTAGTGGTTTAGACATTGATTGCTGGCTATTTTGAGGGGGCAGCAAATTTACACTGTTATACAAGCTTTACACTCACTACTTTACATTGTAGCAAAGTGTCATTTATTCAGTGTTGTCATATGAAAAGATATAATAAAATATTTACAAAAATGTGAGGGGTGTACTCACTTTTGTGAGATACTGGGGGTTAATTTAGGAAAGGCAAATCCACTTTTCACTGCAAGTGCACTTGAAAGTGCAGTCGCTCTAAATCTAAAGGGGTAGATCTGAAATGAGGGGAAGCTCTGCTGATTTTATCATCCAATCGTGTCCAAGCTAAAATGCTGTTTTTTATCTTCCTTGCATGTCCCCTTCGAATCTACAGCGACTGCACTTCCAAGTGCACTTGCAGTGCAAAGTGGATTTTCCTTTAGTAAATAATCCCCTATGTGTGCTCTCTGAACATATGTATTACATGTGGTATGTTTTCACTGAGCTCCATTCACTATTTGAACACCAAAATCTAGCTCACACCAGGGGAGGACTTGGAACCTAAGGCTTGGGGATAAACACAACCAAGTGGCCCTTCCATGGCAGGGATATACACCAATCAACCATAACGTCTTGACCACTGGCAGGTAAAGTAAATAACATTGATTATTTTGTTACAATGGCATCTGAAAGTGGGTGTCACAGATTTAGTAGTAACTAAAGATAGCAAACTGGCAACAGGTTCATGGGAGACCAAGGCTTAGAGAAGCACGAGGATAGTAAAGGCTGGCCCCTTTAGTCTGATCCAATGGAAGCACTATTGTAGCTCAAACCTCTGGAAAAGTTAATGCTGTTTCCAATAGAAAAGTACAAGAGCATGCAGTGCATCACAGGTTGTTGTGTATGGGGCTGTGTACCCACAGACCGGTCAGGGTGCCCATACTTACCCATGTCCACAGTCAAAAGTGCCTACAATGTGCATGTGAGAATCATAACTGGACCAGAGCAATAGAAGAAGGTGGTCTGGTCTGATGTATCACTTTTTCTTTTACATCATGTGGATGGCCGTGTGTGTGTATCAGTTAGCTGGGGAAGAGATGGTGCTAGGATGCACTATGGGAGAAGGAAAGCTGGCGGAGGCAGTGTACAGCTTTGGACAATGTTCTGCTGGGAAACCTTGGGTCCTGCTATTTGTGAGAATGTTACTTTGGAGTCCATGTGTAGTATCCTCTAGTGTGCTACTAGTTTATATAGTTTGGAATGCTGCTCCTATGGGTCACAGGAGTGCAGTTCGTTCTGCATTCCTGTGACCTGTTTTTTTCAGCTGAAGTACACTGTCAGCTGACATCAAAGAATCAGTCCAGGCTTTGAAAAAATCCCAACAATATGGTCAGAATCTGCCCAGAAGCCTGTACCAGCACATGGCTCAGCCTCTCAGTGATCTGCCGAGAACCAGAGCCAGCCACTCCCACTCCTGCTCCCTCCACCACCCATCGCTCCACTGAACGCTGGAGGAGCAGAACAGAAAGCCAGTGACTGACAGTCACGGTTCTCTGCTTAGAGTGGAGGGGCAGAAATGAGCGATCATGGTGTTTTATCACTCAGTAATCTGTGTAGAGCCAACGGGGAAAGTATGCAGAATTGGGTCAATGATCCATCCATGTAGGAGAGTATAGTGGAGTTTTTTTTTACCATAGCCCGTACTTCTCTTTTAAACAACTAAAAACCTCCTGTGCAGATTATATGCCCCTAACGGTTACAGAATACATATTACAAAATAAATAAAACATACTTGTCTGCTCTCGCTGAAAAGACCGTGACTTGGAGGCATCACTGGACACTTGTATTCTAGATCACAGAAATGTTATAATTATAGAACCATTAACATTCAAAAATATTAAAGATGGCAGGTAAAATGCATACAATTATCCCTCCATTTCATTTATTTTAAAACAGATATCCAATCTTATAATAATTTGTGCTCCGCAGCTAGCGGTCAGCCATTGGAAGATCCAGTCCTCACTAACAATCTGATCATTATGTCAGCTATGATCACATGCAGGCTGGAAATTCATTAAAAAGAAAAAGCAGTGAGCCTGCAGCCCAAGGCAGATAGTGTGCCTCTGTTTAATACTGTAACTGTAGGATACAATTATACAATTTAGAAATAAAATCAGTAAAAAAAAGTAAAAAAATATTATATATATGGTGTAATTATTCATTTTACATTAGTATCCATTTTTAACCTATAAAACCAAATAAAATCATAAAGCTGAACCCTGTAATAAATAAATATTGTCTAAATACAAGAGGATATCTATGCAGTAATCCAGAATGAAACTTT
This sequence comes from Lithobates pipiens, assembly GCF_037356315.1. NCBI lineage: Eukaryota > Metazoa > Chordata > Amphibia > Anura > Ranidae > Lithobates > Lithobates pipiens. The sequence goes on from NW_027507764.1 coordinate 471,453,596, forward strand.
ACTTATATGCAGGAACTTCCTTTACTAATGACCAGTCAGTGCTGCTCTGTCTCCTTGTACATGGGTGGCTCCCTCCGCCGCTTCCTGCATTTTTTTGCAAGTAGCCTGTAGTGGGTGGACCTGCAGAGTCACTGCCCCTACTTTGCCACTGTGCTACACATAGCTTGTACAGTGAACAACGTCATATCTTTACAATGTAATCTCTGGGTTTGCAACGGTAAGTACATTTTAGTCATTGTGCCTAGTTCAGCTTTAATATTTCCTTAAAATAAAATAAAAATGTAAAAACTATTTAGGTAGGTCAAATTTGTCATAGCATTATAGTCAATTTAACCTATGCATATTGATACTGCAAGATTTGGCCAGTGCATTTAGGTTTTGATGACCTTTAGTCATGAAATGGGTTAAAGCACCCCTGTCAATGGCAAGCAAAACCGTTCATTTGAATGGACTGCCAAATGCATAGAAACGTGCAAGACGTAGTGCAAACTCTACTCTTGCAAATCGCTGTATGATTTGGTGGCTGCAAACGCAGCATGTTTGCTAGATGAGACACCTCCGCAGCCGTACGTATAGTTCAGCTGTCTGTGCCGGGGGCATTGGGGGGCGGCTGCATATAGAAGAATCATTCTCTCCATCTTCCTCCTGCTGTCTTTGAATGCCTGCAAGAGGAAGAGGAGAAGCAGGCATTCAAAGACTGCAGGAGGAAGATGGAGAGAATTATTCTTTTATATGCAGCCATCCCCACTGCTCTTCTTATTCTGCTTATATCTGCTGCCCTTCCTGTGCTCTCTGCCCCACCCATCATCTTTGCCCCCAAGTGTTCTCCACCTCCCCTTGACTCTTGGCTCTCAGCCTTCCCGTGCCCTCCACCCTACTCTTAGCCCCCCGTGCTCGCCACCTTCCCATGTGCTCTCCACATCCCTCCATGCTCTCCGCTACCCCCCTGTGCTCTCCACATCCCCCATGCTCTCCGCTACCCCCTGTGCGCTCCACACCCCCCCATACTTTCTGCTGTCCCCCTGTGCTCTTCACATCCCCCCATGCTCTCTGGTGCCCCCCTGTGCTCTCCACATCCCCCCCATATTCTCGGGTGCCCCCCTGTGCTCTCCACATCCCCCATGCTCTCCACTGCCCCTCTGTGCTCTTCCCCTCCCCCCATGCTCTCCGCTGTCCCCTTGTGCTCCCCACCACCCCCCATGCTCTCCCTCTCCCCCTGTGCTCTCCCCCTTCCCCATGCTCTCTGCTGCCCCTGTGCTCTCCACCTCCCCCCTGGCTCTCAGCCTTCCCTGTGCTTTCCACCTTCCCCCATGCTGTCCGCTGCCCCTCTGTGCTCTCCACATCCCCCCAATGCTCTCCACCTCCCCCCAATGCTCTCCACCTCCCCCATGCTCTCCACTGACCCCTGTGCTCTCCACATCCCCCACTTCATGGTCTCCACCTCCCATCTGCCCTCCCCCAGTGCTCTCCAGCCCCCCGAGTGTTGTCTACCTCCCCCCAGTGCTCTCCTTCCCCTAGCCACCCCCACTGTTGGCTGCCTCCCCCCAGTGCTCTTCCCCCCCAGTGCTCTCCAGCCCCCCCAGTGTTGTCCGCCTCCCCCCGTGATCTCTGCCCAACCCCTGTGCTCTCCTACCCTCTCTGTGCTCTTCGCTGCCTCCCCCTAGTACTCTCCACCCTCACTGTGCTCTCCTGCCCTCCCTGTGCCCTCCCTGTGCTCTCCACCCAACCCCATGTTTTTGCTTCCCCATGTGCTCTCAAATCAAATCCCCCACCTCCTGTGCTCTCCAGCCTTCCTGTACCCTCCTCTTCCTCCCTGTTTTCACTGCCTCTCCCCTGTGCTCTCACCCCCCCCCCCCCATTTTCTCAAGGTTCCTTACTGTGCTCTCCGCCCCTCTTTTATGCTCTTTCCCAGTCCCCCTTGTGCCCCCCCCCCCCCCGCACCTCTGTCGGGTACCCACTACCCTCTTCTGGGGGATCCATTAGGGTGGAGAGTGGGGAGTTCAGTTAACATGTCATGGGCTGCTCAGTCCAAAATGCCCGGGCCTATTCTTTGTCCCAGTCTGGGCCTGTTGGTGGCCCATATACAAGTAATAACCAAGTCAAGTATTCAAACAGCAGCAACTTAATTCAAATATATACAATGAATAAGAGACTCCTGAACTGTAAAAAGCCTATGCCTCAATTACCTGTCAGTGTTGAGATGAGGGGAACACATCATATATCCTCTGTAGTCTCGTAAATGAGGGAACCGATTCATTTTGGTGCCTGGAACTCCCAAGCTGAGATCAGTTGTGTTTGAGTTCTGGTTACCCATGACAGAATATAATCCTAAATAGGACAAAATCAAAATAAACAAGATCCTCACTTTTCACAACAGATTATCTACTAGTATACACTTCATAGAAAGGTGGATTTAGCATTCACTGTAGCCCAGCAACACAAGTATGGAGCTCTGTATTATCATGCTGTTTCCAAGTAACACCTCAATAAGCATATAAGGAACTAATGATAGTGAATGCAAATGCTGGCACCAATCGTACCAGAAAATACATTGGATAAACGTGTGGTGCAGAGTTCTCCTGCTCATTGTTACATATTCGCCAGGTTGCTGGTTTTCTCCCACACAAGGAATATACATATAATACTGAATATAAATACTGGCATCAGCTGAGGATGAAGTATCCACCTTTAAACATTTTTAAAAAATGAGTACAAAAGACCAAGTCAGAACCTTGCAGACCTGAGAAAGAGAGGACTAGTACGGAAATGGTAAAATAACTCACAGCCATAAAGAAGTGAGCTTTAACAGTAAAAGAGGGAATCTTATTCTTCAAACCATATGATTAATCAAGGGTTTGGTGATGTCACTAAGAACTGGTGGAACTAGTGGTTGAAGTACCTTTCTTTGGTCTGTCTGAAATAACAAATAAGGAAACAGACCTTTGGCAATGGCAGGAAGATATAAACAGTTGGCCTGAACAACATTTAGAAAATGGTGAACAATCTCCTAGTGATGAACTGGTGGCAGACAAAAAGGATGGCAAAACAATGTCCTTATTTAGATAAGAAGAGGCCACCTTAGGCAAAAAAAAGTCCTGGGTCGCAAAACAACCTTGTCCTCGTGAAGAACCAAAAGGGGTTCTTTAATGGACAACGCTGCCAGTTCCAAAACCTGTCTGGTCAAAGCAATTGCTACTAGGAAACTTTTGGGACAAATGGTGAAAATGAGCATTCATTAATTAGCTCAAATGGAGGCATTTGAAGAAATGACAAGACTAAATTTAAGTTGATTTCAAGGGGAATCTAATAGGAGGAGCCGAATGTGACCCCCTGAATGACTGTAAAAACCAAGCAGTGAACTGCCAACGGTGTCTGACAGAGAATAGCCAAGGCAGATACCTCAATGGTACCATTATGGCACCTGAGTGCCACAAAGACATTACCTTGATGATACCCAGGGCCAAGCGCTGGCCAGCCCAAAAAAAAATAAAAAAATCTGACGTCATGTACTATAGCCATGTTCTGAAAGTGTAACATTACACAAAAGAGGAAGTTCCGCTTTTCTTCCTCCAACACCCCCCTATATTTTGCTCATATATTTGACTGGACATTGAAAAGAGAAAGAGTGCATTAGCTCATCTCTCCGTCACACTGTTCTCTCACCCTATTCAAATGCTTCTTGCACTGCAGCAAAACCAGTTGGCTTCCTCTCCCTACCCAGTCTGAACCCTGCTGTTCAGGGTTTGCAAGTCAAATGCAGGTACTTGCACTGCTTACATTGAAAAAAGACATTTAAGAATGTATTACTGAATACGGAACTATATAATTTTGTGTCTTTTTTATCTGCCTGGAGTTAACCTTTAAGGGCTCATTTACATCAGCTATATTCATTTTTAAGAACGATACAAAAAAAATAAAATAAAAAAAAAGCATGTACTATATTTCAATGAGCCTACACCATTGCAATATTTCATTTGCCTTTAAACAGCACACTGCATTTTTTTTTTTTTGCATATAAACATACCAGAGCACACTGCAAACATATGTAAATGAAAGTCATAAAAAAACAAATCATAAATAATGCAAGAAAACACCACACACACTATAAACACCTTACAAATGCATGTATATGCACATGCGGAACTGCTCAATGAACACAGGAATTTCAGTGTAAGCAAGCTCTAAATGTTTACTAGAGGTTTGCTGAATTAGACACAAACGACTACACAAACGGTTAAGGGCAGCCTATCACTAAACCATTTTATTGCACAAGTACTGATATTGCAATCTCTAAAATATGAAGTAGACAATAGGGTGGTAGAGCCAAGTCTATGGGAGGGTTCGCTGGACAGAAGAACCCTCAGGAGACCAGAGATTGTATAAGAATACGTCAGTACTCTGACACCACGCTGAGATGTTATATGACATTGTAATATCAGTATGTGGCATTTTGTTTTTCTTTTGGGACTATGAGGTAATTATAATTTTTTATTATCTAGCTGAAGAAAGAATTTATAATCCAATGGGGCCAGGCTGTCTGTTTTTAAAGCCAGAAGAAAGAGTATAATGTACTTGTCATACAAATAGAAGTTTATATCAGATAAATACGTTAAAACCGTCTGTTATTTGAAGTAATATGACAGAATTAAAAGCCAATTCCACCCACAAGTGACAGCTTAGACTTAAGCAGAAATACATAATGTACACACAAAGTTAGATATAAATGGGTTCCAGCAAGCCCTACAATTTTAGCCTCCTGAGTGTCCTTCCAGATGTTTCCAGCAGTCTCCTCCATTCCTAATGTAGCAGTTTGCTGACTGCCATCATGATGATTGTTAAGTGAGATCTTATCCCAGAGCAGTCAAGAAAAACCATGTGGTATGTGGCAAGAGTTCAATGACTTGTTGGAATGTCACATCCCTTTTAACCCCAAAAGGGACAACACAAAACAAGGGGCTTATGGATAGGCAAGCCCTTCAACACTAAATAGTTACAGTACTTGACAATGACACTCCATGGTTAGGCCAAAGCAACTCAAGATGGGGAAAAGTTGAGGCATGATATAACATTTGGCTCTGGCAACATCATCAAAAGTGGTATAGCTGACTAGTAGAGGAAATCCTTTCTGGAGGATGGTAGCAAGGAGAGGACAACAGGAGAAAGTCAGCACTTGAGTGACTGGTGAGTGAGCAGTCTGGGAGGACTGTGGAGAGAGAGAGAGAATGTGTGTGTTTCAGTCTAGAGGACTGTGGAAAGGACCTAGGAGGGCTAATGACAGGGGCAGCTTGGCAGTGCCTGAAGAGGTGGTTCTGGGATCAGTAGCCACAGGAAGGTATGCTGGATGCTGAAATTGCTACACATCTAAAGAGGCCTTGGGTTCCTGCCTGTAATGGGCTATTGCTCTTAAAATCAGACTGAGAGCCTTTTTGTCAGATTCACCAAACAGTGTGCCAGCTGGAGTTCTGCCAGAAAGTTAATGCTGGAGGAAGCGTAGGCGTGTATATAGACTATGTATAGGAAAGTTGTCCCTTAAGTTGTTCTGCAGTTAAATGGGCATCCCATAATTTCCAAATCCCTATCCAATCCCTCAATAACAAAAACAAAGCACTGGACTGTTCTCTGACTTGGAGTGCTTGTGAAGATGCGGTGTGCCTGGCTGTGCAAGGTGAGGAATCCAATCTACTTATGGCTCCCTGTTATATGTAAGCATACACATTGTTTCAGTTCTATTGCATCACATAAGCTACAATGAAACCCAGCCCCAATCATTAGTATTCAAATTCATATCTGGTACTTACCATTACTCTGAATTGCTGACAGAGTACTACTCCAGCTGAGCTTGCGAACGCAAGAGTTGGCACAGTGTGGTGAAATAGTCATAAGCTGACACTGGAGTCTAGAGAGAACTCCTGGAATGTCATGTCCATAATTTAATGGATGGCCATATAGTATGAACCTAGCCATGAATGAAAAAAAAAAAAAAAAAAGAGTAATGAGGAACTTACAGATTATGAGAAAGGTAATTATGTACAGTAAATTTGCTAACAGTGTGTAAACAACAAAAACAAGTCATTTGTTTACACATATGTACTTAATGTTCTACCTTAGATGACCTCTTGAAGGTTTTAAGCAGCATTATGAGTACCTACAGGATAGTGCTATGCATAGGTGTTTGCAAGGGGTGTACCAGGTGTGCCTGGGCACACCCTAATCACTACGTACTGATTTCCCCTACTTCCCCCGTGTTGCACCTTTTCCCCACCGCAGTGCAGCTGGCTTCCCTCCCTCCCCCGGCTGCTGCAGGGGAAGTTTGAGAATGGAGAGCAGAGGAAAGGGCTAGTAAATATTTTTCTACCTTCTCCTTCCTTTTCTAAATTAACACATTGAACACACTCACTCATTGTGTTCATTCTTTTTTTTTTAACACAGGTATCTTGTGTTCATTCTTAACTGAAGCATAGTAAACTGTGCTTCAGTTTGTGAATGAACAGGAAGCGTCTCAGCACAGAGCACTTCCCATTAATTCACTGTCCCGTGTAGCTGATAACGCAGAGAAAGGCATGTGTGTTTGAGCTTTGGGGGGGGCATACCCTAATTGAATGGGCTGCGCACACCTATGCTGCTATGGTCTCAAAGGTGAAGGCTTGTTAGCAGTGGAATGAATGAATTACTTTGAACCACTAATCTAAGGGCAAGTTTACACCAGATACAGTTTTGTTCAGTTCCGTGCGCTTTTCTTCTGCACTAAAGATGCATGCACAGCGTTTTCCATTTATTTCAATGGCTCTAGTTCACAACATGCAGTCCGTTTCCAAAGCAGAAACTGTTAACTAGAGCCATTGGAATACATGGTGTGCACTGTGCATGCATTTTGTGCAGAAAAAAAGCGCAGGGAACTGAACGGAACTGCGTCTGGTGTGAACTAACACTTAGTGCAGAAACTGAATGGCACACATGCAGCAACCTAGGCCAGACTAATGTCAAGAAAAGGATCAGTTCTGAGCAAAGAAAATACATATAAAAAAAATGTATGAAATCATTGATCTTTTTGTTACAAGTAGTTTTATTGAAAACATCAAAGCCAAAGTACAAACCTTTCACTCATACAGATAAGATCTAGTATACCAGAAATTTCTCAAACAGCACAATCACTTATCAGTCATATGCAGATGGTAGGTGAACTATAGTGAAATAAACTGTGTTTTATTCGTTCTGAACTAGGTAAGGAAACAGAAGATAGCTGAGCGCCTCTAATGCCTCACTGAGTGACCTGTAAATTTGTGGAACACGAGTATTTACTGTAGGTCTGATTAGGGTGGGGGAAAAAAAATAGGGAAAACGTTCTAGTGCCAGCTTCACCAAGGCTTAAATGCTTTGACACAAGGCATGAATATTCAATAGGAGTCAGATTTATCTGAAGCCCTGCGGTGGTGGGTTGAAGCATATAAAAGGGAAAGTCCTAGGAAGGGGAGGCGGAAGGGGGATAAAAGAAAAAATGGGTGTTTAGGGCAAGGCGTTAGGTAACAGGGAGAAAGCAGGGATAAAAGTTGGGGGTGCGACCTTTCAAAGTGGAACGCCATGAGCTACCATAAGCAGGGGCTCCTAATTTGGAATTAAGATAATTCCAATGATGGCAAAATCAGAACTACTGTATGTATGGAAAAAAGATAGCAGGGTGTTTACTGTATATAAATCTGTAGGCTTTGTAGGGTATTGTGTAAAAAAAAAAAAAAAAAACTTGTTTAAATCCAATCTAATCCTTCATAAAAGAAGAAATTGGTGCACCAACCAATCCACAACCCTGTAAAAATTCTGGATTGCCTCACAATACGGTAACAAATGAGATATTACATCGTGCACCATCATCCCAAATGGATATAGAAATGGATATTGGGAAATCCACAACCCTGACTAAGTGACAAGCCTAGTAGTACTCCTGTATATAGGGAAGGCTTATGCCCCCATGTGATTTGGGAAAAGTCAGACTTTTGCCCATTATTCCAGGGTGAAAACATTGAGGTTTTGTTGCATACATTTCCAAATACGTGTAAAACTTTGCTGCATCAAGGCACCTCTGAAAAGTGAGGACCCACAACTCAAATCTATCTGAGCTCCCAGCTATGGGTCATACGTATATTAAAATACACAAATTAAGTAGCTGAGGATGAAGATAAAGATCACTGCACTCTGTCCTGTCAATGATAATCCAGCCTGATAAAACATACTTGTCTCTTTTATCTTTTAGAAACCCCAGTAACAAGATACTCCATCAGTATTTCCAGTTAAATCAAGCTTCCAGGATCAATAAAGAGTCAAATTATTTTATCATGCCCCCATGATGGATTTTTCATAATTCAAAAAGGAAAACAAAAAAAACTGGAGAGGGACAGAGATTTAGACTACCACAGGGAAATCTTACCAATAAAGTCTTCAAGAGATAAAAGATTGTGATTAATTTTGTTGGTGCCCATCCAAAATGAAAAAAAAAAACACTGTTATGCCCTGTACACACGGTTGGATTTTCCGCTGGAAAATGTGCAATCGGATCATGTTGTCGGAAAATCCAACTGTGTGTGGGCTCCATCTGACTTTTTCCATCGGATTTTCTGACGCACAAAGTTTGAGAGCAGGATCTAAAATTTTCCGACAACAAAATCCGATCGCATAAATTCGGACCGTGTGTAGACAATTCCGACAGACAAAGTGCCACGCATGCTCAGAATAAACTAAGCCCTTGTACACACGGTCGGAGATTCCGACAACCAAATCCGTCGGATTTTGTCCGACGGATTTTGTCTGAAACTGTTGCATACACATGGTCGGACAAAGTTGTCGGAAAATCCGACGTGATTACGTTATTTCGTTACGATGGGACTACGTTCAGGCTAGTAGCCAATAGCTTTGGTGTAGGAATTTGATCTGAGCATGCGTGGCACTTTGTCCGATCGGAATTCTCTACACATGATCGGAGTATTTCCGATCAGAGCATTTTGTCGGAAAATTTTACCAACAAGTTGGAAAACTTGGTCCGTCGGATACTCCGACAGAAACAGTCCGATGTAGACCACACACAGTCGGAATATCCGACAAAACAGTCCGATTGGACACATTCCATCGGAATCGCCGACCGTGTGTACAAGGGCTAAGAGATGAAAGCTATTGGCTACTGGCCCGTTTATAGTCCCGACGTACATGTTTGACGTCACCTCGTTCAGAACGATCAGATTTTCCGACAACTTTGTGTGACCGTGTGTATGCAACACAAGTTTCGGGCAAAATCCGTCGGAAAAAATCCGATGGATTTTGTGGTCGGGATGTCCGACCGTGTGTACAGGGCATTAGTGTTTTTGTAAAATGTGCATTGCTTACCTGTCATTAAGGACTGAAGAATCCAGATAACCTGAGCCTCTAACATGTAAATCTGTAGGGGATTAAACAGGGAAGGGATATAAGATACAGAGGAATGTCTATCAAGGCTTTAATTCGTTATTTGGTCCACATAGCTCAGTTTCAACTTCCTAAAGAATTTGATTAATTGCTTGCAAGACTTTTGAAAATTTTGTTATTCTTGAAAAAATTCTAGGGGAAAGATATTATATATTATTTAATTTAGCTTCATTCAGTTTTTTTCCCTTATTTTCACCTGTGAATCCTGTGACTAACACACTTCCAGTTCCAGGTCTACATTTTTTCCACTATACCCATGGAAGAAGCCATGGTTGTCATACAGACTTAGCATCATCCAACATGTCTGTCTTTGTTCATTTCCATTACACAAATAATTGGTGGGAATAATGGATACACAATAAAGAAAAGGTTCTTTGTGCTTTCTTATCAGCTCATAGGAAGTTTCTGACATCTGAAAACTCTTGCAGCCATCACATCTAAGGACATTGCAAAAAAATAAATTCCAGATATGGAAATTTTATACATAGTTACACTGGTCCGGCTGGAACTAATGTAACTATGCATATACCATAACTGGCTGATATGTCCGAAAGCTGGAAATCACTGAAATCACCCTAAATGGCTGCCTTGCTGCATTCTGAACACAGGAGGTCAGCCAGGTCTGTGAACATTTCCTATGATTCTTTGTCCACTGGCTGATTAATGTATTTCTGGCATAAACACATGGACCAATTCGCTGATAGTTTCGCATTTCACACTCTTTTGATTGGGGATGTAACCCATTGTTACTTTTGGGTTTCTTTCCTTCTGCAGCTTAGTGTAAACAAAAGAAGACATAAGGGGCCAGATCAGACACCTTGGCTTATGTGGCTAAACCAGACACCACCGAGTGCAAGGAAACATTTGGTGCCCAAACGTCACAGACCTCATCCCATAAAAGAAAGTGAGATTAAAAAAAAAGTTATTACCTGTTAACCGAATTTCCAGGAATCTTCCAGGACACCTTACATGTGAGATAGAGGCTCCTCCCACCAAGAAACACATGATCCACTTCTATAAAAAAAGAAAAAAATCTGACATAGACCCCAGGTCCTCAGTATTGGAATATAACTGAAGGCTCTGAGGGTCTTCCTGAACTGAAAAGTAATGCTTCACCTATGTGTTTTTCCTGCTGGCAAAAAAGTTTATTTCCGGTGTCCATTTTGCACAAATCTGTGTGAAGACAACCAGGCTCGGGCACCATTCTGTCTGCACTAGTTTCCAGCTAAGAATCTTTGAGGGCCCCCGTGACCATAAGAACCCCCAGCGACAACAACAAATCCTTTACAGTGTAAATAGACTCCATTATGAATTTTTTAAATTTCATAATGGAACATTTGTTTACAGCCTATATTTCCCCAAGGGTTTCCTTCGGAGGAAGATGTGAGAGTAGAACCCTCCTTCCCTTTCCTCTTTTGCAAGTGGGGTTATCACCCTGTGTTGCAGTATTTCTTCTAGCAGAGATAAAAGTGGAGCTCCACCCAAAAGGGGTAGCTCTGCTCGTTTGCCTCCCCCCCCCCTCCTCCGCTGCCACATTTGGCACCTTACGGGGGGGAAGGGAGTGGGTATCGGCTTTTGACAGGTACCCTCTCCCACTTCCGTCTGACTTCGCCACAGAGAACACCGCCGGAAGTTTGTCTCAGCCTCCTCCTTCCCCCGCTGCTAGGCTATTCACAAAGCGCAGCATGCTTGGAGCATGCGCAGTAAGGAACTGGCTGTGAAGCCGAAAGGCTTCACTGGCGGTTTCCAATAGCTGAGTTGGCAGCGGCAGCACCAGAGAGCAGATTGCAAAAATCGGCTTGGGTGAAGACACCACTGGATTAGTGGACAGGTATGTGTCCTAATATTAAAAGTCAGCAGCTACAGTATTTTTTCTGAAGTAGCCCGGAGCTCCGCTATAAGAGCAATTCCACTTTTACTTGGTCTTGTCATAGAGAAGTAGCAAAGAATCTTGATGGGGGGTCTGTAAATTCTATTCTGTAGCCATTTCTTGTAATGTCCAGTATGAAGGGGATTTTGGGTGGCTTTTTGCCAATCTTCCATCCACATGGCAGCTCGAGTCACTGGGAATCCAGCTTCTTTGTTGGGGTTGAAAATAAATCTTTTCCCTTCCTTTCTTGAAAGGCCAGCCTTTCTTTTGGCCTTGCTGCTTGCATTTTTTTTCTGCCTCTGCCTGTTGAGATGTAAAACTTCTTCCCAGATTGCTTGTTTGGAGTTGGAAAATCTTTCTCATGTCTGCTGACCTCTAATACTGAAGATAGATCACTGTCAAACAGCATATTTCCTTTGAAGGAACCTGCAAAGCTTAGCATTTGAGGTCAGCTCCCCTTGCCATGTCTTTAACCATATCGCTCTTCTTGCTGAGCAAAGAAGTGCAGTAGCGCTTGTTGTGAATTTAATTTCCTTTGAGAAGCAGCTATAGTCACGCTAAGTTCCTTGTGGCTCTGGCCTCTCCCCCAGGTGCTCCTGCAGTATGTATAGGTGGATGCAGAAAAAATGTTCACAACCTACCACCATTGCAGCCATTGTTTTTCCTCCCTAGCCATCATTAGCCTCATGCAGTATCATGGGTCCTGAGATCTGGTCCGCACCTGCTGGACCAGAATTGATTTATCTTCAGGGTCCTGGCACTAGTTTACATGGCTGGAGCTGCGGCTCCTGGAAGAGACACCACTATCGCTGGAAGCACATAATTTGGAAGTGATGCCACCACCGATGACCACCAGGACCGGGCTGCCAAAGCACGCCAACAGGAACTGTCACCTGGGAGCCACACACGGGAGCGGAAGATACCGGGACTACCATGCAGATCCACAGTCTCCCCTACCTACCTTTTGCCTCCCTGAACCAGTACTCTGACACACAATGACAAGACCACTAAACATAGGCTGGCAGCAAGATAGGGAGGAAAACTGGCAACCTGCGAAAGAAGGAAAGCTTACTAAGCCTGGATGCCTGAGGGTATGATTGAAGCCTCTCCAGTGGAAGAGAAACCTCTGTGCAATGTAAAGAACATGATAGGATTAAATGTGTTTGATTGTAGGTAGGTGGAGCCATCTCTCAACGTTGTCCTGGAAGAAAACTAATTTATTTTAGCTTATCAGTCCTTAGATGTGGTGGCTGCATTATTTTTTTCTTTTTACAGGCTTATGCCGCGTACACACGATCGGAATTCCAGCCAGAAAAAGACTGATGAGAGCTTTTCATTGGAAAATGCGACCGTGTGTATGCTCCATCGGAATTTAGCTGTCCGAATTTCCGCCAGCCAAAAATTGATAGCACGTTCTCAATTTTCCAAACAGAAAACCTTTCTATTGGTAATTCCGATCGTGTGTATGCAATTCTGACACGCCAAAAATCACGCATGCTCAGATTCAACTACGAGACAGAAGCTATTGACTACTAGCTATTGAACTTCCTTTTTCTAGTCCCGTCGTACGTGTTTTACATCACCGTGTTATAAACGATCGGAATTTGATGTGACCATGTGTAGGCAAGACAGCTTGAGCCGAATTCCGTCGGGAAAATCATCAGAGCTTTTTCCGACGAGAATTCCGATCGTGTGTACGGAGCATAAGAACATTTTCAGAAAATATAGAAAATACCTCTTGATCTTACTTAAAAAAACAATGTTCTGTCACTTCCTGTGACCTGAATTTATATATCAAAATATGTAATTTTCCTTCCATTTTCTCTTTTTTAAATTACTGTCACCCAGCATGTAATGGAGAAGGGAGGGAGAATAACATGGTTATTCTTCTTTCCCAGGGAAAGATATAGCAAAGTGAGTGAGGGTAGCCAGTCTAGAACATGAAATGTATTGTTTGCAGTATTACCAGGTAAAAATAAAGGCAAAAAAGTCTGGAAGTGAGGAAACCAGTGTAACCAATACATCTAAGCCCTTGTACACACGGTCGGAGATTCCGTCGGAATGTGTCCGATCGGAGCGTTTTGTCGGATATTCCGACTGTGTGTGGTCTGCATTGGACTGTTTCCGTCGGAATATCCGTCGGACCAACTTTTCCAACTTGCCGGAAATATTTTCCAACAAAATGCTCCGATCAGACATACTCCGATCATGTGTAGAGAATTCCGATCGCATGCATGCTCAGATCAAATTCCTACACCAAAGCTATTGGCTACTAGCGTGAACATAGTCCCGTCATAACGAAATAACGTCATCACGTCGGATTTTCTGACAACTTTGTCCGACCGTGTGTATACAACAGTTTTGGACAAAATCCGTCGGACAAAATCCGACGGATTTGGTTGTCGGAATCTCCGACTGTGTGTACAAGGGCTAAGGACTGGTAGACTGCGATATAGTAACGGTTTTGTTTAGTATAGGTACAATTTTTAAAAATTGCTGCCACTATTCCTACCAAGTTCTGTCTATCATCAGTGCTCCTTAGTGGAATGTTTACCTTGAGAGATGCTGTGAAAGTCCATCCTCCCATCTCCTATGCTGGGCTGCTGTATCCAGTTGTTCCACTTCTTCATATTTGGGCACTTCCAGTGGGAGAGACAGCATTACAAGGCACCAAGGACACAAGGAATCCCGAAAGCAGCAGCATGGAACATAACGCTCACAGATCTTTTCTTCAAACCAGGATGTGTTTGAGCAGAAAATTATTATTTAGAGTCCATGGGGAACAAGACATCCAACGTAGAGATTTGTAGTGATGACCCTGCATTGCCAGAAAGCATACTCTTCCATTCCCTGCAAAGGGTATAGAAGGATATTACAATCTGACCTAGCAAAGAGCATCCTCTATATATAATGTAAATGGCTGCAAATACAGAAGGGAAAAATAAATATTAAATATAGCAACGGAGAGATTGTTTCTAAAATTAAAGTGCTTTGTTCCAAAGTGGCATTGGCTGTCTCCTAGGGACCTAATAAACAAACTGCAAAAGCAAACTAAACCACATTGACTAGGATTACAATGTGAGCACAATGTGCTGGCAATGGTTGGTTGTACAAACTGAAAAGGCAGCCTGGCACTGTGCCATCTGTTACTAGGCAGGTCAGTGCTGTCCAGTCATTTTCAGCTTTATTTGGTAGGAATTCTATTAGGTGCAGTAACTCAAAGCAACCAACGTTCACTCTGCTGGACACTAACCAGTACAGGATGCATTCTGATTGGTTGCACCTACACATAATATTATGTATTCATTAAATAACTCTGTAGGTGTAAATAACATCAATGCACGTTTTTCTTTAAATTTCAGCTAAAGACGTTAGAAATTCAAGTTATATTTTATATTTTCCAAAGTTTATTTGGTTTTGTGACTGATGTAAAAATGATCCTGAGCAGATGTGATGCTATTATCAGATGTGCTGTAACCGATGAAGGCGCTCCCATCTTCACCCAATTTTCCTTTCGGGTTTGCGGACTCCAGCTGTACGAGTAGCCGGTTTCGCAATTACGTCACTGCAGTGGGAGCAGATTACATCACAGGACTTTGAATGAACGGCACAAGTTTAGAAGATATTTGGAGTACCTATAGGTAAGCCTTATTATAGGCTTACCTACAGTATAGGTAAAAATCATGCATGGGAGTTTACTCCCACTTTAAAGGAGTTCTTTGATCACAGCATACACTTTTATTTTAGTTCATCAGCACTGTAAAAATAAAAAAAAATTTATATTTGACAATCCAACATAGGTTAGAAAAGTCTACTTTGTATTGTGAGTTCTGCCTCTCTCCTGGCCTACTCTTTTCACAACTTCCTGGATTCCCTGCATGGTTTGCTTTTTCTCCTCTGCTATTTCCTTTGTGTTACTTTTAAATTCCAAGGACTACATAACCTATGGCACCTTGCTGCCTGCAAGCAGTGATCCCTGTACTGACTCCGCCTCCTGAAACTCCTTCTCTCAGTGTGTGTGTGTGATCAGAAATGGCCCTCCCCACACCGGATGTTGTGCTAAACCTCTAGGTAAATAAGAAAACCAGAACCTTCACTAAGTGAAAAAATTGGGGTTTCATAATAAAGTTGGCAGTGCCTCTACTCAGAACAGGACCTATGTGAGCAGAGAGGATTCCCGTCCTGGAAAATTAAGCAGTAATCTAAACTAAGTATTTTGGAGCAGAGGAACTACTGCAACCAGCATTTAACATTAACCATAAGTATACACACGCACACCAGTATGAAAATAACACAAACTTTATATAACAAAAGATTATTAACCACTTCCCACCCGGCCAATGCATATATACGGCCGGGTGGGAGCCGTCTACTCCTGATAGGCCGTTCAGGAACGTCCTTCAGAAGTAGCGGGATCGCGCGCGCGTGCCCGCGCAGCGGCGCGATCCCGATGTGCTCGTGTCACCCGGACACGGCACATCTCAGATCGGCAGGAGGGCTCTGTGATCGGCCCTCCTGATCACATGACGGCCGTGTCCAATCACGGCCGTCATGTGATGTAAACAAACAGCCGGTTGCTAGACAATCGGCTCTCCTCTCCTCACACGGAAGTCATCGCTGAGGAGAGGAGAGCAGAACGCTGCAGCCGGCTGATGATCAGTGAGTATGAGCTGTTTTTTACAGCTTTTTACTCACTGATCATCAGTCTAGTGTCAACACACAACACACCACACAGTACAAACACAGTCCCCACATATGTCCCCAAAACACACATGTCCCCAAAACATACATGTCCCCAAATAATAAAAACACATGTCCCCAATAATAAAAACATGTCCCCCACATATGTCCCACTAAAATCACATGTCCCAATGATTATCTGCACACATATGTACGTGATCACCTGCACACATATGTACATGATCATTTGCGTACATATGTCCCTGATCACACAAACCAATTATTATACACTTAACAGAATTTTTTTTACCAAAAACATGTAGCAGAATACATTTTGACTTAAATTTATGACAAAATTTGATTTTATTGGATTTCTTTTCAAATAGAAAAAAGAAAATATTGTTTTTTTTCCAAATTTCCGCTTTTTTTGCGCTTATATCGCAAAAAATAAAAAACGGAGTCGTGAATAAATAACACCAAAATAAAGCTCTATTTATGCGAACAAAATGATAACCATTTCATTTGGGTACAGTGTAGCATGACCGCGCAATTGTTATTGAAAGCGCTAGAGCGATGAAAGCTGAAAATTGGGCTGGGAAGGAAGGGGGTGAAAGTGCCCTGTATTGTAGTGGTTAATACTAATACTACACACATCCAAAGTACAAATATTGTAGGTATTATCAGCAAAAGGCCTGATAGAAGACCTGGGGAAAATGTGCATATATTCCCAGGTATATATAATTATTAGAGATATCTCCAGATGAAATTTGCAACAAAGCCCAGTTGCAGGGGCCCCTGAAGATTTCTCTTTGTGTCAGAGACCCATAGACAAGATCTGCGGTGATGAAGAGACCCTCCAGCCATTGTCCAACGAATCTAGAATGCACCTTTTGACCAGCAGAAGCTGTGGCGTGGCACTGGGATTCAGAGTCAGCTTATCTATTTATTTATTTTAAAGTGGACCTTCCACTCATTGGAATCCTCCCCCCCTCCGGCGCCACAATTGGCACCTTTCAGGGGGGAGGGGGGTGCAGGTACCTGTACAGTACAGGTATCTGCACCCACTTCCAGCGTAGATTCTGCACAAGGTACGCCCCTTTCCGCAGAATCTACGCCCCTTTCCGAAAGTCCCCCACTGCCTGCTGGGAAACACACGGATCCCAGAGACAGCGGGGACCATCCTTATTGCGCAGCGCGACTCGCGCATGCGCAGTAGGGAGCCGGGAAATGAAGCCGAAAGGCTCCACTTCCTGATTCCCATAACCAAGATGGCGGTGGCAGCACCCGAGAGACGATCGTGAGATCGGCTTCGGGTGCCGAAATCGCGGGCGCGCTGGGCGGGTAAGTGTCACTATTTTAAAAGTCAGCAGCTGCAGTATTTGTAGCTGCTGGCTTTAAAAAAAAAAAAAACGGCGGACTCCCGCTTTAACTCCGAAGTGGTGCAAAAACTAGAACGAAAAAGCCCATAAGTGTACAAAAAACATGTATATGAACCCCCTGAAGGAGTAGGAAGGAGTAGGGCATCTACCCTGATCACCAGGGCTCAAGGCTCCTGACAAGGGAGGTATAGGTATAGGTATAGGTTTAGATGGTTTGTCTAGCCAAAAAGCCTGGCAGACCCCCATTATTCTAAAGCCCCATACACACTATCAGATTTTCTGCAGATTTTTTCCTTCAGATTTACCAAAACCATATAATATGAGGTCAAACCTTAGGAGTTTCAATGTGTATGCAATCAGGCAGGCCCTTGTACTACATGGTTTTGGTAAATCTGAAGGAAAAAAATCTGCAGAAAATCTGATAGTGTGTATGGGGCTCTAGGCAGCCAAAGCCACCCTTGAATACTAAGTCAGGGGAGCTCTCCCAAAGAGAGACCCCCCAGAGGCAGAGGAGGAAAGAACCGGATGGCCACAAATCCTCCCCCTAAACATCAGGGTAAGCCCGAGGACTCACACCCTTCATCCAGTGAAAAAGACACACAAAAGTGAAGGTTATAAACGTGGGAGAAGAAATGAGTAGTAAAAAAAGTGGCGGTGCTAAATAGTGCACTGGCCGGGCCCTGAGGCCTGGTATACAAAAAATTGCCCCAGACTTTAGCCAAAAGGCCCAGCCCATGAGGCACAGTGCAGAATAAAAGCGTCATTTGGTGCTGTGATTGTGTGAACGGTTCACACCGTGGGGTCCCACACCCAAGTGTTATTAAGATCACCCCCCTAGAGCAACCATTCCCACGGGGCACAAGCACCGCAGACCTTCTGCCTTGCCGACATATTGCCAAACAAGGTAGAATGTTCAAACCAGGAGGTAATGAGCTCTTCCAGCTTTCCTGGGGGAATTATTCCTATGTCCCAATGCCCGGTTTCTGTTCCAGCCAGTATTAACCTTACAAGCACCCATCACTCCAGCAGGCTTGCATAGCCTCCACCCTAACCTTGGTCAGGTAAGGATAGTAGCACAGTGCCCCCACTGGATTACCGATAAGAACAGATACTACACTTAATCTTAGCCAAAAGGCAGAGTCAACTTACAGTATCTCACAAAAGTGAGTGCACCCCTTACATTTTTGTAAATATTTTATTATATCTTTTCAGGTGACAACACTGAAGAAATTACACTTTGCTACAATGTAAAGTAGTGAGTGTACAGCTTGTATAACAGTGTAAATTTGTTGTCCCCTCAAAATAATTCAACACACAGCCATTAATGTGTAAACCGCAGGCAACAAAATGAGTACACCCCTAAGTGAAAATTTCCAAACTGGGCCCATTTAGCCATTTTCCCTCCCGGCGTCATGTGACTCGTTAGTATTACAAGGTCTCAGGTTTGAATGGGGGAGCAGGTGTGTTAAATTTGGTTTTATCGCTCTCACTTTCTCATACTGGTCACTGGAAGTTTAACATGGCACCTCATGGCAAAGAACTCTGAGGCTCTGAAAAAAAGAATTGTTTCTCTACATAAAGATGGCCTAGGCCAGTGATGGCGAACCTTGGCACCCCAGATGTTTTGGAACTACATTTCCCATGATGCTCAACTACACTGCAGAGTGCATGAGCATCATGGGAAATGTAGTTCCAAAACATCTGGGGTGCCAAGGTTCGCCATCACTGGCCTAGGCTATAAGAAGATTGCAAAGACCCTAAAACTGAGCAGCAGCATGGTGGCCAAGACCATACAGTGGTTTAACAGAACAGGTTCCACTCAGAACAGGCCTCACCATGGTCAACCAAAGAAGTTGAGTGCACGTGCTCAGCATCATATCCAGAGGTTGCCTTTGGGAAATAGACGTATGAGTACTGCCACCATTGCTGCAGAGGTTGAAGGGGTGGGGGGGGTCAGCCTGTCAGTGCTCAGACCATACGCTGTACACTGCATCAAATTGGTCTCCATGGCTGTCGTCCCAGAAGGAAGCCACTTCTAAAGATGATGCACAAGAAAGCCTTCAAACTGTTTGCGGAAGACAAGCAGACTAAGGACATGGATTACTGGAACCATGTCCTGTGGTCCGATGATACTAAGATAAACGTGTTTGGTTCAGATGGTGTCAGGCGTGTGTGGCGGCAACCAGGTGAGGCGTACAAAGACAAGAGTCAAGCATGGTGTTGGGAGTGTCAAGGTCTGGGGGTGCATGAGTGCTGCCGGCACTGGGAAGCTACAGTTCATTGAGGGAACCATGAATGCCAACATGTACTAGGACATACTGAAGCAGAACATGAACCCCTCCCTTCGGAGACTGGGCCGCAGGGCAGTATTTCAACATGAAAAAGACCCCAAACACACCTCCAAGATGACCACTGCCTTTCTAAAAAAAAAAAAAAAAGCTGAGGGTAAAGGTGATGGACTGGCCAAGCATGTCTCCAGACCTAAACCCTATTGAGCATCTGTGGGGCATCCTCAAAACAGAAGGTGGCGGAGCGCAAGGTCTCTAACATCCACCAGCTCTGTGATGTCGTCAAGAAAGAGGACCCCAGTGGCAACTTGTGAAGCTCTGGTGAACTCCATGCCAATGAGGGTTAGGGCAGTGTGGGGACATATGATTTTTTTCATCATACCTACCTGTAAAATCCTTTTCTTTGAGTACATCATGGGATACAGAGTTAAGCTAATATTCATTACCTACTGGGTTATATTTCATCTCCAGGTGAACGGACACTGGTAGGCTGGTAGGTCTTCAGACAGGAAGTGATGCCCATATAACCCCTCCCATACAGAAAGTGCTTCAGTTTTGTAGCAAGCACCGAATCCTCAAAAAAGAGGGGAGGGACCTCTGTGTCCCATGATGTATTCAAAGAAAAGGATTTTACAGGTAAGTATGTAAAAATCCTATTTTCCTTTTCATACATCATGGGACACAGAGTTAGGCTAATATTCATTACCCACTGGGATGTCCCAGAGCAATAGCCTTGAGGGAAGGGAGACACCCTGCCAAATAATAGCCATCAGACCTTATACGGCAGCCTGCATTACACTGCGGCCGAAAGCCGAATCTTCGGCTGCTCGAACATTCACTTGATACATTTTGTGAACATATGCAATGAAGACCAGGTAGCAGCCTTACAATTCTGAGCCACAGATACCTGATGGCGAAAAGCCCAGGAGGATCCTACACCCCTGGTAGAATGAGTTCTCAACCTAAAGGGAGGAGCTTTACGTTTCAGATCATAGGCCTGAATGACCAGTTGACGGGCCCAATTCGCAATGGAAGCTGCCTGCTCCTTCTTGGGTCCTTTTGTTAAAACAAAAAAAGTAGGTTGATCCTAGGATCCCCACAGATCTAGACAAATAAACCTTGACTGCCCGGACAACGTCCAAAGAATGCAGTCGTTTCTCTTCCGCTGAACGAGGTTGAGAGAAAAAAAGAAGGCAAAATAATGTCCTGATTTAAATGAAAGGCCAACACCACTTTTGGCAAAAAGGATTGAACAGGTCGTAACACGGCCCTGTTGTGGTGAAGGATCAAGTATGGTTCCCACCAATCTGATTTCCACAGCTGACTGTACAAAAGAGAGAATTCTCCCAATCATATATTTCCAAGGATGCAATTTTCTGGCTTCACACCAAGCGATATAAAAGTCTTCCAGACCTTATGATAGATCTTCCTAGCGACAGCTTTTCTAGCATTCACTAGGGTAGACACCACTGGTCCCAAGATGCCACGGTTCTTTAACACCCTGGCTTCAATAGCCATGCCTTAAAATTTAGAGACTGTAAATTGGGGTGGAATATAGGACCTTGATACAGTAAATCGGTGCAAAGTGGAAGCATCCATGGTCCGTTTATTGTCAGTCTCTCAATCTCTGGGAACCAGGTGCCTTCTGAGCCAGGCTGGTGCCACCAGAATGACTGGAACCCCCTCTCTGAATCCTGCGCAACAAATGTGGAAGGAGGGGGATTGGAGGGAAAGCATAAACCAGGGAGTACTGGCTCCATGGAACTACTAGAGCATCTGCTCCGATTGTTAGAGGATCCCTTGTTCGGGACTCAAACTGCTGTAGCTTGTTGTTGAACCTGGATGCTAGTAGGTCAACCTCTGGCCATCTCCTATGCTGGCAAATTTCCTGGAACACCCCTGGGTGTAGGGACCATTCGCCCAGGCAGATCTGCGGGCGGCTGAGATAATCTGAGATAATCTTCCAGTTCTCTACTCCCGGGATATGGACTGAATATAGAATCGGCACATATCTCTCTCCCTAGGCTAGTATGTAGTTCATCTCCTTCAGAGCTTAATGACTCCTGGTACCACCTTGGTGGTTTATATAGGCCACTGCAGTGGCATTGTAGGACAGAACCCTGATAGGGCAGTCCTGAAGCTCCACTGTCCAGGACCCTAGAGCCAAACGTACTGCCTAAAATTCCAGGACGTTGATGGGCAGGATCTGTTCTGTCCTTGACCATTTCCCCTGAGCTGTGAGCCTCTTGGGTTGCTCCCCAAGCTGAGAGACTGGCATATGTAGTCAGTACTCTTCAAGTTACTGGGAGGAAGGATTGTCCCTTTCGCAGGTTCTGATCCTGCAGCCACCAGAACATTGGATAATCCAGGGCTTGTCCTCTTCTGTTCAAAGCCAACAAGATGTCTTGTTGTAAAGACCTGGAATGGAACTGGGCATAGGGCACTGCCTTCGAAGGAGGACACCATCCTCCCTAGAAGACTCATACAGAGCTGAAGGGAGGGTTTTCTGGTGCTTCTTATCTGACGCACCTGATCCTTCAGGACACAGATCCTTATGGGTGGTAAAAATACCCTTGCTTGGACTGTATTTCGGACCAGACCTAAATACTTTAGACTTTGAGCTGGTCCCAAGGATGACTTTTCAGTTTAACTTTAACTTTGCATATTATGATCTGTTCTAAAGCCTGTAGTGAATGATCTCTGAGCAGGAGGTCGTCCAGATACCTCCTGTCTCCAAGGAGGAGGCAATGGCTCCTTCAATGGACGTGCAGGCGTTTGCCGCAACGGGGTGGAGCCAGTCGTGGATATGAACCATTTGGGAGGCTAAGTAATATAAATAGAAGTTAGGAAATGCTAACCCCGCCAGATGCTCCAGTAGCCGTAACATCCCAATGCCACTCTGGGGGATTTACCATTCCATAAAAACGCAGTGCATAGGGTGTCTATCCGTTTAAAGATAGATCTAGGTATCCTGCATGGTGCATTGGCTAGTATATATATAACAGTTTGGGTAAATAGATAATTTTTAGGACGTTAGCCCTTCCCATTAAATCTAAGGGAAGGTCCATGCATTGCTTAGTCGTCGGTAGTAGTTAGGTCAGTAAGGGACACAAATTGTTTTCAATATATGTGGATAGGGGTAGTTGCACTATGACCCCCAGGTATCTGAAAGAGGACACCACTTGTAGTCTGGAGTCTCGGTGTATCTGCACCATTGCATCTGGGTCCAAGGGAAAAAGGTTAGATTTGTCCCAGTTCACCCGGAATCCAGAGTAATCACCAAAATTATCTATCTCTAGTAGCAGTGTCTTTAGTGAGTACTGGGTATTATCTAGGTATACTAAAGTGTCATCTGCATATAGCAAGATCCGCTCTTCTAAAGTAGAGATAGGGAGGCCTTTAATCTGCTAGGAGCAGCGAATGCATACTTCCAGCAGTTCCATAGCCAGGGCAAATAGGAGAGATGACAGTAGGCACCCCTGCCTAGTGCCTCTAGTAATGGAGGTGTTTGTAGTGTGAGCGTTAACTCATATGCAAGCCTGTGGGGAAGTGTAAAGGAGTCTTATCCAAGCAATAATATGGGGGGCCAAAGCCATACAGTTGTAGTACCTGACAAAGATAAGGCCATTCCACACTGTCAAAGGCCTTACATGCTCAGGTAGGTGTACAGTCATGTGGAAATTGAAGATTCTGGAATAGTCTACGAATGTTAATTCTCGTAGATCTGCCAGGTATAAAGCCTCCTTGATTGCATCTGACCGGTTTCAACCACGGTGTTTAGATAGTTGGCCAATATTTTGGTGAGGATCTTAACATCCATGTTGATAAAAGAAATTGGGTGATATGAGTCGCATAAGTGGATCTGTGCATGGTTTCAGTAGTAAAATAATCAGGGCTTCCCTCATCGTGGGTGGAAGAATTCCAGCTGTTAGGGCTTCATTATATGTTTTTAGAAGAGAGGGGCAAAGTAAATGCTGAAATTGGGAGTACCACTCAGCAGGGAAGCCGTCTATCCCTGGTGTCTAATGTGCCGGTAGTTGCGAAATGGCCAATGGATTCCCTTAATTTGCATAGAATTCCTCTCACTTCCTGTTTGGCTATGGGGCAGGAAGTGAAGGGAAATGTCTGGAATGGGACAGGGATGGTAAAAAATAAACTCACATGGGCTATAACCCTCCCTTACTCTATCCAAAATGAAGAAAAAAAGTGTTGCCTATAGTTCTGATTTAAGTACAAATTTCTGATAATTTTATGGAGAGGACTAAGAAGATATAACCATGCCAATGGTACAGCAGAAAACATATAGCACAGTGAGGAAGGTTTGTGGTCCAGGAAGAGAGGACAGTCAAAATTATAACAGGCCCCCCCCCCCCCCACCAGTTGTGGAATGCTAGCCGCCCGCATACCGGAAGCAGGGAGGCCACTTTATGGGGGCGCTAGACTAATTTGCCTCTCAGCCCAGTCTGCCCCATAAGACTGGTGCTACACTAACGCAAGTCGATGGGGACTTTTTCTGTGCTGCCCCCCTACAAAGTGCTGCCCTAGGCCTGGGCCTTGTCGGCTTATGCCAGGATACAGCTTTGACCACTGGGAGAGTATCCCATGTGCCAAATGCCAGGTCTATACGGGACATGGTGTGGAAAGAGTCCGAATGTGAGGAAAATTGGCACTCATCCGGTTGTTTCCACCTCCATATCTCGGCAAGTCCATGCACCTGGGCCCATTCAGTGAAGGAGTAGTAGGATCTGCCCCACCCCCTAGTCAGTCCATGGCTGGGCTCATTACTGCATTAAAGTCACCTACATATAATAGTGGGCCTGGGGGCCTAGACAATAGCATAAGCGACAGTTTTACCAACACATCTGCAGAGAATGGGGGAGGTACATAAATTGTTACCAAGGTAAAAGTTACTGAGGCAATTTGTATCATAAGGATTACATAGCTACCTTCTGGGTCCATTTTTATCTGCAGAACCCCCGCATGTAGAGATTTAGCCAGCAAAATCATGACACCTCTGGAGTAAGCCGTATGAGTGGCATGATAAGATTGAGCCAGCCAGGGCTGCCTATGGGACCTTGTTTTAGAATCAACCAAATGTGTTTCCTGGAGACAAATAATGTTGGGACATTGCTTCTTTAGGACTGTGAGCACTAGGGAACGCTTATGAGGTCAGTTCAGTCCTCTAGTGTTCCAGGAAATTATTTTTAGCGGTCTGGCCATGGCACAGTAATCAGTATAAGGTATATATTTTCCAAGCGCTTGTGGCATAGGCGCACCATTGCATGCCATGCCGTTCAGGATATATATAAACAGAGACATACAATAACCGATATAAGGCACCATTCAAGTTAAAGCAGCACAAATACATATGAAAACCCAAAGTACAAAGGAAAAAAAGTGTTCAAAAACAGAACCAAAAATAAGGTCAGCCAAAAACAGAAAAAATGTGGAAGTTCCTGGAAAACCCCGTGCCATCCCAAACATAGCGAGACTTGGATCCCTGAATGTAGAAAAAACCTTCACTTAGGCTCCATTCACACAGGGGCAACATGACTTGTAGGCGACTTGAGTGAGGCAACTTGTACACGACTTGAGTTAAGATCACAGCGCGACTTGGGACGACTTCAACACGACTTGTGATGACTTCAACCTGACTTGGGACGACTTACAAGTCGCCCCAGGCCAGGCGACTTTTGCCGTGGCCAAGCAGAGAATGAGCTCAAGGGGGAACTCCACGGCAAATTTCTGCAAAAAAATTTGGCGTGGGTTCCCCCTCCGAGAGCATACCAGGCCCTTAGGTCTGGTATGGATTCCAAGGGGAACCCCCTACGCCGAAAAAACGGCGTGGGGGTCCCCCCCAGATCCACACCAGACCCTTATCCGAGCACGCTACCCGGCCGGCCAGGAAAGGGGGTGGGGACGAGCGGGCGCCCCCCCCCCCTCCTGAGCCATACCAGGCCGCGTGCCCTCAACATGGGGGGGTGCCTTGGGGGAGGGGGGGCGTGCGCCCCCCCACCCCAAAGCACCTTGTCCCCATGTTGATGAGGACAAGGGCCTCTTCCCGACAACCCTGGCCGTTGGTTGTCGGGGTCTGCGGGCGGGGGGCTTATCGGAATCCGCGAGCCCCCTTTAATAAGGGGGCCCCCGGATACCGGCCCCCCACCCTATGTGAATGAGTATGGGGTACAATGTACCCCTACCCATTCACCTGTGAAATAAAGTACAAAAAAAAAAACACAACACAGGGTTAAAATATTTTATTGCACAGCTCCGGGGGTCTTCCGTCTTCGGGGGTCTTCTCGCCGGACTCCTCCGCTATCTTCTTGTAGCTCTTTTGCTAGCGGAGGAGTCCGGCTTTCTTCCTCGCCGCCGGCCTCTTCTCCCGACTTCGGGGGTCTTGTCCCCCTCTTCAGTTCTTCTGCCGGGCCACCGCGCCTTCTTATAGCTCTTTTACAGGCGGTGGCCCGGTCTTCTGTCGCCGCCGTCGCCGCCGCCGCCTTCCGTTCTTCTCCTTCTTCTTCTCCTGGAGATGTTGACTCGACGAGCTCTCCGGCCGCAATGCCAGGGACGCGCTGAGCTGCCACTTATATAGGGACAATGGGGCGGTGTCACATGGGTTGATGTCACATGGGTTGGTCACATGGGTTGATGTCACATGGTAAGGGGGCGGGGTCACCATGTGACATCAACCCATGTGACCAACCCATGTGACATCAACCCATGTGACACCGCCCCATTGTCCCTATATAAGTGGCAGCGGAGCGCGTCCCTGGCATTCCGGCCGGAGAGCTCGTCGAGTCAACATCTCCAGGAGAAGAAGAAGGAGAAGAACGGAAGGCGGCGGCGGCGACGGCGGCGACAGAAGACCGGGCCACCGCCTGTAAAAGAGCTATAAGAAGGCGCGGTGGCCCGGCAGAAGAACCGAAGAGGGGGACAAGACCCCCGAAGTCGGAAGAAGAGGCCGGCGGCGAGGAAGAAAGCCGGACTCCTCCGCTAGCAAAAGAGCTACAAGAAGATAGCGGAGGAGTCCGGCGAGAAGACCCCCGAAGACGGAAGACCCCCGGAGCTGTGCAATAAAATATTTTAACCCTGTGTTGTGTTTTTTTTTGTACTTTATTTCACAGGTGAATGGGTAGGGGTACATTGTACCCCATACTCATTCACATAGGGTGGGGGGCCGGTATCCGGGGGCCCCCTTATTAAAGGGGGCTCGCGGATTCCGATAAGCCCCCCGCCCGCAGACCCCGACAACCAACGGCCAGGGTTGTCGGGAAGAGGCCCTTGTCCTCATCAACATGGGGACAAGGTGCTTTGGGGTGGGGGGGCGCACGCCCCCCCTCCCCCAAGGCACCCCCCCATGTTGAGGGCACGCGGCCTGGTACGGCTCAGGAGGGGGGGGGGGGGGCGCCCGCTCGTCCCCACCCCCCTTCCTGGCCGGCCGGGTAGCGTGCTCGGATAAGGGTCTGGTGTGGATCTGGGGGGGACCCCCACGCCGTTTTTTCGGCGTAGGGGGTTCCCCTTGGAATCCATACCAGACCTAAGGGCCTGGTATGCTCTCGGAGGGGGAACCCACGCCAAATTTTTTGCAGAAATTTGGCGTGGAGTTCCCTCTTGAGAGCTGATAATTCTGTCAGAGTCGCCTCCGTATAGACGGAGATCCGACTTGGAGGCGATCTCCATTGAAATCAATGGGTACCGGTCGCCTACAAGTCGGATAGAAGTAGTACAGGAACCTTTTCTGAAGTCGGAGCGACTTCAGTAGTGTGCATTAAGACGGCTCTCATTCACTTACATTGCTTTTTAAATGTCGTCCGACCTGAGGCGACCTGAGGCGACTAGGGGCGACCTGAAGTCGGATCAGGAGTTGCCCCTGTGTGAATGGACTCTTAAGTGAAGAGAGAACTGTTCTGTGGCCTCGCCCCTAACTGGTGTAGGGGTTATGTGGTGTCTGGCTTGGCTCCCGAACCACACAACAGGAGATAAGAAAGAAATGCCTCAGCATTAAAGAGGTCCAGCTTCAGGGTAGTCAAAACTTGTGGTTGGGAGGATGCAAGAGGGACGTAGTAACATCTTCAAAGAGGGTTTGACCTCAAGGAATGTGAAGGGGTTTGATCTGTACTGGTTCAACTTGAACAGGTTGTAAACATTAAGATTATTTTTCTAGAACCAGCAGGAGAGGAGGTAGCAATCTTCCTCAGAATAAAAAAAAAAAAAAAAAAAAAAAAGAAAAACAAATTGTGGATGACATGGTGTGTGGGTCCCCCTCTTCCCGTAAACATGGTGGGTGGTGAAACCGGCAGGTGGTAGCATATAGGGGTATGCAGAAAGCTCAGTTACTCGTGATCAAACCGCTCTGCGTCTCGGTATATTGCCATACCGGTCGTTCAGCCGTGCCATGGCTTCCTTAGGGTTGGTGTAAAAGGGAGCCTTATCATCATGGATAATGCGCAGTTTGGCGGGAAAGAGAATGGCGTAGGGGAGAACCTCAGTGCGTAGGCGGGTCTTCACCACCGCAAAGGAGATGCATTGTCACTGGACATTTGCTGAAAAGTCAGAATAAACTGAAATGGTGTTTCCATTATACTTCAATTTGCCTTTCTCTCTTGCAAGACGCAAAATGGCAACTTTGTCTTAAAAGTTAAGGATCCATGCGATTATGGAGCGTGGGGGAGCTCCAGGAGGGGGTGCAGTGTGCACATTTAATAACAAGAAAAGGAGGATGCATCTGTCCCTAAAATATCCCTCAGCCAGGTATACAGGAATTTTTCGGGGTTGGAGCCCTCTTCTCCCCCCAGGAACCCCACAAAGCGGAGATTGTTCCTGTGCAAACGATTTTCCAAATTGTCAATTTTTACACTGAGAGCCGCCATTTCACCCATTTGATCTCTCACAGTAACAGATAAGGGGTGTACAACATCCTCTAGGGAGCTGATATGTTCTTCATTAGCACCCGTTCTATCCCTTAGATTTTGCACATATTGCTTCAGTAAGGAGAAATCCAAGTAAATGGATGCAATCTGTGTAATGAGAGAGGCATTACAGTTCTGTATAGCTAGCAATATGGTGGCAAGTGAAGGTTTAGTAGAAGGGGAACCTGGGCCATCTTCATTATTCAGGGAGTCCTGTGCCTGCTGGGGATCAGGTCAGGTATCAAACATGGCAGGAGCAGAGTCACTCGCGGGAAGCTGCAGGATGTCTGTGTGAAGCTGTGGTGGACGCTGTCTTAACCGGGCTAGTTGTCCCGCCACGGATGGTGGTGTGGGTGGCCCGTATTTCACCATGTGCTCCAGCCTGAAGTATTCCCACAGCTGTGGGGAGTATTTTGTGCCGGTCTAGAGGAAAATGGACCTAGGATGGCTGTAGAATTCCATTCGGTAGCCGGAGCTATGCTGATACACGTCTGCTCTCCTCACCATCAAGCCACGCCCCCGCTTGGTGCTTTTCATCACAGGAAGTAGAGAACTCTTCCCTCCAGAAATCTTTTAGATATATTTGTCCAAATGGTCACAGTGAAAGGGGAAACCTGCCAATAACTTTTTACAAGGAAGGCCACAACTGTCTGCGCATACGTACAGACAAGAGAGCCCAAAGAGAAACCTGCTGTATTGAATCTTTTAAGACATCAACAGCAAAACACAGCGCTCGAGGAATATCTGTCTTATTTTCAGCTAGATCCTCCTCCCGGTTAGGCCTGTAGGGCCATCTGACCTGATCCTTTATGGACTGGCAGATACAATTTGCTGCCACAGCTGGCTGAATAGCTGAACTGGGCCAAAGAAAAGGAAGCTTTTAGTAATGATTCCAATTTCTTGTCAACAGGGTCTTTCAAGCCCTGCATGTTATCGACCGGACAAGGTAAGTTCTTGTTTAAGGAAGAGACTGCCGCATCTACGGCTGGCATGCTCCACTCCTAAACAAACTTTTCATCAATGGGATATGAAAAAGGGAAAAGCTCTTTTGGAGGAACAAAAATCCTGTCAGGGTGTTCCCAATCAGCATGCACTGCCTGTTCCAGAGGGTGTAAGGGGAAAGCCTGTGCGGCCTGAAGAGGCCTCAGGGACCCCAAAGAGGACCAGGAGGGCTCAGTAACCTCTGTTAGAGGCAACTTAAAGGCAGAATGAACCATCTCAGTGAGAGTTGTAAGTATTTATTTCAAAGTTTCATGTCTGTAATGTGGTTATAACTAAGGCCTTATAAGCTGAAGCGCGTCAACCTTTCGTATTTGCGTTTGGTCACTGTGGCTTGTTAATAAATACAACATTTTTTAAGAGCAATCACTGGAGTGCGGATCATCTTTTCTTAATTTCGGTAAGAGACTTGATCAAAAGCCTCTGCAACTGAGAGGCAGACATCAACTGAATATCTTCTTGTCCAGATAGCTCAGAAGCAGACTCATCCGCCAGGCCCTCTACAGAATCCTGAGCTTTTAGCTCTTCCCCATCTTCAACCCATTCCTGCTCCAAACTAGGAGGGGGATCTGTCACGCTTCTTGCCACCCTGTGGGATGGAGGCAATCAAGCCAGCAATCCTATGCTCTAACCCGGCTAGGGCCAAGGACAGTTCATCCTTGGGGATAAAGGGTGAAGAAGCAGCATTGACTGTAGGCACAATACCAGATAGGCGCAGCGGCTCAGATTGCTCAGAAGCATCTGGTCCTTCAGGGGATACAACACTAGGGATATGACTAGGTTCATCAGGAACTACTGACAACATAGGTATACCCTTCCCTGTAGTGTTAGTCCCACTCCTCTTTTTTTAAGACATCTACTAGCCACAAAAAGAGTACCTGGGTGTGCCATGGTGAACCAAGGCAAAATGGCACACCATCATACAGGTAAAAAACATCCAGACAACAGCAAAAAAAAAAAAAGTTACACTTTACAATCACCCACAGCTAGCCCAAAACTCCCCCGTATGGTCACCACACAAAGGTGTCCACCCTTCACTTACCAGTCCAGGGCCAAAGCAGCTTAGGAACTAAGAGCCCAATTTTCACCCATAACGGGGCGTTCCTGTCACTTGAGAACTTTTAAGGACTGCGTACCCTTTCCCTGTTTAGGGTCCACTCCCTTGGACCTGTACAGCATCCAGCAGGAATGCCTTAGCGCTGTGGGGTTCAGGATTTCACTACGCAGGGTCCAGAGCCTGGAGGCTGCATTACAGGCAAGACCTTGCAGGATCTTGAGTCTTCTTTGCGAGGCTCGGGTACCATTTATCTAAGCATATAGAGCCTGTGTCATATGGATCCGATAGGTAAATCTCTTGATTCATTTAAGAACCATTTGTGGGACTAGAGATCTGGAGCTCAGAGAGCTCAAACAACCATGCCATCCACCTTGCAGACACTGGTAAAAAAACCGAAGTACTTCCAGTATGGGAGGGGTTATATAGGGGATCACTTCCTGTCTAAAGACCTTTGGTCTACCAGTGTCCATTCACCTGGAGATGAAGTATAAACCAGTAGGTAATGAATATTAGCCTAACTCGGTGTCCTATGATCGAGAGAAGGATAGGGAGCCTGGTTCCCATCTCAGACTACCCAAGGGCAAAGGTGAGCTAACGGACTATTGCAGTACATGTAAACATGGAGATCACAAATTAGTATAAAATAAATAAAATATAACCAAAGTTTATTTGAACAATAAAATCAATTCTCATCAAGTAATTTCATACAGCTGGTGACGTATATTCAACTAGTTTAGCTCAAAATGAGCTTCTTCAGGAAAATACATACGTCTATAAGAGAACACATAATAATAATACATCAGATAAACATTTATTGACTTTGCAAAGCCAATTAACAAAATATAGTGGGAAAAGGAGAGAAAAAAAATTTGCACATAAGTTCACAAAAGAGGTAGTGGTGTAGCTCTTACCCACAACAGCATGTCGACAGAGTGACTAGAGGACCCCCAGGAGAGTCTCACCTGGCGGAGGCATTGAAAACAGACAGAGCGGCATCTAGGTACCAAAATATATAACATATATGATGATTGTTACAGAAGCCTTATCCCAACATGTTTGGGAGGAACATATTTACAAGTGTTTGTTGTTTCAGTGGCAGTTTGATTTTTGCACTGGTGCATGCGATTTACACCTTTTTCTTGTTGTTCCAGCACTTGGGTATCCCTTTCATCACTCCTTTCCACACTCAGCTGCATCTCATGGTATGCAGCCCTAGTTGTCCAGTTCTGCACTTGATGCGTTCCTGTATGTTCTCATTTTCTTCCTTCTCTCCCTTCTCCTCTTCCTCTCTCCTCCTTTCTCTTTCACCCCCCCCCCCCCTCCTCCCTCCCCTTCCCCCCCCTTCCCTTCCCCTCCTCACAAGCTTTCCCAGTCACTGCTTTCCCTCCCCTTCTTCCATTCCCCCCCTTTTCCTTCCCTCCCCTCACGCATCCTCCTTCTTCCCTATTCTTTCCCGGCCCTCCTAGGTATCGTCCCCCTCTTTTCACCAGCCCACCTTTCCCATTTACCTTATTCCGGTCCTCCATTGCCCTTTTTCCCCATTCTCCCTCCTCTGTGTGCCCTTATTCCACTCCTTCCTCTTCCTTTCCTTCCCTCCCCCCCTTTTCTTTCTCTCTCCTCTCCCCCCTTCCTTTTTCCCCCCTCCTTCCTTCCTTTCGCCCCCCTTTTTTCTCTCCCCTCTTCCTTCCTCCTTCTTTCCCCCAACTTCTTGGGGCTCACCCACACCACTGTCACTCACACTCCCCCTCCCCCTCCTTTGCACTCATCACCTTCATTTTATAGCATACACTTTTTGGGGAACCCTAGGGATGCATGGATTGTCGGACCTTATCACTTGTTCCTCCCAAACATGTTGGGATAGGGCTTCTGTAACAATCATCATATATGTTATATATTTTGGTACCTAGATGCCGCTCTGTCTGTTTTCAATGCCTCCCCCAGGTGCCGGGTGAGACTCTCCTGGGGGTCCTCTAGGCACTGTGTCAACACGCTGTTGTGGGTAAGAGCTACACCACTACCTCTTTTGTAAACTTATGTGCAACATTTTTTCTCCTTTTCCCACTATATTTTGTTAATTGGCTTTGCAAAGTCAATAAATGTTTATCTGATGTATTATTATTATGTGTTCTCTTATAGACGTATGTATTTTCCTGAAGAAGCTCATTTTGAGCGAAACTAGTTGAATATACGTCACCAGCTGTATGAAATTACTTGATGAGAATTGATTTTATTGTTCAAATAAACTTTGGTTATATTTTATTTATAAAAAAAGTTATACAAACAATTCATCAATATATACGAGAATATCAGTATAAAAACAGCGCTTATTTCTAAAAAAAAGTCCTTTGTAGAAGTCGTAATAAACAAAAAAATCAAAAAAATCACTAGACAGTTCCAAAATGTGCAGATAAGGTGCCTATAGTGATCTAATCAACGTTGTAAGGTGATCAAAGGTGCTGCCAAACTTTCTTCCACCAAAAACCGGGAGTGCTTCACCACATGCGATGCGTACCCCCCTCGGGGGTTAAACTCACCAGACACAGCTGATAAGATAAGCCTTAAGGAGTAATCACTTCAATGGATATAGTAATATTCATATATATCCCCCTTTAGCGTTGCAGTCACAAGTAGTCCTCCAAGTATATCATAGAAATGAAACAGAATATATACATAGCATAATACTGTTTTATTTTTTAAAAAGTTTGACACATATCAGTAAAATCACCCACTTCAATATATGCGTACATTAACAAAGAGTAACATCAGCGTTAAAATCGTGTACTTCACCGAATTAGCAATTCCAGAACCATTCACCAGTGTTCCCCTGTATACACTGGGTATCACTTCCTGGTCCGTGGTTAGCGGTGGAGCGCACACCTCACTTCCGGTAGCGTCGTGTAGGCCACGCCCTGACGCGTTTCGTCACTTCCGACTTCAACCGAGGGCGTGGCTACACGACGCAACCGGCCAATATATATACAGCCCGCCCTCTCTCCGCAAGCCAATCAGGCAACAACACAATGTCCAGCCCACACGACGCTGCACATCGTCATGGAGACCGGACGTAAGCAGCCTGACAATACAATGCGGGGAGGAACTATAGCCAAAAGCAAAAACGATCGTAGCATACGTCGCGATCTGTTAATTGCAAAGGCAAGTCTGACATTATGAACATTGTAACATGAGCAGCACGTAGCACAAATATCCCTAAAAAATATATGAAATTACAGTAAAAAAATATATATATATCCTCAATTTATAAATTGTATTGTCAGGCTGCTTACGTCCGGTCTCCATGACGATGTGCAGCGTCGTGTGGGCTGGACATTGTGTTGTTGCCTGATTGGCTTGCGGAGAGAGGGCGGGCTGTATATATATTGGCCGGTTGCGTCGTGTAGCCACGCCCTCGGTTGAAGTCGGAAGTGACGAAACGCGTCAGGGCGTGGCCTACACGACGCTACCGGAAGTGAGGTGTGCGCTCCACCGCTAACCACGGACCAGGAAGTGATACCCAGTGTATACAGGGGAACACTGGTGAATGGTTCTGGAATTGCTAATTCGGTGAAGTACACGATTTTAACGCTGATGTTACTCTTTGTTAATGTACGCATATATTGAAGTGGGTGATTTTACTGATATGTGTCAAACTTTTTAAAAAATAAAACAGTATTATGCTATGTATATATTCTGTTTCATTTCTATGATATACTTGGAGGACTACTTGTGACTGCAACGCTAAAGGGGGATATATATGAATATTACTATATCCATTGAAGTGATTACTCCTTAAGGCTTATCTTATCAGCTGTGTCTGGTGAGTTTAACCCCCGAGGGGGGTACGCATCGCATGTGGTGAAGCACTCCCGGTTTTTGGTGGAAGAAAGTTTGGCAGCACCATTGATCACCTTACAACGTTGATTAGATCACTATAGGCACCTTATCTGCACATTTTGGAACTGTCTAGTGATTTTTTTGATTTTTTTGTTTATTACGACTTCTACAAAGGACTTTTTTTTAGAAATAAGCGCTGTTTTTATACTGATATTCTCGTATATATTGATGAATTGTTTGTATAACTTTTTTTATATATTTTTATAAATATTTTTAATGGCTGCTACTATTGTCCGCTCTGCTGGGTTTTAATATACTCAGCAGTTACTATTAAATATTGTGTGGTTCTAGCATTTATTATATATGCAGGTATCCGCTTGAAGGGAAGTGTATATGTGCATGTATATATGTATTTATATTTATACTCCTTTATTTACGTGTGTGCGTTCACTGGTTAAGAGGGCTCACATACGCGAGTATATATATATAATTTTGGGAGGTGTATGAAGGTCTTAGTTTGGCGCAGAGAGGTATATGATAGGCCGTTTTATAGTATACCAGCTGTTGTATATTTTATTTATGTTATACTAATTTGTGATCTACATGTTTACATGTACCGCAATAGTCTGTTAGCTCACCTTTGCCCTTGGGTAGTCTGAGATGGGAACCAGGCTCCCTATCCTTCTTAATTTTTGGATGATGGTACTTTTTTACCACTTTTTTTATTTACTGACAGAATGACAGAATGAGGCCTTTCTTTCTATTTTCTTCTCTATATCTGTGTCCTATGATGTATGAAAAATAAAATACTGACACTTTGGGCCCAATTTGGACATTTTGGACATTTTCCCTTAGAGGTGTAGTCACTTTTGTTGCCTGCGGTTTAGACATTAATGGCTGTGTGTTTAATTATTTTGAGGGTACAGAAAATTTACACTGTTATACAAGCTGTACACTCACAACTTTACATTGTAGCAAAGTGTAATTTCTTCAATGTTGTCACATGAAAAGATATGATAAAATATTTACAAAAATGTGAGGGGTACTCACTTTTGTGAGATACTGTATCTATTTTGCACTTAGTCCTTAGTAGCGTCTGGTCTGTCATGTAACTGGACCTCTAACTACCAGAAGTGGCTGGCAGATGTCTAATCTGGCTCTAGCCTACGCTGATTGAGCCCTGAACTAAGACTAGATATAGATTCCCAGACCAGAAGGGATAGGGTTAACTAAACTAACAGGAGCTACATGTAAGTCTATTGCAATAAACAGATTCACCTACTAAGAAGGTGACCACTACATACATACGGTAGCACAGAACAGGGAACAAGCCTGTCACAAGGATTTAGATACACACTCCAGGAGCTATGGCCCCTTTCACACTGGGATGGGAGCGGCATCGGCGGTAAAAGTAGCTCCACTTTACTGTCGTTCTAGTGGCGGTATTCGGCCGCTAGCGGGGCGGTTTTAAAAAGGGTTAAAACCACCACAGCGCTTTGCCGGCGGTATGGGCACGCTGCCCCATTGATTCAATGGGCAGGAGCAGTGAAGGAGCAATGTATACACTGCTCCTTCACTGCTCCAAAGATGCTGCTAGCAGGACTTTTTACCGTCTTGCCAACGCATCACTCCAGTGTGAAAGCCCTCTGGGCTTTCACATTGGAGAGACAGCAGCGGCTGTTTCAGGTCGGTTTGCAGGCACTATTTTTAGCGCAATAGCCCCTGCAAAATGACCCAGTGTGAAAGGGGTCTATGAACAGATGCAGTTAAATGATTAAAACATAGGAATACTTGTCTAATAGTCTCTGCTTTTGGTCTGGTTGAAATTGCAACAGCAGTATCAGCCCCTGTGTATATAAGATCATGTGGCTCAGTTTTCTCTCTCTCTCTCCACTTCCTCCCTCTGAGGTTTTTGACCCAGACAGGAAGTGATGTACAAAATCTAGCAGAGTGGCAGAGAGATGCGCTCATCAGTCTATGGTTTTTCCTTTCCCAGTCCAGTAACAGGCTGGGGGTGAGACAAGATCTGTAAATGTTGCTGAACTGCAGAAGTGAAAAACAGGCATTCTGCCCAGCCAGAGAAGACTGTGCTGTGTGGCAGAGCTATATATGCCTCAGGTTTGGATAGATAGAAGTACAAATTGAGTCTCTTAGACTTGTTTCCACATCCTATGCACAAAGAGATAGGAACTGGGGTGCAGAAAAATGGCAGCAAGTGGTATGGACTGATAAGTAAAAATTTGAAATATTTGGCTGTAGCAGGAGGCAGTTTGTTAATGAAGGGGTGGAAATTGGTACAATAACGAGTAGGGGT
Organism: Lithobates pipiens; assembly: GCF_037356315.1. Classification (NCBI taxonomy): domain Eukaryota; kingdom Metazoa; phylum Chordata; class Amphibia; order Anura; family Ranidae; genus Lithobates; species Lithobates pipiens. The sequence continues at coordinate 471,490,370 of NW_027507764.1, forward strand.
GCAACGGATCGCCACCGATCCGTGATCCGAACGGGTCACCCCACTCGGATCAGCACATGCCCCGATCCGCGGAACGCTCCATGGTCTCGGCCTTAGAAAAGGCCGTGGCTTCAGCCTAGCTGTGAATCGCGGCCATCTTTCTACACCCAGGCCGTTTACAATGTGATCGCTCCAACGGAGTGATCACTTGTAAACAAACCGGCGTCATGACATGACGCCGGTTCCTCTCTACCCTCTCTGTACTAATCTGTACAGTGGAGGGGAAAGATCGGATGGAAGCAGCCATCGCTCCATACCCTGTCAGTACCCTGCAATACTCTGCCATACCCAGCCAATACTCTGCAATACCCTGCCAATACGCTGCAATACCTGCCCATACTCTGCCATACCCAGCCATACTCTGCAATACTCAGCCAATATTACAGTGGGGGAGATTGTGGATATTACAGTGGGGACTATATGGTGGTGGAGTTTTCATAGGTTTTTGCAAATGAAATTATTATTTGCTGATCCAAAAAATGATCCAATCCATGACTCTGATCCGAAGAACGATCCGATCCATGAGTTTTTTGATCTGTTGCACCCCTAATAATGAGTGTCTGTAAGTTTGGGGCTACATTTCTGCAAATGGAGTTTGAGGTTTGGTCAGGATCAATGGTATCTTCAATGCTAAAAAATAAAGACGTACACTCATTCATCATGCCATACCATCAGGGAAGTGTGTGATTGGCCCCAAATTTATTCTGCAGCTGGACAACGATAGCTGGATAGCATCCATCCACTAAGGCGCAGAGCTGCTTGTCAAAAATGTCACTGCCAGGCTTCCGCACAGGATTGTCGATAGTGGGGGTACAAGCAATCCTCTGGTACCCGTGCTCTATAGGGGGCTGCCTAGAACTCTCCTTAGTATGATCATTCTCTCCAGTGCCCCACAGAGTATCCTGGGGCCAGAAGCCAGGGATCGCTCAGCTTCTCCCCTTGCTGCCAGAGCGGGTGGGTGGGACTAGTGCTGTGACTGCTTTATTCTGTCTGATCCAGCAGCTGAAGATGGGGCAGGAGGAGAAGCAGAGATGCAAACTGGAAAGTGTCCATCTCTAGCCATGGAGTAGGTAACAGATTGCCTGCCCACCCTGCCATTAAATACTGCTCACTGACTGCCTGTCCTGCCATTACATACTGATCACTGACTGCCTGTCCTGCCACTTCATACAACTAACTGATTGCCTTGCAACAGCATATTACTCCTTCACCAACCACCCTGCCACTACATACTGCTCCATTGATTGCATTGCACTTTTCTAGTTACATTCCATACCTCTGCACTGTCATTTCTTACTACCCTGCACTGCATACTGCTCATTGCACTTTTCTACATACTTCTCTGCACTAACACTACAGTCACATCAAGCGTGGCATGGCTGCCCTGGTTGTGCCTATACAGTATAATCTCCTTTCAGGCCTATGGAAGGTTTGTACTCCTCTAGAGAGCATCAGCTTGTTATAGGATTGAATGGAAAGTATATTCTGTGTGCACAACTCAGATTTTGACAAGTAGCATGGCCATTTAGTTGGCTAACTAGATCGGAGACAGATGAGTATAAAGCCTCATACACACGATCGGACTTTGTACAAACTTTCCTGTGGATTTTTTTTACAAAGGGCGTCGGCCATAAACTTGTATTGCATACACACGGCAGGACTTTTTCAGGCAACTTTCACCAAATCACATGTTTTTTTTTGCTCTTTACCGCCACCTTTGGTCAATTTCTGTATTGTTGTCTGATCTTGTGCATTGGTTCTGAGCATGCGTGTTTGTACTTTGTACAAAAGTCCTATGGTTTTCTGTACACACAATCAAACTTTGCTTTGTTGCCAGAACGTTTGTCCACTTGCACAGCCAACAAAAGTCTGGTGAAAACCGAAAAAGTTTGTCTGATGGAGCGTACACACGGTCGGATGTCAGCCAGAGCTCACACACGGTTGAATTGTCCACCGGATAGTCCAATCATGTGTACGCGACATAACGCTCACAGCGATACTTCATGTGTGGTTTTAACTCTGTTTACATATGCTACTCCGTCTAACGTATGCGTTTGCTTCTGCACACGATCACGGAGGGATGGGGTGTGTAAAAAAAAAAAAAAAAATAGGATTTTTATAACAGCTTACCTGTAAAATCCTTTTCTTTGAAGTACATCACGGGACACGGAGCCATAGTAGTTACTATGTGGGTTATAGGCCACCTTCAGGTGATGGACACTGGCACGCCCTAAATTAAAAAGTGCACTCCCTATATAACCCCTCTCACTGGTGGGAGTACCTCAGTTTTGTAGCAAAGCAATACAGGTGTATATCACACAAGGGAGGGACCTTTGTGTCCCATGATGTACTTCAAAGAAAAGGAGTTTTACAGGTAAGCTGTTATAAAAATCCTATTTTCTTATCCTACATCACGGGACACAGAGCCATAATAGTTACTATGTGGGGTGTCCCATAGCAATGCCAACTGAAAGGAGGGAGACACAACAAAAGTAGGGCACCTAGAGACTAGAGGACTCATACTGCAGCCTGCAGTACATAGTGCCCAAAGGCTATATCCTCATGATCTATTACATCTACTTGATAGAATCTGGTAAATGTATGGACTGAAGACCAAGTTGCGGCCTTGCAGATCTGAGTCATGGAGGCTTGGTGGATGCACTGCCCAAGAAGCATAACATCCCTGGAGAAGTGCACTTTAATATGAAAAGGAAGAATTCTCCTCTTTAACCATAAGCTTGAACAATCACTTGACTAATCCATTTAGAAATAGTACATTTCAACGCTGCCTGTCCCGTTTTTAGGACTGTCTGGCAACACAAATAAAACATCAGTTTTATGAATCCAAGTGGCTAATTTCAAATAGACCCTGACTGCTCTCACCACATCAATAGACTGTAGTGATCTTCTTCCATAGAACGAGGTTCTGGACAAAAATGAATGCAGAACAATATCCTGGTTTAAATGAAAAACCGATACTACCTTCGGTAGGAATACAGGATGAGGTCACAATACAACCTTATTCTTCTGAATAAACCAATATGGCTCTTTACAAGAAAGCAGCCAACTCTGATACTCTTCCTGCAGAAGATATGACAACCAAGAAAATCATTTTTCCTTGTCAAGAGGACCAAGGAAATTCTCTTATTGACTCAAGAAAAGGCTACTTCTGTAAAACCAACACTAATTTAAGTCCTAAGGGTTCAGGGGCGACCTAACTGGAGGATTAATCCGCATTACCCCTTGAATACAGTTATGAACCAGACAGTGTAAAGCAAGTGGTCGTAGAAAAAAACACTTATAAGGCCAACAACTGGCCTTTGATAGGAATACAAGGATCCTACCTATGACATATTACCTGGGGTGCCAACCCCTGGATTCACACCAGTAGACATATGCCTTCCAGATTCTATAGAATATGACTCTAGAGGCCAGCTTCCTAGCATTAACTAAAAGTAGAAACTACTGAAGATAACAGCCCACGATCTTCCAGAATGTGGGTCTCAATAGTCAAACTGCTAAATTTAGCGATTGTAAGGTAGGATGGAATACCAGACCTTGCGAGAGAAGGTCTGGCCATAGGGTCCAAGGGTCCCCTACTGCCATCTTTATGATCTCAGCAAACCAAGATCTCCTGGGCCACAAGAATCACCTCCTTTCCTTCTTGCTTGATCCTGCGAGAATACACGGAAGCAGCAGAACAGGATTGAATGCATAGATCAATGATCCCACAGAAAAATCAAGGCATTTGTTCCGTATGTCATCGGAACCCTTGTCCGTGACACAAAGTTGTCGATCTTGTTGTTGAACTTGGACGCAAACAGATCCATGTCAGGAACTCCTGCTCTTTGACATATTGACAAGAAAGATGTCGGGTTGAATGGACCATTCTCCCGGACATATTGTATTTATCGGCGTATAACACACACCTTTTTCCCCTTAAAATCAGGGGAAAATCGTGGGTGCGTGTTATACGCTGATCCCCCGCTGATCTGCGCTGTCTGGAGCCCCACCGACATTTACAGAGCCGAGTGTACTGTGTACTCGGCTCTGCTTGCAGTCACGACCAATCCCACCTCTCTAGCCTTTACGCCCCGCCATTGGCCCAGTGTTGTGTCCATCATAGGAGCCGGGCCAAGGGGCGGGACAGGGGCGTTCCTGCGAGCGGAGCCAAGTATCCGAGTACACTCGGCTCAGTCTATGTCGGCGGGAGGAGCTGAAAATCTCGGCGGCGGCGGGAGGAGCCAAAGATCTCGGCGGCGGCAGTAAATTTAAAACTAAATTTTGGGGAAGGCTGCAGGGGGACAGTCAGGCTGCATTGATGGGCATTTAAAATGTAAGTTTTTTTTTTTCCTTAAAATTGCCTCCTAAAAGTTTTTTCCCTTAAACTTCCCTCCTGAACTTGGTGTGCATGTTATACGCCGGCTCGTTTTATACGCCAAAAAATACGGTAATTGTTGGTGACTCAATTAGTCTGCCTGCCAATTCTCTATTCCTGGAATGAAATTTGCTGATAGGCAAGGAATGTTGTTTTCTGCCCAAGATAGAATATGATTCACCTCTCTCTGGGCTGCAAGACTTCTCGTGCCCCCTTGGTGATTCATATAGGCCACTACTGTGGCATTGTCAGATTTAATCTTGACAGGACAATTCCATAGTGAGAGGGGCCCGAATCTTTAGAATATCGATGGGCAAGGTCCTCTCTGATTTGGACCATTTCCCTTGGAAAGGCGCTGCAGCCGGGACTGTTCCCCAGCCCAGAAGGCTGGCATCTGTTATTACCACCTTCCTTGTAACGGTAGAAAGGATTTTCCTTTCTGCACATTCTTGGATATCAACCACTAATTGAGGCTCTGATGCACTTTGGGGGATAAACGTAAGTCCAGAGCTTGGACCTTCTTGATTCAAGTTGACAGGATACTATTTTGCAGCAGCCTTTTATGAAACTGCACATAAGAAACGGCCTCGAAGAAGCCACCATCTTTCCCAACAATTTCATGCAAAGTCAATTAGAAGGATACCTTTTTGTCTTGATTAACTGAATCAGTACCGTTATGGAGCTGATCCCTTCCTGGGGCAAAACACCCTCTTCTGAGCTGTATCTATGATCAGCCCCAAGAACTGCCCCCTCCTTGATGGTTCTAAGGAGGATTTATCTAGGTTGAGAATCCAACCTAGGTATTCCAGGTAGCTGACTATAGTGACCAAACTTTGGATTTAAGAGGGCTACTGATTGATCTATCAAGAGTAGATCATCTAAGTAGGCTAGTATCATTAGCCCCTTAACCTTAGCCCCTTAACCTGGCTAAAGGAGGAGCCAGGTCCTTTGTAAACACTTGAGGTACAGTAGTTAGGCCGAAGGCAGAACTACAAGCTGGAAATTAAGATTTTCTACCTGGAAGCGCAGACATTTCTTGTGAGTGGGGAAAAAAAATCGGCACATGGAAAACATCCTTGATGTCGATTTACGCCAGAAGATCTCCCCCTTGTAGGATGGAGACTACTGCCTGGATTGACTCCATGCGAAAAGAACAGATATTCAAAACCGGTTTAGATCTTTGAGCTCTAAAATGGGTCTGACATCCCCGTACGGTTTTGGAACTGTAAAAAGGTTTGAAAAAAACCCTAATCCTTGCTCTACCAAGGGGACCACTGATATCACTCTGAGACAAGAGATGATCCAAAGCTAGAGAGACTCCTTTTCACTGGATCTCTGGGAACTTTGATCTGACAAGATGAGGAGATGGGAACCCTGGAACTATAGTTTGTAACCTAGAGAAATTTAGGAAGCCACTTATCTGTCTTGACATTGTTCCTGCCAGATCTTTGAAAACTGTAGAAGCCTTTCCCCCACTTGAACGAGCGGGGGCGCCCCTTCATAAGGCTTTAGTATTTTGTTTTGTGGGTTCCCCCAGGTCCTCTTTGACCCTGGGACTGACGCTGAGGTTTACCTCTTAAAACTTGACGGTGGAGGCTGTCATGACTGCCTGGAGGCTGATGCCCCTGGTACTGGAGAAGAAACATATTTAAACAATAAAAAACTTCTTCTTAACTGGAAAAAAGGGAACTTTCCCATTAAAAATTCTTTGGATATACTTTATCCAGATTGTCTCCAAATAACCGTTCACCATAAAAAGGGAAACTGGCCAAGTGCTTTTGCATAGCGCTTTGGCTGACCAATTTTTCAACCATAGAATTCTACACAGATTTACAAGCCCTAGCATGAGCTGTGAGGCCTGGAGAATAGAATCTTTCATAGCGTCAACTTTAAACAATGCTTCTGATATGCTAGCCAAATCTTGGACCTGCTGATCAGGAATAACTTTGAGCACTTCTATAAACTTATCCTTTAAGACTTGAGATACTCTGAACGCTGCCAGCGCAGGATGAATGACTGAACCTGCAAGCGAAATATAGTTCTTTTAAAAAGGACCTCTTATCTGTTGGACCCTTTAGCATATGAGCATTGTATACTGGACAAGTCAGGTTTTTATACACAGAGCATATAGCAGCGTAAATTGCTGGAACTCCCCATAAAACCCTTTCTCCATAGAGTAAAGTATTGAGAACTTTTTCAGAGGAAAAAAACTGTTTATTTGGGTGCTCTCACTCAGAATATATAAGCTTTCTTAGTCATGAATGGAAGGGAAAAGCATGAACAGACTGGGGAGGCTTTAGTGAACCCAAACCAGAAGTGGGTTCATCGACTGGCCGCTTTACTGGCAGTAAAATTCAGTGAGCGACTGTACCAACAACCTTTCCTGCGAACCTGATACTCCGTATCAGGTTCTTCAGAAGAGGTGACATCAGCCTTTTCCTGGATCTGGAGAGAAATTTTTCATCTCTCGCCCTTGTTCCTCAGAATGAGGGTCCTGAGCAATGGACGGGGAGCTGCTACGCTTAGTCCCAGTCTGGGATGCAATTAAAGCATCAATCTTTACTTCAAGCTTAAAAAAGTTGAAGAAAAACTTAAAATACACAGAGGCTGCAGTGTTTAAGAGCAGCTGCAACACTTGCCCCTCCTGATGATTCACCGTGACCAGCCATATTTCTCTCGGGGAGGATGCCATCTTACTGGGATGGATCTAGGCTGCTGTGTGACTGTAAAAGTCTTTCTAGAGCCCCTTATTGAGGTGTTTTTCACCCCCCTTCTGACCATAGCCTGATGCACAAAGCAGAGGTACTATCAGAAGGAATGCATCCACTGCTTGAGTAATAGTTTAGCTCTGTTACTGCTAATAATGCTCAGCTTGATGCAGCAGTAAATGTGTCAAGGAATGCCTGTGTCACCAACCTCATTGCTCTCTGAGAAACATGAGACATAAGTGCTCAATACAGCCCCCAGTGGTGACATATAGGCATGACAAGTTGCTAATTTAACCACTTGCTTACTGGGCACTTAAACCCCCCTCAGTCCCAGACCAATTTTCAGCTTTCAGCGCTGATGCACTTTGAATGACAATTGCGCGGTCATACAACACTGTACCCAAATGAAATTTTTATCATTTTTTTCCCACAAATAGAGCTTTCTTTTGGTGGTATTTAGTTACAGCTCGGAGTTTTATTTTTTGCTAAACAAACAAAAAAAGATGCAAAAAAAAAAAAAAAAAAATCATGTTTTAATAGTTTGTTATAAAATTTTGCAAACGGGTCATTTTTCTCCTTCATTGAAGTGCGCTGATTAGGCGGCACTGATAGGCTGCATTGGTGGGCACTGATGGGCTGCATTGGTGGGCACTGATGGGCTGCATTGGTGGGCACTGATAGGCTGCACTGGTGGGCACTGATAGGCATAGTTAAGGCGGCACTAATAGGCACAGATAAGGCGGCACCGATGGGCACAGATAAGGCGGCACTGATGGGCAAAGATGGGCACAGATAAGATGGCACGGATGGGTGGCACGGATAAGTGGCACGGATGGGTGGCACGGATGGGCACTGATAGGTACCACAGATAGATGGGACTGATGGGCACTGATAGGTGGCACTGATAGGTGGCTCTGATAGGTGGCACTGCTGGGCACTGATGGGCGGCACTGCTGGGCACTGATGGGCGGCACTGCTGGGCACTGATGGGCGGCACTGGGGTGCAGCACCTTTGAGGCAGATTTTGGGTGGCACTGTGGGTGGCACTGCTGGGTGGCACTGTGGGTGGCACTGTGGGCACTGCTGGGTGGCACTGTGGGCACTGCTGGGTGGCACTGTGGGCACTATGGGCACTGCTGGGTGGCACTGACAGGGGGGCACTTACTTTATTTCAGGATGGCACTGCGGGTGGCAGGTGGGCACTGGCAGGGGGCAGGTGTCCTCTTAAATTGCTGGCCGTGATCGGGACTGATGTCCCGAACACGGCCGCCGGCGATCGGCTTTTTTTTTTCTCCTCGCGCTGTCAGCGCGAGGAGGAATACTAGCCGATTACCGGCTCCGTTTTATCACATGATCAGCTGTCATTGGCTGACAGCTGATCACGTGATAAGGGGTCGGGATCGACCCCTTACACGGATCGGTGATCAGGCGAGTCTCACGGACTCGCCGATCACAGAGCGCGCCGCGCGCGCCCCTCAGGGGGCGCGCAGGCCGCTCGTATCCGGGACGACGTCAATAGACGTAGTCCCGGAAATGTGGGTCCGCGCTGTTGCCGTCATTTTGCAATAGCGCGGTACCCAAGTGGTTAAAGGAGACATTCATAAGAAAATGTTAAAAATGTCTTAGAAAGCTCCATTTACCTTTCCCGCCGCAGGGTTTTCTGTGGTACACCAACAGACCCAATCTTCACCCTTCACGGTGGGTTCCATTAAAACCTTCAGGAGCCGGGGATTTTCGAGGAAACCCACAATCCTGGACCTGTAATAGCAACTCCACCAGTAAACTTTATGGCCTTACTACCAAAAAGTACTGGATCCCGGTGTCCAGCTCTCTAAATAGAGAAGCGTTACAGGCAAGACCTCGTATTCTTCAGATACGAGGCCCGGGTACCATTCAATTCGGCCAAAAAGACACTTTGAATGCATCTGGGCTGCATGGCTAGCCCCAGCAAGGATTGCTCCAGTGGAGCTCAGCAAAGCACATCTTCACTCGTGACTAACACCTTAGACACTGGCAAAAAAACTGAGGTACTCCCACCAGTGGGAGGGGTTATATAGGGAATGAACTTTTTTAATTCAGAGCGTGCTAGTGTCCATCACCTGAAGGTGGCCTGTAACCCATAACTACTATGGCTCTGTACCCCCTGATGTACAATAAGAAATTCTTATTTCTTTAACTTTTTATTTTTACACTGTCCATTTATTTTTTTTGATCATTTTTATTCCTATTACAAGGAGTGTAAACATCCCTTGTATTAGAAATAAGGAGGACAGGTCCTCCTTATGGAGTGATCTGGGATAACAAAGACCCCAAATCTTTCATTTACCTTTAAAAGAAAAAGAAATGTCTTACTATGGCCCAGGAACCAGAAGTCACATCAGATGTGGCTCCGGTCCTCCAAGTGCACAGAGGCGAGTGGCGACTATTTGGCCTCATATGTCTCCACACCTAGCTAACGGCCGCATCGGATCGTTCCCAGGCTTCACAGACCTGTTAGGTAAGCTTGGGAAGTGGCAGGAGCGGCATCAGCCGCGGGACCATTTTCTCTCCCAAACAGGTGCCCAGAATAAATCCCCCCTCTACTCTACCCAAAACTTTACAAAAAAATAAATTGTCTAGTGTCACTTTAACCACTTCAGCCCCGGAAGAATTTACCCCCTTCCTGACCAGAGCACTTTTTGCGATTCGGCACTATGTCGCTTTAACTGACAATTGCGCCCCAAAAAAAATTGATGTCCTTTTGTTCCAACAGTGCTTTCTTTTGGTGGCATTTGATCATCTCTGTGGTTTTTATTTTTTGTGCTATAAGCAAAAAAAGGGACCATTTTGAAAAAAACGCATTATTTTGTACTTTTTTCTATTATAAATATCCCCATTTAAAAAAAAAAAGCAAATTTTTTCTCAGTTTAGGCCGATATGTATTTTTCTATATTCTTCTACATTTTTGGTAAGCGTATATTGATTGGTTTGCGCAAAAGTTATAGCATCTACATAATAGGGGATAGATTTATAGCATTTTTATTTTTTTTACTAGTAATGGCGGCAGTCTGCATTTTTTTTTTTTTTGAAAACTGAAATTTTTTATTGAATTTCCAATTTTCAACGAAGATGCAGAAAAATAAAAAGGTACAGTAAGTAATGAAAGGTAGTCACAAGCTACGTTACTCAACATGGTGTGTGGTATATACCGAACAGACCGCCTATACTTCCATTCAATGGCGTAGTCGTACAATCCCGGCTCTAGAGATCCATGGGTTTTGTAACAGAAACATGATAAACGACAATACATTGGTCTGCGGTTTTTATCATGACTGCAACATTATGGCGGACACATCAGACAGTTTTGACACATTTTTGGGACCATTGGCATTATGATACAACGATCAATGCTATAAACATGCATTGATTACTGTAAAAATGTCACTGGTAGTGAAGGGGTTAACACTAGGGGGCGAGCTAGGTGTTAACTGTGTTCCCTGGGAGGTAACTCTAACTGAAGGGGGAGGGTACTGACTAGAGGATGTGACAGATCATGGTTCCTAGCCAATAGGAACACACGATCTGTCACTCCTGTCAGAACAGAACAGGGAAGTGTGTTTACACACACTCGTCCCTGTTCTGTGTCTTCTGCTCACAAATGCTCGTGGCCAGCAGTCATCGTGACCGTCGGCCATGAGCATCGGCACCCCCGCTGTGTAGCGGGAGCTCACCTGCTATCCCAACCCCGCGAGCCGATGTATAGCTATGCCGGCTCGCTCAGGGGAGCCAACCTGCCGCGGTTCGTCGGGAAGAGGTTAAAGTGATTGTAAAGTATAATTTTTTTCCCCTATAAAAATATTAAACATGTTTTAGTAACCTGCTCCGTTGGAGTGTATTTACAGAGCATCCCTAATTCTCCTCTTCTTGGGTTACGCTTTTGTGATCCTGGCCCCTCCCTCCTGTTCAGTGCCCCCACAGCAAGCGGCTTGCTATGGGGCACCCAAGCCGAGTCACAGCTCCCTGCGTCTATTCAGACATGGAGCCCCGACCCAGACTCACCCCCTCTCTCCCTTGATTAGCTAGCTGACTTTGATTGACAGCAGCAGGAGCCAATGTCTCAGCCAATCAGGAAGGAAAATCTGGATGGCTGAGACAATCGTGGACATTGCTTGACAGAGAGGGACCTCAGGTAAGTGTTAGGGGAGCTAAGGAGGGGCTTTTGCACACAGAAGGCTTTGTATCTTAATGCATAGAGATACCCCTTTAACCACTTGCCAACCAAGCCACAGCTGAACGACAGCTACAGCGTGGTCGGCTAATTCTGGGAGGGCATACAATGATGTCCTCCCAGACTCACGCTTCCTGCGTGCACACAGAAGTGTCTATGCTTGCTGGGTTCACCAGACTTGACTGATAGTGATACTGGGCCAATAACAGCGGCCCTTTACCACGTGATCGCTTTCTCCAAAAATGGAGCGATCACTTCTCATAAACCTGGCATCATGTCCAGTTCAGCTCTCTTCTCGCACGCTGTACATACCGATTGGTAAGTGTGTAAGGAGAGCAGGGAGAATGGAATGCAGCAGCACTCACCCCATGCTTCATTCTAGCCCAGCTGTGCCTCATCCATGCCACATCAATGCACATCTGCCTCATCCATGCCTCTTCTGTGCCACATCCATGCCTCTTCTGTGCCACGTCCATGCCTCATCTGTGGTCATTCATGCCACATCCATGCCTCATTAGTGCCACTACAGTGCTTATCTATGCCTTACAGTGCCTCACAAAAGTGTAATAGGTAGTCAGGAAATTTGATTTGTAATTTAATGCCCCTAGAGCACCTAACGGTGCTCTTTAAATGTTGAGCCTCTGTATGTGGCCAGGCTGTGAAAAAAGGTCTTACATGTGTGGTATCGCCATACTCAGGAGTAGCAGAATGTATTTTGGGGTGTAATTTTTGCTATGTACATGCTATGTGTAATATAACAGAAATATCATAAATTAACAACATTGAAAAATGAAGAAAAAAAAACTTTCACAAAGACCAAATAATAGATAGTTATTTGGGTTATTTTTACCAAAGATATGTAGCAGTATACCTTTTGATCAAAAGTAATAAAGAAAAAATTTGTAATTTGCAAAAGTTTATAACCGAAAAAAAAGAAAAATTTATTTATTTATAAAGTTTTCAGTATTTTTTTCATTTATAGCACACAAAAAAAAAAACAACCTGTTGTAAATACCACCAAAAGAAAGCTCTATTTGTGTGAAAAAAAAGGACAAAAATTTCATATGGGTACAATGTTGCATGACTGAGTAATTGACATTCAAAATGCGAGAGTGCTGAAAGCTGAATACTGGCCTGGTTAGGAAGGGGATTTAGGTGCCCAGTGGGCAAGTAGTTAAGGTCTTCTGCATATAGACTTCTATGTGAACGTAAAATGTGTACAAAAGGAGCATTTTTTTAAGTTTGTTTTTTTACAGCTTTCAGCAAGTTTTAAGCAGCCTTGTTGAAGCATTTAACGCAAACCTCAGTTCCAGTGAGGGTATCTTCAGAGATTTTATTTGGAATGTTATCACATTAAATTTGGCTCCAGTAAGCACATGGTAAGTGAAAGGAATTTAACAGACATGGCCCCACACAGAAAGAAAAACTTTACAACATTTCTAACACATCCCCATTTTAGCGGAAAGTAACAAGTAGTTTGTCTGGCACATGGATTTCAGTGTGTTCCTTGCAGATATTGTGAGGTTACATTACCCACCTTAAAAAAATAAAATAAAATAAATCAACAGAAACACTGCCCTTGCAATCCAAACTTGATAACATCATTCAGTAGACAGACCACCCAAATGGCAGCCAATCAAGTCAAATGAGACCTTCCCAAAATTTGCTAAAAGTTCCAGATAATTGCATCATCTTAGCATGAATGATAAATACTTTTAACATGCAGCATTTTTTTGGGAGAGGACACTTTAACATAGTAGCAGGCATGAAATCACTGTAAGGCAATGTTTGCATAGCACCCTGGGGACTTTTCATTTTACACAGCATCATGCGAGCTCAGATTCATGGTTCTATATTAACCGCTTAAGCCCCAGATCATTTGGCTGGCCAAAGACCAGACCACTTTTTGCGATTCGGCACTGCGTCGCTTTAACTGACAATTGCGCGGTCGTGCAACGTGTCTCCCAAACAAAATTGACGTCTTTTTTTTCCACAAATAAAGCTTTCTTTTGGTGGTATTTGATCACCTTTGCGGTTATTTTTTGCGCTATAAACAAAAAAAATCTATAAAAACAAAAAAAATAAACATTTTTTAACTTTTTGCTATAATAAATATACCCAAAAAATATATACATTTTTTTTTACTTTCCTCAGTTTAGACCAATACGTATTCTTCTACATATTTTTGGTAAAAAAAAAAAACTAATCACAATAAGCTTATATTGATAATACATTTTTGGGGTTATCTTCCACATACAGTTACATTGTGCTAACATAGCCCATCTATTCTGGTAACTTAGCATATTCCCCCCACTCCCGTCCCTACACACCCTAACCCAGTTGTCACCCCCCCCACCCTCCTCCCACCATTGACCCCACCCCTCCCCCGTCCTACCCTATGGACCACCTGTTAGAACAATCAGTTAACCACATTTATACCCGTTTGGGATTTATGCCCTTAACCCTTCTGTGATGCACCATTTCTTTTTAAATTCTTGCCAGCCTTTCCATTTCTCAATCGTATGTTTGTTGATCCTCTCCTCCAGACTGTCACATAGACATTCCATCTTATAGATCTCTTCTACAGAGTCGACCCACTCCCATGTTGAAGGCGCCTCCAACTCCTGCCATTTTTTTGGGATTAATTTTTTTCCCGCATTTAATAAATGTGGGGTTAAGGACTCCTTATACTGTTTTACCCCGCCCTCTATACCATGGAACAGAACTACCCAGGGGTCAGCAGTCACCGCAGATTTAGTTATCTCTTTAATGTAGGATAAGATCTTATTCCAATAGTTCTTTATCTTCGGACAACCCCACCATAGGTGTGCCATAGTACCCACCTCCCTACATCCACGCCAGCATTCCCCACACACATCAGGTTGGAATTTACTATTCTTATCTGGGGTGTAATACCATCTCGTCAGACATTCATAGCTCATCTCTGCCGTTTTAGAATCTACAGCCGAGCTATGGACCAATTTAAATATTTTACCTAGCGTTACATTATCTTTTTGTGTTCCTAATTCCCTTTCCCATCTTTTTATGAATGGAGGCACTCCCGACTCCCCCATCGATAACAACAACTTATACCACCTTGAGACAATCCCCTTGGGGTTCTTTGTTATACATAGTTGTTCCAGTGGAGTCAATTCTTCAGCCGCTCGAATCGGCTGCGGTAGTTTTTTTACAAAGTGGGAGAGCTGAGAGTATCTCCATCCGTCAATCACCATTATATCCCTAATTACATCTTTTAACTGTGCTTCCTCCTTCACCCAGTTGCCTCCTATCTCTTTACAACCTAATAAAAAGTATTGATTTTCCTTTAGTGCTATAAGAGGTGAATTGTATTTCCCATTGACTTGCCTATATACCTTATCCCAAATTCGAAAAGTGTTACGTGTTATATTGTTCCCTACCAAGGACACTAACCTCTTATGTGGGGGGTTCCATATTTGTTTTCCTAATTGTGCTCCACAACTTTCGTGCTCAAGATTTACCCACCTCTTTTCCATATTATCCCTCTTGGTCGATTCGCTCACCCTAGACAAGACCACCGCATTGTAATAGGTCTGTATGTCTGGAATCGCCAACCCACCCCTATTTTTTGGTTGTTGCAAACTGGTGAGGGCTAGTCTTGGTTTTTTATGCTTCCATATAAATTTCATTAGCACCGATTTTAATTTCACCAAATAAACATTAGGAAGTGCTATCGGTAGCATCTGAAACCTGTACAGAATTTTTGGAAATATTGTCATCTTCACTCTATTTATACGCCCTAACCACGATAATGATCTATTACTGCATCTTTTGCACTCCGCCTGAATTTCATTCAGTAGCGGTATGTAATTAATGCGGTACAGTCTCTTCTCGGACTTAGCCAATTTTATTCCCAGGTATTTAAGATCCTTCCGCCACGGGAAACTCCATTTCTGCTGGAATGTTTGCGCCTCGGCTCTGTTGATATTGATATTCAGTATCTCGGATTTGAGCCGATTTATTTTAAAATTAGATACTTCCCCATACTGTTCCAGCACCCTTATTAAATTTGGCATAGTCATCTTAGGGTTGTTTATATAAAATAGTATGTCATCTGCGAATGCAGATAATTTATGTTCTTCTTTCCCAATTTTTACACCTGATATGTCTGGACTATCCCGGATCGATGCAAGAAGGGGTTCCAATGAAAATACAAACAAGAGAGGTGACAATGGGCATCCCTGTCTTGTACCCCTTTTCATTTCAAAGTGGGCAGAGTCCTGTCCATTGACTTTTACCCCTGCCATTGGCTGATTGTATAAGACTCTCACCTTCTGCATCATTTTCGGGCCTATTCCCATCCTTTCTATTGTATGGAACATGAACCCCCAGTCTACTCTGTCAAAGGCTTTCTGCGTGTCCGTTGACAAGAGCAGACTGGGGGTCCCCCTCTGTCGCATCTGTTGGAGCAGGAGAAGTGTTCTTAAACCGTTATCTCTTCCTTCCCGTCCTGGTACAAACCCCACCTGATCTGGGTGAACTAATGTCCTCATCAGGTCCCTCATGCGCTCTGCCACGACCTTTGCGTATAATTTTGTGTCTGTATTGAGCAACGAGATTGGCCTATAGCTAGTACATTGTGTTGGATCTTTCCCCTCTTTCTGGATTAACGTGATTGTGGCCATTAGGCCTTCACTACTCATATTATACTCCTCTCCCAACCCATTCATATATTGACATATTTTTGGCGTAAGGATTTCTCTATATGTTTTATAATAAAGCGTTGTGATCCCATCTGGTCCAGGGGATTTTCCCAGGGCTGATTTTGTCAGTGCCCTATTTATTTCTTCTACCGATATTGGCCTCTCAAGGGTCTCCCTATCTAAGGTACTTATTTTGGGTAGTCTAGCTTTTTTTAAGAAGGCCGCGATGTTCTTATCTAGCGCCTTGCCCTGTGCCCCCTGATGTCTATCTGAATAGATCTCCTCGTAGTATTTCCTGAAAGTTTCCGCAACTTCTTTCGTTGTAAATACCATGCTACCGTTTTTATTTAGCATTTTTCCGATAAAGTTTTTTTTTTTTGTAACATCCTAGCAAGGTATTTGCTCGGCTTATCTCCCCATATATAACGTTCACGGGCCAAGCCATTAAAAACCCTCTTGGTTTCTTGTTCCAGCAGGCCCTTCAGTTCTTCCCTAGTGTTAACTAATTTTTTATATAACATTTCCTTTTGGGTCTGGACTTTTTTGTGCTCTTGTTCCAGATTATGTATCTCTTCCGTTAATACTTTAATCTTCTCGGCCCTCTTTTTTTTTTTTTTTTGACCCTACTGATATCAGTATTCCCCTGATATAGGCTTTATGTGCCTCCCATAGTATATGGCCTGCTATTTCCGACGTTTCGTTTATTGCAAAGTAATGTTCAATTTCTCTACCAATCCTGGCCCTGTCCTCCTCGTCACATAGCAGATCTTCATTGATCCGCCACGTTGGGGATCTTGTCTCGCTCCTTGAAATATTCATTCTTATCTTTACTGGGGCGTGATCCGAGAGGGTGATTGCTTCTATACCGGCTTCTGCCACATAATCTAACAGACCATGATCTATGAATATGTAATCAATGCGGGAGTATGTCGCATGGACCGAAGAGTAAAACGAGTAGTCTCGGCACTTTGGATTCATGACTCTCCATGCATCAACCAGTTGACTAGAGTATAATTTTTGCATGATATTTTTTAGCTGATCATTTCTCGTCCTCTGTGCCCCAGACATACTGTCCACTCCCGGATTTAAGCAGAAATTAATATCTCCTAGCATGATCACATAGCCCTTCTTGAATTCCATTAATTTAGTTAATATCGTATTTAAGAAACCAATAGGGTTGCTATTGGGGGCATAGATATTGACTAACGTACATTCCATCTCGTCTAGTGTACCCTTCAGGAACAGATACCTCCCTTCTGCATCCCTCATTCTATCTACTAGTTGAAACTTAATTTTTTTCGAAAACCCTATAGCGACCCCTCTGCTTCTTGTAGATATTGTGTCGCTATAGTACCAAGTGGGGAAGTTCTTTGAATATAATCTAGTATTTGATGCCAGGGAGATATGTGTCTCCTGAAGAGCAACCACATCCGCTTCATAACGTTTTAGCTCAGCCAGAATCTTGTACCTCTTTGTCGGGGTATTCAATCTCTTCACATTATATGAAAAGAAATTCGTGCCACTCATTTTACTATTTTGCTTTCTGTTGACCTGGCACATCTCTTCCCCTACCCAGGTGCTTTGCTGTATTTCTCAGGTGGTCTACTATTCCTCCCTTCCCCCCCCCTATCCCGCCCACACCTCCTCCTGCCCACCCCCTCCCCCTCCTCACCTATCTCCCCCATGTCCCACCACCCCCACCTCCCACTCCCTGCAGCCAAATCTCCGCCCTTGTTTGGTTGATGGTCGTGTAAGCCCATACCATCTCCCAATCAGCTTGTTTAGAGGGCCTGGGGCTCCTTAACCTGCGCCTCCTCCCTCCTCCCCTATTTGGAGAGGGTACCTAACCTGCCTCCCCTGTGGTCTTTCCGCCCCCCCCCCGCCACTCCCCCTCTACCGAGTTCTAACTAAGGGTTCCCACAAGTTGTGGTAACCCCCGGCGCTTCTCCCGTCCATCCTGGGAGATCCGGGATACACAAGTCTAACCTATTACAAAAATCTGTCAATTCTTCCGGGAATCTCAGCTTCGCTGTTTTACCATCTTTGAACCCCATTAAACATGCCGGGAAACCCCAGCTATATTTGACATTACGAGCGCCCATCTCCGCCAACAGTGGTTTCAAGAGCCTCCTCCTCACTAAAGTCTCGGATGATAAATCTGAAAAAAGTCCCGACCCTTATACTGTAGGGGGGTCCTCCCTCTTAACTTTCTCCAGAGTGCTGCTTTTTCTTCAAAAAAGGTACCGTATATACTCGAGTATAAGCCGAGATTTTCAGCCTCTTTTTTGAGGCTGAAAGTGCCCCCTCGGCTTATACTCGAGTCGCCGCTGTCTGACTGCTCGATCAGCGTATCGAGCAGACAGACGGCGGACATTAATTTTCAAAAGCCGCGCCTCCTTCTCCGCCTCCGCCTGTGATAGGCGGAACACTGAATTTCCCAGCAGTCAGTGTTCCGCCTATCACGGACATCCGCTCATTCTCATACTACGGACGAGTATGAGAGGATGTCTGTGATAGGCGGAACACAGGCTGCTGGGAAATTGAGTGTTCCGCCTATCACAGGCGGAGGCGGAATTTTGAATTGTAGAATGGCCGCCGAGAAGAGCGGCGATCCATCGGCACGGGACGGAGGAGGCACGGCACGGCACGGGACGGAGGAGACACGGGACGGAGGAGGCACGGCACGGGGGAGGCACGGCACGGGACGGAGGAGGCTCGGGACGACGGCGGCTCGGGACGGAGGCTTGGGACACAGGTAGGCTGGACACACACACAAGGCTGCACGGACACACACACACACACACACACACACACACACACACACACACACACACACACACACAGGGATGGATGGATGGATGGATGGATACACACACACACACACACACACACACAGGGATGGATGGATGGATGGATACACACACACACACACACACACACACACAGGGATGGATGGATGGATGGATGGATACACACACACACACACACACACACACACACACACACACACACACACAGGGATGGATGGATGGATGGATACACACACAGGGATGGATGGATGGATGGACACACACACAGGGATGGATGGACGGACACACACACAGGGATGGACGGACACACAGGGATGGACAGCCATGTCTCACCCTCGGCTTATACACGAGTCAATAAGTTTTCCAGTTTTTTGGGGGTAAATTGGGGGCCTCGGCTTATACTCGGGTCGGCCTATACTCGAGTATATACGGTAAATCTTACAATAATATCCCGAGGTCTTTCTGTGTCTGGGTATCTTGCTTTTCCTATCCTATGAATCCTATCAATTTTTGGGGGACCTCCCATCCCATCTCCCCAACAGGGGGAAAAAATGCTTTGAAGCATTCTCCTCAGATCTTCTCCTTTTTCCTCTGGGACCGATCGGATCCTTAAGTTTTTTCTTCTGCTCCGGTTCTCCTGGTCTTCCAACTTGTACATGATCTCCCTCTGTACTCGTTGTATTACTTTTACTTGCTCCTTAACTTTACTTATTTCCTGGATTTGTTGGTCCATACGGTTCTCCGTGGCCTCTACTCTCTCTAGCAGGCTTCCTAGATCCTCCCAGAGCCCCAAGATGTCTGCTTTAATTGCATTTTCGAGTTTCAGCAACATCTCCAACATTTCTCCTTTTGTGGGGGGATGATCTTCTACCCTTGACTCCTCTGCTTTGCTGTTTTCCATATCACTATCTGTCACTATATCATCTCTCGATTGGTGGGCAGTTCCCTCTTTGTATTTTCCTGATCCTTTCCTCTGGTCTTGCACAGGCTGCTGTTTCTTGCCTGTTCCTGAGTTTTTAGGGCTTGCTCCTTGGGTCAAATATTGTTGAATAGTAGTATCTAGACCTTTCTCCTTTGGGGTCCGCGAGGCCCCACTTTTAGAGGCTTTATTTGCCGACTTACTCATGGTATCCTGCTCGAGTCGTTTTTTATGGCTCCCCTCTTTTTAGTCCTACTTGTATATCTGTTGGTCCTACTACTTTCTAGGGGTCACGTGTCCCACTTCTTCCTGGTCTATGCTACTAGTTATTGAACGTTTGAAAAAGTGCTATCTCCTGGATCATACCATAACATATGTGCCCTTCTGTCCGGGGAACGCTGTGCCCCCCTTTTTGTGTTTTTTTTCCCTGGAAAGTCTCTCTTGGCTTACACTCTATCCACTTAACTTCCGTTGCAGGCGGGGCTCCCCTGCAGATATATATCAATGATCTAAGCCAATAACGAAGTGGTGTTTTCTATATCTATTCTAGATACAGTACATTCGTTGTCAACTTCCCGAGCATAGATCGTATAGTTTGGAGCTTGATGTTGAAATCTTTGTGTATGTACGTGTGAGGCAATAGGACTGATATATTGATATGGATCCAGATACAGATCCGCCCGTCTACTCCCTCCTCATTACGCTCGTGGACACACTGGATTCCTATACATAAAGGCACCTTCCTGCCATTACTTTCCCCTTTTCCCCCACAAATGGCAATCTGGGGTGGATTGTATATAAACTCGGTTATCCTATAGGGGGGCCCCGTGTACCTCTATGTAAAGTACTTCTGGTCGACTTAACCCTATATATGTTACTATGGGTATTCACTATTCATTTACGGGTTGCGCGCATCGCACTTTAAAAAATGTTATGCGAAGTCATATGCGATTTTTTAAAAACCTATAAGGGTAGTGCCCAGTGCGACCCGTCCTTATCGATCACACGACACTGATAAAAAAAAAACCTTGCTTGTGTCCTTTACCATGTGATCTCCCGACAGATGTTTTTCCCTGTTCCCTAGGGAATCCACCAGGGGCAGCTTTACAGGACTCCTCGTTCTATGTAGGGAGATCGCTATGCATATATACAAGTGTGAAAATATGTATAACATTTCCTTTCCACATTATTCACCACGAGCACTTATATAGGGTCATCGCACTAAATCACTTCTTACATATGTGCATAAAATCGGACCAGTGGAACGAGAATTTCACAGCATATTGCCTCAAGAACCATTGGAGATAGTACATCAATATTGCTTCTCTATCAGTGTGAATCTTATCCCAGATAGAAGTGTCCTCTCACCAATGCATTGCACCTGCAGGCTCAGCTGTCTCCACACATAGTTCTATATAAGCAGTAATCTCAGTAGGACAGTCTGAATATTACATTCTAACACTCCGACAGGTAACTATACCGTCCTTTTATCAGCTCAGCATTCCCATTTTGCTCGGGTCTCATGCAAACTTGCAGGGGGTCCCGTCCAGTCTCTCTGCCGATGGAGGTGGAGGGCTGGGATTCGGCCGGCCGATGACGCTCTCCTCCGCTCAATCCATTACCGGGGGTAGCGCGGGAACGCAGATCCACTTAGCACCGTGCTGTAGCAGGGGGGAGCCCACGTCTGCTCTGGTCGGAAGCCTCTTACTTCCCCTGGCCAAGCCATGTCCTCCATCCCCTGCCTCTCACGCCGCTGTAAGCGCTGGCTAGCCCCTCCCCTCAGGCGGACGCTGCGTCCTCATGTCCCACACCCGCCCATCTCTGACATATAGCATTTTTATTAATCTTTTTTATTTTTTACTAATAATGATGACGATCAGCGATTTTTATCGTGACTGCGACATGGCGGACACATTGGACAATTTTGACACATTTTTGGGACCATTGGCATTAATACAGCAATCAGTGCAGTTAAAATTGCATGGATTACTGTAAAAAGGTCACTGGCAGTGAAGGGGTTAATATGTATCCTAGAGTGTGCTAACTGAAGGGGGGATGGGACTGTGCAGGGAAATGATAGCTGTTCATACTCTGAGCAGTGAACTGACAGATCGTCTGTTCATACAGAGAACCGGAAACTGTGTGTTCACACACACAGCTCCCGGTTCTCCATGTGTCCCGAGCGATCGCTGGAGCCCGGCGGTAATCGAGACCGCCGCTCACTCGCATCGGTTCGGGGAGCAAGCGGGAGGCAAGTGCCTCCTAGTGCCCTTATATGCTGCCGACGTAGCATAACGGCGATTCGCTCAGCCGAGCCATGCTGCCAAAGTACAACTACGGCGGCTGGTCGGCTAAAGTGGTTGTAAACCCTTACAAACCACTTTTCACTACAGGTAAGCCTATAATAAGGCTTACCTGTGGCTAGCGTGGATATCTCCTAAACCTGCATGTTTAGAAGATATCCCCTGTATCAGTATGCTTCAACGTCATCGGCACATGCGCACTGAAGCAGCGGCCCATTCGTGCAGTTGCCGGCTCACGCGTGCGAGTGACATCATCGAGTCTCCGGACAATCACAGCGCCAGAGCCTGCGATACCCGGAAATAACTCCGGGAGACATGTCGCCGATCACAGCAGTGTGACGTGACCGCTGCGGAGGCTTTGATCTAAGGTGAGCATTTCATATTGAGTTAGTATGCTATGCAAACTAGTTCATTGTGCCTTTGTCTTGCAGGTTTTTTTTTGTGGGTTTACAACCACTTTAATGCAGACTTTCCGGCGGACCGGAATCCGGACAATTTGATCATGTGTGAGCTCCAGCAGACTTTTTTTTCCCCAAAAGTCAGACGGACCTAGAAATAAAACGTTTCAAATCTATCCGACGGACTAAAAATCAGGAAACCGTTTGTGTGCTAGTCCGACGGCCCAAATACGACACAAGGGCAACTATTGGCTATTGAACTTCCTTGTTTAGTCCCGTTTACGTCATGTTCAAAACAAACAGACATTCGAACAGACTTAGTACAGTCGTGTGTGGCCAAGTCCGTTTCATTCAGAAAGTCCGTCAGGAAGACTGTCGGACCTAGTCCATCGAAAAATCCGGTCGTGTGTACGCGGCATAAGAAGACAGCTAGATATTACATTTTAAAGTATGAATAGAATTATTTTGGACAAAAGGAGGAAAAGAGCTAGGAGCCCCTACAAAGTAAAGATCCAATTCTGTGTGCCATTTTCCTAACAGTTAAATATTAATTCTGGCCAAAAAGGACAGGAACATTTAACATTTTCTTTTCTCCATTTTTTGTTTGAGTACAAGGATTTGGGTAGAGAATCCGTACATAGTTCAAACTAAACTTTTCCTCCCCCATATGATGCTTATGGCTGATTTGTTTTCCTAACAAGAAATGTGGAAGGGTTAAAACTAATCCAGGTTAACCGTTTTTATTGTGGCACTCCAGCTCGTTCATTGGGCCCGTTCCCATAATCATTTGCCTCCCTATTTGATTTTATCTACCAACGCTGGGAAGGTTATTGATCTGGACTTTCTCAGGGCAGTTTTGGAAAGGTTGGGTCTTGGTCCCCATATGCTACGATGGATTTTTTTCGCTCAACTCTTCCCCTACCGCTCCAGTTAGTGTTAACGGTTCCTTTCCCGGGTATTGCACGAGACACCTCCTTTTGTTCACACAGACTTAAGAGCTGCTGCTTCGGAGAGAGTCCGAGCTAATCCGAATATCGGAGGAATTTCCGTAGGCTCTACGGTACATAAGCTTTCGGCATATGCAGATGTCATACTCTTTCATGTTACTGACCCCCTTGTCTCGTTCTTGAATCTTATGGCAGAATTATCAGACTATGGCCAGGTATCCAATTTTCAGAATAATTACACAAAATTGCTTTGAGGGGTGCTTTGTACTTCACCTGGGCGACCACCTCAATGAGATATTTAGGTATCCAACTCACTGACTGTCTGGACTCATTGTATACTCGAAACTATGCCCCCCTCCTTTAGAACAATTCGTAGGGGTCTGCAGTCCTGGGACAGAACTACTTTCACATGGATTGGCCACACGAACATTAAGATGACAGTTTTGCCCTGCATACCTTTTCTCCTGCAGATGGTGTCAGTCCACCTGCCTAAGCGCTTCTTTGTCAAGCTCCGAAGACTTTTTATCTCATTTGTATGGAGTGGCAGGAGACCACAACTTGCTCTAGCTTTATTGCAGCAGCCCAAACACATGGGAGGTCTTGAAATACCTGATGTTCAACCATACTATCAGGCAGTTGTGCTACAGCAAATTCTCAATTGAAGATTTCATGCTCTCTAAACTGTGGGTTACCCTAAAAAACAAAACGATTGCAGGTAAGGAACCTATCATATGCACCGTGGGTCCCCTTAAGCGATATAGGTTGCTAATTTTTAGCATTGGCCCTTCCTGTATCACCGTTAGCACCAGTAGGGGGTTTCCACTGGTTCCTCCCAGGTGAGAAGTTGTACTTTTTCAAGGCACATTACATTATCCACGTCAGCTGTAAGCTTATCCAGTTTCATGGAGGGCGATACTTTGGTTCCACTCACTACCCTTAGGGAGCAGTTTGGCAATTTCCCTTTTGATTTTTGGAGATATCGCCAGCCACGTGACTTTTTTTTTTCTACCCAACACCATATGGCTCAAATTAGATCTACCCCCACTAAATTTGAATACCTGTGGTCTACCAGGAATCCCGTTCCCAATATGATTTTAACCCTCTAAGCTTCTTGCTTCAGTTGCCCCCTGAACCTAAACTGCTTTACATTAGAGTGGGAGCATGACCTCCAATGTGAGTTCACTGCTGAACAACTGCACCAATTGATGCACTCCAGTTCAGTAGATACCAAGGCTCAAGAACATAGCTACAAGTTGTTGTCCAGATGGTATCAAGTGGCCACATCTCTTGCCAGGATCTACCCATCTCTTTCGGATCTAAGTTGGAGATGATGTGGCAAAGGGGTACAATTCCTCCATATGTGGTAGGACTGCCCTGTGCTATTGAAATTTTGGTCCATGGTGTAAAAACGCATAAAGGAAAGCCCTGTTATTGATCTTCCTCTTTCACCAAAGCACTTCTTGCTCCACCTTCCCCTTTTCTCATTATAAATGTAGCGCTCTCCCTCATCTTCTCAATGCTGCAAAACATCTTATACCAATTTACCGGAAGAGCACGTGTTCCAAGTGAACAGGATTGGATAGGTGATGGAGATTATGGAGGCGAGGGAATGTATCACTAAGGGTTCCCAGGAATGCTTTGACTTTATCTGAGCTCCATGGAAGAACCATGTCTTGGGGTCGGCTTTATCCAGTTTAGCTGTAGCATTGTTAGACGTGGTGGATCCAACATTTATAGACAACTTATCTAGGCGCACCAACAATTTTGATTTTGTTCCTTATTCTAACAGCCAGGAAACCATATATGAATGCCAAATTTTGGCACATCAGCAGTGCTTTCAAGTCCTAAGTCTCAATATGTTTTAGCATGTTATTTAGGGTTAATGTACACGGGACATTTTAAAACCTCTCCTGAGTGATTTAAAAAAAGTAACCGACGTTTAAAAACATCATTGTGCTCAATTTACAATGCGTTTAGAAGAGGTTTTTTTTTTTTGCAAAGTTAAAAATGAAAAAAAAAAAAAAAACACCCATAAACGAAATGCAGCTAAATGCGAGTTTACAAGCTGTTACAGGAATTTGGCATTACAAATGCCTCCGAACACATTTTTTTCCCTCATATTCAAGTTGTTAAATTACGGCCAGGCGCTAGTCATCTACTAGACCTCATTGTGAGTCCATGGTTGGCCTCACTGGAGCTCTGGTGTGGTCACCTCTTTGCTCCACAGCCCAGGGAGGTTAAGGACAAGTCACTGCATAGCTCAACTTCTGACCCGAGTCGTTGGTTCAGACTTTGCATCGACTGGTGTGCAGTTGGAGCCTTCCTGGACTTACACATAGTACTACGCTATATTGGCGTAATCTGAAAATGTCTAAAGGCCATTGATTGCATTAACTTGTTTCCCTACTTTCAATTGCATATTTTCTGTTTAAATAATTTCAATCAGCTACTTGTACTAGTCTCAAAATGGTCTCTCCATTCCTGAGGGAATTCGCACATTTCAATTCCAAACTCAGAACATGGAGAGACCAGCCGCTGTAATTTTAGTTACTTGCTTTAGCACAGGAATTAGTGATACCTATGATTGTTGGGCTGATATCTTCCCTTTATATTTGGTATGATGAAAATGTAAAGTAAAGATTTCTTAACCACTTCAATACCAGGCACTTAAACACCTTCCTGCCCAGAACAATTTTGAGCTTTCAGCAATGTCGCACTTTGAATGACAATTGCACGGTCATGCTACACTGTACCCAAATGAAATTTTTATCATTTTTTTCCCACAAATAGAGCTTTCTTTTGGTGGTATTTGATCACCTCTACGGTTTTTATTTTTTGCGCTACAAATAAAAAAAATACACTGATTGGCATCCCTGGTGGTCTAGGGAGGATTACCTTTTGCTTAGCATCCCTGGTGGTCCAGTGTGGGCATCCTCAGGGGGGCTGTGCTGATAATCGATCAGCACAGACCCCCCCCTGTCAGAGGAGCAGCCGATCACGGCTCTTCCTATTTACACTGATCAGCCGTGATTGGACTGACACCCCGCAACAATGATCGCCGCGATGCGTTCCCCCGGGGGCGCGCAGCGGCTCATAATCCTGATCACGTCATATGACGTCCGATCAGGATTATGAAACCACTTTGCCACCGTCAATTTGTAATAGGGCGGGCGGCAAGTGGCTAAAACAAAAAAAAAACCTGGGTTTTAATTTACACAAATTGCAGTTCTGAATGCCATACCTTGCTGCAAAGTTTATATTTTGCAGACTGTTCATTCACTTCTTTCTGAAGCACACTGATATTGGACTAGGCAGACATTAGATTAGAGCTAAAACTACTTGCTGCAGAATACTGCAGCAGATCAGGAATTTATCCATGCAGACTTGAAGCAGTTCTTCAGGCATGTGTGAAAATTAAAAGTCAGCAACTACAAAAAAGGTTTTGCTCCAGCCCAGAGCTTAATCGTGATTAAGCTCTAGGGCCCAGCAAACTGCATTGAGGGGGCTTGGCCTTTCCAGAGCCAAGGCTGCCATTTATTCTGCCACGGGTTCCAATTTATGATGTGTGGCTGACAGACACTCATCAGTCCCAAGATCCAGCACTGTCTTAAGTCCCCTGTATCTCAACTGTGGGGCAGCCAGCTGTGACTCCTTGTGGACACAGCCACATGTGCTTTGTGAATGGTCCTGCAGTCCTCCGACACCTGTGTTGAGTCCAAGATGGCTGCGAGCCATTTTCAGCAATTAGATCTATTATAGCTAAAAGGCAACCACTCCAAAAATGCTCCGCTAGACAAATGCACACTTCCTGGTCCCATGACTCCTCTTAATACAAAGTGTGGGGTAGGCATATGTATACCTAAAAAGCTATAGCTTTGTAATGGTGAAGCAAATAACTAGGGTGACCTAGCTGGGACATACCTTTTCTTTTTTTAGCCCTCCCCTATGCCAGGAATGCCTCAAAAGTTCTTCTTTTCATGTATACCCTACTGTCAACACAACAAAATACCTTATACCCTCTTAGAGAACAAAGTACTCTTACCTCATCCTTCCTCCACTCATGGCACAGGAACCAAACATGACATTCCAATCATTTGCACCCTTAACTCCTACCACTTCCCCGATAGCTACTCCCCCAAAATGATTATTTTATTCACCAACTGTGGATTACATTAAGAGCTACCAGGCAGTCAGTCATGCTCATGTGTTTAACAAGAACGTATGACATTAACATGCTTCTTTGTAATTTGGTTTGTATACCATATTTTACATTTTGGGGGGGGGGGGGGGGGGGGGGGGGCTAAGGGGAAAACAAAGACAGAAAATGTTTTTTCCAGGCGTTCAACAAAGCATCCCAAAAAAAAAAAAAAAAGGAAAAAAAAAAAACACACACTTTACTGCAGGTTTTTTTTAGGAAAGCTCTGTACTTAAAAAAACGTAGGGCAGTAAACTTTTGCCTAATCAACCCCTTTATTTACTAAAACTGGAGTGCGCAGAATCTGGTGCCATTCTGCATAGAAACGAATTAACATCCAGGGTTTTTTGGGCAAAGCTTAATTGAACAAGCTGAAGTTAGAAGCAGATTGGCTACCATGCACAGCTGCATCAGATTTTGCAGTCCAGTTTTAGTAACTCAACCACAGAGTCTACAAAATTATTGCACAATATCTGAACTCGCATATGTTGCACAAAATAACACAACTCTGAAGACTTTGTATGTAGATTTTATTAACAGACTGGGCAGGGAAACATCCATCGAAAACCTGCAAATACAGAAATGAATCAGTTAAAAATAGGTCATAAACTGAATGCACCACCCTATATCACCATGGTGAGAAAAATTTTTGCCACGTTTGTGTGTTTAGCATGTTCTGGTAAAAGCAATGGAATCAGAAAATAACCTGAAGAGAAGCAGACATTTGGCTGTCACACACTGTAATGTTACATATGTAGCTGTCTGGCCACAAAGCATGCCAAGCTAACAATTTGGATAACCCATATACCGTTTAGTTTGATAGTATTGCTATGTACTGATTGTACATTTCTAGGCATCGGTGCCAGAACGGATGGATAAAGCCAATTTCTGTGCACATATACTAGAATTACAACACATACCTTATAAATACACACAAGTCCCAGCAATCCTATGCAAAGCACAGTATTAAACATATAGAGGCTAACTGACTGCATATGCAATTAGCATATACCTTTACCTCTTGATAGCAGTGGCATCACTAGGGGGTGACTTTTGGAGCTCTAGCCCCAAGTCTATACAGGGGTCCCCAAGGGGAGAGGAAGCTCTCTGGGGCCAGAGATATATAGACACACACACACACACACACACACACACACACACGTGCATGTCCACCCCAGCATATGACTTTACTACACTGCTATGGGCTCTAGCCCCAGATCTTTTGTAGACCTAGCAACTCTCCTGCTTGATAGTAAAATAAATGACTGCATCACACAATGTACAGTCCCAATATATAGGGAATTCATCAGCCTGCCTAGGTATTTCTGCATGTAGCTCTGTTGATTGGAATAAAGGGAATCTGCCATATCAGCAGGATTAAATGTGGGAATAGATGGCTTTAAATTCGACTGGTTCAGCAGGAACCAGACAAATGTCTATCAGTGTGTAGCCACCCCCTTTCGGCGGAAGTAGGTTTTAGATCAATGCCTGTTAAATGGAAAAAGTGTCAATCATTGGCTGCCACTACTGATCAGCATATCCTGACAGCACTAAGTCCCGCTGTCGGAACGCACTGTCCAGGCAGGGGTGGGGGCGAAGTCTTTCCATCCACACACCCATGAGGTGGATGGAAGAATGCTTTGTGTTTTTGGTCAGCTTACTTTCTGCAAAAAACCCACAAAATATGAGCCAATGCTGGCAAGAAATGACAGAATTTTGAATGAAAATTCTTATAAAAAAAAATAAATAAAAAAAAAAAGTTATACAAAAATACTCAGAACATTCGAATGGCGTTCTAAAGGTTTAGTTTGCTTTTAACATTCGGATTTTGTAAATATAAGACTTTACTGCATTTAAACCACATACAATTATCATGCAAAGTTTACCATCCTGCTCCTTTTCACATAAATGTGGTTGAACACAAACACCAAACTGACCCACTTAGGATTAGAAAAAGTTAACTTTTTTTTTTTTTTTTTTAAACATTCTAAGAATTTTCATTCAAAATTCTACCAATCTATGGCCAGCTTAATGCCTGGAACATGCAAGTTATTTTTTTTGAACAAAAAATAAGGGGGAGGCGGTCTCTGTACTAACTCTGCAATGTTAGTACAGCATTCTCCCCACTGTGTAATTCGGTTCCGACAGGGGTTGGTTGAACAGAAAACGGTCGTGTCGGAAAAGCACCTGTACACACAGGCCAAAAAGTCGGCCATTTTGGCCAATGTCTGGCCCGTGTGTGCAGTTGCAAGTATGTGCCCTTGCTTTATAAATGGACAGCGGACTTTAGATGGTGAGGAGTTCATGCCATTGTTACAAGATAATCAATGTTGTTCGCCTTTACCTGTCGGTGGTCATTGTTTTGGCTAATCAATGCATATAATACTATTCCAGGTGGGTTTACCTATCCCTCTGCAGCCTCAATCTGCTGCAAGTTTTAAAGCCTTCTCCAATGGATCACAGGAGTGCACTTAGTTCTGCACTACCATGACCTGTATCCAGCCAACAGTGGACTAAAAGCCAAGGTCAGCTGACTTCACTCAGCCGGTCCAGGCTCTGGAAAGATCCCAGCGAGCCACTGCTGGAAGACTAAGCCAGCAGCTCCCGCCCCCTGCACAGCCTAATGCTCCGGGCAGCACTGGCGGGGCAGAGCAGAAAGCTGGTGACTGACTAGTCACCAGCTCTCTTCAAATTGAAGACTGGAGAATTAAGCAGTGTTCAACTTGAAGTACTCAGTTCTCAAGCTTGGAATTGCTGGGGGCCAGATGCTGCATCGACCTAGCACTTGCACCTTTGAGCTTGCAAAACAAAGGAAGTGCTGCAGACAGCAATGTAGTAATCTTTTCTTTATTAAGTCATAACTTTCAGAACAGGTGTGACTAGAACGCCGCATCCTCATGGTTTTGGAGAAACTCTAAGTGTTGTACCTGCAAGCTGTAATGAAAGAAAAAAAAAAAAAAAATTCTCCCATTTGTTAAGAAAATACTCTTGTATATGGCCGGCCATACACTGTCCGAATCTGATGAACCTGCCAAGATTTGAACCGTGTATGGGCAGGCTGACTGTACCAAGTTGAACGATCAACTTTGGTACAACCAGCTCACTGGATTTACCTGTGATTATCGCTAGCAATCGCTTTGGAAAAGTGCATTCAGGTAAATCCGTGCCACTCCATACAGGGAGGTGTAAACTCCTCCTTAAGCAGAGTCCAATTTGGAACCAAGAAGCATGTGTCCTTTTCTCTGTAACATGTCTGCTTCTTAGCAAACTCAAGGTTTGTCTACCTCACATAAACCAATTAATTTTTGCAGAAGACATTACCTTTTAGTTCATCTTCCTTATCAGCCTGTTGATCTGGTCTTCCCTGTTGCCTGCGTCTCCACCTTCTACAAAGTGTGTGGTTTTCTTTTTCATTCCACCTCTGGGAGAGGACAATTTGAAGGGCCAGAGGAAATTGTTTGCTGCCTTGAAGTTTTTGCCAACAGTGTAGATCTCATGGATCAGATCTTCAACACAAATGATGTTACGTTTCCCTGTTGGAATAAAATATATGGTTAGTCTTCTTCCTTTTAGAACCCTTGAAGTGCACCCAAGAACCCCAAATTACACAGTCGGGGGTTGTTATAGTTCATAATATAGAGAATAAAAAGGTGATCACATTAAGATTTCACTTAAATACACAAGATTTTTACTGCAATCAACTGGTATTTTTCTATACTTTTGAGAAAATTTGGGACTTCTGGCTTAAAGCCCAATTCTGTGCAAAAAATTTTTCACCATGCAGAGGAGCTGTGCTCACATTGCACAGGTTAACTTATCCAGGGGGAGGAGAAAAGACAATTCTAGGCTCCTCCCCACAAAAGACCTCTCCGGCAACCTTGCGATCTTTAGCTGTGGCCTGTTTCCAACATCACGGAGCCCAGAGCAAACTTCAGACTAGAACAGCCCACCATTTGACCATGGAGGAGCACCATTTATGAAAGATTGAGAGTATCGTCTTCTCACCCGCACACAACAAGCAGTTGGCCAAACTTTTGCCATAGCTTAGTTTTAATGCCTTATCTGTCCCATGTCGACACAAAAAGCATTACAAAATGCATAGAACGCATTAAGATGAGAAAACCTTCCAACTTTACAATCACTAAGTGCAATGCTGCAGGAACATTATTGAAAACAATTCAAAATGGCTTGGTGGCTTTACATATTATATTAGATATTATAAGCACTTCACAAAACAAAAACCCTGTTGCAGGTATAGATTGCAGACCAATAAAGGTTCCTGCACACACCTGCAGCAGACTCCAATACCCTACTTTTACAGCTAAATCCTGGGACATTCTGACAAAAGGTTCTTCCACCACCCATATACAGGCCTACTAGCCCCACCACTGGCAAAAAGAATAAGATAGGTATGCTAGCTCCATCACTACGAGAGGAGCATAAATGTTCTGAGGGAAAAAAAACAAAAAAAAAAAACCCCACACACACTGCACGTTATGGCTGCAATAGTGCTGTATATACTGTATGTGAAAGGCATTAGAACACCTCGAACCTGCCTACAAAAACCCCTAGAGGAATAATTTTCCAAGACCACTACATCTGACATCAAAACTTTTTTTTGTTTAATTAATATCTGCCATACACTGCACTCCCCCCCCCCCCCCACACTATAAACATTAGATCTGCATTTAAGTTTTAAATGCAAGAGGTTTTTTTTTATCTTAATGCATCAATATAAAAAAAAAAAAAAAAAAAACACTGTATCTAGCAGCATCCCTCCCCCCCACCCCCACAACACTTACCCCAAACCCCTTTCTCTGTCCACGATTCCCTCAGCCATCTGGTACTCTCCTCCCAATCTGCTGGGGCACAGCCAAAGCACTATTGGCTCCCGCTTCCATCAAAAGTCTGTTAGCCAATAAGGGGAGAGGGGGCGAGGGCCAAACGGCAGCTGTGTGTCTGAATGGACACACAGGGTTGCAAATTGGCTCAGGTGCCCCCCATAACAAGCTGTTGGGTCTATGGGGGCACTGGGAGGGAGGGAGGGGCCAAGAGCAGTGAAAAGGGACCCGAGCTTCTATATAGGGTAGTCGCATTGTGTATTGTGGCATACCTAGGTATTTCTCAATTCGAGAGTTGTCAGTGAGAGGGATGCGCTGCTTCTTGATCTTTAGGTAGCCTCTCTTGTAGATGAGCTGCTTCACAGACTTCAGATTAGGATACCTAAGAAAGATAAAACTTTAGTTTACCACCAGTCAAACTGCTGGAATACCTAAACCATCCTACAACAGCAGCACAAATGGCTAGAGGCATGAAGCCATTGGCATATGTAAAACAAACCTTCCACACAAGTCTAGAGAATAGGTTAGTTGGTAGTAACTGTACTAACCCGTTTACTATAATGTAAAAATAAATTTTAGCTGGGAAAAAAAAAAAAAAAAAAACACGTATAAACTGACTGTGCGCTCCCTGTTCCAATTACTAGGATTCAGGCACACAGAAGCCCGTGAAAGCTCCTGCAGAAGCGTGTATGAACATTTTACCAACTTTTTCCTTCCTTCTAAAATGCTGGAAAAGATGACAACTTTTATCCTTTAGAGGTTGCTGCCACAGGACAGGGAACTCACCCCCAAGCAATGTAGGGCTCCACCAATCTCAACATGTTGATAGAAGCCTTGTTGAGCTTGACAAAGGTGCCGTTGAAGATCTGGCGAAGACGGAGGAGCTGCAACACTTTGCGAACCTTTGGACTTACTCCATTGATACTATAAAAATGGAGGGAAAACGCATAAGCAAAGCTTTGACACATCAACTCGAACATTTTGCTTCAACTGGATAAGATCTAAATTAGTCAGTGAAAACAAATCTAAAACTGATGACCCGCTGTTGGGGGTACTGGTAGTTTCAGTTTTGTATGCAAGACATGACTGAAATGAATACTCACTTTCAGGAATACACATTAATTTCATATTGCTTTGGGTAAAACCAGTATGGATGCAGGATAGAGACTGCCATGTTCTGCAATTACATCCTTTGAATGTGCAAGTGCTTTTCAGGTGGTCAACTATTTTCATTGATTAGTTAGGGCATTAAAGTGGAAAGTCTCTCTTCCAATCATCATGGATTTTTAAATCTTAAACAGGGCTAGTATTAGTGAATAGATAAGAAAATGATATATTTTTTCCTGTTTTAAACTCTCCCCCCCCCCCATTTCTTCAGTTAGTTCCTGTTTCCAGGCCTAGGCAAATGAGGTCATCCCAGGAGTCTTCAGGAGAAGGAGGGGGTTTCCCAGCATAGCACACACCCCTGCATGCTTGAGCTAAGGGCAGATGGATTCCAGGAAGTACATTTTACATTAATCATTTTCCCTTACTCAAGATGGCCATGACCAGAAATGCTAGGGGGTAGCTTTTCAAAGCGATTTAACAAAACAAAGCATATAGACATGAACGGAATGGGGGAGTTTGCTTTGAATATTAAAAATGAATTAAATCATGTTTTTGGTTTGTGGTGCTCAGATGCAGTGAAGATACTCTTTAAAAAAGGAAAAGAACCTATGATCAGCCCAGCCCACCATATACTTCCATTATAATAACCTCGATCCAGCGCTGTGCCCAAGAGCAGCAGCAACGCCCCCAACCCCCCCATAGGACTAATGCAGCAA
Organism: Lithobates pipiens; assembly: GCF_037356315.1. Taxonomy (NCBI): domain Eukaryota; kingdom Metazoa; phylum Chordata; class Amphibia; order Anura; family Ranidae; genus Lithobates; species Lithobates pipiens. Next base: position 471,524,620 of record NW_027507764.1, read on the forward strand.
CAGGTACCATTGACTCCTGCTGTTGTCAATCAAAGCCTGTGAGGAGGGAGCAGGGCTGAGCTGCACCGTGTGCATCAACAGAAGCACATTGTGGCTAGGGATCAAACCTGCACGAGTAACCCTATAGTAAGCAGCTTGTTATTCTGAAGATAGGAGCCAGAAACATCGGTGGGGGACCCAAGGAGCAGAACGGGGGTTGCTGTGTAAAACCATTGCACAGAGCAGGAAAGCACAACATGTTTAACCACTTCAGCGCCGGAAGGTTTTACCCACTTTCAGGCCATTTTGTGGGATACTGCACTGCATCACTTGACAATTGCGCGGTCGTGTGACACTGTACCCAAATACAATTGTTCCCCCCCCCCCCCCACAAAGAGCTCTCTTTTGATGGTATTTGATCACCTTTTTTATTTTTGCTCTATAAACAAAAAGACCGATAATTTTGAATAAAAACTTTTTTTTACTGTTTGCTAGAAAACATTACCAATAATTTTTTTTTTTTTTTTTTTATCGAATTTCTTAATTTGGCCAAATATGTATTCTGTTACATATTTTTGGTAAAAAAAAATAAAAATACAAGCAGCATATACTGATTGGCTTGCGCAAAAAGTTAAAGCTTCCAAAAATTATGGGATATATTTAGCGATTATTTTTTATTAATGGTGGTGATCAGCGATTTTAGTGAGACTACAAAAATATTGGACACCAAGTGACACTTTTGGGGACCAGTGACACTGATACAATGAGAAGTGCTAACACAAATGCACTGATCACTGTATAAATTACACTGTCAGGGAAGGGGGTAACAGCGAGGGCAACCAAAGGATTAAGTGTGTGCCTGTAAGGTGCTTTCTAATGCTGGCCATTCGGCTGTGAGACCAAACGATGGTGCCATCATGTAAATGACCAATATATCATTCAGGGGACCAAAATGAATACATTTTTTGTTTTGTTTTTACATATACCTAGTGCAAACAGTTTGGACGGGAAACATTAACTTTTCAGTTTATCGCTTGTTTAAAAATTTCCAAACTTATCCTTTGTTTTTTCAGCTCATAAGTCCCAACAATTATTAGTTTTGTGCCCTATAAACTGGATGAAAAACAAACAGTCTAAATAATTGGATTTTGGACAATTTTTCGTATAGTGTATGGCCTGTGGGGGGAGTGGATACACTGGAGGAAAACGGATTGCGTTTCAGCTTAGCTGAAACACAGGATCTCTCCTTTGCTCCCCGACAGATCAGTGGTTTCCACAGAACAGTGCGCCGCAAAGACTTGGAGGATGGCCTGGTGGGCAGCAAAGAAGCCACTTCTCTCCAGGAAAAACATCAGGAACAGACTGATATTCAGCAAAAGGTACAGGGATTGGACTGCTGAGGACTGGGGTAAAGCCATTTTTTGATGAATCCCCTTTCCGATTGTTTGGGGCATCCGGAATAAACCTTGCCCAAAGCAGAAAAGGTGAGCGCTACCATCAGTCCTGTGTCATGCCAACAGTAAAGCATCCCGAGACTATTCGTGTGTGGGGTTGCTTCTCAGCCAAGGGAGTGGGCTCACTCACAATTTTGCCTAAAACACAGCCATGAAGAATGTTACAAAAACAGCAACTTCTCCCAACCATCCAAGAACAGTTTGGTGATGAACAATGCCTTTTCCAGCATGATGGCGCACTTGCCATAAAGCAAAAGCGGTACATGGCTTGGGGAACAAAACATCAAAATTTGGGGTCCATGGTCAAAAAACTCCCCAGGTCCTATTGGGAACTTGTGGTCAATCCTTAAGAAGCAGGTTTATATATAAAAAAAAAAAAAAACACAACCACCAAGCATTAATTATGCAAGAATGGGCTGCCATGGCAAATTGCAGGTCTTGAAAAAGAAGGGTCAACACTGCAAATATTGACTCTTTGTAAATCTCAGTCTTGCTACATTAACCTGCTACTATCAGAGCATACACCAACACAAGAATGAGGCACTATTTCAGTAGCTCTGCTTGCCATGCTGTTTTGACCCAAAGTTGCGCCCCCCCCCGCCAATTATAAAGCACTTTGCGCATGCACAGTATGGAACCGTCTGTGAAGCTAAAAGGCTTCACTGCCTGTTTCCCTTAGTGGAGATGGCGTTAACACCCAACAGCCGATCTGAAAATCGACTGGGGTGCCAACAGCACGGGCTCCCTGGACAGGTAAGCCGCTGGGCTTAAAGAGGAAGTAAACCCTGATAGGTTTACTTCCTCTGTTTTCCTGCAAAGGAAAAGCATAATGGACTACTATGCATCGCATAGTAGCCCATTATGTGTCACTTACCTGACACAGGAGCCAGCGATGTCACCACTGTCCCCTGTAGTACGGAGCATCCATCTTCCGGGTATCACTGCTCCGGCCACACACAGCACCGATGCAGCGATGACGTCCCTCCCGCGCATGCGAGCCGCTAGCAGAGATAGTGCCCCTGCGCGCTGCTGTCTGTCTATGGCGCATGTGCCATAAACAGCTGTCACTGTCTTTTTGTAAATATCTCCTAAACCGTTTAGGTTTAGGAGATATTTCTTGGACCTACAGGTAAGCCTTAAGCTAGGCTTTCCTGTAGGTCAAAGTGGTTGGAACACCTCTAAGATCTGTGTGCAAGGCAAGAAAGTCAGCAAGACAAAAAGACATTTGCCATTTTCAAAAGGACAGTAAAGCAGTGGCAACCTCTAGGTTTCCCTCATAACTGGTTTATGTTAAAAGCCTTCCAATAGTTCTCAGAGGGCACTTATAATCATATAACACATTCCAATATCTATTGTGAAGCCTGAGAACATTAATATTCCAGCAACAGGTTAGCTTACCCTCTGATTCTAATGACGAATGCCAACTTGGGTTCAGCAGGCACATAATAGTTTCCAGCTTTGCGAGCCATCCTAGCCAGACGCACTTCACGCCTGTACAGTTGTCTGTATTCTTTGTAGTAGGATTCGGCTCTCTTGTAAATGACCTTCCTTTTTTCTTTGCGGGCCTGAATGAGAAAATAAAAACTTTACCGATTTCCATATTAGTAATCTCCCCCTTGTGTTAGGAAGATACATTTGTGAGAAAACCTACACAAAAACATGAGGACCTGATAAAGGTAACACATACAAGTATTAAAAACACTCACCTTCTTTTCAGCTAGGATTTTCTTGATCCTTTTAGCCTTGGCCTCCGCAAAGGCTTTTCGCCTTTTTAAAAGGCTTTCTGGAACGGATGGCAACTTCTTTTTCTCCCTGCAATCAAGAGTTTTTTTTTTAAACATATGGCCAAAATTTACACATATGAAAAGAATGCCACACCAATTAGAACCCCTTGTACTACAAAAAATGAGTAAGGCCCCTTTCACACGGATGATCCATTCAGGTCCGCGTGGCAGTTTTTTAGGCGGAAACTGAACGGACACTCCATAGAGGTCTATGGAGGGATGGATGACTGTGGTGACATGTCTGCTGACATCTGACCTGCTCCGAAAAAATGTGACGGAGGAAAAATCTATTATTCCAGCCGTCTGCGGATCAGATGACGACGGACTCTACAGTCTGTCCTCATCCAATCCCCCATAGGGAAGAGCGGTGCTCTGACAGGTCCATCCCTGCACGGTGTGCAGACACGGACCTTGTCATCTTCCTGCTCAGCGGGGATCGACGGAGCAATCCCCCGATGAGCAGAGTGGGCTCCGGACACGTCTGTTTGAAGGAGCCCCAAGACTGTCAAAAGTCAGAGTGTAAAGGAAAAGTGCATTTCTTACATGTTTGCATTGACATCTGCAGAGCAATGCTACCATGATCAATGTGTTGTGGGTGCAATGCACAGGCCCCTGCTATGTTCCGCAAATCTACTATGAGTTATGGTGAGGGGCAATAAACCATGGACTACGAGCGTAATGATACCCCACTAAGATCTAAGTGTCCTTCTCGCACAACTGCTGACAGAACTTTTTAGACTCGCCATTCACAGATCCTTTGAATTGATGATGCACCCATGTGGGGCACCAATTTAAATGATAGGAGGCTGCAGATTGAAGCCCCCACAATTCAGGTTGGGGAATGTGACAGTGTCCTGTTACAGACTATATATGGATTAACACAAAGGTGGACAAAGCCTTTCGTGATCACATGAAAGGAGTGCAAGCTGTGTGTCAGGGCCCAGGCTGCCAGACATCTCTGCTCGGTCCTTCAAGCATTCTGACAGCTCCCAGAAATCCTAATTTTGGGGTCCACTCACATGATTACGTTCTGGAAAGCATAAAAGGCTGCAGTGCTCAACATTTCATTGGCAATTTCCTACAGCAGCCATTCTGTGCCGATGTTGCCGGGCGTTCTGAGCTGTGGCCGATTCACCTCCCATCTGAAGGTGTCCACACAAGCCTGGAGCTCCCCCTCACCTCTCTGTAAAAGGCCTGCTACCCACTGACACCTCACCTATCGTAAGTGGCATACTAGCCACAGACACCTACCCCCTCTCCCACATAGGTGGTATGTTGCCCGCCGAGCCCCCCACTGTAAATGGGATGCTACCTACTGACACCTATGCCTCCATCCCGCATACGTAGCATGCTACCCACTGAGCCCTTCACTGTGAATGGCCTACTACCCACCAACACCTACCCCCTCTCCCAAGTGACATTCTACCCACTGAGCTGACTCCTGAGCCCCCTCAGTGTGAATTGTATACTACCCATTAAGCCCGGTTCATCGATTTTGGCCAACGTCCAAGATCTGAACATCCAATGCAACATTCCCAATGTACAGTACATGCATGGCTCGGTCTATATATAGAAGTGTAGGAAGCTGGGCCTGTAGTATAGAAGGTGATAATATACACGGAGGGTGCCCCCAGTGATATGAATAGAGGAGCCCCGATCACAGACTGACAGGCCGCAACCACCTCAGCCAATCCCCGGCCCCCCATACACCGCCCTCCTTCCCTCCACCAGCACTAATACAGCGCACAGTCTATCCGGCACCGTCTCACAGCATTACTGATGAGATCAGAAGACGGGGAGAGGCGCTCTGACAGACGGATGGGAGCGGATTATACAGAGGCCATGGACTACTCACTCTGTCCCCGCCATGTTCACCACCGGAAAAGAGGGCAACACGCATGCGCGGAGCTCAGTTAAACACACGGCGATGTGACATCATCGGGCTGCGCTGGAAATGTGGAATGTCCCAGTAGCTTCCGCTTCCGGTGTTCTTAGGCAGATGTCTGTGTTGTGTAAAGACTGCTCGGCGCGTCTGAGGAAGGTGCCTATAATTATGGAGGATGTGTCGGCTCTGTGCTGGGGGTTCTCTGCATGGAGATGGCGGCTCCCTATACCTGTGAGAGGCTCAGACATTAGAATGTCTAGTTCTCACCCAGCACCTTGTATTGGGGAGTCCACAGACAATAACATATAATCTCAAGTGAGCCACGCATCCAACAAGTTCTTAGTTTACAACACTTTCTATAAGATCACAATGGTTCCTAGGAATTCGTCAACAAATACCACCGTATTAGAATTAAAACAGTACAAAATCCAAAAGCAAACATTTATTGTATTGCAGCTTATCAGTTCTTAGATGTGATGGCTGTATTCATTTTCTTTCTTAGTCTTTCTTCTAGTTTCATCTGGTGATCTGTCCAGCAAGTCTGTTGATTTTTACAGCACAAACCCTCCACCAGACTGTGACAGTAAAGTCTTCCTGTTTATTGTACATATGATAAGGCTTACCTGTAGATACTGTAAATATCTCCTAAACTTGCATAGTTTAGGAGGTATTTACTATATACGCTGCCAACATCATCAGCACATGCGCACTGAAGGAATGCCCCGATAATACCGTTTCCTTAGGGCCCGTGCTGTGACCAGCGGCACCCAGGCGTGACGTCATCGCGGCTCCAGCCAATCACACCGCCGGAGCCTACGAACTCGGAAGTAACCGGGAAAGGTGTCAGCAGTGTGCGCTCTAAGGTGATGCATACTAGCTCATTATGCCTTTGTCTTACAGCTTTTTTTTGGGGAGGTTTGCAACCTCTTTAACACTGATAGGTGCTTATAATGACCAGTTTTCATTCATATAAACCTTTATCCCAAAAGTAAAAAACTGTTTACCATAACTGATTATAAAGTGTGATCTGGAGTTTGGCTTCAGTTTGTTAGTGTCATTAAAGAGGAAGTAAACTCTACCAAACAAATTGTAATTTTCAACTATTTGTATTAGAATGAACATCAGCATTCATAACATCTATCTTTTGTCCCAAAACAAGCGTTATAAATACCTTTTTTTTTTAGTTTGAAAAAGCGGTGTCTTCCGGGTATCGCCCGCGCCATTGCTACTCCTGATTTTCCTCTCCTTTTGTGGACGTCATTTCCGCCCTTAGTTAGACTCCCTCAATAAATCTCGCGCATGCGCCTTAGCGTCATTACCAAGCCTCGATCTCAATTGCAGTTACTAAGGCAACAAAGCTCTCTCGCTCTGCTCTGCTCTCATTCATTCCCCTGCGTGACGTCTTGTTCTGTCACAAGGGGGAGTATCAGGAAGAGCAGGCAGAGATGTATGTCGCGAGACTTCTCCTCCATGCCGCTCTGAGGAGAATGTCATGTAAAAAAAAAAGGCTGCGAAGAAGGAAAGAGACAGGCGGCATTGGAATACATGCCGCATCGAAAATAAATACTGCGCAAGCACGCATGACGTCATTGACAGCAAAACGGCGATTTACACGAAAACTATGCAAGTGAGTGCACTTTCTCAGGCAGCGATCAGCTGCCTGAGAAAAATATTAACTAACAAGCTGAAGATGTTTAAGAGGGTTTACAACCACTTTAAATCTGCTAATACATGTACCCCCCCCCCCCCAGACTGACAATGCTGCTGTCTGCTTTGTCTCCTCTGCTCTTTCATCCAGAGTGGAAGCAATCTAATACAGGAGGTGTGCTACTGGCAAGATCACCCGGGAAAAAAATCCTAAAATAAGGAAAACAAATGCAGCAGCCTAATGTTTGTTAATCTGCAATATATTACATTTCTGGTTTTAGGTTTAATACCACTTAAACCACTTGCCTAATGGGCACATTGTGCGGTCATGCTACACTGTACCCATAAGAATTTTTTTGCTTTTTTTCTATACAAATAGAGCTTTCTTTTGGAGGTATTTAATCACCACTGGAGTTTTTATTTTTTGCTAAATAAACAAGAAAATATAGAAAAAATACGTTTTTCATAGTTATAACATTTAGCAAACAGGTAATTTTTCTCCTTCACTGAATAGGTGGCACTGATGGGCACTGGTAGGTGACACTGATAAGGAGGCAAAAATTGGCAGCAGTGGTGTGCACTAATAAGGCAGCACTGATGAGCAGCACTGTTGGGACTGCACTGATAATCATTGTGGATATCCCTTTCACACAAGTTACCGGCTCTCCTTTCCTCATGCTGTTAGCGTGAGGAAAGCAATGCCAATAACTGGCTTTTGTTTACATCAGGGATATGCAATTAGCGGACCTCCAGCTGTTGCAGAACTACAAGTCCCATGTGGCATAACAAGACTCTGACAATCACAAGCATAACACCCAGAGGCACGATGGGACTTGTAGTTTTGCAACAGCTGGAGGTCCGCTAATTGCATATCCCTGGTTTACATCATGATCAGCTGTGATTGGCCCTTTACCCCGATCTGTGATCAGCTGTGTGCTAAGGACACATCGATCACAAAGCGTGCCACAGCTGGGTTGTGGGAAGTGCGATCATGGGAGGACGCCATAAGACACCCTCCCGGAAATGTGCAACCATGCTGTAGCCATCATTCAGCTATAACACAGTCAGGAAGTGGTTAAGGAACAATTAAAGGCATTTTTCCAATCTTGGATAGAGTAAGGGAGGGTTATAAACCCTGCCAGTTATTTTTTTTTGCCTTCTGTGTGCCATTAGGGAAACTTTCTCTTCTCTTCCTGTCCCATAAAAAAAACAGGAAGTGAGTGGAGATCCTGCCAATAAGAGGGAAACTCTGTCACCAGAACTAGTGTCCCCGCTGGAAGACTTACCCTCTATTACTGTTCTGGGAACAATGGTCACTAGGACAAATAGAGGGGGTGAATCTCCCTAGTGGGGACACAGTAATGAAAGCCCGGCAGGTATTTCTCTCAACACTAATAAAAAATAAAGTTTTGCCTTCAAAGTGGAACTAAAGGTAAAACTCTTATTTTGCGAAAAGTAAGGGGTTTTTTTTGGCTTCTGTATCTCATTGGGGGAATTTATCATTATTTCCTGGCCCATAGCCAAAACTGGAGGTGAAAAGAAATTCCTCTGAAGTGAGGTAATCCCTGGATGTCCCCAGAACCTGTGTCCTTGTTGGAAGATTTTCTTACACTCTCAGTGAAAACTATCACCAGGACAAATAGAGAGGATGAATCTCTCTAATGGGGGCACCGACAACAATAAATACCTGACAGGTGTTCTAATTCCACTCTAATCTGTCCAATTTTTTTTTTTATTTGTCTTTAGTTATACTTTAACCCCTTCCTGCCCATCCCAGCATCCCTTTACACATGGCGGTGGGAAGGTTTGGTGTGTAGGCAGGCGGCCTACTGTATGTTTAGCTAGCATCCAGCTGACCAGGTCAGGGAGAAAGAGTTAATGTTTTTGTCCACCTTCCCAAGTGTGTTTGGGGTTTTCTGTGGGGTCCACCCTCCCTCTTGTGCTCTGTAAAAGGGAAGAGGTCTGGATCCTAGGGTTGACAAAAAAAATGCACAAAGAAGGAGTTTAAAAAGTACAGGACACATGTAGAGTCTTACTTGGACTTGTCAGCTCTGGAGCATAGATTCATCAGGACACATCAAAAACATGGACTTCTCCATTAGAGTCTTCCCAAGTACTTAACCAAAGAAGCTTCACCTGCGCAGGTAACCTATGGCAGCCACAGTTAGGAAAAGGACACTTTTGCATATCATGCATGTTGTGCCAAGCTTCCAATAAAAGTTGTTTCAACTGATCAGAGCCTGGTCCCAAAAACGCAGTGTTAGCGGGATCAGCCCAGATACTTGCTAGCACCTGCGTTTTGCCCCTCCCTCCAGCCCACCCAAGTGCAGTATTGATCGATCACTGTCACTTATAAAACACTAAACACATAACTGCAGCGTTCTCAGAGTCAGGCATGATCCCTGCGATCGCTAACAGTTTTTTTGGTAGCATTTGATACAGTTCCTGATAGACTAGGAGCGTTTTTTTCCCATGAGTCTCACTAGTGTACTAGTAAATTTGGAGCCCAAAATGGCAAATTGAAGGTACACTAGTGAAGAGAGAGGCCTACAAGTTTCTGAGCATGACAGATAGTGAAGAGGAAGTCACTCATCTGTCAGATTCAGCCTGAGAATACGATCCTGTAGACCACAGCAGCTCCATGACAGATAGCTCTGACAACAGTGTTGTGGTCCCTGCCAAGGCCAGGCGTACCAGACCCCGATCTTCTTCTGCTATTGTTGAGGTGCAAGAACTGCAGGGCTCTCGTATGGAGCAGAGAAGTACTAGTGCCGTATGGCAAGCACAAGCGGCCTAGTACACCCCGGTCGTACATCCAGTGCTGCAGTATCATGTGGTGACGTGGCGAGTCCCATAAGTGCAGTTCAAGCTGGCGAGGGGGCAAGCACGAGTAGTGTCCCACTGAAGTGTAATAATTTGCTCGCTATGAAGTGGAGGGATAATAAGAATGTTTTCATTCTGTCCTCCCTTCATGCAGACACAACGGTCCAAATTCCTACAGCGACTGGTGTTATGGAGAAACCCCTCTGTGTCCACGAATATAACCAAAATATGGGAGGGGTTGACCTCAGCGACCAGTTGTTGGTGCCGTACCTAGTTGCCCGTAAAGCCAGACGCTGGTAGAAAAAAAGTGTCTGTTTATTTATTTCAGTTGGCTTTGCTGAACGCTCATTTGCTATACAGAGCTTCAGGGCAAACTGGATCCTTCCTTAAATTCCAGGAAGAGATTGAGCTCCCCAAAGAAGATGTGTCTGTAGCAAGCGTGGATATAGGCGTGACACCCGCTATTATTGTCCCTCCTGTCTTAACAATCCTGGTCTTTATATTGTTGAATGTTTTGAATGCTACCATACACTAGTGTAGTTTTAGCTAAGTGTACAGCACTGCACAGACTAGGCACACTTTCACAGGGTCTCCCAAGATGCCATCGCATTTTGAGAGACCCGAACCTGGAACCGAACCATTATAGTTACAGTTACAAATAAAAGCATAAATATATATATATATATATATATATATATATATATATATATATATATATATAATGGGAATGGCTCCAATCATCTCTATGGCCTAAGAAACCAGAAGCTACAAGCATTTAATGACTTAGATTTCACCGGATATAATCAGTTCCTTAGGGAAAGCATTTTATCACACCGATCTTGGTGTGGTCAGATGCTTTGGGGACAGAGGAGAGATCTAGGGTCTAATAGACCCCAATTTTTTATCACAAAGAGTACCTGTCACTACCTAATGCGATCATAGAGGATAGTTACATTCCCTAAAATAACAATAAAAATGATTAAAAAAAATAACATAAATTAAAGGAACAGTTAAAAAATAAAATAGCAAAATAAATAATAAAAAAAAAGCACCCCTGCCCCCCTGTTTCCGCGCAAAGGCAAATGCAAGCGTCGTTCTAGGGTCGTCGTATGTAAACAGCAATTGCACCATGCATGTGAGGTATCACTGTGAAGACCTCCTCTGTAAATCTAAAGTGGTAACCTGTAAAGGCTTTTAAAAATGTATGTAGTTTGTCACCGCTGCATGTTTGTGGGCAGTTTTAAAGCATGCCGTGTTTGGTATCAATGTACTCAACCTAAGATCATCTTTTTTATTTTATCAAACATTTGAGCAATATAGTCTGTTTTAGTGCATTCAAATTTTAAAACGTGTGTTTTTTCCAAAATAAATACGAAAAAATCGCTGCGCAAATACTGGGTGAAAATAAAAATGAAACACCCACCATTTTAATCTGTAGGACCTTTTCTTTAAAAAATATATAATGTTTGGGGGTTTAAAGTAATTTTCTTTTAAAAAAAAGATATATTTTTTCATGTAAATAAAAAGTGTCAGAAAGGGCTTTGTCTTCAAGTTGTTAGAAGAGTGGGTGATGTGTTCAAACCCCCCCCCCCATGACCCCATTTTGGAAAGTAGACACCCCAAGCTATTTGCTGAGAGGCATGTCGAGCCCATGGAATATTTAATATCTTGACACAAGTTGCGGGAATAAGACATTTTTTTTTTTTTTAGTGACTTCAAGAAATGATGCCACCGCCCCTATATGCATAATGGATAGATTCATGCGGCTGCCCCCTATTCATGTGTGCGGCTCCTTTCGGATCACCGAGCAAACAGTATTAATTACAGCGGCCAGGGTTTATTTTTTGAAGCACTGATTAGAGCCATAGGCTCTAATAGACTTCAAACTAGGGTGGACTCAAGAGACATTGTGTCTGGAGCCCACCCAGGTGTGTTGCAACAGAGAATGAAATTTCGCTGTTATAACACTGATCCTCCTCCCAGCCAATTGGAAAGCAGGTATGAAACCTGTTTCCCGATTGGCCAAAATGTATGGTGAACCTATTGGATGTCTGGTACCTGGAGAAGGAGTGGAGACACCGCAGAAGCTGTTCCAGGAGAGGACACTGGAGCAGCTTTCCCCCACACTCTCACCACCCGCATCCAAGGTAAGGAGAGTGGACGGTGGTTGGGGAGTGTGTTAGTGCAACGCTGGGGGGGTAGTGCTTCTCCCCTGGTGGCCCGGGGGGCGGCGTTTGCCACCCCCCCCCCAAAAAAAACGCCACTGACTCTGTCTTGTCTCAGGCATGGACATTTGTAGGTTTCATATAACTTTATTTCCCCTCAGTTATCTGGCCAGTATTCCTGTCTTAGGGTGTCATCACTTCGGATGGGGGGGGGCAACAGAGTCACCCTTAGACAGTCAATCCCTGTCATATTTGTTTCCCATTGGGGAGATTTTCCTTCACTTCCTGTCCCATTGCCAAAACAGGAACCAAGAGGAAATCCCTCCACAGGTAGGGAATCTATTGTCACCAGAATGTGTGTCCCAAATGGCAGCTTTCCCCCTCTATTCCTTTTCTTTTGAAAACCAAAATGTGAGATTTTATTTCACTTTCAGTGATAATGGTAAACAGAGAAATGAAGACAAATAGGACAATAAGCTTAAAAGCCATTCGTTTTTGGATTTCTGCTAAACGTAAAACCTACTAATGCCTTCTGTTTTTTAATGCTTCGGTATGCAGATTGGGATAAGAAGCATAAAGGGATGATTTGCATGGCTCCGCCCACTATCCTGAAATGAGACCTAGTTAGACTCATTACTTTTTGTATTTGATATGGAAGTGAGACCTGCACATACTTTCTGTTTTAGGAGGGCTCTATCATGCGTCTCACTAATTAACTGGTGGACTTTTTGGCTTCTTTTAGCCCACCTCACCATAGCATGTCTGGCTATACTGTTATACAATAAAGACTTCAATTTGTATTCAGTAAATGCCAATACACAAAGCATACTGCCAGAGTCTGTCTAAGTGTTTTTCCTGATTTACATTTTCACTACATATAACCTTGTATCTCTTTTCTGGACGTGTGTGCCTTTACAAGTATTTGTTAATTATCTTAATGTATTAACCTGATGCACGTGGCCCCAAGGTAGAACGGACTTGACACTGCTACCAAGACTTTATCCTTTAAAAGGCAGCAAATGTGTAAATTGCTCTCCTGGGGAGAACCTTGACACTACACAGGAATTAAGCAATTAATTCATTAATCTCATTGATTAGTGGTAAGTACATTATCACACGTGAAGGTTCCCACTCTTCTGCTCACCATAGCTCCCAGTCCATTATTTTACACCCTGCAATTTAGTTATTGGATGACATTATTTTTATTGCAATGCTGTCCTTCCCCATCCAAGGCCCTAGTCACACCTGAGCATTTATAACTTGTAGCTCCAAAATGCTCAAAGTCCCAAGTATTACAATGGTGACTGTCCAATATGAATGCTTATGCCACGTACACACGACCGGACTTTCCAGCAGAAAAGGTCTGATGGTCTTCCCAACGGACTTTCGACTGAGTTACGACAGACTTCTGAAACGGACTTGCCTCGTTTTGAACGTGATGACGTAAGATAGGACTAGAAAAGGAAGTTCAATAGCTGCCCTTTTGTCAAATTTGGTGAGTCGGACAAGCATACAGACAAATGGTTTTCCCGATAGAAGCGGAGTCCGTCGGACATATTTGAAACATATTTCTAGGTCCATCTGATTTTTTAAAGAAAAAAAGTCAGATAAAGCCCACACACGATCATACTATCCGACGGAATGATTCCGTCTGATTTTTTCTGCCGGAAAGTCCGATTGTGTGTACGCGGCATTGGATGCCAGTAGCTCAAAGCCTGAAGCTCCAAAAGCTACTTTTGTGGCAGATTTAGATGTTTTGACCTTATAGACTTCAATGGAAATGCATGCAAATGCTCGATTTAAGGATTTTGAAGCATTTTTTTTTTGGTGTATTTCATGCATTTTTGAGCCTGTAAGAACTGTTTTTCTCCCCCACTAGTGCTTTCCTTTGGCTAAAAATGAAAATGCCTGAAGCTTTAATACATATGTAAACCGCTTGAGATATGCTTCTAAATGCTCATATGCGCATCCAAAAATACTAAAAAAAACACCTGAAAATTTCTCAGATGTGAATGCTTCCTAGGAGTGTGCCTGAGAGGGATCTCATTATAGTCTTAGACTATTTGTAAAGGGGACTTTAACCTATGCCACAAATATTCTACAGCAGATGTGTCAAACACAAGGCTCACGGGGCAAATCGAGCCTGCCAGGCCATTTCATGTGGCCTTCACACCTCCCTTGCACCTGCGGCACCCCCCTCGTCTGCTGCAAGAGTATGATTGGGCCCACCTGCACTTCACAGCTTAAGTTTTAAGTTATTACTAAAACAAGTGAGGCAATTATTTAATCTAATAAAGAGTAGACATGTGCATTCGTTTTCGTCTGAATGCATTTTCGTCCGAATTTCAGGTATTTTTGGAAGTGTAGAGTCCGAAAAACGAAAAATCCAACATAAATGCTTTAATTTCGTTTTCGTTGTGACAACAGTTCGATATAGATAGGAGATTCGACATGATGCTGACAATAACAATCAGTGTCCATCTAACTTGTGGTCGAATGTGCCTAACCTTAACTCTATTAGTCCAAGATTATTCTACATAGAGAGAACAGATTCAACAGAGAGAAAAGATTTGACAGAGAGAGAAAAGATTCGACATAGAGAGAAAAGATTACTGCTGGAATTGGGCGGAGGAAGTAAAATAAAAATAATGATGATGATGAATGTTATTGGCTGATTGTAACCAAAGAGGAGGAGTAGTAAAATAGCTAGAACTAAGTACACACGTACACCCAACTTACTTACAATTGCTAGCAGAGAGAGAGACACACACTGAATCATTTCAGAAGGCAGTCAATCTTAGCTGGTCCGTTTGTCAGAGAACCTGAATTATTTAGCAATTAAGCATAAGCACAGCAGCAGAACAATAGTGAAGCAAGCTAATGTTCAACTTAACTTTTTCATAATAATCTGCTACTATTGTGTCAGTGTTGTGAACTTGATAGTGATACTAGAAAATAAAGAAAGTGGGTTGTGGGACTTTAAATGAGGCATGAATATGAATTTGGAATGGTCTAGGATACCTAAAATTAAATTAATTATCACTGTCCCCGTTGGGAAAATCTGTATAACCATAAAGAGTTGCTAATCAATCCAATGAATTAAATACAATTGCTGAATAGTCAATATATATATATATACAGTATATATAATATATATATATATATATATATATATATATATATATATATATATAATGTATCATAATATACAGTGGTGTGAAAAAGTGTTTGCCCCCTTCCTCATTTCCTGTTCCTTTGCATGTTTGTCACACTTAAGTGTTTCGGAACATCAAACCAATTTAAACAATAGTCAAGGACAACACAAGTAAACACAAAATGCAATTTGTAAATGAAGGTGTTTATTATTAAATGTGAAAAAAAATCCAAACCATCATGGCCCTGTGTGAAAAAGTGATTGCCCCCTAAACCTAATAACTGGTTGGGCCACCCTTAGCAGCAACAACTGCAACCAAGCGTTTGCGATAACGTGCAATGAGGCTTTTACAGCGTCCTGGAGGAATTTTGGCCCACTCATCTTTGCAGAATTGTCCTAATTCAGTTACATTAGAGGGTTTTCGAGCATGAACGGTCTTTTTAAGGTCATACCACAACATCTCAATAGGATTCAGGTCAGGACTTTGGCTAGGCCACTCCAAAGTCTTAATTTTGTTTTTCTTCAGCCATTCGGTGGTGGACTTGCTGGTGTGTTTAGGATCATTGTCCTGCTGCAGAACCCAAGTTCGTTTCAGCTTGAGTACACGAACAGATGGTTGGACATTCTCCTTCAGGATCTCTTGGTAGACAGCAGAATTCATAGTTCCTTTTATCACGGCAAGTCTTCCAGGTCCTGAAGCAGCAAAACAGCCCCAGACCATCACACTACCACCACCATATTTTACTGTTGGTATAATGTTCTTTTTATGAAATGCAGTGTTCCTTCTACGCCAGATATACTTGGACACACACCTTCCAAAGAGTTCCACTTTTGTCTCATCGGTCCACAGAATGTTGTCCCAAAAGTCTTGGGGATCATCAAGATGTGTTGTGGAGAAATTGAGACGAGCTTTGATGTTCTTTTTGCTCAGCAGGGGTTTTCTCCTTGGAACTCTGCCATGCAGGCCATTTTTGCCCAGTCTTTTCCTGATGGTGGAGGCATGAACGCTGACCTTAACTGAGGCAAGTGAGGCCTGCAGTTCCTTGGACGTTGTTGTGGGGTCTTTTGTGACCTCTTGGATGAGTCATCGCTGCGCTCTTGGGGTAATTTTGGGCGGCCGGCCACTCCTGGGAAGGTTCACCACTGTTCCATGTCTTCGCCATTTGTGGATAATGGCTCTCACTGTGGTTCGCTGGATTCCCAAAGCTTTGGAAATGGCTTTATAACCCTTTCCAGACTGATAGATCTCAATTACTTTCTCTTTCTCAATTGTTCCTGAATTTCTTTGGGTCTCGGCATGATGTGTAGCTTTTAAGGATCTTCTGGTGGACCTTACTGTGTCAAGCAGCTCCTATTTAAGTGATGCCTTGATTGTGAACAGGTGTGGCAATAATCAGGCCTGGGTGTGGCTAGAGAAATTGAACTCAGGTGTGGACAACCACAGTTATAGTATGTTTTAACAAGGGGGGCAATCACTTTTTCACACAGGGCCATGATGGTTTGGATTTTTTTTCACCTTTAATAATAAACACCTTCATTTACAAATTGCATTTTGTGTTTACTTGTGTTGTCCTTGACTATTGTTTAAATTGGTTTGATGTTCCGAAACACTTAAGTGTGACAAACATGCAAAGGAACAGGAAATGAGGAAGGGGGCAAACACTTTTTCACACCACTGTATAATACATGGATCATGCAAAAAAAGCATAATAATAATAACATTCATATTGATATATTTAATGTATATAGTAGCTAGACATAATTGATACAAGCAATCACAATTAAAAAATTGAATGAATATACAGAACAAGTGAAAATGGTTATCCTAATAAATATAAATAATAAATCCAGTTAAATGAAATTCATGATTGAAGCAAACTTGACTTGGCATCCCTGAGTATGGACAGTCATCAGTGGGATGCATCAAAAATGGCTAAAAAAGATCAAGTAAATAGGTCAATCACTGTCTCAAATAGAAAATCATGCTTTCAAAAAGAGAGCAGGTTTTAAAAGTATTACCTTTGGCAACGCTCTGGTCAATAACCCAACAGACCCAAAAAGGGAATAGGATGGTGGCACTGAATGAGCTGTCGCCCCCCCCCCCCCCCCCCCCATTTTCACTTGTTCTGTATATTCATTCAGTTTTTTAATTGTGATTGCTTGTATCAATTATGTCTATCTACTATATACATTAAATATATCAATGTGAATGTTATTATTATGCTTATTTTTGCATGATCCATGTATTATATATTATGATACATTATATATATTGACTATTCAGCAATTGTATTTAATTCATTGGATTGATTAGCAACTCTTTATGGTTATACAGATTTTCCCAACAGGGACAGTGATAATTAATTTAATTTTAGGTATCCTAGACCATTCCAAATACATATTCATCCCACAACCCACTTTTTTTATTTTATTTTATTAATTACAGGGATGGAGGCATGCTTATGTTGTATTGGGGTCCAAACAGGTCACGCTTTTTTTTAACTTTTTTTACTATATTGATAGTGATACCAGTGTTGCTAGTGTTGTGATAGCCTCAGAGGCTGCCCGTGTTGTGGGGGGGGGGGGGGGGGGTGATTTATTATTATAGATTCTATAATATAGATTGAGATTCTATATAGATTCTATATACCCTATCTTGTAACCTGTCTGATCACTATCACTAGTCCATTTCCTGTTTGAACTATATACATTCAAATCACAAAGATTCAACAGAGCAGTGAAAAACATACAAGTCATACAGTTTAGCTTCTCCGTCTATTCTTCTTTGAACATTCGACAGACACCATAAGCCTTCAATGACAGATTCGACCTTAATTCATTTGGATTCTCGGACTAATTATTATTATAATTTAATGAAAAACTACACAAATAAAAATTAATTTCGGGAGTAACTAAATAAATGTATTTTTCAGACGAAAAAATATTTCAGTGTGCACATGTCTAATAAAGAGTAGATCTATCTTTATAGTCTTAGACCCCCATATACAACTTTTGTTGTCTGATTTATTTTATATTTACCAAAACCATGTTGTGCAAGGGCCTGCCTGACTGCATACAAATTGAAACTCTAAAGCCCCGTACACACGAGCGGACTTTTCAACATCCAAAGTCCGACGGACTGATTCCGTCAGACTATTCGATCGTGTGTGGGCTGCAACGGACTTTTGACTCGCCAAAGTCTGAAGGACTTTAGAATATGGAACATGCTTCAAATTTTTCCGAAGGAACTCCGCCGGACCCGGTCCCTTCGAAAAATTCGCTCGTGTGTATGCTATTCCGACGGACTAAAACCGACGCTAGGGCAGCTATTGGCTACTGGCTATGAACTTCCTTATTCGAATCCAGTCGTACGTCATCACGTTCGAATCCGTCGGAGTTTAGTGTGATTGTGTGTGGCCAAGTCCGCTCCGCCGAAAAGTCCGTCAGAACTCTGTCGGAACTCCGCAGAACTCCGGCAGAACTCCTTCGGAAGTCTGTCGGACATAAGTCCTCTCGTGTGTACGGGGCTTTAAGGTTTGACCTCATATTATATGGTTTTGGTAAATCTGAAGGAAAAAAAATCTACAGAAAATTGTATAGTGTATATCCAGCTTTACAGATACAAGCAGCCCTTTGAGGGCAACCATAAAGCTGATGCTGCCCACGATGAAACTGAGATTGATGCCCATGTTCTAGAGGGTCTACAATAATCCTTCAAGTTAGCCATGGTTATAAGGCAATGGGGTTGAGGCACTAAAACTGAAGAGTGCAAAATCTGGTGCAGATCTGCATGGAACCAATCAGCTTCCAGTTTTTTTTTTGTCAAAGCTTAACTACTTCAAAAACCGGGCACTTTTAGAATGTGACCAGCTCTCTATGGAGACGGTTCCCATATCTCCAGTACTAATTTACACAGAAGCCCTATACTTCTTTTGGTCTGTTTCAGGTATGAATTCAGCCAAAAATTCAGGCTGAAATGAGACCCCTGCTGGGAGCCACATCAGCATCCAGTGTGAACTGATTCTCACCTCCTTCCTGCCCAGGCCAATTTTCAGCTCAACGCTGTCACATTTTGAATGACAATTGTACCCATAAGAATTTTTTATCATTTTTTTCACACAAATAGATCTTTATTTTGGTGGTATTTATTCACTACTAGAGTTTTTATTTTTTGCTAAATAAACAAAAAAAGACTGAAATTTTAAATGACCCCTTTTTTGGAAAGTAGGCAGGCCAAGGTGTTTAGTAAGAGGCATGGCAAGTTTTTTGAAGTTATAATTTTTTTGTCACAATTTTTGTGAAAACAAAGAAATTAAACAAACTTTTTTTTCCTTTTTTTTTTTTTTTTTTACATACCGTGCTTCCCCAAATATTAAGACTGGGTCTTATATTAATTTTGACAAGAAAAGACTCAGTAGGGCTTATTTTTGGGGTAGGTCTTACCATGTAATGTGCTGTCTCCCCCCCCCCCTCCCTGCCTGTCAGGACTCCCTAGTATGAACCGAGTTAAAAAGCTTGTATAATCCTATAATCCACTGTATTACAGTAATATATAACTTAGGGTTGAAAACGTTTTTATTTAACAACAATGTTCCAATAACATAAGCACGACATCAAATAGTGAAGAAAGGGACAGCGGGGTAGCCCAGTGGCTATCACCTATAGCTGACCTCGAGTCAATGAACAGTAAGACAAGAAGCATTTTGGCAGGTGTCATAATAATTCAACAGTGTAGGGGAAAAGTTGTTCCATATTACACAGGGAAAATAAAAATAACAATTAAATAAAGGAAAACAAAACAACATTATATTAAAAGGGGGAGGAAACAAAGAAAAAGTAGAAGACAAGATTAGTAAGAATGGAGGAGAAAAAAGAAAAGAAAGCGGGAGGAATCTGCTGATGAGTCATGTGGAGGGAGAAGTAACAATGGACCCAAAGTGAAAAATCATCTAGTATATCATTTACAATGTGTGTGTTTCTGTAATATAATTGTGCCAAATACCTTTGTTACAGTGGCTCTCGGCGCTTCCGTAACCCGCTGGAGCTCTCTTCCCTGCTCTGAGCACTGCAGAGGGGGAGGGGGGCTGAGATCCCCCGCTGACAGCTGGAAGAAGAGGAGAGCAGCGGGAGGTCAGCTGAGTGCCGAGTGGCACTGTACCGAAGGTATTTGGCACTATATATATATACTACTGTAATAGAGTGGATAGGGATTATATTGCAGCCCTCCAGGAAAATAACAGTAGGTCCTCCCCGCATCGCATAACCCCTTATAAGAAATGCTCTCTGGGGGGGTTACCTTGCGGGCACGCTCCAGAGTCCAACATTTGGGTTCATAGTTGCAGAATGTAGGACTCGGCCCCACCCCCATCATTGGATTTGATTGACAGCAGTGGGAGCCAATAGCTGCGCTGCTATCTATCCAATCAAAAGCAGAGACAACGGGCAGAGGGGAAGAGCGTGTCTCTGGAGTGGGAATTATGGTGCTCAGGTGAGTAAACCGGGGGGGCTGGTCAGTGACAGAAGTTTTTTAACCTTAATGCACAGGATGTATTAGGGTGAAAAAAACATGAGGGTTTACAACCCCTTTAATGTCTAAACCGCTGGCAACAAAAGTGAGTACACCCCAAAGTGAAATTGTCCAAACTGGGCCCAAAGTGTCTATATTTTTGTGGCCACCATTATTTTCCAGCACTGCCTTAACCCTCTTGGGCATGGAGTTCAGCTGAGCTTCACCAGTTGCCACTGGGGTCCTTTTCCACTCCTCCATGATGATATCACGGAGCTGGTGGATGTTAGAGACCTTGCGCTCCTCCGCCTTCTGTTTGAGGATGCCCCACAGATGCTCAATTGGTGTTTAGGTCTGGAGACATGCTTGGTCAGTCCATCACCTTTATCCTCAGCTTCTTTAGCAAGGCAGTGGTCGTCTTGGAGGTGTGTTTGGGGTGGTTATCATGTTGGAATACTGCCCTGTGGCCCAGACTCCGAAGGGAGGGGATCATGCTCTGCTTCAGTATGTCACAGCCCCAGATCATGACACTCTCACCACCATGCTTGACTGTAGGAAAGACACACTTGTCTTTGTACTCTTTACCTGGTTACCGCCACACATGTTTGACACAATCTGGACCAAATATGTTTATCTTGGTCTCATCAGACCACAGGAAATGGTTCCAATAATCCATGTCCTTAGTCTGCTTGTCTTCAGCAAACTGTTTGTGGGCTTTCTTGTGCATCATCTTTAGAAGAGGCTTCCTTCTGGGACGACAGCCATGCAAACCAATTTGATGAAGTGTGCAGCGTATGGTCTGAGCACTGACAGGCTGACCCCCCACCCCTTCAACCTCTGCAGTAATGCTGGCAGCACTCATATGTCTATTTCCCAAAGACAGTGGAATCTGTCCTGTTAAACCACTGTATGGTCTTGGCCACCATGCTGCAGATCAGTTTCAGGGTCTTGGCAATGTTCTTATAGCCTAGGCCATCTTTAAGTAGACCAACAATTCTTTTTTTCAGATCCTCAGAGAGTTCTTTGCAATAAGGTGCCATGTTAAACCTTCAGCGACCAATGTGAGAGAGTGAGAGCCATAACACCAAATTTAACACACCTGCTCCCCATTCACACCTGAGACCTTGTAACACTAATGAATCACATAACACTGTGGAGGGAAAATGGCTAACTGGGCCCAATTTGGACATCTTCACTTAGGGGTGTACTCACTTTAGTGGTCAGCGGTTTAGACATTAATGGCTGTGTGTTGAATTATTTTGAGAGGACAGCAAATTTACACTGTTATGCCCTATACACACGGCCGGACAGTCCGACCACAAAATCCGAAACTTGTGTTGCATACACACGGTCGGACAAAGTTGTCGGAAAATTCAATCGTTCGGAACATGGTGACGTTCGTTGCGTATGACGGGACTACGTAGAGGCTAGTAACCAATAGCTTTGGTCTCGTAATTCGATCTGAGCATGCGTGGCACTTTGTCCGTCGGAATTCTCTACAAACGATCTCAAAAGTCAGATTGGATTTTTTGTCGGAAAATTTGACACGATCGGATTTTCTGACAACATAAACCGATCGGTCCTTTTTCATCGGAATTTCTGACCGTGTGTACAGGGCATTATACAGGCTGTACCCTCACTACTTTACATTGTAGCAAAGTGTAATTTCTTCAGTGTTGTCACACGAAAACTTATAATAAAATACTTACAAAAATATGAGGGGTGTACTCACTTTTGTGAGATACTGTATCTATGTGACATGGAAAATAATTACTTTATATAAAAAAAGAAAAGACAATAATTTATGAAACACAGTGCTTTATCGAGCTAAATTTCAGTTCATTGTTTACATCTGCTTGAATGTCCCTAGCTTAGTCTCAAACGCTAAGGCCGCGTACACACGCGCGGACTGTTCGCCCAACTTTGTCCGCTGAACAGTGTTTGGGCGGACAGTCCGCTCGTGTGTGGGCTTTCAGCGGACAGTTTCAGCGGACAGTTGGACGGACAAGGTTTTTCGTAAATTCCGAAAAACTGTCCGCTGAAACCTTGTTTGAGCGAACAGTCCGCCCGTGTGTAGGCTTGTTCGTCAAACAAAGTTGCGCGCATGCTCAGAAAGGATTTTCACGCCGAAAGCTATAATGCAGTGTATAGGACGTCGTATTTTTCGTCCCGTCGTACGTGCCGTTCACGTCATCGCGCACGGTTTCAGCAAACTGTTCGTTCGTCGTGTGTGGGCATGTCCGTCCATGCTAATTTTGAGCGGACTGTTTGCCGAAACTGTTGGACGGACAAAGTTGGGCGAACAGTCCGCGCGTGTGTACGCGGCCTTACTGTATACACATTGCATGGTCAGCTTTGGCAGATGCCAATTAACCTTCCAGCATGTTTTGGACTGTGGTAAAGAAGTGATCCAGGGGAACTCCAAACCAACATGGACAGAGCTTATGAAATTTCATGCAGATATGATTCTGAAAAGAAGAAATGCTGCTCCATTTAAAGTGGAACCAAAGTCTACAATATGGTGATGTGATGTCCTCCCTGATCAGCGTCAAACCTTCTCCCTGGCATCTCCCAAGTGCTGGGTCTTCAGCTATCTTGATTGACCAGAACAGAATGATGTAACTCCAGTGCATGCGCATGGGTGTTCATTCATCCCAACACTGAGATGTGCCGAGAATTGGCATGCAGTTTGTTTTATTGCGGAGGAGACATAGCATGTCTCTTCTGCAATAAAGAGCCTGCCTGCTCGCAGTTTCTATTTTTTTACTTTTTTTAAGGTACGTTTATTGAGTACAAAATAGAAGTATAGCGAGAAGAACAAACTTCACTCACACATACACTATATTACCAAAAGTATTGGGAAACCTGCCTTTATGCTCACATGAACTTTAATGGCATCACAGTCTTCGTTAGTTAGTAGGGTTCAGTATTGTGTTGGCCCACCCTTTGCAGCTATAACAGTTTTAGCTCTTCTGGGAAGGCTGTCCACAAGTTTTAGGAGTGTGACTATGGGAATCTTTGACCATTCTTCCAGAAGTATATTCGTGAGGTCAGGTACTGATATTGGATGAGAAGACCTGGCTCGCAGTCTCTGCACTAATTCATCCCAAAGGTGTTCTATTTAGTTGAGGCCAGGGCTCTGTGCAGGCCAGTCAAGTTCCTCCACCTCAAACTCACTCATCCAGGTCTTTATTGACCTTGCTTTGTGCACTGGTCCAAATCATTTGGTGGAGAGGGGATTATGGTGTGGGGTTGTTTTTCAGGGGTTGGGCTTGGCTCCTTAGTTCCAGTGAAGGGAACTCTTAAGGCATCAGCATACCAAGTCATACCATGGACAATTTCATTCTCCCAACTTTGTGGGAACAGTTTGGGGGTGGCCCCTTCTTGTTCTAACATGACTGCACACCAGTGCACAAAGCAAGGTCCATAAAGACATGAATGAGCAAGTTTGGAGTGGAGGAACGTGACTGGCCTGCACAGAGTCCTGACCTCAACCTCATAAAACACCTTTACGAATTAGAGTAGAGACGGCGAGCCAGACCTTCTCGTCCATATCAGTGCCTGACCTCACAAATGTGCTTCTTAAAAAATGATCAAACAATCCCATAGACTCACTCCTAAACCTTGTGAACAGCCTTCCCCAGAAGAGTTGAAGCTGTTATAGCTGCAAAGGGTGGGCCAACGCAATAATAAACCCTACAGCCTAAGACTGTGATGCCATTAAAGTTTGTGTGCGTGTGTGTCCCAATACTTTTGATAATATAGTGTATAAGCAAAATGACATTGTAAACAAAAAAAAGTACAGAAAAATGTTTGTATAGTATACCGTCATCAATCAGAAAGCATAAAAGTGCAGGATACATATGCAGTTGAGGAGCATACATATGGTAAGTAGTAAGGCAGGAGAAATGGTGGGGTTTCCCTATAGACACTGTGTATCATGAGCAAGTGAACTACCCAGATAGTGGCCTATATGTCTAATCTGGAGCAATAGATGTAAAGCCCCATACACACTATCAGATTTTTTCCATCAGATTTACCAAAACCATATAATATGAGGTCAAACCTTAGGGGTTTCAATTTGTATGCAATCAGGCAGGCCCTTGTACTACATGGTTTTGGTAAACCTGAAGGAAAAAATCAGCAGACAATCTGATAGTGTGTATGGGGCTTAACAGTTTGGTCGGAAGACACCAATGGGTCCCAAATTTTATACAATTTCCTGGGGGATCTCCTGGTCTGATGGGTCATCTTGTATAATGGAATAGCTTGATTACCTAAGTTAATCCATAAGGACACCATAGGGAGAGCAGGTGATTTCCAATGGATAGCTATAGATTTTTAGCATAATACAGAACAAAACGCAGAAAAAGCTTAGTACAGTTACGGAGAATATCATTATCAGTATATCCAAAGAGACAGCACAAGGGGCAGGGGTGGCCTGACAACTCATGGGGCCCCCCGGCCAATAGGAGATTATGGGGCCCCCAGGCAATCAGAGATTATGGGGCTACACAGTATACAAAAACAAACAAACACACACACACACACACACACACACACACAGTATACAATCACACAGTATACACATACATGTACACACAGTATACAATCAAACAGTATACACATACATGTACACACAGTATACACAGACATGTTTCTATTGACTAAGAAGGTACTTTAGAGGTGGGGCAGCTATAATCTCTAGATTGTTAGACCAAATGTATGTCAGTAAGGGATATTTCAGGGACAGATGTAAAAAAAAACACAGATTTTTACATACTGTCCCTGGTTTTACTGAGGCTGGCAACACTGATGGGGCCCCCTAGTGGCCCGGGGCCCTCGGGCAGTGCCCGAGTGGCCGAATGGTCAGTCCGCCGCTGGCAAAGGGTTACATATATTAGGCAGTTGTGTAATTGAAATAATAAAATCAGTGATTGCTGACCAGAAGGCTCTTATGATTGGGCATTCCCAGATCCGATGACAAAATGTTCCATCCAGCGTGCCCAAATGGAGCATGAGATAGGGGGGTATAGTATGACCTGTAAAGAAATTTAGTTTGAACAACCTTATCTCTAGTGGAAATAACAGTAGGTACAAATTTCCTCTGTGTGCTCTGGGATGTCGGAACACCAATGGGCTTCAGTGAGATGGAGTTTATCTGTTTTATAATGGAGCAGGAAGGAGTAGTACGTAGAATTGAGTTTGGAATGTGAAGGATCGCATAATAAGGTCTCCCAAGCAGACGTCTTTAGAGACACATTACACAACCTGAATTATTCCAGAGCAGTATGTCGCAGACTTCCCTTGAGTAAGGGAAGATGATTAATGTTGCACTTACTTCCTGGAATCCATTTGCCCTTAGCTCAGACATGCCGGCAGGAGGGTGTGCCTAGCTGAGAAAGCCCCTCCTCAGCCCATGAAAACTTCTGAGATGTATGCCATTATTTTGGCCCAGGCCAGAAACCAGGAAACAACTGAAGAAATGTAAAAAAAAACAAGTAAATACCTTTCTATCTATTAACTAAGGCTAGCAGCATAATGCCCTGTACATATGGTCGGACTTTCCGACGGAAATGTGCGATCGGATCTTGTTGGAAAATACGATCGTGTGTGGGCTCCATCGGACCTTTTCTGTTGGAATTTCCAACACACAAAGTTGGAGAGCAGGATCTAAAATTTTCCGACAACAAAACTCGATTGTTTAAATCCCGATCGCGTGTAGGCAATTCCGACGGACAAAGTGCCACGCATGCTCAGAATAAATTACGAGACAAAAGATATTGGCTACTGCCCTGCTTATAGTCCAGTCTTACGTGTTCTACGTCACCTCGTTCTGGACGATTGGATTTCCCGACAACTTTGTGCGACCGTGTGTATGGAAGACAAGTTTGGGCCAAAATCCAATGGAAAAAGTCTGATGGATATTGTCATCAGAATGTCCGACCGTGTGTACAGGGCATAAGGGTTAAAAATAGAGAATTTAGTTACAGTTTAACCACTTGCCGACCGCCGCACGACGATGTACATCGGCAGAATGGCACGGGCAGGCATAGGGGCGTATATATAAGTCCCTGCCTTCCCGCGGGTGGGGGGCCCGATCGGTGCCTGCGGCGGTCGGCATTCGTTCGGGAGCGATCCGGGATGAGGGGGCGGCCATTCATTCATGGTCATCCCCTCGCGATCGCTCCCGACGAATAGAAATGCTCCGTGACATCACTTCCTCTCCTCACAGGAGAGGAAGTGATGTGATCTCTCCTCCGTGTCGGTATTTTTCGTTCCGGCACCGAGGAGAGAGGATCGGTGAGTTGCACCAACACACCACACGTACAGTAGAACATGCCAGGCAAACTCACACCCCCCCTTTACCCCCCGATCACCCCCCCAATTACCCCTGCCCCCCCCCAGTCACAGTGACACCAATTGCATTTTTATTTTTATTTTTTTGCATTGGTGTCATTTGTGACTGTAATAACTGTTAGGGCAGTTAGGGTTAGCCCCCTTTAGTTCTAATGTGCCCCCCTAACCCGCCCAATAAAGGTTTAACCCCGTGATCACCCCCCGTCGCCAGTGTCACTAAGGCTGGGTTCACATTGCAGCGGTTTATGAGAACGAATGTGATTCGCACCGCACTGCAGTGCAAATCACATCCGATCTCTGTGCGATTTGAGTTCAGCCATACAGATAGTATGGCTGAATTCGCACTGCACCCGCCGAAAATTCGCACGGGACCCTTTTTTTGGTCCGCAGCAGAATCGGATCGCATGGGTGTTCACACCATGCGATCCGAGTTTGCAGATCGCACTGCTATATGCGAACTGATCTGGGGGTGTCATTAACATTTCACTGACACTCCCAGCAGTTCGCATAGGGCAGTGTGAACTGCCGCCGGGAGGCATGCGATGCGGGAACCCGCCGCGGATTCGTGGCGTTCCCGCATCGCTCCAGTGTGAACCCAGCCTAATAAGCGATCATTTTTCTGATCGCTGTATTAGTGTCGCATGTGACGCTAGTTAGGCAGGTAGGTATTTAGGTTCGCCGCAGCTTTTTATAGCGCCAGGGACCCCCATATACTACCGCATAAAGCCCCTGATTGCCCCCTAGTTAACCCTTTCACCAGTGATCACCATATAACTGTTACAGGTGACGCTGGTTGGTTAGTTATTTTTTTATAGTTTCAGGGCACCCGCCATTTATTACCTAATAAAGGTTTAACCCCCTGATCACCCGGCGGGTGTCATTTGTGACTAATAACTGTTAGGGCAGTTAGGGTTAGCCCCCTTTAGTTCTAAGGTACCCCCCCTAACCCCCCCAATAAAGGTTTAACCCCGTGATCACCCCCCGTCGCCAGTGTCACTAAGGCTGGGTTCACATTGCAGCGGTTTGAGAACGGATGTGATTCGCACCGCACTGCAGTGCAAATCACATCCGATCTCTGTGCGATTCGAGTTCAGCCATACAGATAGTATGGCTGAATTCGTGTCGCACCCGCCGCACCCGCCGCACCCGCCGCAAACTGGCACGGGACCCTTTATTTGGTCCGCAGCAGAATCGGATCGCATGGGTGTTCACACCATGCGATCCGAGTTTGCAGATCGCACTGCGATATGCGAACTGATCTGGGGGTGTCATTAACATTTCACTGACACTCCCAGCAGTTCGCATAGGGCAGTGTGAACTGCCGCCGGGAGGCATGCGATGCGGGAACCCGCCGCGGATTTGTGGCGTTCCTGCATCGCTCCAGTGTGAACCCAGCCTAATAAGCGATCGTTTTTCTGATCGCTGTATTAGTGTCACAGGTGACGCTAGTTAGGCAGGTAGGTATTTAGGTTCGCCGCAGCTTTTTATAGCGCCAGGGACCCCCATATACTACCGCATAAAGCCCCCTGATTGCCCCCTAGTTAACCCTTTCACCAGTGATCACCATATAACGGTTACAGGTGACGCTGGTTGGTTAGTTATTTTTTTATAGTTTCAGGGCACCCGCCATTTATTACCTAGTCTCACTAGTGTACCCCTAAATTTAGGGGTGTCTACTTTCCAAAATGGGGTCATTTGGGGGGGGTTTGTGCCATCTTGGCATTTTATGGCCTTCAAAACTGTAACGCCCTTAGAAAGCCTGAAGGCGGTGCTTGGTTTTCGGGGCCCCGTACGCGGCTAGGCTCCCAAAAAGTCCCACATATGTGGTATCCCCGTACTCAGGAGAAGCAGCAGAATTTATTTTGGGGTGTCATTTCACATATGCCCATGGCATGCGTGAGCAATATATCATTTAGTGACAACTTTGTGAAAAAAAAAAAAAGTTTGTAATTTTCCCGCAACTTGTGGCAAAATATAAAATATTCCATGGACTCAACATGCCTCTCAGCAAATAGCTTGGGGTGTCTACTTTCTAAAATGGGGTCATTTGTGGGGGTTTTGTGCCATCTTGGCATTTTATGGCCTTCAAAACTGTAATAGGTAGTGAGGAGTGAAGTCAAATATTTACGCCCTTAGAAAACCTGAAGGCGGTTCTTGGCTTTCGGGGCCCCGTACGCGGCTAGGCTCCCAAAAATTCCCACACATGTGGAATCCCCGTACTCAGGAGAAGCAGCAGAATTTATTTTGGGGTGTCATTTCACATATGCCCATAGCATGTGTGAGCAATATATCATTTAGTGACAACTTTGTGTAAAAAAAAAAATTTTTTTTTGTCATTATTCAATCGCTTGAGGCAAAAAAATAAAATATTCAATGGGCTCAACATGCCACTTATCAATTTCCTTAGGGGGTCTACTTTCCAAAATGGGGTCATTTGGGGGGGTTTTGTACTGCCCTGCCATTTTAGCACCTCAAGAAATGAGATAGGCAGTCGTAAACTAAAAGCTGCGTAAATTCCAGAAAACGTACCTTAGTTTGTAGATGTGACAACTTTTGCGCAAACCAATAAATATACAGTTATTGACTTTTTTTTTACCAAAGACATGTGGCTGAATACATTTTGGCCTAAATGTATGACTAAAATTGAGTTTATTGGATTTTTCTAATAACAAAAAGTAGAAAATATCATTTTTTTCAAAATTTGCGGTCTTTTTCCATTTATATCGCAAAAAATAAAAATCGCAGAGGCAATCAAATACCATCAAAAGAAAGCTCTATTTTTGGGAAGAAAAGGACGCAAATTTTGTTTGGGTACAACATTGCATGACCGCGCAATTACCAGTTAAAGCAGCGCAGTGCCAAATTGTAAAAAGACCTCTGGTCATTTACCAGCACAATGGTCCGGTCTGAAAGTGGTTAATATACCACTCACTAGAAAACGATTTTTTTCTAACTATCATTAGTAGCGTACTTGTTCTTACTTATCCTGGACTGATAGGTGGCTGTCAGTTCCTGTCTCTAGTCCTCATTTGTACCAAGCACACTGTTTACATACATTTACACATCAATGCATAGTCATGTGTTTCAAAAGTCCCCATTCATCTGACTTGAATTTAAATTGCAGGTCATTGGAGGAAAATGCCACCTGCTCCATTTTTTAATTGCAGAGTTGCTGCACATAGTGTGAATGAGACCTATAAAAAAATGATTGCATTTTTCAGCATTAAATAATTTTCGGATAACATCTGTTGCACATCTGTGGCTGAATTTTAGTCTTCTAGCTGTATTCTTATTTGGCCACTAGAGGGTGTCCTTGCTGCTCTGGATAGTGTATTGTTCTGTGTTGTACTATACACGCTCACTGAATATTTTCTCTTGTTCAGACCATTCTCTTTAAACTCTAGAGATGGTTGTACGTGAAAATCCCAGTAGATCAGCGGTTTTTGAAATACTCAGACCAGCCCGTCTGGCACAAACAACCATGTGACTTTCAAAGTCACTTAAAACTTCAGCAAGTCCTCTTCACCACATCTAGATGCCTAAATGCATTGATTTGCTGCCATGTGATTGGCTGATTAGCAATTTGTGTTACCAAGCAATTGAACAGGAGGACCTAATAAAGCATCCGGTGAGTGTATAAGATGGCAGGAACAAGCTATACACATGCACATTTTGCATATCATGTTGTATTTAAAGCTGAAGTTCCGCCGTTTTTTTTTTTTTTTAAAAGCCAGCAGCTACAAATACTGCAGCTGCTGACTTTTAAAGTAATGACACTTACCCGCCCAGCGCGCCCGCGATGTCGGCACCCGAAGCCTCCATCTTGGGTATGGGAATCAGGAAGTGGAGCCTTTCGGCTTCATTTCCCGGTTCCCTACTGCGCATGCGCGAGTCGCGCTGCGCAATAAGGATGGTCCCCGCTGTCTCTGGGATCCGTGTGTTTCCCAGCAGACAGAGGGGGACCTTCGGAAAGGGGCGTAGATTCTGCGGAAAGGGGCGTAGCTTCTGCAGATATCTATGCCGGAAGTGGGTGCAGATACCTGTACTGTACAGCTACCTGCACCCCCCTCCCCCCTGAAAGGTGCCAATTGTGGCGCCGGAGTGGGGGGGGGTTCCAATGAGCGGAAGCTCCACTTTAGGGTGGAGCTCCGCTTTAAGCATTTTTCAGCATAACACATTTCTCACAACACCCCTTCCCATCTCTGAAGTTGCAAGTTTAAGTGTACAGCACATACTGTAGATACAGTAAATAATTATAATACTATACAGTATACCTGTTATTTCCAACAGGCCACATTCGTCCCGCTACAAGATTTTATCCATACTGCAGCAATTGTCTTTGAAAATAGCCCAGCTGAGTGGCAGTGGTCTGTGTATTGTAACATGGCACAAAAACTGGCACATCCTCTGCCAGCCAGCACTTTTGGATGTAGGAGGGACTCTGGTAGGCACTCCTGGATGTAAGCATAGGCTCCTATGGGCACTCCTGAATCTTTGATAGGCACTCCTGTATGTAAGCGGGGACTCTGATTGGCACTCTAGGATCTAAGTGGGGGACTCTGATAGGCACCCTTGGATGTACAGGGGGAAATCTGATGGGCACTCCTGGATCTAAGCAGGGGACCCTGATGGGTACTATTGGATATAAGCAGAGGGCTCTAATGGGCACTCCTGGATGTAAGGGGGACTCTGATGGGCACTTCAGGAAGTAAGGGGGTATTCTAATGGGCACTCCTGAATGCACTCTTGAATGCAAGGAGGGAATCTAATGGGCATTCCTGAATGTAAGCAGAAAATCTGATGGGCACTCCTGGATCTAAGCAGGGGACCCTGATGGGTTCTGTTGGATCTAAGCGGGGGGGGGGGGGCTCTAATGGGCACTCCTGGATGTATGTAAGTAGGACTCCAATGGGCACTTCTGTAAATAAGGGGGTACTCAATGGGCACTCCTGAATGTAAGGGGGAAATCTAATGGGCATTCCTGAATGTAAGGAAAAAATCTGATGGACACATCTGGATGTAAGGGGGGACTCTGATGGGCCCTCCTAGTTATAAAGAGGGACTCTGAGGCCGCGTACACACGGGCGGACTGTTCGCCCAACTTTGTCCGTCAAACAGTTTCGGCAAACAGTCCGCTCAAAATTAGCATGGACGGACATGGCCACACACGACGAACGAACAGTTTGCTGAAACCGTGCGCGATGACGTGAACGGCACGTACGACGGGACGAAAAATACGACGTCCTATACACTGCATTATAACTTTCGGCGTGAAAATCCTTTCTGAGCATGCGCGCAACTTTGTTTGACGAACAAGCCTACACACGAGGGGACTGTTCGCTGAAACCTTGTTTCAGCGGACAGTTTTACGGAATTTCCGAAAAACCTTGTTCGTCAAACTGTCCGCTGAAACTGTCCGCTGAAAGCCCACACACGAGCGGACTGTCCGCCCAAACACTGTTCAGCGGACAAAGTTGGGCGAACAGTCCGCCCGTGTGTACGCGGCCTCATAGGCAATTCCGGGTTGAAAGGGGGACACACTTTAAAGCTTTTTTTATTTTTTCGGCCTACAAGAATTTGTCATATCCACAATGTGGCCTTCAAATTGAAAAGGTTGGAGACTCCTGCTCTACCCTAAGGGTGAGGTCTGAAATGAAAATCTCAACAGCAAGAGAAATATCCCTCTGCTGAGTTTTTCAGTGTGATATTTGTATGCATCATACAATCATTCTTATCATAAAGTACATTAGTAAACAAATAACATAATATTTAAAATGCTCATATAAAAATAGCATAAAAGCTGAAATGTGAGCATTTCTATGTTGTGTATGATGTTCTGTACACCTGTTATTTCAAAAACCATTGTATTATTGGAATTTATTTTTTAAAGCCACTAGATGGCAACGGAGAGCACAGATTCAGCGTTCAATAGGTAATACAGCTAGGGCTCTTTAACCCCAGGAAACTGTACTCCACAGTACCCTTGGCGGTATGTGATATATGCAATTTACACTTTAAATTTAAAGTGAACCTGTCACCTCTGATACAGGAGTAGGACTGCAAGTACTTGCAAAGAGTATGATTGCACCTTGTTTTCCCAAGCGATGCAAAGCGGCTGATAGCTGCGTTTTAGCGCATGGCAGGAGCAACAAGCTTACCTGACATGTGCTTTCGTGCGTGCACTGTATCTAAACACAAGACCACAAACAGATATTATTGCGACTTAGTGGTCCTTAGATCTGGTGGCTGCATTAGTTCTTTTTTTTTTACACTTCTTTTTCCTTTATTTGAACTTGGTAATCCTGGCATTAACACATTTTCTGTCCTAGGGTGACAACTGTATTGAGCAGTGCTGTCACCCAAAGACACAGAATGTGCTTGGACTACATAACACTAGGCTAGGACTACATAACAGCACCCTCTCTTCTCCATAACAGGACATGCATGGGGATAGCAGGGAACAGTGATACCTGATAACAGTCCAGGGGCAGAGAACACAGGAAGTTTTCCGCTCACAACATTTTTGGCTAGATGAACAGCACAATGTCATAAGTCAGACCGTCTAGCCAATTTGCCACAATTTGACTTTATAAAGTTTTCCTATGATCTCAGGCATCTGGATCCAACAGGACTTTCATAGAAATAACGAAGAGTGGGCTTGCAGATTTTTTCAGTTATTCTGTTCTATGCAACCTCCTGTCTTCTTCAGAACAAAGCATAGAACTTCCAGGGGAATAAAGCAGAGGGCAAATCAGAAATGTGTACATTGTGTCTTTTGAGTGTTCATGAACATGCTTTATCATAATAGTGTGGTAGCCGTATGTGTAAAATTATAACGTCTGCAAAGTACTACAATCATTTTTGAAAGGGGGCTCTTAGTGTTCTCATTGATGTGTAAATCTTGCAGTTCCTATGTTGCAAAGTGTTCTAAAGATTTCAGTTTCCCTCCCTCCCCCCAACCAGGGCCGTCTTTAATATTGATTGGACCCTGGGCAAAACTTTTTGTGGGGCCCCCCCCCCCCATGCAGATTTACTCTCCACCTGGTCTGAGACATACAATAAATAGCAGCTAGACTCAAAATCAGTTTACTGAATCAGATCAGGCAGCAATTACAATTGGTTGCCAGAGGTTACAGTGTATCATTACCGCTCACTGATTAGTTACTAGAGGTTACAGCACATGATTTCTGCTTGTTTATTGGTTGCTAAAGATTACTGTGGATATCACCTCAGGGGGCATGATATACATATCAATGTCGTCGGCCGCCGCTATTTACATATGAATGCCGGTAATTTAGATGTAAGCACAGGGTCTATAGGCGAGTCATCTGTACACAACAATAGGGCAGAGCTGAGCAGCATTAGTAGCAGCACTTCACACTGAGATATTGGGACACAGTACGGGACTAAAACCTCAAGAGACAAGGGAATTTAAACCAGGATAGTTGGCAAGTATGAAGCAGCTGCTTTGGGCCCCACAACAATGACAGGGCCCAGGGCAGCTGCCCCTATTGCCCTGCCTTAAAAACGGCCCTGCCCCCAATGTTTAGCCCTGCTCCTTCCTGGACCCTTAAAGCTTAAATACAGGTATGACTTTTATTGCATAGTTACAATGACTTTTCACTTTTACATTGACTTTTATTGCATAGTTACATTGGTACAGCTTGGACCCATCTAAGTATGCATATCTCATACCTAAGTGATTGCTGAGGAAGCTGACAGTCACTTTAGTAGTCATCGCTGGGTTAGCTGCTGGACCACTTTCAGAAGCAGCAGAAAGGAACTATTCAACGATTCAGGCTAAAAGGAGTAATGCAGTGCTTCAGCTGGTATGTCAAGGGGACAGGAACCACACCGAAGCAGAGATTCTTGCAGCTCTGCAGAGACAGGCCCAGAGGTGGTTCACTCTAGCTGGAGCCAGGAATGGTGGTGTGTGATAATGACAGAAACCTCCTATCCGCCCTTAGACAGGGAAAGTTGAGACACATATGCCATGCCTGGCACATGTCCTCAATTTGGAGGTGCAGCATTTCCTAAATAGGTACCCAGGGTTGGAAGATCTGCTAAAGCAGGCCAGAAGAGTGTGTAGCCATTTCAGGCGGTGATACATAGCCAATGCTTGGCTGGCTGAAATTCAGCGGGCATTCCACCTGCCCATAAACCGTCTGATTTGTGACATGCCCACCAGGTGGAACTCAACTTTGGTAATGCTGTAGCGGCAGCACATGCAGCAGAGGGCCATCAATGAGTACCTGTGTGAGTATGGCACAACTACAGGCTCAGGCCAGGTCAGCTTTTTTTCCCCACACCAATGGCTGCTCATAAAGGATGCCTGCACTGTACTGTCACCATTTGAGGAGGCCACAAGGATGATGCAGACTCTGCATGGCATTATCGACATGGCAATCGAGACAGAACAGCAGGAGGAAGAGGAGGACTTCCTTTCCTCTCAAGGACCACCTTATGCAGACAGCATTGTTCCTATGCCACAGAACACACAAAAAGAGAGGGAGGATGAGGATTCTGGCAGGAGGGTTCTGGCAGTTTTGGAGGCATTGAAGCAGAGGAAGACATATGTCAAACAGTAAGAGATGGTTTTCCATCCGTAGAACCCTTGGGAGTAGTACGTGGCTGGGAGGAGGTAGTTCCAGATACTATAATCTTCAGTGACCCCAAGGAGTCTGCTTTTTTTGCTTCCTCATGCTTCAAAGCCTGCGAAAGGACCCAAGAATATGCGCCGTAAAGGAGAAGCATCACTATTGGTTGGCAACCCTCCACCATTACAAGAGGAAAGTCTCAGAATTCATACCGTCTCCACAGAGAGTGCAGAAGATGAAATCTCTTGAGGACACCTTAAAGAGGAGTTTATCTATTGCTTTTCCCGACTTCCGGCTTCTGTAGGTCAAGAGAGGAGCAGGGGAGAAAAAATTGTGATGCATTTCACAATTTTTTTTAGTCCTCCCGCCCAGGGTGAGGTCAGCTTCCACATCCCATCGGCAGCATCTGCATCGCACGGTGGACGATTATATAGGGGTTAAAACAGAGATGAAGAGCTTTCCAGTCAATGAACCATTGGCTTACTGGGTTATGAGAATAGAACACTGGCCAGAACTAGCCCTGCATCCAGCTTGCTTTCCGAATGTGCATTCAGTGCTGCTGGAGGTTTTGTTACTGGTAATAGAACGCATCTGTCTACAGATT
Organism: Lithobates pipiens; assembly: GCF_037356315.1. Taxonomy (NCBI): domain Eukaryota; kingdom Metazoa; phylum Chordata; class Amphibia; order Anura; family Ranidae; genus Lithobates; species Lithobates pipiens. The sequence goes on from NW_027507764.1 coordinate 471,560,578, forward strand.
CGGTGGACTGTCTGACATTTATCAAAATGAATCAGTCCTAGATTACCAGCAGCTATGAAGCCCCTGCTGCCGATGTCGCTGATTAAGTGTTTTTGGGACGTGGAATCTCTGCAGGATTTCTAGGCTTCCTAGCGTTGTGGGTGTTGATTTAATCTCAAATCATTTTTTTGGTGTAGGTTTCATAGGCACAGTTAACACCCACAGAAACACCAATTTTTCCGCACCTATTTGACAAGTGCATATCATTGCAATTTTTGACAACAAGATCAATTCTTGCTTTCATCAAGAGTACCTCTATAAGGTGGTGGTGTGAAGGCGCCACTGACAACCAAAGACCAATTTTTCCGCACCTGTTACTGCTATCCAAAGTCTGTGGAAGAGACACCAGAATTTATCCAAAAAATCTCTAATCTTGTTCCTAGTGCACTACATTGTGGCCCCATCATACAGACTGCCCACCTCTCCTAGCCATTGCTTACAAAATAAAGAAAGCTTGCAGGAAAATGTAATTTTTTTGGCCTTACAAAATGCAATTAATGCTGCAGCAGCTTATATACACAGTACAGATGTGTCACTTTACAGGTAGACTAAGAGGACTCCCCACAAATGCAATTAAAGTGGTTGTAAACCCTTACAAACCACTTTGACCTACAGGTAAACCTAGATTAAGGCTTACCTTTAGGTCCAAGAAATATCTCCTAAAACGACACGGAGATATTTACGCTGTTAGCAGCATGCGCTGCTAACGCCAATATGCCGTTAGTGGTAGCTCCCGTGCGCATGCGTGGGAGTGACATCATTGCTGCTCTGGTGCTGTGAGTGGCCAGAGCAGCGATACCCGGAAGAAGATGGACGCTCTGGACTACAGGCTCCTGTGTCAGGTAAGTGACACATAATGGGCTACTATGCGATGCATAGTAGCCCATTATGCGATGCATAGTAGCCCATTATGCTTTACCTTTGCAGGGAAACAAAGAAGAAGTAAACCCATCAGGGTTTACTCCCTCTTTAATGCTGTAGCAGCTTATATACACCGTACAGATGTGTCAATTTACAAGTAGACTAAGAGGACCCCCCCCCCCCCCCCGGCACTATATTGAAAGGATTTTTTAATTTTTATGCTTTTACTTTAAGCATCAATAAATCACTGCTCATTTAAAAATTGTTTTTTACAAACTTTTTTTTATTGATACATGTCCTCCAGTAGCAGCTTATATACACCGTACAGATGTGTCAATTTACAAGTAGACTAAGAGGACCCCCCCCCCCGGCACTATATTGAAAGGAATTTTTTACTTTTATGCTTTTACTTTAAGCATCAATAAATCACTGCTCATTTAAAAATTGTTTTTTACAAACTTTTTTTTATTGATACATGTCCTCCATGGCAGTACCCGGACCCCCAAAACAACTGTATGCCCAATTACTTGCACATAAGCCTTCAAAATGGGCACTTTTGATTTTCCACATTCAGGCCCTATAAACTTCAATGGGGTTCGTTATTCGGTTCCGAACTTTCGCAATGTTTGAAAGTTCTGGTGTGAACCAAACTGGTCATTCGGGCCACATCATATTTTTAGAATTTAGAGTAACATCGTATTTTTAGAATAAAGAAAAGCGGTCTTCACTGTCACAGGGTAGCATGTTTTCAAGGGGGGCAACAGGTCTTTGTGATCTCTCACAAAGGAGAAGAATCAGGAACGTTGGCGTACAATGTACAGCCATTCCTTGTGATCTCTTACAAAGGAGAAAATTGGCATTCAATTTACAGAAATTCCTTGTGATCTCTTACAAAAGAGAAGAATTAAGAAACATTGGAAAGTTTTCATATTTCATTCCTGACCCAAATAAAAAAAAGGAGTAAACTATTCCGACTCACCTCATAAATTACATTGTCATAAGACAAGCACTTCATTTTCCAGATCATGTGTTGTATGTGTGATTCCTAGAAGGTGGAGCTGTATGACCCACACTTAGTGAGGACATTTGGCAGGTGGAGATGCTGAATGAGGAGAAGGTGGAACACCTGTCAGACTGTAATACAGGTGTCCTGACATGAGCTGCGATACCCAGGAGCCTCCTACAAAGACGAACGCTTTTGCTGATCGTAAGCAGGGCAGGGACCGCTTTCCCAATTCCAGCTGTTACGTCTGTAATCTTAATTTCACTCACAGGCAATGATCAGCATCACATTCTCACATATGTCCTAGGTTTATGTAAAAAGATCAGCGAGATAATTGTTTTTCATTTTGCTACACTTTGCCCAATCTCACTTGGCTTTCCTCCAAGCTAGAAACATTTTACATTGAAGTTGCAACATGGAATGAAGTGCAAAAAAAATAAAGTAAAGTAGACAGATCAGCAGAATAAAAGTTGTAACAACTGCCATGATGGGGTGAAAATCGTGCCAATTTATGGTAACTTGCTTCATGAACTTCATTTCATTGAATAATGTATCATGTAAATTATTGGCAATGTTTTTTGCAAAAATACAGGCAGAAAGTCTAAACTCTAAAATCTGTCTAGAAAATAGGTTTTCATTGGAATATTATCACGTTGAACTATAGCGAAAACAGACCTGAAACAGCTGCCGGCCTCAGGCTCATATATAAGCCAAGCTGTCAGAACTTATATATCCTATGTCAAAAACTGCAACTTTTTTTGTAAATGGCCCCTATAAAAGAACTATCATTATTTATTTTTAAACTGTTCTGTCCCCAATGTGACAAAGTACATGCAGTACTTTGTTCCGTGTTACTAGGTGCTTCCTAACCCAACATTGAGATTGGACTGGGTGCAACACCCCAAAAAAATAAATCACCCCCCCCCCCCCCAAAGCCATCTGACAACATAGCTGGGAAGGAGACGGACGCTTCGTATCGTCCACTTGTCATGGCATCAAGCACTTTCCCAAGACAAACGGCCAGAGGAATGCAGAATGATTGGGGGCATGTCAGTTTTCCTTTGCTCTGCATTCTTCATGCTACCAATTTTCTTGGGAAGGTTGTTGTAAAGCCATGTACACACTAATTATATATTTTTGAAAAAAAAAAACTGACAGCTCCAGAGATGTTAGTACAGCGATCTCCCCTGCTGAATTGTTTTTACAGGGGAACAGCCCCCCGCCAGTTTCAGTCATGTCCCATTGATAGAAGCCAGCCACATGGCCGGCTTCTGTCTGACCGGCTGCGGTACACATGGCTGCAGTACACACGGGCAAAATGTTGGCCCGACATTCGGCCGGTGTGTACTAGGATTAACTGAGACAAGTGGCTTTCCCCTTCCCATGTTCTCTGATGGCCACAGAGGTAGAGGGGTTTTGCCCCAAGTCCTACCTCATAGCTAAGTTTAGGTAGCACCTAGCAATATGGGACTTTTGTCTTAAAGGGGACAGAAACGTGAAAAAGATAACGCGGACCTAAAGTCATGCAGTCCTATCTTCATCAAAGCAATTTTTACAGTCTTTACGCCAAACTGCAAAGTAATGGAAGTAATCCACAAAGATTGCCTGGACTGCTCTATGGGCCTGTGTGGGCAGGCATTTGTTCACTTCAAATAGGTTTTAAACAGGTTTTATAACCTATAATTCTATGGTAGCAGGTCAAATTCACATCAGGAAAAGGCCAACTGCAAGTCAGATGTATCAATTAATTCTGAATGATCTCAGAAGTATCTCAAACTAATGTCAAACTAATGCCATCAACATGATCTCAAAGCCTGTCAACACAGGCCCTACAGTGCTGATGCTATATGGAGGACTCCTTGGCATGAGCCAAAATCTTCTTCCTGCATGGGCATGCCAGCTCACCTATGCTGTCGCATGAAGTTAGGTATCCCTGTCATCCTTAAGGACTTGCCAGGTTTGATCAGATTGTTAAATTTAATGTGGGAAACTGAAATGCTGAAGTGTAAAAACTGTATGAACTAGACAGACTGCCACAAAAGCGATGAGACTGAAAAAAATGGACACCACTATATTATTTCTAATATACCCACAGGGTCAGACATACAGCATGTGCTTGTTACATAAGCAGGCTAAGCGCCCATCTGATCCTCTTATCTTTCTGATAAGGTCTATCTCTTTAGAAACAAAGGAATCATCTCTAAGAACTTAAAATGTCCACAGTGCATTTGGTAGAAAAAAAAAACTCTGTTATCTTTGCCAGGGCTTTCAGTGATATGATTGAACTCATTTTGGTCTTGACAAGAAGTACTACAAAAGATCCATGTGGATGACTCGAATTTCAGCTGATTCCTGCTGAATGAGCCATATATTGAGCTGTGGGTGACTTTGAAAGGACCACCTGGTTGTCCCGTCTACCCAAACACAGGTGGTCAGACACTATAGCTAGCTACTGTGTGCTTCACCTATAACAGCCCCCTTTCCCTTAAGGAAATCAGGCCTGCGGGTACTTTGTTGCCCCCAGGATACACAATGCTATAGTGCCTGGCCACCACATCAGGGCAAATGCAAACTGAGCAAACAGACTACTTGCAGTTAGCAGACTGGGTAGTGTGGTTCAGTGACAGTCCAGGTAAAAGGCAGCCTGAGTTCAAGGAATAGTCCAATAAGAAGTCATACACAGGGAAATTCTAAGTAGTTAAACAGGGCAGATAGACAGGAAGCTCGATCAGGAACAACACAGGTATCATTCGCTATCACCAGCAAAGGACAGAGCGTTTGGCTTGGTTATAACAGATGACTGACCACATCAATCACTCAGCGGGTGGACACAGACGGGGAGAGAATGCAACAGCCAAAACCCAGATGCTGGAATGAAGAGCAGGAGCACTTAAGTGACCCTGACACCGGCTCCCCAATAGTTGATTTAAAAACCGACTGAGCCGGCTGGCAAAGTATTGGCCAAACGGTGACTGCATCCTATCAGATGAAGTCAATGTGCGGGTATTCAGGCAGCCGCAGGTGCCATGGCTGTCTTAATACAATAGCTGACAATGGTGTTTCCTATATCCACGCTGTTAGCATTGATGAGGGAATCGATTCATTTTTTTTAAAGTTCAGCCTGCAAGCTGCATGAATAAAAATCGAGTCACATATGGCAGCCTTTACTAAAAAAGATGTTATTTGGTATTAATGACATAGGCCCTATTTATAGCAGTGATGTCATGTTTAATAATAGTCCCACTTTAGGTGGCACCTAAGCAAGGTTTTTTGATTTCCTCAGTGAAAAGGTAAAAGGTCCGCTTACATAAAAAATGGATACATCTTTTAAATACTAGTCTTTTTATTGATACCGCTGATCTATTGCATGTCATTTTTAAAAAGTTTTTCGAAGCCTAAATTTATACCGTACATTTCATAGCAGGGGTCTACCTATATGGATGAAGGTAGAGTGATTTTATAGGTGATGTTATCATTATATAGTTGCCATTACAAAAAATTGTCTTCAGTGAATTGAGGAAACCACACAATCTTAGCGCGTGTATTGGGGTCTCCAACGATTTCTTCTTGCAGTCATTTTTTATGCTCTTTAATAATGGTGATTTTAGGAGACCCTGCCTCGAGACCTTTTATTTCAACAACAATAATCTTCCCATAAGATTATAGGTGCATTTACCATATTTTAGGTATGTTATTTACCTGTTACAACCACTTTTACCTACAGGTAAGCCTAGATTATGGCTTACCTGTAGGTACTCAAAATATCTCCCAAACCTCCACGGTTTAGGAGATATTTAGAAATGAGACGAGTGCCGATGCACTTTAGACTCCTTTAGAAATGCAGAACGTGCAGTTTCTAAAGGAGATTGTGCCGTGACTGGCGGCTCCCACGTGCATGTGCGTGAGTGACGTCATCGCGGCTCCGGCCAATCACAGCGCCGGAGCTGCGAATCCCAGAAGGAAGATGGACACTCCATGGAAGGGGGCACAGCAGTGACATCGCAGGCTTCAGTTTCAGGTAAGTGACACATAATGGGCTACTATGCGATGCATAGTAGCCCATTACGCTTTACCTTTGCAGAGAAACAAAGAGGAAGTAAAACACATCAGGATTTACTTACTCTTTAAGTCCTTCCTTGTCCAGACATTCAAAAGCCCTGAGACACCTACTGGAAACCACCATCCTGGAAGTGATGCCACCATCCCACGCAAAATCGCAGCTGTCACTCAAGTGACACTTTATAGTATTCCCTGTTGCTCCTCCCCTGGCTGTTAGATTAAAGGTTATGTAGGTACCTAAGGGGAGGTGGAGAGGAGCTGGACCAGCACAGGCAGTAATTACACACTACCAGAAGAGGAGAGGGTATGCAAAGAGAGAAGGAGCTGTGTTGAGGAATTAACTATGCCCAAGATAGTCAAATTTTCTTGCTAGTCAATAAAACAGCTATATTAAAGTAGAAGTCCACTAACACTAAAATTCCTGCATCTATAGACATCCGCGATCTAACACTAACCTATCCAGCCCTGTAAAGAAGAGATCAGGATACATACCTTTTTTGATGCCGATCCAACCCGATTCCACGCTGAGCTGTCAGCCACGGCTTCGCTATGGAGGTGGGTGCAGAGGACACATCCGACAACGGAAGCCCCATAGTAAGTCTATGGGTGATGTCACTCCCCATTCATTTCACAGCCGTTGTCGGATATGTCCTCTGCAAAGCTTCAGCCGCTGGAGCACGGATCGGAACGGCTTCAAAAAAGGTATGTACAGTATAATGATTTCTTCTTTACAGGGCTATATAGGTTAGTGTTAGGCCACGTACACACGGGCGGATTGTCTGCCCAACTTAGTCCAGCGGACAGTCTGACAGACTTTGTCTTTCGGAATTTCCGTAATTTTGTCCGTCCAAACTTAGTTTTGTCCGTCCAAACTTGGTTTCAGCGGACAGTCCGCTCGTGTGTAGGCAAGTTGGACGGACTAAGTATGGCGCATGCTCAGAAAGGATTTACACGGCCGAAGGTTGCATTGTAGTGTATTGGACGTCGTTTTTCTAGTCCCGTCGTACGTGCAGTATCCGTCATCACGCAAGTTTTCAGCGGACTGTCTGCTCATCGTGTGTGGTCAAGTCCGTTCATTCAAAAGTTGAACGGACTGTCTGTCGGATTGTCTGATGAACTTAGTTGGGCAGACAATCCGCCCGTGTGTACGCGGCCTTAGATCGTGGATAGCTGTTGATGCAGGGATTTTAGTGTTAGGGTGGACTTACACTTTAAGGAAAAGCACGGCAGCCTTTAAAATATTTGATCTTTTGTTCTTTCACCTGCAATTTTCTCTTTAACCCATACATTACTCAGCGGTCTTATCAATTCTTATTGGGCTGTATATAGACACCACCTGGCAATGAATGGTGACTTATGTTACACCAAGTGTGATTATTTCTTCTATTATCTCACTAGGATTTCATAAAAGTATGTAAAGTATTTGTAGTCACGAATACATTCATCCATAAGACTGCGTGGATGTTTCTTTTTATACACTTTTTGTTGCACAACTCGCCCTGACAGCTTATTTCCTATTCACTTTGTACATGTAGTCTTTTGTGTACTTCAAGCAAAGCTTCTATTTTAGGTTCATTCATTTCTTAAAATGTAGGGAATTTTCTGTTTGATGTGATGTGTACTCTGTACCTGTCTGTTATCTCCTTCCATTGTTCTCACTTCCTCTTTGCTATGATGAAAAATCCATTATGTGTACAGATGAGGAATCAATGAAACTCCAGTAGTTCTAAACAGAAAATAAAATGTTAAAGAACTGGAATTGTTCATTTGGGGCTGATTCTCGTTTCCTGTGCGGTAAAATGCCATGCTTACAGGTGCAGGAAGTCAATGTGCAGAAAACTATTTAGATTTTTTTTTTTACTTTTTTGAAATGTAATGCTGCAGATTGTAGAAATGTGCTGCATATGAGCAGCTTCTACTTTGTCCAATCAATGAACATTTTGCATTCATTGAGAAAATACAAAGTGTTCTCTGAATGGTATTCAGCAGACTGCGGTTCCTCTTTAACCAGCATTGGAGATTCCTCCATCGAGCGACCTCCGGTGTTCAGCACCCCGAACAGCGTCGATGGAGGAATCTCCAATGCTGGTTAAAGGGGTGTTCCAGCGGATTTTTTTTTTTTAAAGTCAGCAGCTACAAACACTGTAGCGAATGCGCGAGTCGCGCTGCCTTTTCTGAATGGGGCGCGCTGTGTTCTGGTACACACACAGTTCCCAGAATACAGCGCGCCCCATTCCTCAGAAGACAACGTGAGGAGGAGAGAAGACTGAAGATCACCGCGGAGTAGGAAGAGGCAGATTAGGAAGGCTGCTTAGCAACAGGGTTTTCTGGTAAGTTAAACACTTTTATTTTTTACATTTTTTTTACAAATTTTGTAAGAATATCAATGTTTTTTTTTTTTGGGTGGCCCTCTGCTTTAACCTCTTAAGGACCCCCTCCTGCACATATATACGTCGGCAGAATGGCACGGCTGAGCACAAGCATGTACCTGTATGTTGCTTTTTAAGTGCCCAGCCGTTGGTCGGGAGAGCGCCGCCGACAGCGCACTCCCATCCCAACCTGGACCTGAGCTCCGTGGCCGTGGCCGCGGGACCAGCGGACCCAATCGCCACTGGTGTCCCGCGATCGGGTCACAGAGCTGAACAACGAGGAGAGGTCTGTGTAAACAAACCTCTCCCCGTGCTTCCTACTGAGCCTGTCACTGATCGTCTGTTCCCTGTTATAGGGAAAGACGATCAGTGACATCAGACGCCAAGCCATGCCCCCCTACAGTTAAAAAAAAACACACACACACACTTAACCCCTCCCCGCCCCCTAGTGATTAACTCCTTCACTGCCCGTGTCATTTTCACAGGAATCAGTGCATTTAAATAGCACTGATTGCTGTATAAATTACAATGGTCCCAAAAATGTGTCCGCCATAATGTTGCAGTCACAATAAAAATCGCTGATCACCACCATTACTAGTAAAAAAAAAATATTAATAAAAATGCTATAAAACTATCCCCTATTTTGTAAACGCTATAAGGCCGCGTACACACGCGCGGACTGTTGGCCCAACTTTGTCCGTCCAACAGTTTGAGCGAACAGTCCGCTCAAACTTAGCATGGACGGACATGGCCACACACGACGGACGAACAGTTTGCTGAAACCGTGCGCGATGACGTGAACGGCACGTACGACGGGACGAAAAAATATGACGTCCTATACACTGCAATGCAACCTTCCGACGTGGAAATCCTTTCTGAGCATGCGCGAGACTTAGTTGGCCGAACAAGCCTACACACGAGCGAACAGTCCGCTGAAACCTTGTTTCAGCGGACAGTTTTTCGGAATTTCCGTAAGACCTTGTTCGGCCAACTGTCCGCTGAAACTGTCCGCTGAAGCCCCACACACGAGCGGACTGTCCGCCCAAACACTGTTCAGCGGACAAGGTTGGGCGAACAGTCCGCGCGTGTGTACGCGGCCTAACTTTTGCGCAAACCAATCAATAATCGCTAATTGTGATTTTTTTTACCAAAAATATGTAGAAGAATACGTATCAGCCTAAACTGAGGAAAAAAAAAATTTTAGATTTTTTTGGGGATATTTATTATAGCAAAAAGTTAAAAATATTGCATTTTTTTCAAAAGTGTCGCTCTATTTTTGTTTATAGCGCAAGTGATCAAATACCACCAAAAGAAAGCTCTATTTGTGGGAACAAAAGGACGCAAATTTTGTTTGGGAGCTACGTCGCACGACCACGCAATTGTCAGTTAAAGCGACACAGTGCCGAATCGCAAAAAGGGGCTTGGTCCCTTGGCTGCAAATTGGTCCGGGGCTTAAGGGGTTAAAGAGGAACTGCAGCCTGCTCACATAATTTGTAATAAAAACATCTTTTGCCATTCTCAAGCTTCCCTCCAACCACGTTGCATATTATTTTATATGTACTGTGATTCTGTACCTGTCAAATATGCTGCAGAAATATCCCTCCACTAAGTCTGGCTGCAGCCATTTTAACTGTGGGCAGCTGAAGCTGCTGCTTGTTCACTTCCTGGACACACAGAGGCACACCTCCAGCTTTGCAGCTCTCATTGGCGCTATTATGATTCCCCCTCCCTTCCTGGCAAACGCTCACCATGTCATAAGCCTAGGCTTTTTTTCCAGACAGGAAACAGAAAGTGGGCTTTATAAGGTATTTACTGGCAGAAAAAAAAATGTTTTACTATCCAAAGTTAGAACAAGGGCTGAAGATTTAGTAGATGGAAAAATGAAAAAAATTACCGAAGTTCCGCTTCAAAGTATTCAGATGTCCACAACACCCACAGGCAGGGGCGGACTGACAACTCATGGGGCCCCCGGGCAATAGGAGATTATGGGGCCCCCAGGCAATCAGAGATTATGGGGCCACACAGTATACACACACACAGTATACAATCACACAGTATACACATGCATGTACACACAGTATACACAGACATGTCTCTATTGGCTGAGAAGGTACTGGAGAGGTGGGGCAGCTATAATCTCAGGATTTTTATACCAAAAAGATGTCGGTAAGGGACATTTCAGAGATAGATGTAAAAAAAAAAAAACACAGATTTTTACATACTGTCCCTGGTTTTACTGAGGCTGGCAACCCTGATGGGGCCCTCTAGTGGCCCGGGGCCCTCAGGCAGTGCCCGAGTGGCCAAATGGTCAGTCCGCTCCTGCCCACAGGTGCAGACAGTCTGCATCCAGGGGCAATCTTTTGCAGGTAATTGCTCCAATGGGCTTCCGACATCTAATTGCAAATGGCCCTATTAGCAAGTGTGAATGTGGCCTATAACAGTCCACAGACATGAGATCACGTGATTTTGCCTAGACAATCCCATGGCAATGGTTGCAGGCAGACACTTACAAGCTGACAGTGGTCAGGGGAAACATTGTTGAAGGGGTTAGAAAACATGTCCCGATAACTATTGTTTCCGGCCAAGATAAGCGGTGCCAGCAAAGTCTGCCCTCCTCCTTCCCCTACTCTCCAATGACGTAAACTTTCTTGATTGGAAGATTGGACTTTGCATGTATATGGAGTTCTATGCATCACTCTGGAGATTTGCTACCCTGAGGCTGATCACATTGTGCCTACATGGTATATTCCAATCGCTATGTCTATGGAAAATAAATATATACAAAAAAGGAACTGCGTTAAAAATATAATGCTGCACAATATCCTACAAATCAAACGAAAAATGCGCTGCAATAAATTAACAAATAAATACAAAACGTGATGAAATAGTGAGATAATGAAATGTCAATAATTAATAATAATATACATCAATAAATAAGTGCTATTACTTATATGCATATATAATAAAAGCTACATTTGAGTTCAAATTGGCAAACTCAATTGATGCGAATAAGTGAAAAAAAGTCCACAAGTGATGATCACGTTTAATAATCTAAAACCAAGACATGCGAAAACCAAAATCCGTGGAAGAATCTGTGACTCTTTAAAGGTGATATAGTGCTGAATTTTCCAAAGAAAGTGAAAAAGCCCTCCAGCACAGAAATCGCTGCCGCTTACCAGAACACGGCGGTCCCTTACTACAGGGGACCACACCAAGCAGATGACTGTAACCCCCATCCCGGGATCTCTCTAGCACACAGTGGGCTCCTCAGCCTCAATGAGAATAGTCTGCAGGTAGGTCAGTTCAAATGAGGTGTAAAATCCCCAGAAAACAACAAAGGCTCACATAGCGTAAAAACCCTTTTACATTTATTGTAATAAAAATAGACAAATGGACACTTACAAAATGTAGAAATACTTCAGCATAAAAAGCGAGCCGGCCAGCCTCGCAAACAGCCCGTGGCTTCTGGGACTAAGCGTGTAGCTGTGACGTCAGTACGTCGCTCCTCCTTCCTACGTGTTTCGTCATCAATAGGACGTCATCATGGGGCACCTAAGGAAAATAAATGACTGCACACATAGTACAGGCACCATATACAGCATTCTGCTCTAAATCCCCCAAATGTATACCCAGGGACCACCTAGATGACTTGAATCGTGCCCTGAACTGGAGCTATGCCCTGCCCCCACCGTTCACAGCCCAATGTGTGAGACTTCACTTGCTATAGCAGGTTGCTATATATAGTGTTCTCTGAATAATACAAAAAAGTGTACAATAAACAGCCACTTCTCCACCCCCACCCCCCGCAGCTTTCAGCTGCTTTATTGAAAGCTATACAGGAAGTTCTGTGCTTGTTACAGCCCCCACCACCGCATCGATCACCCCCGTCTGTCCTCTGTTACCCCTCCGTGTCCTCCTCTGTGCTGCTCTGGTCCCCCTGTGTGCTTCTCCGCCAGTCCCCCTCCATACTCTTCTGGTCACCATCTGTCCTCCTCCAGTCCCCCTTGTCCCGGATCTGACAGTATGGAGAGTGGAGGAAGGAGTCGGCAAATCTGTCATTTACCGGTTCCTTCCTTTTCTGAATGCAGAGTCAGTGATCACCGACTGTGCATTCATAACTGAGAACTGTAAACTGTGTTTACGATGCTTCAGTTTTTGAATGGAGAGGAGCCGCTGTCTCCAGCCCATTAATGTTCAGTGCAGCTGAAGCTGCTGAGAAAGGGACTGTGGAATCTGTGTCCTCAGTCCCCTTCTTTGTCTCAAAGGCGAGCTGACCCCTAATAGCTCACCAAAGCCACCCCCCTCTGTGAAAAAATAAAAAGTTTAATAAATATTTAAAAGTAAAATTGTAAAAATAATTTAAAAAAACACTGACACTGCCCCCTACCCCCTCCCCCCCACAAAAAAAGAAATAATTGTAAGAAACAATAACAAAAAAAGTGTAAAACAAAAACAAAAAAAAATAGAAAAAACGAATGACACAGTCCACGCGTCATCAGTGCTGCATATTAGTGCCACTGTCACATGACATTAAAAAAAAGTGTTGGTATGAGCGAGTACTTTAAAAAAAATTATCGGTACTTGTACTCAGTCTTAAAAAAGTGGTATCGCTGAGAGGCTGAGCCGGGTGTCAGTCCAGGGATCTGGCGGATCCAGATGATGTGGTGCCTGGACCTACTTCTGTAATGTCAGCAGAGAGCGGACTTCAGCCCTCTCTCTGCTGAAAGCGGGTCACAGGAGTGCAAAACAAACTGTGATACACAGGAGACGTACAGCCAAACAAGCTTTAACCAGACACTGATACATAGCTCCCAACTGTCCCGGATTTCAAGGGACTGTCCCGAATTTGGAGAAATGTCCCTCTGTCCCTCTTTCTTCCTTACTTGTCCCTCATTTTGGTCTATATAGTTGTATATAAAATGCACTTTTTTTCTTTCAAAAAGTGTTTTTCAGAGCTAAACCTTTCATCTGATTTCTAAATTGCTGCATTTGTAAATTCCAAAGGCCAATATAAAGGGAATAATAGTGATAAAAGAGCACTTGTGGGTTCAGCCTATAGGTATGTGCAGCCTATAGAATTAGGGTGTGCACCCCAAAGCTCTGTATACAGACTCACGGTGTTAGTAGATCAGTGGGTGGTGTCAGTAGTTTTTATTTTTAGAATTTTATTTTTTTTACAATATTTTAGGAGCCCCAGTAGGGGGCTTTGGTGGAATATCAGAGGTCTAAACAGGGGGAATCTGCACCACACGGGGTGAATAGGGTGTGCCCAGGCACACCTTGCACACCCTGTGCACACGCCCATGGATCAACCAATCTTGTTTTTTCTGAACGATTCTCCTTTAAGGGGGCGTGGCAAGGGGTGTATCCTATGCCTGCATACTTTTGCTGATAGGTGTCCCTCATTCTCATCTCAAAAAGTTGGGAGGTTTTCTGGTAGAAGGCACAAGACTGCTGATAAGAAAGGGTATTTATCAGTTTATATTTCCCTGTTCTGTGTGCTGTGGGGACCAGATCGAGTCAACGCAGGGTGCTGGGTAACTATTGAGTAAACCTGGTGTCATCTGATCGGTGAATGTGACGGTGTTCTGCCTAATAGAGTCCGGCCATCGATATGTGTCCGTTCCGTACTGCGCATGCGCAGTACGGAGCAGACGAAGCTTCGGAAAATCTCCGAAGCTGAACGGCGCCTGCGCCGTGAGTGGAGGAGGTAGCCCCACTATCCAAGCGGACATAGGGTTTAGAATTTTAGAGGGCCCCTCGCGGGCGAGCTTCGCTCGCCACGCTTCGGGCTCGGCCTCGCTGCGCTCGGCTCTTTTTTATTCTAACTCTATGTCCACTTGGATAGTGGGGATAGAACCTGGACTCACGGCGCAGGCGCCGTTCGTCCTCGGCAATTTTCGGAATCTGTGCTCCTGTGTACTGCGCATGCGCAGTACGCAGAGGACAGCATCTGATGGAGGACCCTAATTGACAAGACAACGGCAGTAGCGGAGTGTGAGTTGTGGGCGGAGTTAGCCCAGAGTTTGGCAGGGCTCCGCCCCCCCCCCCCGGCGGCATGTGAAGTTTTGGGCGGAGTTAGAGCGGAGTTTTGGCGTTGTTCCTCCCCCGTAGGCTCCGCCCCCTGTACGCTGAGTGTGTGCGGGATGTAGCGGGCGGGGCTGTGCGGAGTCACGGTGCCGGGTATATAGTGCGATCCCGGGGCCACAACATGCAGAGTACGGGCCCCCTTGTCTGCAGCCGCCATCCCCGGAACATTACTCCTCATTGGTCAGACGGGAGGGGACGGCTCTTCCCGGCACACAGCACCGCGGACGGGACATGGGTGGAGGGAGTGTGAGGATCTCCGAGCATTGACTTCACCCCGACACCCTCCGCTACTCCTCCGACACCCACCGGAACCCGTCCTCCGACACCCGCCGCACCGGGACTATGAACATCGTGCTGGAGTTCTTCCTCGTCACTTTCAAGGTCCTGTGGGCCTTCGTGCTGGCCGGGGCCAAGTGGCTGGTCCGCCCCAAGGAGAAGAGTGTGAGCGGCCAGGTGTGTCTGATCACCGGGGCGGGCAGCGGCCTCGGGCGACTCTTCGCTCTGGAGTTCGCCCGCCGCCGGGCACAGCTCGTCCTATGGGACATCAACACCGACAGCAACGAGGAGACCGCCGGCATGGTCCGACACATCTACCGGGACCTCCAGGCCGAGGACGCCCTCAGGGGTGAGTCCCACACTCCGATCTCTACACCGATCACTATGCACACACACCGATCTCTACACACACACACACCGATCACTGTGCACACACCGATCTCTACACCGATCACTACACACACACCCATCTCTGGACACCACAGATCGCACACAGGTCTCGGCTCTAAAACTTTCACCAACTCTTCCCCTCCAGCATCGATCTGATTGTACATGTGTGATCCCCTAGTCTATGTACAGGAGAGATCCCTCCATACATAACACCGACTATCCCATCTACACCCCGACCATCCTAGGGACACCCCTGTATGGACAGCGCTCAGCTCTGTAATCAGAGGACATCTAGGACTGGATGAGGACATTTGGGATCAGGAGGGATGATAAGGACATGTTGGACCAGGATTTAAGAATGGGACATCTAGGATCAGAAGGGATGATGGGACAGCTAGGATCAGGAAGAATTATTATTATTATTATTATTATTATTATTCAGGATTTATAATGGGGACATGTTGGACCAGGACTAAGAAAGGGACATGATGGGATAGCCAGGATCAGGACTGATAATGAGGACACATGGGATAGCTAGGCTCAGGAAGAATAATGGGGACATCAGGGATTGGTGAGGGGACAGCTAGTATCAGAAAAAAAAAAAAAAAAATGAGGATGGGGACGGGTAGGATCAGGAGGAACACATGGGACAGCTAGGTTCGGGTCTAATAACAAGGACATCTAGAACTGGATGAGGACATTTGGGATCAGGAGGGATAAGAAGGACCTGTTGGACCAGGATTTAAGAAGGGGACATCTAGAATCAGAAGGGAGGATGGGACAGCTAGGATCAGGAAGAATAATTATTTTTTATTATTATTCAGAATTTTTATAATGGGACATGTTGGACCAGGACTAAGACAGGGACATCTGTAATAATGGGGCAGCTGGGATCAGGACTGATAATGAGGAGATTTGGGATCAGGACTAAGAATGGGATAGCTAGGATCAGGAAGAATAATGAGGACATCTAGAATTTGGGATTGATGATGGGACAGGTAGGATCGGGAGGAATACGTGGGACAGCTAGGTGCAGGTCTAATAACAAGGACATCTAGGATCAGTAAGAATAAGGACATGCTGAATCAGGACTAAGAATAGGTTATCTAGAATTGGGAATAATGGGACATATAGGATTGGGGCTAAAAAATGGGGGCAGCTGGGGTTAGAAGGAATCGAGGGGCATTTATAATAATGGAACATAAAGGATAATGAGGACACAATGGCTCAGGACTAAGAATGGGACATCTCCATCTTAGATTGGGGCTGATCAAGACTAATGATGGGGGGGGGGGGGGGGGGCATCGGCATCTGAGATCAGTACTAGTGATGGGACAGCTGGGTTTAGGACTAATAATAATGGGGACAACAAGCATCAGGACTAAGAATTGGACAGCTATGATCTGGAGGATTAATGATAGGACATCAAGGATCAGGACTCGTGCTGGGACATCTGATGGGAATTGGTAATCTCTGGAGAGGTCCCTGGCTCCAGGACTGTCCCCGGTGTAGTTCTTTCTATAGTACATTGCAGGGTCTGATCTGTATGTGTAATGTACAGGAATGTCAGTCTGATGATCCAAAGTCCCTTCACAGTGATTGGTCAGTTGTGTTTTACTTTGATGATTTGGGGGGGGGGGTCGTCTCTGACCCCCATCAGTTTCTATACAGTATGGTTGTAGAAGTGATTTCAACTATAAGATTTAGTCCTATCTATGTAAACCCCAGCAGAATGTTTTTCGGATCTCGGTACACACATTGCCATGAAAGCTGCTCACATGATGTTAGGTGTCAGCGGTATTCCGGTACATAGACTTCCACACTTCCGGGATCTTCCCAGCAGTAATGTTCATACTGAGCTCAGTATATGAGGTGGGACTGTGCCCGGGAGGTGGACGAGGTGGGACTGTGCCCGGGAGGTGGACGAGGTGGGACTGTGCCCGGGAGGTGGACGAGGTGGGACTGCCCGGGGTACATTATCTTCATATGTAATGCCTTGCAGAGCAGACACAGCCGGGGTGTAAATCCTCCATTATCGATGCTGATTGGTGAATTGCCGGTGTACGTCGTGCTGGCTGGGGCACCTGCATTCCTCAACGATTAATATCTTTTCTGATATACAGTACAAGACCCATTACCCGGCTCTGCTCATACATTACACAACACTTGGTTTGGCTGCGTATTGTCTTTTATCTGATCAAAGTACAGTCCCAGTTTGTTTTGGATGAGATCCCGTTCCTTTTTGCATAAATAAATGCCCGCTACATCTGTTATTAGTGTAATGTTTAAAGCTGTGCGTTTTTTCATCCATGCGCCCGTCCAGATGACATCATTGGAGAAATGAGCAGTGCTCTACTACTAAAGTAAATAGTATAGTAGCTTTGATGATTGGACGCTGGTACAGCAATGGATTACCATGCTTCTGGCCAGAAGAAAATCTGAAATAAATAAAATTATATATATATATATATCTTTTTTTTTTTTTTTTGGAACCCTTAAGCTGCCCATATACTACACAACCTGACTGTACAATCTCTATAGATCTACCAACAAGTGTGTGTGTGTGTGTGTATATTGCAGGAACTGCCTGATTAGGTACAGGTTTGTTGGGCTGTCTAATTTTATTTTTGTTATATTGCATTACTTTTGGTAAATCTAAAGATTGTACAATCTATTTGTATAGCATTAGGCTAATTTCAACAATTGCCATGAGGTTTCCATGTTTTTCTATTGTGCCTGCTCACATCTGAGTCATACTGTCTGTCACTCAACACTTCTAAAAAGTACAGCAATTTCTTGGGGGGGCGTGATCACACATTTTTGGCCCCAATAGACTTCAATGGGAGCGCCATGATTTAATGTTAAGTCTCCTCTTCCTCCTAGTAACTAGCTCTGCATTGTTTAAAAGAAAAACGATCAAGCTTTAAAATGCCCAAAAAAATAAATAAATACGATTTGAAATCTCATGAAAACCCTGAAGTGTGACCCCGGTCTTTACCCTGTGCTCTTTATTATTACAGCGGGAAATCCTGTTGAAGAAGAGGTTCTGCCAAGCTCCAATCTCCAGGTCTATACGTACACTTGTGATGTAGGCAAGCGAGAGAGCGTCTACGCGACGGCTGAAAAGGTGCGACGGGAAGTCGGCGATGTCTTTCTGCTGCTCAATAACGCCGGCGTGGTCTCAGGGCACCATCTCCTTGAGTGCCCAGATGAACTAATTGAACGGACTATGATGGTTAATTGCCATGCACACTTTTGGGTAAGATTCGCAATGAAATATTTTGTGGGGTTTTTTTATTTTTATTTTTTCCCTCTTGTTTTAGTAGCATATTTGTATACAAATCTAACTTATTACTGTATTTTGTTCTAAAATTTTGGATCCTCATTCCAATACAGGGTCTCTCAACCAGGGTTCCATGGAAGCCTAGGGTTCTTCCAGAGGGTTCTAGGGGTTCCTTGAGCAATATTTGCCTCTTAGATAAGTTTTTTTTTTTTTTTTTTTTTTTTTTTTTTTTCTCCCAAGGGTTCCCCTGTGTTGAGAGACTGCTCTAATAAGTGTCTTCTATTAGGTTAGTAGTTTTCAACCAGGGTTCCATGGAAGTCTAGGGTTCATCCAGAGGTCTTTGAGGCTTCCTTGAGTAATAAACAATTTCCACTGACACCGTTGATCTTTATGACCACAAGTATAAGGAGCAGTCTTCCCACTGACCATCACACTAATGTATCATGAGTTGTAGATATAGTCATTTTAGCCAAGGTTTCTCAAGACCAGAAAGCTATTTCAAGGGTTCCTCTGTTGAAAGGTTGAGAGTCTGTATTAGTGAGATGTATTTTGTCTTGTAATCAAGAGATATTTTTAGGTCTGAAATTTTACATTGCAGCGCTCAGTAAGGAGAGCTGACTCAGACAGCTACCTTGTCACCTTTTTATCACTTGGTGTCAGGGAAACTTGTGGGATGTGACTCGTGCTGATAGCGGAGGAATGAAGCAGCAGACAGAAATTACACTTTGTGCCCTGGAGAGAGACAAGTAGACGCTAGAGAGGGATCTGCCTTGTTTATATTTCATGTCGGAGGTTTACAACCACTTTAAGTTTTGGGTATAATAATGCTTCCAGCCTAGGTTCACACTAATGTGCCCCCCCCCCCCCCCCTCCCCCTCCTGTGTGAGGTGTGAATTTACCATGCATTTCAGGAGGCAGGCATTAAACAATTTGCAGAGATGTAAACTGTGTGCTGCGAGTTTAATGCAAGTTCACTTGCAGCCTAGGAGGATAACATTTGCATTGTACCATAGGAATTTGCATCACATCTGCAGTCCACGCGCACCGAAATCGCAACGCATAGATGTGAACCAAAGCCATGGAACACTATGCCACGATGCTTTTTTACATGACCTGTGAATCGGTGTGTTCGTAAACGCATCAAACCCTTCTTCATTCTTAAAGTGGAAGTGAACCCTCCTATTGTTCTCAGCCAAGTAAGCTGGCATCTGTTTAATCTAAAATTGCCATGATGCTGCGCATGTGATCAGTTATGACACCAGCCATTGGATGGTTTGACAGTTTGGTTGTGTCCTCAACCAAAGTGACCATTGGCATGCTGGGGATGTAACACTTAAGTTTAAAAAAAAAAAAAAATGATGGGTTTACCTCTGCTTTAATTATGGGGCTGTGTTGTGCATTCTTCGGAGCTAGGAGACAGCGTGAGTTATTGGTATCAACGATCCGAGAGGATTTTGTCCTCTTACTTCTCAATGTAGAACTCAACCCATCATTTCAAACAGTTTTATGTTCCAGTCATGCCGGGAATGTAATTGTCACATTTTCTTGTGCTGTCAAACCATCAAATGACCGGTGTCATAAATGATCACATGCGCAGCATCGTGGCCATTGCAGATCAAACAGAAGCCAAGATGGCAGCTTCCTTGGCTGAAAAATAGAGGTGCGCCAAATAACATTTATGGACCCGAAAATGTAGTATTCACCTGATATAGATAGAGAGAGTGTGTGTGTGTGTGTGTGTGTGTGTGTGTGTGTGTATATGTGTATGTGTGTATATATATATAGTGCTCGACAAAACCCGGTCGCATTGGCGACTAGAATCAGCGACCTTGCGCCTGGGGCAGCATAGCTGGGGGTATCCCGTCTCCGTGGACCCCCCCCCCCCCCGCGCGCGATCGCGTCGGGCCGCGCCGCAGGCGGCCGGTAATTGAGCCCCCGGCTTTGAGGCCTTCTGTGATCCTATGGTTCCTTCTGGAATCTGGCGCCCTCTTGTGGTGGCCGTTGGAATTACAACCAACAATGCTAATGGGCCAGTCTTTCTCCATCCCTTTACTTAGAACCCCTAAACAAAAAAAAAAAATATAAATATATATATTATATATATATATTTTTTTTATTATTTATTCTAACACCCTAGAGAGTAAAATGGTGGTCATTGCAATACTGTCTGTCACACCATATTTGCACAGCGGACTTACAAGCGCACTTTTTTTGGGGAAAAATTTTTTATTTAATAAAAAAAAAAAGACAACAGTAAAGTTAGCCCAATTTTTTTTTTTTTTATATTGTGAAAGATAATGTTACGCCGAGTAAATCGATACCCAACATGTCACGCTTCAAAATTGCACCCGCTCATGGAATGGCGACAAACTTTTACCCTTTAAAATCTCCATAGGCGACGTTTAAAAAATTCTTCAGGTTGCACGTTTTGAGTTACAGAGGAGGTCTGGGGCTAGAATTATTGCTCTTACTCTACCGATCGCAGCGATACCTCACATGTGTGGTTTGAACACCGCTTTCATATATGCGTTCGCTTCTGCACGCAAGCTTGGCAAGACAGGGCGCATTTAAAACAATTTTTTTTTCTTATTTAACTTTTATTTTTATTTTTTTCACTGTTCTTTTAAAAAAAAAAATGTGTGTCACTTTTATTCCTATTACAAGGAATGTAAAAATCCCTTGTAATAGAAAAAAGCATGACAGGTCCTCTTATATATGAGATCTGGGGTCAGAGAGACCTCACATCTCATATTTACACTAAAATGCAATTTAAAAATGTCCCTCTAAGAGCTATGGGCAATGACTTGGAGACAGGTGGGGGGCTGGGGGCTATCTTCCCCTCACTCGTCTCCATGTCAGGCCAGGGACAGGTCCAGATCGCCGTCACGGACCTGGCTCCTAACTTTTTTAGCTGGCTCCTAGATTCCAAGCAAATTTGTCAACCCCTGTGTGTGTATATATATATATATATATATATATATATATATATATATATATATATATATTTTCAGGTGGTTTTTTATTTTGTCACTTAAAGGTCAAGTCCTAGGTATGGATATTATTTTTTGCATAATTGAATGTTCCATCCCTGTAGAAGCCGAGAATCGATGTAGTAGTCGCCGCTACTACAGTGGTCCTTGTTTTCAGGATCCCGTGCCAAGCAGCTTTACTACCTGGTAACCGCAGGGAGGTCACTGCCATGTTTATCACAAGTATCATTGAGAGCACACTTTGCATTTTATCAGTGCATGCAAGACATTCTCTGATTGGACAAAGTAAAGAGGTGGGGCTTGTGCAGAGTGAACGATGTAGTTACTATGTAGCAGGGCAGCAGCTATTTGGTGCAGGGTTCAGAAGAGAGCAAAGAGTAATAGCGGCAGCTACTAGAGTAAGGCCCCTTTCACATGGGTGCCTCTGAAGTGGGATATGCTTGTCCAGCAGGGGATCTCTCTGCTGAACAGGCAGATGATTGGTCCGTGTCCGCTCCGCTATGCAGAGCAGGCATTGACACAGCCTGCTCTCATCTATGGGGCAACCAGATAGAAGCAAGGCTGCCTGTCCTTTCCCTCTGATCCACCAGACAGCTGAGCAATAGGTCCTTCATCCATCTGTTTTGACCAGATAGTGGTGGGTGTCATCAGACCCCCCTCAGCCTCTTATATGGAGGGATGGATCAGGTCCGCCTGAAACGGACAGGAGGACATGTTTGGACAACAGTGTGAAGGGAACCTTATTCTGCGCTTCCCCCCCTAGAAAAGTATGAACATGCCAAAGCTGATCCGAAGTTACTTTGATGGCTTGGCCCAATTATCAAAAATATTCATACCTAGAATTTGACTTTTAGGGCTAATTTACACTTGCTTCGGAAGGACTATGTTAAAGCGGTAGTAAACCCGCATTTTTTTTTTTTTTTTTTTTTAAACCTGCAAAGCAAAAGGCATAATGAGCTAGTATGCACCGCATACTAGCTCATTATGAAATACTTACCTTAGAACGAGGCCCCGACATCTCGCCCGATCCACGCCGAGGAAGCCGACATGCTCCCTCGGCGTCTCTTCCGGGTATCGCGGCTCCGGCGCTGTGAGTGGCCGGAGCCGCGATATCGTCACTCCCGCGCATGCGCGCGGGAGATTTAAATCCGGCCGGACGAGCACTGCCGGATTTTCGCGGAGAGAACCCCCTTGTGCGCATGCGCCGCTGCAGTCAGCGGCGCATACCGAGGGGAATATCTCCTAAACCGTACAGGTTTAGGAGATATTTTTTTTACCTACAGGTAAGCCTTATTATAGGCTTTCCTGTAGGTAAAAGTTAAAAAAGTGGGTTTACTTCCACTTTAAAGCTCTCTGAACGCCAGTCAAAGCTCCTGTCACTAAATAAAATAGCTTACAGCCCTGTTCACACCTTGCTATTGCTTCAGTGGTGATTCAAGCGAGCTTTGCCATAGACTTCTATTGAGGCTTTGAAGCACAACTAAAGCTACCTGGGATATAATTTTAGAAGCAAAGCTAAATCTACGTGTAAACAGGGCTGTAAGCTAACCATTTTATTTAGTGACAGAAGCTTTGACTACACTTGCTTCAGACAGGCCTTGTTAAAGCTCTCTGAATGGCAAACTAGCCTAAAGGTTGATAACCTGCACAAAACATAATAGAATTGCAATGAAATAAATGGCCAGCTTAGCTTCAGTTTTTATCCAGCTGAACATGTCCTGTGATGGTCAAATACTCTGTGCTGTCGTTATTCTGCCCCTTGTGTTTACTGATGGTATTTCACCTCTGTAGTTATAAGTAGAACAGGTCAATCCAATACTTTACTATAAAATGTTGTTCAACCTGATGATTTCCAGGTTTGTCATTGAAAGGACAGAGAAGGTCATGATGTCACAAAGGGAGCTTAATCCCGTTTTAATAGACTGTAAAAGTTCTGTTAAAGCCTCAATGTCCATTCCCTCTGTTGGTGAATAATCTCGGTCATGGGGAATCGTGTAGGATATCTGCTCACTGAGAGCCCAGCTGTCCTTGAAACTTGGAGAGCTTGTCATTTTCTGTCGCTGCATTGTCTTTGTTCCACCTTTTTAATGAATGAAAGCTGGTGACATCTCAGGGTAGAAAAGGACGTATTGTCTGAATTTCTGAGAACATGTCAAAGGTTATTTTTGCTTCAATTACTATTCAGGAAGGTTAAGACTAGAATACTACCGTTGGCTGCAAGCCCAACAGTAATTTACAAACTAGCTAGAGAGAAAAATGGGACCAGAGTCCATGAGATGTAGCTGGTAATACACCAGCACCCCTGATCATCTGTAATTCTAAGCTGCAAGTCCCTGCCTTTATTTCTAACACTATAGAGCAGGGATCTGCAATTAGCGGACTTCCGGCTGTTACAAAACTACAAGTCCCAACATGCTTTTGCCTCTGAGTGTTATGCTTGTGGCTGTCAAAGTCTTGCTGTGCCTCATGGGACTTTTAGTTCTGCAAAAGCTGGCGGTCTGATAATTGCATATCCACGCTATAGAGTCTGCTGGTTTTTTGCATCCTTAGTGGTTGTCATGAATTCAGATTTAAAAGAGAAGTTTAGGTTGGGTGCAGCGTCGGTCCCCCATCAGCTCTAAGATTGAGAACCAAACAAAGACCATCACTCGGTCCTCAGAGCTCCATGAGCAGAGAGCTGGTGACAGTCAGTCACCGCTGTCTGCTCTGACCTCCCCCTGCGCACACTCTAACTGGAGGGCGTGGGAGCGTCTGGTTCAGGCTCTCAGCGGGGAGGCTGAGCCAGGTTTCGGTCCAGGGTTGTTGATGGATCCCATCATTGTTGTAATCTACGTTTGAGATTGGACTGAATCTTGGGCGGCAGAAGGCAGCGGGCTTCAGCTAAAAAAAGGGGTACACAGGAGTGCAGAACAACCTCCTGTGATCAATAGAAGTTCAGCCAGATGAGCTTTGGCTGCACTTCTCCTTTTAAAGACTTTAAAGTGGAGGGCCACCCTGGAAAAAAAAAAAATTTAAAAATTACAAAAAAAAAAAAATGAAACATATTTTTTTTTTTTTTTTTTTTTTACTTACCAGAAGTGCCTGTTGCTAGGCACATAATCCTAATCTTCCTCTTCCTCCTCGGCTGAGATCTTCTGGTCTTCTCTCCTCGTCGCGGTATCTTCTGGGTAATGGGTCACGCTGTGTGTTCCAGAACACAGCGCGTCCCATTCACAAAGTGCTGCGTGACTCGCGCATGCGCAGTAGGAAACGGGCAGTGAAGCCGTAAGGCTCCACTGCCTGTTTCCCTTACAAGGTATGGCGGCGCCGGGAGCCGAGGGACGGGTCGGCCTCGGGCGGCCGACATCGCGGGCGCCTGGACAGGTAAGTGGGCCCTCCGCTTTAAATTGTATCTAAACCAAGAGCAAACATTTTATTCTGCTGCAATTTTACTAGTCCTTTTGTGTGTGTGTGTGGTCGTGCCATTTTTTTTTTTTTTTTTTTCCCCTCCCCTAGGGTGACAACACTTAAGGTTACTGTAGCTACTGAGAAGCCGTGGTGTCATGGGACAGAAGATGGTAGGACTATATAGCAGTGTACAGGAAGATGGCTGCTCACTAGATTTCTGGCAGGATCAAGGGGGATTTACACTTTAACACATATACTGCTGAAAGCATTTGTGAGAGAACAGACCAAAAGGGGGAAAAAACTAGAAACGTTCATTGTTGGGGTTTACATACTCTTTAATTAAGCTGGTTTGTCATTGAGAGATTTAAAGCGGTAGTATTTGGGGCAAAAAAAAAACATTGCAGGTTAATGTCGTACTGTTTTGGTATGCTCTGCATTCTAGCACTTTGAGAGACTTGCCTTTTTTAAATGACGCCCTCTGGCATGCTGTTACTGCTGCAGTTGCTTCCATTTTCACCCGGTCTTGCTGCCAGGTCCACGTGCTCCAGCATGGCTGGGGTGTGATGACGTCACACTTATGTATGGGAGTCATGACCACAGCACAGCGTTCTACGTTGTGGTGATCTCCCAAATGATGTGTGTTTAGGAGATATTCATTGTACATACAGGTAAGACTTATTATAAGCTTGCCTGTAGGTACAAGCATCAAATATGATTTTACAACCACTTTTAAGTGTGCACGTCACCCTTTTTTTTTTGTTTTTTTACATTCTATAGTGAAGACCATGAATGTCATGATTTAGTAATTAATGAGTAGCTTTGATCTGCCCAGAAAATGTAGATATTTTAAGAAAGTGTCCATTCACACTTGTCATCCAACTTTGGACATCAAAGTCGAATGACAAGTTGTACCCCATGTGTCCCAGTGATAACCCTTCATATATGTGCAGCTTGAAGTTACAGCAACTTCAGAGTAATTCCTGCACTACTTTGGTCCAACCCTCAGAAGTTGCATGAAAGTCATACCTGAATGTTTTATGTGCAACAGTTGTCCATTATTGTTGGTCAAAGCCAAAGTTGCATTCAAGGCTTACCCCTATAAAGTTGCGTTTAATTCCAAAGTCGGGCTACTATGGAGTTGTACAAGCGTGAATGGAGCCTAAAGGTGACCACGCACCTCTATCTGTCTAAATTTTGATTGAGGTGGGTGTAATGTGTGTATAATTCTCAATTATAATATAATTTTTTTTTTTTCTTTTAAAGATCGACTAGCCATGACGTTCTGATTTTTCATTCGGTCAAACAGTTGATTGGCCAGGGCAGAATATTATCAATCACTAGTACTGGGATACTTTGCCAATGTATATGATTGTATTTCAGGTGGTCAGTGTATGAGCTTGCATAGTGCAAACAAAGATGTGATCGATTAATTTGATTATAGTTAAAAAGGTAAATCAATTTTAACTATCTGTCCAAATTCCCTTCCTTGTGTCTGGTATATCAGTTGGAATAATTTTTATCTATATTCAACACATCCAATCAGATGGGATATTATATACCTTTTTTTTTTATTTTTATTTTTTTGTCTTTCTCTCTGCAGCCCAGTGCTTACTAATCAACAGCAAAAAGCTGTATACAGAGCATTTCCTGTTCAAATTAAAAAGATGGTAAACGCGTGACTGATTTCCCCTTCCATTATGAATAGACGCATGAGTCCTCATACTGCTCACTCACTGTGTCTGTTCATTTAAAAAATAAAAATAAAAAAAATAAGTAAATGAGAGGCATAATGACCACATTACCCTCCCCCTCCTAAAGTGAAAGTTTTGTAACAAAAAGGGAGAATGCAACTGCAATAAAAATGGTGATCTGGCTTGCTAAAAGGGGAAGTTCGGTCTGCAGGTTGAATGAAAAACGTACCCAATCCCATTCCATGCAGGAATTGTATTCTGACAGCGGGATGCACAGATCAGAGCTGGAGCCTATTGCCTGCGGTGCTGATCCAGTGGAAATAAACCTAAAGGGTGAATAAACAAAGTTGATCGGTAGATTGTTTGGCCACACATGGATCAAAATTCGAACGATCTGGCTGAATTTTCGACTTGTGCATGGCCAGCTTAAGATGTGCCCACGCTATGGTTTTCTATTATGCAATTTTGTTTTTACTGTTTGAAATGCAATAAAATCGTCAGTGCCTCTTTACCCTAAAGGAGCCCCCTCATATTCACGGTGCTGAGCACTTAATGAACCAGCAGTTTGCCTTTAAAACAATCTGCTATTTCTCCTGTTATGACCTTCAATGTTTAACAATATACTACAGTGAATGTATTTCACAGTTGAGTAGTTTTGCTGTAAGCATACTTATTGTTGTAGTTTTAATGACTGTGGATGGCAAATGGCCTACTTCCCTTTTCTTTTACAAGCCGCGTGGTTTAGTTGCTCTTTATTAAACTTCTAAATAAGGCCGAGATATTTATTGCTGATAAAGGGGCAACGTTTTTACGAGCTGGAGTTGCTGTGCAATAATTGATCTTTTCCCCAGATTTTGTCCCATGGCTGCAAAACATATGTCACTTTTAGCAATGGCCTTTAAGGCTGCCTTCTCCCAAATGAAAGGAAATTGACGTAAATTTGTGAAATACAATGAATGTGCTCCGCTGGGCAAAGAACAGATGTCTCCGAGCATCTCTTGATGTCATCTAGCACCTCCAATGACGAGAGCCATCTGTAGGACAGAGGCAGCCAATTTCAGTGGTAACTAGTTTATTTCATACAGTGAATTGTTTTCTCCCGGCAGCTGTGAATTGTGCTGTAATGTTAGTTGAAATCTACTAGATAAGGACAGGGTGTGCTATTGTCACGTCATCGCAGCTTTTGAAGCTGGTAAAGGCCCAGTTATGTTTTGTAGGGATGGCTCATGAATTGTACGACACCCCAGGAGTGCCCCTTCAGACACCCCAGGAGTGCCCCTTCAGACACCCCAGGAGTGCCCCTTCAGACACCCCAGGAGTGCCCCTTCAGACACCCCAGGAGTGCCCCTTCAGACACCCCAGGAGTGCCCCTTCAGACACCCCAGGAGTGCCCCTTCAGACACCCCAGGAGTGCCCCTTCATCCTGGGCCTTGATTAAGTTCTCCTTTTTAAACATGTAGCTTTGCCATGGAGGAATTAATGGCTTGGCATGCCCCCCTTTTTTTCTATTCTATTTTTTTTTTTTTCATTTATCGAGCTCTTAGGTCATAGCTGGCCTCCTGTAGCATGTCCAATCTGCACATTTCTGATGCTTTACATTATTCCTGCATTTTGTCATAGAATAATGCTTGCTTGTGAGCATGCCTTGGCTCTAGTAACAACTATCTTAGTCACTACTTGGCAGTAGCACAATCTTTCTAGTTCAGGGCTGCTCGTTCCCTGACAGAAGCGCTCAGGTGGTGTAGGCCGCACACTCTGTAGCTCGGGGAGACACGGGACACTTCAGGGGAAGTTCTTTTGCATCCAGTCTTTGACTTGCAGTCAGATATTGAATTGCAAATGCCATCAAGCCTTATAGGGCTGTGGACTCTGCAAAATGAATGTGGAACTCCCTGGATATTGTGGGTAGGAAACCTATGTTCTAGTCCTTGTTACAGCACTATTTTAGGCTAATAATGCTGGATGCCAGATATATAATGCAGTTGCATATTATTATTATTATGAATAATAATTATTCTTTTAAAGCACTAGTTGTAGGTTCCCCATGATTGTGCCCTTCTGTGGTTAAAACACCTTGGGGGGTATAGCTTTAAGTGGAGGTGAGCCCTGGCTGGAGTTGAACATCTTTAGTTTGCAGCCCCTTTATTCGTATAGCAGACTACCTTGGAACAAGAGCAGATGATTGGGCCTTGGCACCCTGCTGATTGCAGGGAATCGGAAGATACAGGCTGACCTGTGAAAAGGTGTTGGGTTCATCTCACAGTTGTAGGTGCCTGAATTTGCTTTGTTCTAACAAACCTGTTCTACTTACTTGCTCTGTGCAGTGGTTTTGCACAGAGCAGCCCGAGCCTCCTCTTCTCGGATTCCTCGCTGGCACTCCTGGCCCTCCTGGCTCCTCCCTCCACCCAAGTGCTACCAGAGCAAGCAGCTTGCAATGGGGGCACCCAATCCAGCTTGTTCGCATGCTGGGGCTCTGCATGTCTATTCACTTAGAGCCATGGCTCCACACCTTCCTCCTCTCTCATCACTGGCTGTGATTTACAATTGGCCAATGAGGGAGAGCTGAGGCTCTTGTGCACATTGCTGGATCGAGATGGGGCTCAGGTAAGTATTGGGGGTGCTGGGGGGAGCAGCACCCAAAAGTTGGGGTGTGTTTGGGTTTTTTTTTTTTTTTTTTTTTTTACTTTCATGCTTGGAATGTTAAAAAAAACTTGAGCCTTTCAAAGCACAAACTTCTTATAAGCCCATCTATAAGGGTGAGTGCATGGCTAAATGGTGACACTACATAAATCCAATATGTAGAGAAATATTTATCCCATCCCATGAGACTCAAAAGTAGTGACAGTGGAACGACACTGCATCTGAGCACCACAAAACAAAAGCAATTTAATTAATGATATATTTATTAATGCTAGCAGAATAAAGATTAAAAACGGTCAAAGTTGTTTGAGAGAGTGGAGTTCCACTAATTTCCTCAAAGCATGGCTGTAGCTGATGCCAAATTATTTGCAGGACCTCTATGGGGCCGGTTCACACACCTCCACAGCAGTTTCGGCGTAAATTGCACAGGTGTCCTTTGCGTCTTTTGGTCCGTTTCAGGTCTGAATTCATCGGACTCCTGCTGCGAGTCACTGTGTGAACCCAGCCTCAAGAAGAATATGCCCGCTAGGTAAGTATAAAGGAAATTGAGGGTACTGTAGCTGGGAGAACAGACTAGAAGTATTGGTAACTTGTTAGAGAGTTTATGGAATACTTCCATTTCATAAAAAATGCACTGCATTGGGGGGGTGTTTTGTGGGGTGTTTTTGTGTGTGTGTGTGAGGTTTGCCACTCTATTGAAAATGAATGGGCTGCCTTAAAGTGAAACTAAATTCCCCCCCCCCCCCCCCATGGTTAACAGTTAACAGTAGATGGGTAACAATGTTTTAAGGCCAATTCACACCTCAATGAGTTGTGGGGAAACCCACATTCCATGCACTTTTATCCCACACCATGTTGAAACTGCACTGACAATCTGCAGTGAGTGTCGGTATTAACATAACAGCACCCTAAATGCCTGTAGCACATGCAGTTTTGTTTTCCTGCACTGGATGGTACAGCAGTGTCATGCAATCTGGTTGCTGTGCATTTTTTTTCAGAGTAGCGTATGCACTACTTTTGGTGCTGTTTGGCGAGATTTCAGCCCATTCAAATGACTGCTGTACCCCGATCACATTTGACTCGCACAAGAACACAGCGCCTTCCTGTGCAATTCATGGTGTGAAGCAGCCCTAATTGCAAGAGAGACCTAGTATATCTATTTTGCAACAAAAAGCCCACCTGGTGTGTGTGTGTGTGTGTGTGTGTGTTTGGGTCCAGTTCACGTGTGGATTCAGGGGGAAAAATTTGCATCTGAAACCAATGAACAGAAACGCACAACACTCAGTACACCGGACTGCAAACTGCACCTGCATATATGTAAACCCGTGCCTTACTCGGGACACACATGAAAACGCACACAGTAATAGTGTGACTGAAGCTCTTGGATCTGTGCTCAACCTGAGCCCATCTGTACCTGGATGAAAATGGGGTCTTCTAAACAGGGCGGGGGGGGGGGGGGGGGGTTGTCATGGGACACAAATGTCCTACGCTTCACTACCAAATGCATTCCATGAGGGGTTAAGCTGAAAAGAAAAATAAAAGCCTGCTAATCTGTCTGTAAAAGTCATTATCCTAAAATGTAATTATGACACTGCCCGTAGCTCACAATACGTTATTTCCTTGTTTTCCACATTTACTTTACTTTTGCCTAATTTGTCTTGACACTGCAGCTGTGGCGGTCTTTTGTGCGACTAAACCTTTCCTCTGTTGTGTTTTCATGAAAAGCACTAAAGAATTCTGGAGCGGGGTGGGAAGAAGTGCTAGACTGTTAGAAGTTAATTTGCCATAAACAAGGAAGTCGAGAACCAATTACTAAAGCTATGAAGTGACATGTAAATGCTTGTCCACTTTCACACATTTTGTGCCTAATAAGTAATTGCTGTGTTCCTATAAGTGCCATCCCAAATGTGCAATTTGTATGTAGCAGGACCAAGTCTTTTGAAATGTCCTATAAAAGAAAAAGCTGTGCTTATGTTTACTGCAGTATTTAAAAAAGAAGGGGGTGAAACAGTACCACAACATAACATAACATTGGCAATGTGCACAGCGCTTTTCAAAGAATTAGAAATGGGCTTTTTCACAATTTACCGCAACCTTTCAGCAGTAGTTTCCAGTGAACCTTGAATCTGTTGTGGGTGGGTTGCCTTAATCAATTCATGTTGTGATCAACATTGAAGGTTTTTTTTTTTTTTTTTTTTTTTTTAATCAACCTATGCATGCTAGCTTTGCATCTAGGTCCACGATGACGTCCACACAGCAGTATGCTCTATTTCTTTAAATTGAATGTTCAGTAGATAATTTATAAAAGAAAGCCAGAGCCTCTAGAACAGCCTTTTTAAAACCTTTCAGCTCAGAAGAACCCTTGACATTATTTTCCAGTCTTGAGGAACCCCTGCTAAAAAAGACTATCTACAACTCATAATGCATTAGTGTGATGGTCAGTGGGAAGATTTATCCCTTTACAGATAGCTAGATCGTTGGTGTCAGGGGAAACTTATCCAAGAGGTAGAAATTGCTTATTGCTCAAGGAACTCTGCGAATCCACTGTGGGTTCGCGCATCGCACCAGTTCACACTGCCATATGCTAACTGCCGGGAGTGTCAGTCCCTTTTTAATGACTGAGTGTTTCGTGAGCAAATTCTCAGTCAGATGAGTAGCCACTATCGGCAGTGATCTCCTTTTAGTGATTTTGTAGAGGGGAATCTTTCCAATGGCCACCATGTAAGGGGCATTTTTCTAAATCCTATCATTATTATAATAATTTCAAGGGTTCCTCCATGGTTAAAAAAAAAAAAAAAAAAAATCTGATGTACACTTCAGCTGTGTTATTTATTATTTTTTTTTCTTTGAAAAAACTTGACTGAACAGTCCACATGTGTGAAAGGGGTCTAAAACCCAGTATACATGGGCAGAATATCGGGAGACATTTTCCAGTAAAAAAATACCAGCCTGCATTCTGCCCATGTGTATGTCTGTCAGAAGCCGGTCATTCGGCTGGCGTGTGTCAGGCCCACGTGCTGAAAAACAAGCGTGCGACCGACTCCCGTTCTACGCTCTCAGCCAATGCCAGAGAGTGCTGATTGGAGTGTTCTGTTGTGTTTGCAGGATAAGTATGGTGGCACATACTGTGACAAAAACTGAGTGTGGGAGTAAATTTTACAAGGTATATGGCTAACAGGGGGCCTTGAGCGGGTTGCATGGGGGAAAAAAAACTGATGGCTTCAGTCGGAGATGCTGTACTAACAATACAAGGTTTGTACAGCAAAAAAAAAGTATTCACTCCATTGCCATTTTCCATGTTTTGTTGCCTCACAACCTAGAATGAACATGGATTGTTTGTTTGAGGATTTGCATCATTTAATTTACAGAACATGGCCAAATTTTTTCGTGTGTGTATTTTTTTTATTATTTTATTTTTTTTTTTCCCTGTGAAGCAAACAACAAATGACAAAATAACAGAAAAAGTCAATGTGCATAACTATTCACCCCCCCAGGTCAATATTTTGTAGAGCCACCTTTTTGCGGCTATCACAGCTCCAAGTCACTTTGGATAAGTCTCTGAGCTTGCCACATCTTACCACTGGGATTTTTGCCCAAAACTGCTCCAGCTACTTTAAGTTGGATGGTTTGTGAACAGCAAGATTTTCTATTGGATTAAAGTCTGGGCTTTGACTAGTCCATTCCAACACATTTACATGTTTCCCCTTAAACCACTCAAGTGTTGCTTTAGCAGTGTGTTTGGGATCATTGTCCTGCTGGAAGGTGAACCTCTCTGCTAGCCTCAAATAACAGAGTTGTACAGGTTTTGCTCGAATATCCCTTTATTTGGCACCATCCATCTTTTCCCTCAACTCTGACCAGGTTCCCAGTCCTGACTGCTGAAAAACACCAATACAGCATGATGCTGCCACCACCATGTTTCACTGTGGGGATGGTGTTCTTTGGATGATGTAAAGTGTTGGGTTTTTGCCAGACATAGCATTTTCTTTGATGGCCAAAAAGTTCTGCTTTTAGTCTCATCAGACCAGAGCACCTTCCTCCATACATTTTGGGAGTCTCCCACAGGCCTTTTCACAAACTCAGAACGTGCCGTTTTTGTTTTTGCTAAAATTGATGGCTTTCTTCTGGTCACTCTGCCATAAAGCTCAACTCTATGGAGCGTACGGCTTATTGTCATTCTATGTACAGATACTCCAGTCTCTGCTGTGGAACTCTGCAGCTCCTCCAGGGTTACCTTGGGTCTCTGTACTGCCTCTCTGATTAATGCCCTCCTTGCCTGGTCCGTGAGTTTTTGTGTATGGCCATCTCATGGCAGGATTGCTGTTGTGCCATGTTATTTCCATTTGGTTATGATAGATTTGATGGTGCTCCTAGGTTATAAAACAAAATCCAAATCTCTGATCCCTAACCTGGACTTCTCAACAACATTTGCCCCTTACTTGTTTGGAGAGTTCCTTGGTCTTCATGGCAGTGTTTGGTTAGTGGTGCCTCTTGCTTAGGTGTTGCAACCTCTGGGGCCTTTCAAAAAATGTGGTGTGTGTGTGTGTGTGTAATGACAGATCATGTGCCACTTAGATTGCACACAGGTGGACATAATTTCACTTCAGATTGCACCAGAGCTTTTTACCGGCTTCATAACAAAGGGGGTGAATACATATGCACATGCCAATTATCATTTTTATTTTTGAACCTTTTTATTTTTTTTTTATTTTTTTTTTTATGTATATATTTTACTTCACCAACTTAGACTGTTTGTGTTCTGATTCATCACATATAATTTAGATTTAAAAAACATTGCACTAAAGACTGTAATTTAACAAAATGGGTAAAAAGCCAACGGGGTGAATACTTTTGCAAGGCACTGCACACATGGGCAGAATGTCAGCCTTTTTTTACCTGCAAATGTTTTGTGACATTCTGCCTATGTGTGGTTAACACTTTTGCTAACACCTCTGCAGACACGCTTTGTGGTGGTTTTTAACCCTTTATCTGCCGCTAGAGGGGGATAAAACCGTGCCGCTAGCGGGCGAATAGCGATGCAAATCCGACAGTAAAGCGAGGCTTTACCGCCGACTCCCCAGTGGGGCCTAAGAACAAAAGTGAAAAAAAAAAAATGGTTTCAGACCTTAAAACACTTTCTGAAAATTATACCCAGCATAATGGTGTAATGTGATATTGTCATGCTTTGCATATAGGCTAGACCTTTTGTGTGGTGCCATTTTATTTAGAATGACTCTCCAACACTCAGTAGGTAACACCTCCACGGTGGAGTATATCACCACACATGTTATGTACTTCATGTGAGGCTGGGTTCACACTAGCTGAGGTTTACATCGGGGTCCGGCACGTATCTGTTCACCATTTTCCGGTACGAAACTGGTCCAAATTGATGGCTGAATTTACACCTGAAACGGACCAGAAGACGCACAGGACCCTACTGCAATTTGGACAGTGTTACCCCAGAGGTGTGAGAAATTACTCCATTGAGAGTCGGTCACAGTCTCCTGTCATGCAAACTGCATGCGGTGACACCCACATCCAATTCACATCAGTGTGAACCCAACCTAAAGGAAAAAGTCAGATTGGTCTCCTATTGTGGTGCCTTGGCTGCTCATTCAAAATGCTGTAAGTGGGTTTGCCTTAATCAGTAATGAGGGAAATTTCACACATTAGCGTGTGAACATGAACAATACCATAACAAACTGAAAAGGTTTAAATGGCGGTCTTTAAAAGATGTTATCTCACATTTGCTTGAGTTTGCAGCAATATAGAATTTTTAATTTGTTTAAACTGTCCCTAATAAAGAGGGGAAGGGAAAAAACATTTTGGAGATCTCTGCTAATCCTGCCTTTGGCAGCCAGCTATCTGTACAACTGCCTTCCCTCCATTTTCAGCACTGCTAGCCAACATGGCTTAACACCTGCAAGCCCACAAAAAGGACATGAGGGGCTGTTTAGAAAGAAAATGCAATTGTGGAATGCTTGCAGCAGTTCTCCTATTCAGCATCATCCTGTAGAGTACAAATATATCTTTTTATTTTTTCCCCCTCTTTTGAATGAAGTATGTATTTTTGTGTATTTGCTAATATAAGATCTATATTCATGCAGCCCCCCCCCCCCCCCTCTTTAGCGCTTTGTTTCTCTGAATTGGCAAGTGGTGTAATGAAGCTGTGTTGGAAGGAAGGACATGGCGCGATCACAGATTTTTATTTTATTTTTTTATTTTTTTTAGATCTTAAACAAACACAAGATGGTTCTCAGGAGTTTGTTGATTAAATTACAATGATTACTCTGTGCTCAGCAGTTGGCATCAACAAAGTCAGAAATTACAGCAGATTTGATTTCAGGGGACGCAGCGATAATCTTGTTAGACAGAAATTAAGAATGCTTCAAAGAATTACTTGGAAATCTTTTAAAAGTGCAAGGAGATCCGAAAACTACCTGTTTTTCTTGGCCCAGTCAGAAGAACATTTTAGTAAAACTTTTTTTGGCTAGGGTATAATATATAATTTTTTTTTTTTTTTGGCCTGAGACAAGCAAACAAGCTAAGCCCTTTTTTTGTGCATCTCTGTTCTGCAGAGATGTGCAAAAATAGGCAAGTTCAACTTTTTGGTAAATGGAACTCTTCGTGGGTTCAGAAAAGCAGCCCTTGGCATGGAAATACAGACTAATAGAACCTATTTTCATTTAAAGATGGGCGAGTGTCAATTAACATTCAGGTGTTCATGGCTTACCAGGGAAAGGAAGAACGCTGTTTGGTAGCCATATATCGGAGTCCATAAAGCTCAGCCCACAGAGGTCCTAGAGCTTGCCCAGTTGTCGCCAATTGTTGGGCTAGCTGTAAACTAAGAAATTCAGTAGATTGTTCCATCCACCCTAGACAGAGAAGATGGAGGAATCTCCAGTGTAGGCTATTGTATAATCACTCAAGCAATGACTGCCTTTGATAAGATGCAGTCCTTGTGCAACTAATACTAATTAAAAACTTTTATATATACTATAATTGGCATGGCCAGGATGGGTCCTGCTCTATGCTTGTAAACAAACCAAAGCTTGAAGTGACAACCTCCTCATCATTTCTTGTTTTTGACATTCGAGGGGGAGGAACAACCTCTGTTCTAGTGCATCGGCTCCTTTGAGTGCGCTGCAGCCCTGATCAGGCGAGAGATAGATAGATAGATAGATAGAGAGAGATATATACCAAAAAAAAAAAACACACCCCAAATTTTATATATATTTACATACATTTTTTTTTTTTTTTTTTTTTTTTTTTTCCTGAAGGGTTCCAAATCACAAACAAACATAATTATTATTATTTTTTGTTTAAGCCCTGTTTTGATTTCACACTGGAGACCCAACTGCCAATTGTCTTCCTGTGATTCAGAAACACTGTGCTGGGTCATCTGACTTTCATTTGAAATTGGCCTTGTTTTGCTTTGTCGGTAGGAATGCAGTCTGGATGATGGAGTTTGACTGCCTACAAGTTATTGTGCGTGTTTTAGGCCTCATGCACACTGGACGTAATTACAGCTGCTGTTTTTGCTTTCAGATGTTTCTCTGAAGCCAGTAAACTCCCCAGCTTGTTATCCTATGTATCCATGCACACCTATGCTTTTATGTGTGTGTGTGTGTGTGGTTTTTGACAGGGGCATTTTCTGGATGGGGGAAAAAAAAAACGCCAAAATCAGCGGGCTTTGAAAGGAGTTTTTCAGCTGTAAAAACACACTCTAACTTTGATAAAAGCTTAAAAATGCTGAAACTCATGGCTATTCAACATTTATCAGTGTGTGGGTTTTTTTTTTTTTTTTTTGCCATACCAAACACTGCAAAAGTCATTCTACAGTTAATGCTATTGATGTTTTATGTGCATGAGGCCTTATGGTTAAGTAGAACGGTGTTTTGTAAATGAGTATAATCTAATGCAAATGAAGGGTTTGTTCACAACAGCAGTTTTTTTGGCATTAGTCAATGCAGCCCCAGTGCAAAAATGTTATTTTATTTTTTTCTGGCATCCTGTGGTTTCAGTTTCTCAGCGTGCTGGGGAAAACAAAAAACAGGGACATGCTGCATCTTCCTGCAGCAAGCTCCAATGCACTATAATGCGTTGCAGTACACTACAGCACAAGTTGGAGCCCTTTCAAACTGCCAGCACCTGGGCGTCAGCGGTAAAGCTCTTTTTAGTTGCACTTTACTGTCATTTTTGCAACTTTTTCAGGTGCTTTTTACCCCCTGCTAGCAGCTGAATAAAGGTTTAAAAGCTCCCACAGAGCACCGCTGCCATTGATTTCAATAGGCAGAGACGATTTAGTAGCGATGTATTCGCCGCTCCATAGAAGCTGCTTGCAGGACTTTTTATTTATTATTTTTTTGACGTCCTGCCACTGCAGTGCTCCAGTGTGAAAGCAGTCTGGCTTTCACACTGGGATTGCAGGTGAGGCCCTTTTCAGGAAATCTTTATAGCGCTAAAGTGCCTGGAAAAAACGTCTCCAGTGTGAAATCTGTGTGGTCGTTTTTTTTTTTTTTTTTTTATATGTCTAATTTAAAACTTTATAATCACTTCCGGCTTAATCCGAAAATATAGCTTTACATATACTTTGAAAACCGCATGCCAGCGCGCGCGCGTGTGTGTGTGTGTGTGTGTGTGTGTGTGTGTGTGTGTGTGTGTGTTATGGTTTTCTTTTTCTAGTGATCCTTTCAAATACAATCTGAGCCCAGGATTTTGTAGAGCCCTGCTTCTAACTTCTGACCAAATCTAATTTTAAAAGAAACAAAAATGGCAAGAAAATAAACTCTCCAAATGCTGAAAATCCATCAACAGGCAGTCCATGAAGGGGGTGTTGTGTGTGTGTGTGTTGTGTTTTTTTTTTTTTTTTGGTCTCCAGATCAGTGCATATTTATAGCAGACATTTAATTGTTGCGGATTAGGCGGAGGAAGGCAGCAAAAGGATTAAACGTTGCAAAAGACACTTTGTTTTTTTTCTGTTACCTGTAACATTGTGCTGTGCCAGGAAACTGGTTTATATGGAACACTGCGGACTGTGCCGGTTGGCACTGTCACTTTACTGGCTATTGTTGTATAGTTGACAGATGGTAAATGCATTGATAGCGGGTGTTAAGCTAATCTCCCTTTGACTGCCTGCAGTGTCTTAGATAATAGTGTAAATGAGGAATTGTCCTCTGACTCCAGTTGCTGTTTTCTTTTCCAGACCACAAAGGCATTTCTTCCGAAAATGATGGACATGAACCATGGGCACATTGTTACTGTTGCCAGTTCGCTCGGGTTATTTAGTACCGCAGGTGTAGAGGTAAGTGGTATTATTAATTTTATTATTCAGGATTTATGTAGTACCCAACAGTTTGCACAGTGCATCACAAATTAATAGGATATCGTATAGTTACAATACAATTTGAAGTCAGGGGTTAGGTATGCCCTGCTCGTGCAGGCTTACAATCTAGGGGCTAGTGATGCAAAAGGGAGTGACTGTAAGGGTCCTTTCACACGGGTTTGTCCACAGGGATCGATCCACTGATCCCTGCTGAGCAGGCGGATGGCAGGTTCATCTCTGCTCACTGTGTGGAGATGGACCTGTAAGAGCCCTGCTCTCCTCTATGGAAGATCGGATGAAAACGGACTGCTTGTCTGCTCCTCCAAATGGATGGAAAATAGGGCTTCCATCCGTCTGGATTTCACAGACAGTATTAGACCGGATATGCGCTGCTGAAAAATCGACAGGTGGACCTGATCGTGGTGCCCATGTATTATTGCGAGGTGGATGGTGAAAATCTCCTGGCTGTCCTATTGTATGCTGATGGCGGGACTCCTTGACAGGACTGATACAAGGCTCTGAATGCAACTGATCAGTCCTGTAGCTGTTAGCCTGTCACTTTTTTTTTTTTTTTTTTGCTGGCTGCATAGACTACAGCAGCCCATAGATCACTTGATTTTTCCTTCCTTCTCCAAGGGCCCCCACCCGACAGAATACACAGTGCCCCCACCCGACAGAATAAACCACTTATGTATGCTGGTGGGGAGGTGGGTCTCGAGGGACCGTCCTGGCTGGCAATAGTAGCAGTGGTTGTACCCAAGTTGATTTATGAATCGACGGGTACAATAAGCTACATTTGATGCGGAGCAATTTTTTGATCTGGTTCAAAATGAGGGTCCTGTGCAAATTTAATCTCCAGTTATGCTCTGTCCCCTCAATTTGCATTAAATTTGCACCTACCACAACAGAAAATGCACCGTAAAACTGCATCAGATTCGCACTGCATCAGTGTGAACCAGGACTGAGACAAGTCGTAGGTTGTGGCTGAAAATTGTTTGCGCTAGCCAGCATCATGTTTGTCCCCCAAGGTGAGCACTGAGCGGTGAAGTACCTCCATAAACATTGGAGTCGCTGTATATGTGATCCTGTCAAAATCGCTTGCATCAGATTATAAAAGAAAGCAAAACGTGATTGCCTTTATCTCCTTAATGTGAATTTATAAATGTATATGCCAATGCATGTATTTTTATATCTATATCTCCCTCTACAATACAGGATTACTGTGCTAGCAAGTTCGGCGCTGTGGGTTTCCACGAGTCGCTCAGCCATGAACTGAAAGCTGCAGACAAAGATGGGATTAAAACTACTTTGGTTTGTCCCTATCTGGTGGACACAGGCATGTTTCGAGGTTGCAGAATCAGGTTAGTTCATATAGAAGCCTTTCAGTAATATGTCCTTGCTGTAGTTGCGTTTGTGCGTCCATTTGTCCTAAGAAATGATTCTGAAATGTAAAGCACACTTATTCATATGTCTGCAATAAAATAATCACATGGCTAAGTATAGATTGCATGTATGTCACTGAAATGACAGCATGTTAGATTTTCTGTGTCTTCTGCAGGGAAATTGTTCTCTCAATTGGCACAATTCAGAGCTGCCAAAGAACTTTAGTGGCCAGAGGTACCCACATATGGGGTGAAAGAGGATTATTTTTAGATCTAGTCCTCTTGACAATCAACCCATATGTGGCAGGAATCTTCATCCTTAATGGGCACTGTGATCAGGAGTCGGTGGGATGGGATCCAGATCATAAGAGACCAGGAGCATTCTGGGATAGCTCAGTCGGGTGTGCTGGGAGTGTGCAGTGAGCCTGCTCTCGGCACCAAGATACCAGCTTCCATAGACGATGCATTAAAGTGTTCACCTTTTTAAAGAATACAGTACTTTATTATTTTCGATAAATTTCACTTGTAATTAGTTGTAAAGGTGTTGTAAAATGTAATACTTACTACTCTGCAATGGTTTTGCACAGTGGCACCGAACATCCTCTTCTGGTTTCCCCTGCTGGCACTCTTGGCTTCTCCTTTTCTCCAATTGCTCCATATCAAGCTGCTTTCTCTGGGGCACTTGTTTGGGCTTGATCCCAAGCCGGGCTGTGTGCGTCCATAGACACGCACAGTGCATCTCAGCCCTCCCTCCTTTCAGACTTTGACGGCAGCAGCTGAAGCCATTGGCTCCTGCTGCTGTCAGTCTTCTGTGAGAAGAGCTGCTGTAGATGCGCACAGTGCTGGCTCGAAATCGGGCTTGGGTAAGTCGGACAATGCGCAAGCGATAGCAGACTCTCTCAGTATGTAATACGTGAGCTGCTATACATGCATTGAAATGATTTGTTTGCAAAAAGCAAATTTCACCAATCGCCATGGGTGCAAGACATTTTGAACTGAGCTGCCAGTTTTTGTTTATCAAGTACAAAGTGATAAAGCGTGCTCTAACCTATAGTAGACTGCCACCATAGTCCTATCACAATATATATATTTATTATTCTGTTATATTTTGAATGTAGGCCTTTCTCTCAAACGCCTCAATATAACACAGTTGTTGCCTCTTCAGTTCAAAATGTAATTCGCACATCTGTGCTCCCAGACGAATTGCCTCCAGCAATCTCACTATAACCCTGGAATCGCAGGGTAGCTACTTTTGGCTGGAGGGCCTGAGACCACACACATGTAAGTTAGCAATGTGAATTGAATTTTGCACCCTAGTTTGAGCAGTTTCAACACTATCCTTTTATTTGAGGTGATTGGATGAAAGTGATTCACCATTATGATGCACATGCATCTGCGCACACACCAGTGATTTTGTATGCATGCATAAAAAAAGGGAAGGTGTGTGGTGTTTGTGGTTTTATTTTTTATTTTTTTTTTTTTTTTTTTTCCCCTTTCAAACCCAAAAAAAACTATTAGCGTGTACAAGGTTTAAGGGTTTGCAAATATTTCTTTCTCGTTTTTCTAATCCAATTTGAGTTGGTAGCTGGGTGTTTAAAATCCAGTTACATAAAGGGCTTCACATATAGTATAAACTTCTGCTGGGGATTTGGGTAGGCATGGAATTTAAGGGTCGGTCAGAATAGGGATTCAACTTTTAGGCCCCTTTCACACAGGGCAGATCAGTAATGATCCGCTTGCTCAGCGGGGATCGCTCCGTTGTCCCCGCTGAGCCGGCGGCGGACAGGGCGGTCTCCGCACACTGTGTAGGGACCGCCCTGTCAGCTCTCCGCTCTCCTCTATGGGGATCGTCTGGCCGTGTTCATCCGCTCTGCAGACGGATAGAAAGATAGGATTTTTCTCCGTCTGCAGAATCGGACAATTGTGGAGGCGGACGATAGCGGGTGTCTGCGGATGTTCATCTGCAGACACCTGCTATCCCATAGGGATGCATGTATGTCCGTATTTCATCCGCAAATGGATGGATGAAATATGGACATACTGTCCGCATGTGTGAAAGGGGCCTTAGAGTCATGCATTCATTTCTCTAGTGTGAATTGTGTATCTTCTTCTTCCTCTTCTTCTTCTTCCTCTTCTTCTTCTTCTTCCTCTTCTTCTTCCTCTTCTTCTTCCTCTTCTTCTTCCTCTTCTTCTTCCTCTTCTTCTTCCTCTTCTTCTTCCTCTTCTTCTTCCTCTTCTTCTTCCTCTTCTTCTTCCTCTTCTTCTTCCTCTTCTTCTTCCTCTTCTTCTTCCTCTTCCTCCTCCTCCATTTATGTACGAGTGAAGAGTTTTCCACATTCTTGCTGGTAATGACACTTTGCCACAGTCTACAAGAAGTGCCAATTCTGTATGCAAAGTCCTGGTCTTTCCTTGTTCCACCTCTGCCCACAAAATGGTAAAATCCCAACATGGACTATGCAAATTCAGCTTTTTTCAGAGTGCCTCTGCTGCTTCCATGGGAGTGCAGCCCCAGGAGGTCTTTAGAATTGGTTGCATGCTAGTTCCAGGGCAACAAAGCTAGCCAAAGCTTTCCTCCTCTACATCGCATGCCCAAGAATTTCAAGCCTTCTACTGTATTTTGCACGTATGGTTGTTTAATAGTGTTTACAGTACCTGAAAGCTAAGCAGCAGCTTATATTTCCAAAGCATCTGTCACTTTAAATGTATGTTATGTTTGCTACTAATGTACAATTTATTTCCAAATCGGTTAGCAGATGCTGTTATCTATGTAATATTTTCAAATTTATCTTTGCTGAGCAAAACCAGACAATGCCTAATGGGCAGCCAACCAGCCTTCATCCAGGTGCACCTCATTATTCTATGCTGTTATGAAGGATTGAAACAGACCTGGAGATGGAATGTGTAAATAAAACTCACTGAAACATTTTATCTTTTCAGGAAAGAAATCGAGCCTTTCCTCCCGCCCTTGAAACCAGATTACTGTGTGAAGCAAGCCATGAGAGCAATCCTTACAGACCAGCCGATGATCTGCACGCCTCGTCTCATGTATATTGTGACCTGCATGAAAAGGTAATGGGCTTATCCCCACCGAGTGCATTGTGCCTTTTCTGGAAAAATATTGATAGCTTACCCACCATGCTGCTGGCCTCAAAGCCCTGTTGAGGATAACCCAAGCAAAACTTTTTTTTTTTTTCTTTTTTTTTTATCCATTTACTGTGGTGTTGAGAAAAATTTTAAAGGCAGACCAATCCTGGATTTGTTGCTCTTAGCAAATTAAGACCAGGGGTCTCCAATTATGGCCCTCCGTAGTTTGGAGATCCCTGCTTTAGACAACCAAACTTGTTAAAACAATACAGACCTACAGAGACTTGTGCCCCTGACAGACTTTCATAGAATGCTAGTTGCCCTGGGTTTAGTACTGTTCCATTCACCAACCTGACTTAAATCTGCAGACGAGGAAAAGGGATTGTAAATTCTTGGCACCTTTGTTTAGAAGTCGAGGTCTGTGCGACCTATACTTCAAAAAAATAAATAAAAAAAAAATAAATAAAAATGAACACTAGAGTGCTGCCTATATACAGTAAAACCTTGGATTGCGAGCATAATTTGTTCCGGCAACATGCTTGTAATCCAAAGCACTTGTATATCAAAGTGAATTTCCCTGTAAGAAATAATGGAAACTCCAAAATTATTTTTTTCCATAACGACAAAAAAGTCAATAGGGAATGCCTAAAGCAAAATCCAGCAGGTGCTACAGGGTATAAGGAAAAAGAGGTGCCTGTAAGTGTAGCAATATGGTAACATTTAGCAACTCACATGGTTGATTTAAAACGGGCACATCTAAGTATGCAGACATCAAGGGAAAAGCTGTCCACATAGACCGTCCACTGCATCGCCAACGCCATTGACATAATCTCTTCCACACGTGCTTCAAGCCTCGCTTTTAGATTGCTCTACTGCAGGGTAGTCTTCCTGGTCATGATTGCAGACTGAGAGTGGTGAGAGCTAGCAGTCCGGATGATGGTCTATGTGGACAGCTTTACCCCTGATGCCTGCTTACTTAGATGTGCCTGTTTTAATCATCA
This sequence comes from Lithobates pipiens, assembly GCF_037356315.1. NCBI lineage: Eukaryota > Metazoa > Chordata > Amphibia > Anura > Ranidae > Lithobates > Lithobates pipiens. The sequence continues at coordinate 471,604,448 of NW_027507764.1, forward strand.
ATCATGTGAGTTGCTAAATGTAACCATATTCTACACTTAAAGGTGCCTCTCTTACTTGAGTCTAAAAGAAGTTAAATATTAACCCTTTGCTAATTAAACTTTTGTTCATAATATCACTGTTCCTCTCTGTGACATGGACAGCCCATCTTTTTTTGAAGTAGCACTAAAGTCTTATCAATACGTTAATCTCGCAAAAGTAGTGGTTGAAGTCTGACTTTAAAATTATATAATAATAATATAATATCTCTATCTCCAAAAAGTTAGTACACCCCTCACATTTTTTTTTTTTTTTGTAAATATTTTATCTTTTCGTGTGACAACAGTGAAGAAGTGACACTGCTACAATGTAAAGTAGTGAGTGTACAGCTTGTACCAGTCGCCACACCAAATGTAAACCATTCTGTGGTCAAAACATGGCCTGTATTTTATTCCAATGAGGCTACGTGCAGGAGGGATTGAAGGGTGGCCCCAAGGTTTTTACAACAGATGCTGGTTGAAAGCATACTAGATTTCTGGTTTACCAAAGAACTCTACAGTGTATGTGAACATGTATGCAATCACCTCAATATGTCCGCTTTCAGTATTCCCTGCCTGAGTATCCCTATTACGTGACCTCGGGATACTTTTTAGGTTTGTGTGTAGTTCTCTTCTATAAGGTTTTCACTTGATCTGGTTGGCTTGTTTATTTACATTCCGAGCATTGCAAAATACAGTAACCCATAGACACAAATCGGAATTTATCGGAGCTGTCTGTAATTGAGTAAAAGTATGGCTATGCGACACATTGTGTTGTGAAGCTTTTTGTTGCCCTTTTGAACTGTTTTATTGTAATATATGTATGGTTTATTTTGTTTTGGTGATGAGCTTTTTATTTTTATTTTTTTTCTTTGCAGCATCCTGCCGTTTGAAGCCGTGGTCTGTATGTACCGGTTCCTTGGAGCAGACAAGTGCATGTACCCTTTCATTGCTCAGCGGAAACAAGCCACAAACAACAATGAAGCTAAAAATGGAATATAAATTTCCTTAATTATTTAGGGTCTTTTTTTTTTTTTTTTTTTTTTTTGTCTCGTGATTAGACTGATCTTTTATTGTTGAACAGTCAACACATTTTAAGACTTATTCAGAAAAGGCACTTGTGCGACAGATTTACATATGGGACTACTTCCTTTTTTTTTTTTTTTTTTTTTTTTTTTCTCCTCTCCCCCCCGACACTACGTCTCAACTTCTCCTTTTACTCGTGGCTGGACTCTGAATTCATACGTGATTCTTCAATTTTTGTTTTACACACTGTAAATTTGACAAGATATTTGAAAATGTGACCAACTAAAGACCTACGATGAGCTTAAATGTAGCAATAAACTGTTTCTGTAGAGCTACTGTAAAGCCGGTTTCTACAAATGTACTGTTACATTAGCTTGCTTTAAAGAAAAGAGGATCAATAAAACTGCAGATCTAAAACCTTAGAACAAATTGAGATGTCTGTATAGCAACTTGCTGCTTAACCGTATTTAAGCCTTTTTATTTTTTTTTTTTTTTTTTTTTTTCTAGTAACTTTTAAAGTATACTTTTTTAAAGCACTGTGAGCTGGATTTTTATGCAAGCTGGAGCAAAGAATTGTAGAGCAAAACCAGAGCATTCATCCAAAGAAGCCAATCATGTCTCAGCTTTCATTTTATTTACAAAATAAAACCAGGAATGCGGCTGCTCTGCGCATACTTTTTGTAAATTTTCTGCTGAATTGCCATGTCTACAGATTTAGCAAAGGCAAAAAAAAATAATAAACTTATCCTTTAACAGTTAGATTCTCCCATCCTGTTCTTGAAGAACAATGTGTTTTCTGGCTCTATTGTAATGGCAAAGGGAAAAATAACCAACCGTTCAGATGTCTGTTTCCATCTTGTTGGCACTGAGAAAATGCAATGTATAAGAGTAGAACTCCATTATAGGCCTTGTATACCTCGGTGTCAGTCTAGCCCACAATGAACGCTGTTACTATATTTCCTATGGTAACCCATTACCTACACCTAAAGGGGAGTCTGTATGTTTGAGCGTCAGTTAGTTATTATTTTATATATATATTTATATATATATATATATATATATATATATATATATATATATATATATATAATTTCTCCATGAACTAGGGTAGTGCAAACTGGGGTTCAGAATCTGTGGGTTCGTTTTTTAAATGGTCATATACCTTGGTGTACAGTACGTGCCACCCTAGCATGTTTACCAGCTAACTTTAGCGGGTATACAAATCAAATTGGAATTTCACTGTGATGATTTATACCCACAAAACTTTAGCAGTCTTTTTTTAAATTGGACATAAACTGCCCTAACAAAATAAAAATGTTGGGCCCCCAGGAGAAGTTTGCAATAACATGCCAGTTTGCAGCATATTGCAATGCTATGGCAGACTTGCATTACAATCAGTCCCCTCCATTGCCAGCATTTTCACCTTCTCCCAGTCTTCTGGGTTCTGAGCCCTTCGGCCTCATGGTTGGCCAGGGTGACATGACTCCCAAGCATGCATATGGAAGTTGGTACATGTGCCCAGACTTTGTACACTGAGCTGCTTATGCACAACTTTGTGTACAAACACTGAGAAGCAATTATGACAGAGTCTCCTGTTAGAAAACCTACCCTACGTCTGTTAATGATGTATGGAATATTTTGTTTTGTAATCATTTGGGCATTGCATACATGTCTTAAGTGTGCAATCTTTGGGCATATAGCAAAGGATGACCTGTAGAAGGAAGTGGACAAGACTGTCTGAAACCCAGATTATTATTATAAAAAAAAAAAAAAAATGCCCTAAAGACACAAATGTAAAAATGTTTTTCCTGTAGCAACACATTTGTTCACACTTTAATTCTAACCTATATTGGAAAAGAATTACTGGCATCTTACCTGCCACGGGCACTATGCTTTCATTTTTGAGATGTTTAATGCCCATGGTTTAATGGTGTGCTATAACTAATATCAACCAATCTAAATGGGTCTGAACCAGGCCTAAAAGTTGATCTGTGATTGGTTGCTTTGGGTCATTGCTCTCCAGTGTTTGTATTATTAAAGTGGACCTAGAATCAGATTTTTCATGTTCAATCCATGCATACTAAGTGTCTGTATTATATGTAGGTATTTATAATTGCTCCCTGAGTACTCCCTCTATCTGCTTTTCTCCTTTGGAAGGAAAGGCACCATCTTTTTTTCTTTTTGTTCAGGAATTTTTTTTTTTTTTTTTCAGGGTTGGCCTCTTCCTGCACTAATGTGCTTAGAGGACACGATTGTGTAAATCCTGATGTCTGTACCGTGTCAAACAAATATGTGCCACCAATCGGTCTCTTAACTTGTGATTAACTACAATGTTGGTGCTCATGGTTTTGCTGCATTTGACATTCGAAATGCATGAAAGACTACACATTTCCATTTTACCTGAATAATTTGGCATTGATGTCTATTCTGGGGCTGTTTGTGTTGGGTTTCTTTGGATGCAGCAAGTCCTATTGAGATGCATTTGCTTTGCAATTAAAGCAGTTTGAATGCAGCATTTTGTATTCGAATGCATACTTAACAGGCAGTAAGTAAAGTACTGCAGTAAACTAAGACTTGAAGGATGTTGACTAGTTTCAACTTCTCCCAAACTCGACAGGTCTGGGAGAAGTTTGCAAAGCAAACACTACTTCTTCTTTTTTTTTTTTTTTTCTTTTTTTTCAAATAAGAACTCCGTCTGTATTATCCATTGAAGGCTGCATTTCTAGGTGTTTAGGGAGCAGAAAAATGCACCCTAAATACCCGATTTTAATGCAAGTGTGAATAGGGCCTTAACAGAAATTCCTGTTGACATGCCTTTACAATACTGTAATCGAGGAAACAGAAAATGGGCCCCCCACCTGCAGCAAAGTCACCTGACAACTGGCGCTTAAGGACTACACTTTAATGGTAAAGGAATAGTAATTTTGAAAAATGTAGGATCTTGCAGTATAATGGATGATGTCCAGGAATGTAATCCTACAGTTACTGAAAGGTCCACTTTTTAATAAAGCAAATTTTATTAATGAGGCCTTTTGGCTTTTTCTTAGGAAAGGCTCCAGTGATTGTCCCTGACTACCAATAAATCCATAGGCTTTTATTCTGCTTGTGTACAATACAAAATGTCTACCCTCCATGGTTACTAGTCCTCGGTAAAGGTGGCAGAACTTGCACAAAATGAATGGAATGGTATCACTTAATGCTGTAGATTAAAACTTTGTCTGCAATACAGATTATGCAGACATTAACTTCTTCTCCTGTACTTGTACATGTGAAATATGTAGAGGTGTAAAGATTTCTTTTTGTGAGTGTGCTGCAAAATAAAACTACTTTTTTTTTATGTTTTTGTATAGAATACATTTTACAGTTGTGCCTTTTGAATGAAGTAAAAATATAGTTAGAAAACATTGTATAGCGACTTTCTACCTCTGTATCTATATTCAAAATTTTCTTGTAAATTACTATCAGACTTATGTGATTTACATTATTTTTTTTTTTTTTTAATTATCATTTTGACGTCTTAAATATTGACCAGTGTCTGGTTTTATTAAAGGAAACTACCTTACTGAAGAAATTGATTTGTCAGCCAAGCTTTGGTTACGCTTGTGGAGCGGTAGCACGTGTGCCTGTCTCTAACTATGTGATTGGTGAGATGTGATGCGCTGCATGTGGACTATTTCTCCTGCCAGTGGTGGCAATGCCACTTAAAATATGCAACATAACACCCCCCCCCCAGGCTGCCAATATAGTGCCTTTTCTTATTGGAAAGGCCATTCGTTTTTGTCAGGCCTGCCTGCTGGACTACAGAGCTCTACTCTTCTGTCTTACTGCACATGCATTGGTTTCTTTCCAGCAAAACAATCCTATTAGCGTGACCGTTAGCCCGAGGTGGGAGAGCGTGACATAATATGCACACCCCCTCCACCTCAGCCAATCAGGAGAGGGTGAATTTCCCTAATGGGGGCAGAGGTAGCAATAAAAACATTACAGGTGTTCTAATCCCAAACAAGGTTTTGCCTTTTAATTATACTTTAAACTATATAGTCATCAAGAATGCTTACCTTCATGTACCTATCTTTCCAGTGCATCCTGTTCGCCTCCTGCACTACCAGCTCGTGCTTCTCCCTTTTGGCTTCTTGTCTATAACTCTGGTATTCATCAAGGTGCTGGGCCCAGTGTTATTTATGATTCCTCATAATATTCAAGATATTGATATATACATGATGGCCAAGCCTACTCTGTCTAACCGACATCTAATAGTCCTACATTATTTTTATATGCATTGGATGTCTATTCCGTCCTATTATAACCTGTGTCCCTATACTTCTTGCCTCCAATTTTGTCAAACTTAATATACTAAAAAGAGAAAAAAAAAGAGGGGGGGGGGGGGGATAGATGAGCTATAGTTTAGGTAGGGCAAGGGGAGGGATAATAAAGGAGATGAGCGCGATCACCTCTAGATATTACCTAGACCAGTGATGGCGAACCTTGGCACCCCAGGTGTTTTGGAACTACATTTCCCATGATGCTCGGCTACACTGCAGAGTGCATGAGCATCATGGGAAATGTAGTTCCAAAACATCTGGAGTGCCAAGGTTCGCCATCACTGACCTAGACCTATAAGGTTAATTTATATCCCCAAAGTTCTTCTAATTAGCCCCGTTTATCTAGTCTACCTTATCGATTTCAAACAGCTTGTACCTCATCCAAGAAAATATACGTGTTCCAAGAGGTCCATGTCTCAACATAGCTTTCTTTTTGATGATGTTTAGTAAGAGCTAAGTCCTCCAATTTCTTAATTTCCTCTACCTTTTTAAACCATATACCTATAGATGGTGCTGGTGTAGATTTCCAGTATAGAGGAATACATGCCTTAGCTGCATCAAGCAGATGATGAAGAACTGATTTTTTTTTTGTATGTTTTACTTGGAATATTAGATGCATGAAGCAAAAAAAAAAAGGCCAGATTGTTCGGAATCTACATTGTGTAAATTTCTGAGCTACTTGTTGAATCGTCTTCCAATAATATTCAAATTTTGGACATAGCCAGAAGATATGGAGGATTGTACCCCTATCATCCTGACATCTCCAACATCGATCTGATAAAGAGGGGTATATCTAGATGGTTTGATACCATCTAGTAACAACTTTAAAGTTTGTCTCCTGTATCTTAGTGCATATAGAAGACCCCTGTGTAAAGCTAAGGATATTTTGCTGTTGGCATGGCGTAAACTTGTATTTAATATCTGTCTCCCATGCACTAAGGCATGGAAGCTGATAATCATCAGCGAGCTTAATCGGTAACTGGTATGTAGTCGATAAGGCATGGGGCAAGGGGCCCTCCCCTGAGCAATAGGGCTCACACCTGGTGAGATTCAGATTCAATAAGCCTAGTTAGATGTATCGCCTGTAGGTAAAACATTTTTAGTATAGAGGGTTACAAATATTCATCAAGTCTATCAAAGCATCAAACAATGCATATTGTGCCGGAGGCCTTCATCGCAGGGTGCAATAAAGTAAAACATTAAAAACACATTAACAAATACAAAAACCATAAAGCAACATTTTGTTGGAGTGACATAATAAAAACCAGAAATGTACTCAAAATCTCATCATTGAACTAGATAAGAGTTGACCTTTGGTGTATGTCAATCATTTGTAAGGCAAAAGTGCAATTGTAAGGAAGCTCTGGGCCAGTAAGCTCAGTAGACTGCTGCAAATGTAGGCTCAATTATTGTGATATGGTTCAAACAATCTACGGTGAGCTGTGGAGGGGCTAATCTGGGAATATCAAGCCAACACTGCCATAATGACAGAAATTTCTTAGATGAATTTCTATGGAGATAAGTGTTCTCCCTAATACAAATGTAATTTACCAGCTCAATCCATTGTGTATGGCTTGGAGGTAGAGAGGAGAACCAGAAATTTGCTAAGTTTACTTGCTAAATATAAGAGGCGGGTAAGAGCTATGTAAGTTGACGGAGTATAATGTCCAGCTTCCAATGCCCCCAGGAGGCTAGTCTGGATCTGTAGGGATTTGTACATCATGGCTGATTAATAACAGTAATGACCTCTCCCCAATATCAAACAAGTTTGGGACATTTCCAGATCATATGAATGAAGTCAGGGGTCAAGTCCTGGGGAAAAAGTGTGGGAACTCCCACCCAAGATCCACTCGCCCAACAAAAAAAAAAAATGATACGCTCATATGCACGAACGCTTCAAAAGTGGTATTTTTCATCCAATTTTCGTATTGTGTGTATGAAGCTTAACTGTTAGTACATAAAAAAAAACAATCCTCAATAAACATAAATACGGTAATTCTCTGAATAATCGGCATTCAATTGTGCTTCCATGCAAATGTGAACATCATGTTCTGATCTTTATTGGGGAATTTTATTTTGTATATAGAGTGTTTATGTGGTGAGTTTACACTTTTCATTGAACAGAGTTTGGATAACACAGGGTTAAACGGAAAGGTCATAAATTAACTGCACATTATCTGGACAGAATGCTTGGGGAGATAGTGATGTGTTCTTGCTTAGGAGATGTATGTTAGCTTGGGGGGCTGCAAACTCTGCAGGGTTCCAACACACACTCGCTGCTATTCCAACTCTTCACATATTTCCACATAAACTTCCCTCCTGGCATTAAACGTTGCCAGGTATTGTGCTAAGCTTACCACCTCAAACTGATGTTCCTCCCTCAGCTCACCTCTCTCCCTGCATGTCCTGTGAGCAGAATATCTGTGCTTCTCCTCTGGGTTCTCTCATTATATGGCACTGAAGATAGAGGAGGGGGGGGGATTCAGTGGGACACACAGAGCAAGTATGCAGGAGAATGGGGGGGAGCTGTCATGGGGCTCCCTACTGGCAATGCCTGAATGGCCAGGTGTGCAACACTTACAATTTTGCAAGCTGTCGGCAGCTGCTGGTGTAGCACCTGCCACACAGCTCGCATACTTCAAAGTCTTGCAGGACACGGCTGCTAATGGGAACTAAGTTCCTGTTGTGGAAAAAGTACAGGAACTCCGTTCCCATGCGTTGAGCCCTGAATGAAGTCCCCAGTATGGACTTTGCATTTAGGACAAATAGGGGAGTCCTCTCTTCCCCAAGTAAACAATTGTTTCAGGGGAGAATGAATAGCTGAGACAATTTCTGTGCAGCTGCCACTGACACCAATGGTACAGCTGCCTCCCAGCTCTCTCCATCTATGGGATCTATATCAGCCTCCCATTTACTCCTACATGGCAGTGTAGCCAGATCCTGTTTCTGCATAAGTAAATGTGAATACATTCTAGAAATGGCTCCCTTCTTATCAGTCTTTGACATGAGAGTCCAAAAAGTAGTATTTGACCAGTCAGAGAGCAGAATATCCAAGCTGTTTGTTTAGTGCAAGTTGTAGTTGTACTGATTAAAGGAATGGCAAGCGTTAGGGGACTCCTTTCTTAGCTGATCAAAAGATTGCAAAACATTGCCCATGTACAGTTGAGAAAGAAATCTAATACCAGCCAGTGCCCAATGCTGTGTATCTGTTATCTTATATAGTAGGTAAAACAGTCAGAACAGGCTCTGTTAGATAATGCATCTGGCTGTAGATAGGATGGACCCTGAACATTCAAAAATCATTGCTGGAACTGACATAATTTGGGATATCTATGTCTAGGCTTAGACACAGGTCAAGCCTGGTTGTTCCTTCCATGAAGAAACTCTCTGAGGGTGGGGTGGAATATCTCTGCAGTGTTGGGCTATCCTACTGGAAGGTCATCTGATCTGGATTCAGCCGGCCTACACCAAGGTGGTGTTGGGCAGAACTTCACGTTCCAGCCTGGTTAGGAATATATATTTCAGACGGGGCCAATTAGCAGGCAGAATTTCTCAGCCAGCAGTGCCTGGGCCAGGGAGTGTGTTCCCTATGCCAGGGTATGTTCCAGGAGTTGTGGTGGGGATGCTACAGGGGAACAGAATAACAAAAGAGGCAAGGTCACCAGGACAGATATAGAGTACACAGACAACAATAAAAAAAAATCTCAAACAGAACCCACCTCTCCAGATGCTCCCTTCCTCTACCATAGGGGCACACTTGGTGCTGACAAATCCTAAAGAGGAAAGCAGCAGCTTGAATACCGATGCCAATTGACCTGTGATCACTGTGTGGATGCACCGCTGCTGAGGAATTCTAATCATTTCCTGAGAGGAGAACAACGGTGGAAGGTTTGCAGTCATCCAGATCAAAGGGATAACGGTGGAAGGTTTGCAGTCATCCAGATCAAAGGGATTTCCTGGCAAGGGGGACATCACCTTCTGGATTGGAATATTACACCTCTTACCCCTGCAGGGGTGAGGCGCTCTGGTGAGCGCAATTAAAAAAGGGGGAAGTGAAAGAAGGAGGGGAGCACTGAAGAGCCACCTTTATTTTTGCCCTTTTCTGCACGGATTTTCACCTATTGATTGTGGTCACTTCATTCTTCACTCATTTATTATATTCCCAACAACATTTTTGGACACTTTAATAATATTGTGGACATCTATTCGTTACAGTTTTTCATTTTTGTTTTGATTTTTATGCACTTTTTCTTGCACATCATCACTATTATCAGTAGTATTATTATCATTTTTGCTACTATAAAGCCCCGTACACACGAGAGGACTTATGTCCGACAGACTTCCGAAGGAGTTCTGCCGGAGTTCTGCCGGAGTTCCGACAGAGTTCTGACGGACTTTTCAACTGAGCGGACTTGGCCACACACAATCACACTAAACTCAGAAGGATTCGAACGTGATGACGTACGACTGGACTCGAATAAGGAAGTTCATAGCCAGTAGCCAATAGCTGCCCTAGCGTCGGTTTTAGTCCGTCGGAATAGCATACACACGAGCGAATTTTTCGAAGGGACCGGGTCCGGCGGAGTTCCGTCTGAAAAATTTGAAGCATGTTCCATATTCTAAAGTCCGTCAGACTTTGGCGAATCAAAAGTCCGTTGCAGCCCACACACGATCGAATAGTCTGACGGAATCAGTCCGTCGGACTTTGGATGTTGAAAAGTCCGCTCGTGTGTACGCGGCATAAGAGTATACAATTATATACGCATATATATTTATTTTTCCATGCATGTATTTTTTTTTTTACTTTTTGAGATCATATTTATGTTCTTGCAATTAATCACTTTGCACTGATTACTTTACATTTGATATTTTCCATTTACTTTTTACTTGATATGCACATTGCACTTTAAACTCATTGTTGTATTCACTATACACACGTATTTTTAGTGGTATTTCGTTTACATACACATTTCTCTGGTGCACATGCACTTGCACCCACTGCGTATTTGAACAGCGCATTTATCCCTTTCAAGAGAGGTTTATAATACTTGAAATATGGCCTGCTAGTGGGTCCTCAGGACAGGAGTTGAGAACCACTGCTCTAGTGGAAGCAGTGGATGTTCTGGTGGCATCAGTGCACCCTGATCTATGCCTTTCCTCCCTAAAACTTATTGTCTGCTTCACAGGATTTAAATGAGGGGCATGCTGGTTATCCTCATTGCTCTTAACTGGCCAGGCAGATATGGTATATAAACCTCGTAAAACTCCTGCCCGATGCTCGCTCAGGATTTTCTGTCCCAAGGACAAATTTGCAATCCTGCGACACAGTCTCTGGTTTTAACTGGCATGGCTATTGCAGCCAAGGTTTTGAGACACGGGCATCTCCCAGTCTGTGATATCTACACTGCTAAAAACTAGGAAGTCTACTTTCCGGAAGATCTATCATTTGATGTGGTGGGCATGCTGTACTTTATTTGGTTTCCACCCAAGGACTTTTTTCATAAAACAAATCTTCTCCATCCTACAGATGGATCTGTACCAGCGTTTTGCTTTCAGCACAATTAAGAGTCAGGTTTTTTCTTTTCAATTCTGTTTCAGAATGTTGGCCTTCACTCAGGACCTTTGTACAAGGGGTTTCCCACGTAGCTTCTGGTTTCTCTGTGTGCAATCTGAATCTGGTTCTTTGCACTACAGAAATTGCCATTTGAGCCCATTGGACACATTCCTCTCTATGGTCACCCACAAGGTAGCCTTCCTTGTAGCCATCAGCTCTGCTAGGAAGGTATGTGAATTGACAACCTTATTCTGCAAGGAATCCTTTCTGGTTAGAATAAGGACAAGGTGGTATTAATGTCCATGATTTCCTTCTTGCCTAAGGCAGATTCTGCCTTTCTTACATCCCTATGTTCGGCTCCAGTTTACCAAAAGGAGATTTCCCCCATTGGTTTGTGAGACATCTCTCAGTCACAGTTTCTTTCAGTAAGACTGACCCGCTACTTATCATTCATAGTTACATAGTATAGGTAAGGTTGAATAAAGACAATAGTTCAACCTGTGTTGGTGTACGTGTGTCAGTGCTGATAATCATTTCCCATATCCCTGTATATTGTGTTCACCAAGATATACGTCCAGGGTACATATACCTATAAGGGTACTTTGGCTTCTCGTTCCACCATTTCTAGGTGGTTCAGGCAGAACTATCATTCCAGATTATGGTCTCAAGGATCAGATTCCACCTTTTCCTGTCAGTGTAAATGATACTAGACCTAAGACCTTGTCAATTGTTTCTCAGATTTGCAAGGCTGCCACCTGGTCCTTTAACTTGATTTCTAAGCTCTTCTGCTGAACATTTTGGCTTCATTTGATGCCAGTTTCGGGCAAAGTGTCCTTCTGGAGGCTCATTGAGCTAGAGGCAGTCTCCATTTTTTTTATTTTATTTTACCCTTGCTGTGTTAACCACCCATCAGACTACTTTTGGTTGTCCCAAAAGTTAAAGACTACCTGTGTCCCTAAATGAACTAGAAAGAAAATAGATTTTAGGACTCACCATAAAATCCTTTTCTTGGAATCTATTTAGGGACACAGGTACTATCATCTGTGTTTATAATCATGCTTGTTGGTACTGTTTGTTACAAAACTGACACATGCTGGTATTAGGAGGGTATGAGGGACGCAATGTCAGACCCCTGCCACCTTCACCAACTTGTGACAAATGGCCAGTCAAAGTGCTAACAGACCAAGAGCACTTATCACTAGGTTTGGTTAACTAAGCAATCAACTCTTTACTCTGCCACCAGATATTTGTATCGTAAAATATCAAACGTTCACAATATTAGCTATAACAATTATGACTTCAAATAATATTTAAAAAGTGCACTGTGCTCAAAAAATATCCTAAATACTCAATAAATGTCCACTATCACCATATGCTGCTACTTATCCGCTTCCTGACCACCTCATGCAGATATACTGCGGCAGAAGGGCACGTACAGGCAGATTAACGTACCTGTACGTTGCCCTTTAAGAGGCGGCTTGATGGTGCATGCGATAGGAGCTCCGTGACTCGATATCCGTGGGGATACCCGCGATCATCTCACGGGGAGGAAGAACAGGGAAATGCTAATGTGGGCAAGCATTTCCTTGTTCTGCCTAATGACACTGATCACAGCTCCCTGTGATCGGGAGCAGTGATCAGTGTCGTGTCACACACAGCCACTCCCCCCCCACAGTTTAATCACTCCCCAGGACACACTTAACCCCTAAAGCACCACCTAGTGGTTAACCCCTTCACTGCCAGTCACAATAATCAATGCATTTTTAATTGCACTGATTGCAGTATAAATGTGAATGGTCCCAAAATCACACCAAAAGTGTCCGATGTGTCCGCCATAATGTTGCAGTCCTGATAAAAATCGCTGATTGCCGCCATTACTAGTAAAAAAAAAACATTAATAATAAAAATGCCATAAAACTATTCCCTGTTTTGTAGACACTATTACTTTTGCGCAAACCAATCAATAAACGCTTATTGCAAATTTTTGTACCAAAAATATTTAGAAGAATACGTATCGGCCTAAACTGAGGAAAATTTTTTATTTTATTTATTATAGCAAAAAGTAAAAAATAATGCGTTTTTTTCAAAATTGTCGCTATTTCTTTGTTTATAGCGCAAAAAATAACGTAGAGGTGATCAAATACCACCAAAAGAAAGCTCTGTTTGTGGGAAAAAAAGGGCGTCAATTTTTTTTGGGAGCCACGTCGCACGGCCACGCAATTGTCAGTTAAAGCGATGCATCTATAGTATCGCACCAATATTCAAATCAAATCTCACAGAAAGAAACAGTGAGTGAAAAAACAAAATCCATAAAAATTTAAGAATAAAAGGCCAAAATTGTGAAAAAGTAGTTTGTGAAAACATATACTGCATATCCTCCACCACAGTGTTTTGTACAGATTTAAGAGAAGTGACCTGTCGCAGTACCAAGTAGCAATGGCATGCTTCCATACCGGGTAAATTGTATAAAAAGAAGAAAAGGGGGGCAAGTGGGACTTTAAATGAAGCATGTCAATTGAAAATAAAAATAATTAATACGTGAGTAGATTAAATGATTTAGATTTAATTTATAATCAATAACCCCTAGGGGTAGTCCATGATCTGAATGCATACAATGGTAGTACAGTAATATAAATATAGATATACACTCAATATATTTTCATAATAATAATCAGAGAATCTGGAGTATAGACAAATCAATGGACATACATGGATGCAGTTCATAACAGAAATACATAAATTACTAATCAAAATCATAAAATCACATGAATGAGTACAAACTCTATAGGACAAAAATTGATATTATAAAGGATTAAAATAAGCTTAAGTAGGCATCCTTAGTTTGAAAACCCGACGTGTTTCTTGGCTTCTTGCCAGTCATCAGGGGTGGGAATGCATGTTTTTACTAAAAAAGACTCCACTGCGCTCCACTAGGAAGGGATCATTCCTTAACTCTACATATGGATTTGGGTAACACACATATACATTCAGTACCTAGTGGACTAGTGTTGAGGGTGTCTGGTTCGGTTCCCCCTGGCCTGCCCCCTGACATTGTTGGGGGATGGTCGGAACCCTGCCTCAACCCTGGATGAGACGGTTGGATCTCAGCTCTAACAGTTCCCATTGCTGGAAGTTCTGCCCAATTTTTGAGCTATATTCTTTTTCTTCTTTTTATAGTGTTTTGTACAGGTTCCACTCTCTTAAGACTAAGGCCGCTTACACACGCGCGGACTGTTCGCCCAACTTTGTCCGTCCAACAGTTTCGGCAAACAGTCCGCTCAAACTTAGCATGGACGGACATGGCCACACACGACGGACGAACAGTTTGCTGAAACCGTGCGCGATGACGTGAACGGCACGTACGACGGGACGAAAAATACGACGTCCTATACACTGCATTATAGCTTTCGGCGTGAAAATCCTTTCTGAGCATGCGCGCAACTTTGTTTGACGAACAAGCCTACACACGGGCGGACTGTTCGCTCAAACAAGGTTTCAGCGGACAGTTTTTCGGAAATTCCGAAAAACCTTGTCCGTCCAACTGTCCGCTGAAACTGTCCGCTGAAAGCCCACACACGAGCGGACTGTCCGCCCAAACACTGTTCAGCGGACAAAGTTGGGCGAACAGTCCGCCCGTGTGTACGCGGCCTAAAACTCACCAAATTTTAAATGCCATACCACTGGCTGCGATACAGTATATAAAAATTGAACTTATTTTGTTTTAACAATATTATTGTTAAATACATTACTTAACTTGACTTTTAAAATAGTGACACTTACCTGTCCAGCGCACCCACGATGTCGGCACCCGAAGCCGATCTCTAGATCGACACTCGGGTGCTGCCGCCGCCATCTTGGGTATGGGAATCAGGAAATGGAGCCTTTCGGCTTCATTTCCCGGTTCCCTACTGCGCATGCGCGAGGCGCGCGGCGCAATCAGGACGGTCCCCGCTGCCTCTGGGATCTGTGTGTTTCCCAGCAGGCAGCGGGGCACTTGCGCAAAGGGGCGGGCACTTGCGGAAAGGGGCGTAATCTACGCCCCTTTCCGCAGACAGCTATCCCGGAAGTGGGTGCAGTTACCTGGATTATCCAGGTAACTGCACCCCCCTCCCCCCTGAAAGGTGCCAATTGTGGCGCCGGAGGGGGGGGGATTCCGATGAGCGGAGGTCCATTTTAGGGTGGACCTCCGCTTTAATTCGTCACCCTTGTACAATCATATTTTTACAAAAAAAAATCTGTTCTTCCTACAGAAACATTTTTGTTCTTTGCAGCATCTGGTAATACTACCATTAAAATCAGCAGTACCACTTAAGTCTGCGATTTGGTGGCCTTCCACTTATTCAAACTCACCTAATGTCCATAAACATTCCAACAGAGAAGATGACTGTCCCAGGTATTACATCCTTCAGGGTTTCCCTGTAACATTTGAGCCCTTTCCTACCTCTGGCTCTGCATCAGGTGGTACTCATAGTGCAGACCAAACTTTGGATTGGTATATTTTTCCAGACTTTTCTTCAACAATGCTCCTGTATAATTCCTTTATCCCTGATCCTGATTTTAATTTGTAATTGTGTTTTATTGTAGAATGTTGTACAGCAGTAATACTTCACATGGAATGCCAGTGAAGAAAGGACTCTATACCGGTCCTGAAAAGCGTTGGGCTCAATACTGAAGGAACTGTATTTACACGATCCTATTATGCTCTTTGTTTTTATGTATTCTATTTATGGTGATGTATGCACCACACCTTTTATACAAATAAATACATTTATATTTTCTCATATTTTGATATTTGTTAGTTGCCCTTAAAGTCCCATAGTACTTTTACAGGGGGGTACTCTCTATTCATGATTCCTTATATTGGGATGTTGGCAATCTCTGGGTCTACTTGGGTGGATGTCTATAATTAATAAAACTCACCAAATGGTATTGCCATTCATTCTCATGACTGGCAAATAGCGCTTACACAGAAATAAAATAGAAGACTCCATTCGCTATCCAGATGTCATGACGATATTCACATGTAGAGGAAAAAATAGAGACAAAGCCTTCAATAATGTAAAAACCTTAAGGTACCCGCTTTATTTAACAGTAATGCACTTACATCAACACTCAAAAGAACAAGCCCATAATTAAAATCAACATCAGGCATCACAGTACTGAGATCTCATCGTGCCGTACCCTACTTTTTCACTATTTTGGACTTATTCTTCAGTTTTTATGGACTTTTTTTCACTTATTGTTTCTTTCTGTGAGATTTAATTTAAATATTGGTGCACTACTGTGGGTTATTAATTTTAATATTTCACCTTGTTTTTTATGACTTAAAATAAATGTCTGTAACACACACTGTCACCACAGACAGGTATAGCCAGAAATTTACCATATACAGTGCCTTGAAAAAGTATTCATACCCCTTGAAATTGTCCTTTTTGTCATGTTACATCCAAAAAACGTAAATGCATTTTATTAGGATTTTATGTGATAGACCAACAGAAAGTGGCACATAATTGTGAAGTAGAAGGAAAATGATAAATGGTTTTCAATGTTTTTTATAAATGAATATCTGAAAAGTGTAGCGTGAATTTGTATTCAGCCTCCCTGAGTCAATACTTTTTAGAACCACCTTACAGCTGCAAGTCTTTTTGGGTATGTCTCAAAAAAAAAGAGGATGTCAATTGTTTATAACACGCTGTGCTTTAGAAAACCACATGACATCCACTTAGGGCTTAGATCCGATTTAAGTCTAGCACAACTAATTACAATAGCCTGACACTGAATGCCAATAATACCAGTGCAATGAAAGTACATGCACCAACACATTTATCATGCAATAAAATGAAACCAGTAATTTTAGTGCCAAAAACTATGTGCCATGTGATCTGTGCCAAAGCGCTTGCACCAAACACTAGCAGGAGGTGCCTGTAAACCTTGCCTTTCCAGCAAGCGTGCACACTATAATAAAACTGATAATGTTTTGAATTATAGGTTATGGACACTGAGGCTCTGGGGTAGACTCTAGGTTATCTGAGGCTCAATATGCCTATAGAGCGTAATAGAAAATATACACATGATCACCTGTGTACAAAGCTTTAGCCTGAAAAATAGCCCAAAAAAAGGAGTTATCAGCAGAAGCTTTTTTTTTTCCTCTCGCCTGTATCATATCAGGACAGGAGATCCTGTAATATACATCATTCTCTGTGCACATTCTATTTTGCAACATATCTCTCTCACCTAATAGGGCCATGAAACCAAATAGTTAATTAGTGATATTGTGCAAGAGCAATGACGTGCAATAACCCATCAGTAAGAATCACAAGACGCAGATTAAATGTTCACAAAAAAATTGATTTCTATACCTCCTGAATCAAGTCTCAAAATGAGCCAACATTCATTAATCCTGCTTTTCTCAAAATTGACTTTCAGGGAGAAGAAGTTTAGCTGTAGCGCTGACATTTTTAATATTGATGCTAGTATTTGTGTAAATTTAAGTTTGTCTGAAGCTGCAGTTTGGTTCAGACTAATTATGCTAAAGTTCTGGCTTCTGTACCAGTTTGCCTGGGTTGTGCTAATTTCCACTTGAGCGTGGGTGTCAATGTCACCACCGGTAAGTGTTGGAAATGCAATAAGCTAAATTTATTGGGTACCCCTTTTACTCAGAAACAGCCTGGTGGGAGTGGTCTACCCGCCATGCATTCTGGGTAAGGGTACTTAAGGTACCGACACCATTTTCTGGGGTTCGTTTTTTCCAGACCTCATGGCCCTCCTGGCCTGAGGTGTGTGCTGACTTATTCAATGTCTTCAATGTCTTCAATGCAACTGGAAGGTAGGCCCAGAGGCTCTGGGGCCTACTGATCCAGAGATGATCCTGTGCTGTATTGCCTGCGGGGAGAAGCCAAGCAACTGGAGGATCCAGGGGAGGACTTTTATGAGGAGGACCGAGCAATAAGGCTGGTGCCTCATGGAGAAGCCTGGAGACTCAGTTGGAGGATGCATCCTGGGCTGTCTACCACACACTATCGCCGGGTCGGCTGAAAGAATCAGGCACTGTGGGGAAACTCTTTAATTTTGCAACCAGAAGCTTATTGTGCCTTCTTCTGGCAGAGGATTGCATAACAAGATCGCTAAACTTATCAAGTTTGTGACAGAGACTTTGTTCGAGCATCTCACCGGCTGCTAGGTCAGTGAGAGAGGCCTATCCGGTGATTGCTAGATCCAGATTTTGGGAATCGTTTGTCCTCTGTATCAAGGAAATACCTTTAACCCGCAAAACTACAAAGGTACCTGAATTCCCATTATCCTCTACCGCTCTATTGCAAAAGTGTGTGTTTTTGTTAAATAAACACCCAGAAAAAGCACTAAGTGTCAGAGCTAATATTCTTTAATTCACTCTACAACGGGACCCCTAAAACGGACACAGTGAGCAGGTGAGGTAACAGTAAGCCCACCAAAAACCAGCAGCTCCTTCGGGGGTCAGTGCTACATGGGTAAAAACACTTTTGTCACTCATTAATAGCCTAAAAGGAACTAGTCACCAATGGGCATCTGTGATCTTAAACTGCTCTCTTGAGTAGTTTGTGTGAGCCTACCTCTTGGGGTTTTTCCTTTTTTTTTTGGTTGTAAAGACTGAAGGTATTTTTACCTTCATACATTCTATGCACAATATTATCATGTATTCTAAAGGTTTTAGGCTCTGTTCACATCTAAGCATTTTTGGGCATTTTTCCACTTTAAGCCTCAGTTCTAAAAACGCACAAGAAGATAAATCCCATTCATTTCAATGGCCCCTGTTCATATCTGAGTGTTCTGTCACCTAAAGCAAAATGGCTGTCGCTCAAAAAAGTACATGAGCTTCCTTTTTTGGCAGATTACAGACATTTTACTGCTTTTACATTGGTGACCTTTTGAACTTCAAAACACCTGTACGAAAACGCTGCAAAAACACACGAAAAAATGCTTAAATAAAACAGCCGAAAAACACCTGGAAAATAGCAACGTCTAGATGTGAATAGAGCCTTATGCTTTCAGAAGATGTATAATGTTTTGGGGTTTTAATAATTTGCAGGTCTAAAATGTGAATTTTAACATTTGTGTTGAAAAACAAAATGCTAAATTTTTTTAATGTTTTTTCTAGGGGGAAAATGTAACACTAAGAGGGTTAAGAAAGGAGAGACATTTTCTTTCCAATGCCCATTCCTGCTCGTTTCTTTTTAAAGCTGAACTCTGGGCACACGAATATTTGCAAAATGGTTTTCATACCAAAAACCAAATCCAATGCAATTCAGCACTATAGCAGCAATATTCGTTAAAGTGACACTAAATATATCTTTATTTTCCAAAAATAGTTCATACACATCCACTACTATTACCCTGTAATCTGTTTTTCATTAAATACTTTGGCTTTGTTTTTCTGCCCCCTTATAATGTCCTGCTTGAGCTCCCTGTTACATTCATGGTTAGAAACCAAAGTGACAAGAGTGCTTCCCTTGCAGCACTGGTCCGAACACCCCTGTAGGTGGTGAAAGAGAGTGCAAGACACAAAATGGCGTGAGTGCCAAGAGTCCAGTTAACTGGTGGCTGCTCCTGGATATGGTCAGCAGGGTAACACTCTTGCTGGGAAATTGGACTTTCAGTGGGATCATGGAGATACACTATACAGGAGCAGGTTGGGCCCAGCAGCTGATGGAATGTTGACACCTGTGGTATTAAGAGATGATGCAGGATAGGACCAGGAGGGGAGGACTGGAATGTCTGCTTCTCCTCCTCTCGCTCCTGCAGGCATTTAGCAGCTGCAGGAGGGATATGGAAATATCAATTTCTCTATATGTAGCTGCCCCCCCCCGCTCCTCCTATCCAAGCACACAGGGAGGCTGCACGGGCAATCACTGGGATCCATTGCAGTCATGGGGCAGCTGGGTAGTGTTTGCCCCCTGGCCCTGACTGCTGAACCAAATAAGTGGGCAGCCAGCTGGCTGCGGAGGGGCCGGCGGTGCCGGCCCACCAGGGAAATGGTGGTGTGCCCTTTGGCCAGTCAGGGCCTGCCAATGCCCAATGTGTGGCAACCGGGGGGGATCGCCTCCCACCACCCCCCCCCAGTTGGTACGCCACAGAGTGCATGTACTTGCAGTCATATGCACTGCTCTATACACACTACAAATTGTTCATCTCAGGAGTGTGCAAGAAAGAGTGGCTACATTCCTATTGCTAAGAGCAATATAAGGTACCCAATATAAGGTAGTTAGGAATATATACTTGAATAGAATTTTCTTTCTTTAACTAGAGTTTAGTGTCACTTTAAAGATAAGTGTGTGGGATAAAAAAAAGCACCCCAACACATATTTTTATTAAGGGCTGAGTTGAGGTATAAGAATGTTATATATGATCAATAACCCTAACCAGAGTTACATGTAGACATCATGCAACCCAACACACACCTGATGACTGACTTTTCTTATCATTCTGGGTTGGAGTTTGTAAAAAGAAAATATCAGAGCGTAATTTATTTAACCAAAACTCACACAATACTTGTTCTTTTAAGGTTTGGGATCTTTAATTGATACAAGATGAGACAGGGCTTTTATTAGAAGGAGGAATGTGAGCGTTTTACCTATAAATAACTACACTATAGCAAAATCTGTATAGTATTCTTCTGCACCTTAAATAAGCATAAACAAAAGTTGCCTCTTGTTATATATTACTGATGGAGAGATTGTTAAAAATCCTTAAATCTTGGTAATTTTAGATTATTGTTTAGATGGTTTGTTATTCCCATCTGATATGACAAATGAAGCATTGGCTCAGTTTAAAAGGAACTACTGGTCTGTTTTCACAGCAGTGTAACTGAAGTTTTTGCAGTTTAAGCAGTCTGGGAAACATGTGCTAATGCCTTAGTAAACATAAGATGAAAAAATATACTTTTGTATATTTTATCACAGGCTTTAGCAAGCCGTCGCAACCAAGCCAAAAGAGAGCTCCAGTGGGATCTAACAATAACCTGCAGTATATGGGCTTAGCTGTCAGCATCCCTTGTTTTCTACTGATAGTCAGTCCTAGGTCTAACAATGTGTCCCGTTTTCTATAATGATCAACTATACCAACAAATCATTATTAAATTAAGGTTTTATAACTTATTGATATTAGTATATTTTATCAACAAACTGCTTTTAAATGTAACCCACCCCACTTACTTATTTAGCAGCTTAAAAAAAAATATATATAATTTTTTGCTTAACTAAGTCTGCTGTTCTTGCTTATTTGCTGGAGCTGTTTCCATGAGTGACTGTTGGTGGATTCAGCGATGTAGTTGATTCTTTTTGAGCTCATCAGGGAGGCAGGTGCAGTTTATGCTCCAATCTGTAGGTGGCACTGTGTTTTTCTGTACCGCTCTACAGATGGAGTGAAGGATGGAAAGAACATTGTTCCTCTGCAGACTCCGATTTGTCACCAGGGAAACAGTGGTCCAACCTTGGTGGCCATCTTTAGTGTGGGCAGTGCTAATACAGTGCCTTTAAAAAGTATTCATACCCCCTTTGAAATTTTCCACATTTTGTCATGTTACAACCATAAACGTTAATGTATTTTAATGGGATTTTATGTAATAGACAGACACAAAGTGACACATAATTGTGAAGTGGACAGAAAATGATAAACGGTTTTCAAATCTTCTTACAAATAAATATGTGAAAAGTGTGGTGTACATTTGTATTCAGCCTGCCTGAGTCAATACTAGAACCACCTTTCACTGCAATTACAGCTGCAAGTCTTATTGGGTCTCTACTAGCTTTGCACATCTAGAAAGTGAAATCTTTGCCCATTGTTCTTTGCAAAACAGCTCAAGCTCTGTCAGATTGGCTGAAGAGCATCTGTGAACAGCAATTTTCAAGTCTTCCCACTGATTCTCGATTGGATTTAGGTCTGGATTTTGACTGGGCCATTCTAACAAATGAATATGCTTTGATATAAACCATTCCACTGTAGCTCTGGCTGTATGTATAGGGCCGTTGTCCAGCTGGAAGGTGAACCTCCGCCCCAGTCTCAAGTCTTTTGCAAACTCTAACAGGTTTTCTTCTAAGATTGCTCTGTATTTGGCTCCATCCATCTTCCCATCAACTCTGACCAGCTTCCCTGTCTCTGATGGTATGTTCAGGGTGATGTAGTTTTACTCCACACATAGCGTTTTGTTTTTAGGCCAAAAAGTAACATTTTGGTCTCATCTAACCAGAGCACCACATATTTGCTGTGTCCCTTACATGGCTTCTCGCAAACTGAAAATGGGAATTCGAATGGCTTGCTTCTTACCACATTTCCATAAAGGTCAGATTTGTAGAGTGCACAACTAATGCCCCATACACACGGTCGAACATTCCGCCGACCAAATCCGTTGGATTTTTTTCCGACGGATTTTGGCCCAAACGTGTCTTGCATACACACGGTTGCACAAAGTTGTCTGAAAATCCGATCGCTCAGAATGAGGTGACGTAAACAACGTACAACGGGACTATAAAGAGGCCAGTAGCCAATAGCTTTCGTCTTGTAATTTATTCTGAGCATGCGTGGCACTTTGTCTATCGGAATTGTCTACACACGATCAGAATTTAAACAATCCGATTTTGTTGTGGGAAAATTTTAGATCCTGCTCTCAAACTTTGAAAAAGTACGATGGAGCCCCCACACGATCAGATTTTCCGACAACACAATCCGATTGCACATTTTCCATCGGAAAGTCTGACCGTGTGTACAGGGCATAATAGTTGTCCTGTGCACAGATTCTCCCACCTGAGCTGTGGATCTCTGCAGCTCCTCCAGAGTTGCCATGGGCCTCTTAGCTGCTTCTCTAATTAACCGGTTCCCGACCGGCGCACGCCGGTGTACGTCGGCAGAATGGCACGGGCTGGCATATTGGCGTACAGGTATGTCCAATCTTCAATGCCGCCCTGCCATCGTGAGTGCACCGCCGGCGGCGTACTCGCGTGCCGGTCGGGACCCCCCGTGAGTCCAGTCGCAGGTCCCGCGGACTTGATCGCCGCGGGCATACCCGCGATCGTCTCACGGGACGGCTGAATGGAGGAAATGCCGTGTAAACAGCAGTTTGCGCAAACCAATCAATAATCGCTTATTGCGATTTTTTTTACCAAAAATATGTAGAAGAATACGTATCAGCCTAAACTGAGGAAAAAAATGTTTTTTTATATATTTTTGGGGGATATTTATTATAACAAAAAGTAAAAAATAATGTGTTTTTTTCAAAATTGTCGCTCTATTTTTGTTTATAGCGGAAAAAATAAAAACCGCATGGGGTGATCAAATGCCACCAAAAGAAAGCTCTATTTGTGGGAAAAAAAGGACGGCAATTTTGTCAGTTAAAACGACGCAGTGCCGAACCGCAAAAAGTGGTCTGGTCTTTGACCAGCAAAATGCTCCGGTCTATAAGTGGTTAAGGTTGTCCTTGCCTGGCATGTCAGATTAGGTGGACGGCGATGTCTTGGTAGGTTTGCAGTTGTGCCATACTCTTTCCATTTTCAGATGATGGATTGAACAGTGCTTTGTGAGATTTTCAAAGCTTGGGATATTTTTTATAACCTAACCCTGCTTTAAACTTCTCCACAACTTTTTCCCTGACCTGTCTGGTGTGTTACTTGGCCTACATGATAAACAAAAAAAGGGAAAGGATAAAAATGGCACTATGGCCCTACCTCTAGTAGTTAATAGTGAGGCCGAGAGAAAAAATCTATTAATAATGATTCCTCATAACGCCTCCCAAATGCCCTAACCACAGAAAATATCTTCACAAGAAGTCTGGGGTGTGTTCCTCTGAATTAGCAGAGCATACAAAAGAAGGGAGGGAAACAGAAAAGATTCCCCAAAGCAATTCTTCAATGAGAAACAGGCAGATTAAAGCAGAGTTCCACCCAAAATGGAACTTCTGCTTTAAGGGAAGGTGACCCCCTGACATGCCACAGCTATCTGTGATTTCATAACGTGTATAATGATATTAATTGGGGGGGGGGGGGGGGGTATGTATGAGTGCGGTGGCCATCTGAGTCTGTAGGTAGCAATGAAAACCTGAATATTTCTCTCATGTGCTTTCTCCCACACCAATATTATTAAAGTAGTTATAACCCTAAAAAAAAAAACGATATCACTGTGCTTGTGCCATGTAATTTGTCCCTTTCTATGTTGAAATATACCTGGTTGATC
This sequence comes from Lithobates pipiens, assembly GCF_037356315.1. Lineage (NCBI taxonomy): Eukaryota > Metazoa > Chordata > Amphibia > Anura > Ranidae > Lithobates > Lithobates pipiens. The sequence continues at coordinate 471,628,562 of NW_027507764.1, forward strand.
CCCCTGTGTATGCTGATCACAGTAATCATAGCTGCTGAGCCATGATACCATGGTCAGTTTACGTGCCTCTGTCATCCCGCTCTCTGCTGTGAGTCTCTCCCCTCGCCCCCTTCCTCTCTGCCTGTCAGTGTGAGAGCTGATCTCCTCTCCGCCCTTCCCGACACTTTTCCGCTGCAATATTCAGCAAAAATACTTCTATCCCTTCTGGATTACGCAGTTATTAACTACTGTGTATGTATATACCCACTCATACTTACCTTTGCCATGTTTCTCCATGTCCTTCTACTGCAGCCACTGCATAATACTTCTTGACATGGAGGAGCATGTGACCTCCTCCAATGGTGCACTTTTCAGGTCTGAACACTTACAAGAGACCAGTACTCCACACGTAATCTTTGCTCTTTTACTTTATAAGCCAACCAATATGTTTCTAGGTCATGCAGATGTTCTCTATCTCCTAGAAATCTTGGTAAATTATCTTATGAAGTTAAACAGCAAAGAATACATGCTATAAACATAATTCTTGTTCATAAAACACAAAGAAAAATCAAAGCTCAAGCATTAAACCTTATGTAAAAAAATGTATTTAATCACTTCAGCTCCGGAAGATTTACCCCCCTTCATGACCAATCCATTATTTGCGATACGGCACTACGTTATTTTACCAACTGCACAGTCATGCAACGCTGTACCCAAATAAATTTTTCCCCACAAATAAAGCTTTTTTTTTTTGGTGGAATTTGATCACCTCTGCGGTTTTTATTTTTTGCGCTATAAACAAAATAATAAATAAAAAAAAAAACAGTTTTGAAAAAAAAAAAAATATTTTTTACTCTCTGCTATAAAACATATCAAATAAGTCTTTAAAAACAAAAAAACGAATTTCTTCATCAATTTAGGCCAATATGTATTCTGCTACATATTTTTGGTAAAAAAAGAATCCCAAATAAGCGTATAATGATTGGTTTGTGCAAAGTTGCATGTACAAACAATGGGATATATTTATGGATTTTTTATATATTTAATTTTTTTTACTAGTAATGATGGCAATCAGCGACTAAAAGCAGGACTATGATATTGTGGCGGACAAATAAGACAATAAGTGGCGCTTTTATGGGGACCAGTGACACATACAGTGATCAGTGCTAAAAATGTACCCTGTCACTGTACTAATGACACTGGCAGGGAAGTGGTTAAAATCAGGGGCGCTCAAAGGATTAACTGTGGGCTTAGGGAATGTTTACTAACTGTAGGGAAGGTGCTTGTACTGTGGGAAGGCAGAGATCTGTTTTCTTGCTTAGCAGAAACACAAGATCAATACAGTCATGACAGAATGGCAATCTGCCTTGTTTACATAGGCAGACTGCTGTTCTGCTTCTCTCCTGAATGATCACTGGGTGCCGGTGGACATCGAGTCTGCCGGACCTGCTGGTATTGGACACAGCAGGAGCAGGTTGCTGGTGGCGCGCTTGCACGCTCCAGACCCAGAAGTGCAGAATCATACACAGGTATGTGATTTGGCGCAGAGGAGCCGCCGCCCCACAGTGTGTATGTGAGGTGGTCGGCAAGAGGTTAATACAAATTAATGCAATATCCAATATACACATTCCAAATGTATTCAATAATCCTATAGAGCAGTGATGGCGAACCTTGGCACTCCAGATGTTTTAGAACTACATTTCCTATGATGCTCTGTTACACTGCAGAGTGCATGAGCATCATGGGAAATGTAGTTCCAAAACATCAGGGGTGCCAAGGTTCGCCATCACTGCTATAGAGCAACATTATTCCAGATGAACCCCAAGGAAGACATTTAGTCCATTGTCAAAACTGAGAACTCTTTATCAGGACTTTCCAGCCAGTAATACAGCCTATTTTCGTCCTTTAGCCCAATGCCTAGAAGTACCGGCTCTTTCTTCGACTCATGAGATACAATGCAAAGACGTGAACCAGAAGCTGGAGAAATAAGAATAAAGGCCCCGATCTCTGTAAAGAGCTGCTGCTCTTTAACCATGTGATCGGCTGTGTCCAATCACAGCCGGTCACATGTAATCAGCACTCCTCACCTCACACTGACAGAGTGTGTGGGGAGGAGAGCCTATCATCTCCTTGCAGAGGATATCTAGATATGTAATCAGGGCAACTGATCATCAGTGCCCTGATTACAATAAAGCCCCCACAGTGGCAGCAATGAGTGCCCACCAGTTCCATTAATGAGTGCCCACCAGTGTCAGCAATGAGTGCCCATCAGTGTCAGCAATCAGTGTCCACAAGTGCCACCAACCAGTGCCCATTAGTGATGCCAGTCAGTGCTGACTATCAATGCTGCCCTTAAATGCCCATCACTGCTGCCCATCTTTAGGGTGGATTGCAGGCGCTATTTCTAACGCTATAGCGCCTGCAAAACACCCTGGTGTGAAAGAGGTGTAAGGGAAGGGGAAGGGAAGAAGTAGAAAAGGGGTAGGGGAAGAGAAGGGTAGAAGTAGCAGAGAAGTAGGGGAGGAGAGTAGTAGATGTAGAAGGGGGGTAGGGAAGGAGAGGGGTAGAAGTAAAAGAGGAGTTGAGTAGAACTAGAAAAGAGTAGAAAAAAAATTTTAAAAATGGAATACAGTAGATTAGAATAAGGCATGACCTTATTTTTCTTTTTCCAGTTGGCCAGTCTAAACAAGTATTGCAATGCATGTAAACTAATACTTCCTGTTTTTATGCAATATTTGATAGAAAGGGTATACAGCACAATATGGAGGGTTCAGTTGCGTTCAGAATAGAGTAGGCAGAAGTGGAGTAGAGAAGAGAGGTGTATAGTAGAGTTATGCCGCGTACACACGGGCGGACTGTATGGCCTACTCAGTCCGCCGAAACACATTTCAGCGGACAGTCCGCTCGTGTGTGGGCTTCAGCGGACTTTTTCAGCGCGCAGTACGGCGGACTAAGTATTTCGGAATGTTCGAAATTTTGGCGGACAATCCGCCCGTGTGTATGCCAGTCCGCCGTACTTTTGAAATGAGCGGACTTTTCCCGCCCGGAGAAAAGTCCGCTAATTTCGAGCGGGTATCCAGGTAGGCGGGGCCCGCGAAGGAGACGTCGCTGGCCCCGCCGCCTGGTATGGACTTAAAGGGGAACCCCAACGCCGAAAAAAATCGGCGTGGGGGTCCCCCCCAAGTCCACAACAGACCCTTGTACGAGCACGCTACCCGGCCGGCCAGGAAAGGGGGGCGAGCGAGCGCCCCCCCTCCTGAGCCGTACTAGGCCGCGTGCCCTCAACATGGGGGGGTGCCTTGGGGAAGGGGGGCCCCGCGGCCCCCCCACCCCAAAGCACCTTGTCCCCATGTTAATGAGGACAAGGGCCTCTTCCCAACAACCCTGGCCGTTGGTTGTCGGGGTTTAATAAGGGGGCCCCCCGGATACCGGCCCCCCACCCTATGTGAATGAGTATGAGCTACAATGTACCCCTACCCATTCACCTGTAAAATAAAAGTACCAAAAAAAACACAACACACGAGATAAAATACTTTATTGCACAGCTCCGGGGGTCTTCCGTCTTCGGGGGTCTTCTCGCCGGACTCCTCCGCTATCTTCTTGTAGCTCTTTTGCTAGCGGAGGAGTCCGGCTTTCTTCCTCGCCGCCGGCCTCTTCTCCCGACTTCGGGGGTCTTGTCCCCCTCTTCGGTTCTTCTGCCGGGCCACCGCGCCTTCTTATAGCTCTTTTACAAGAGAAGACCCCCGAAGACGGAAGACCCCCGGAGCTGTGCAATGAAGTATTTTATCTCGTGTGTTGTGTTTTTTTTGGTACTTTTATTTTACAGGTGAATGGGTAGGGGTACATTGTACCCCATACTCATTCACATAGGGTGGGGGGCCGGTATCCGGGGGCCCCCTTATTAAAGGGGGCTCCCGGATTCCGATAAGCCCCCCGCCCGCAGACCCCGACAACCAACGGCCAGGGTTGTCGGGAAGAGGCCCTTGTCCTCATCAACATGGGGACAAGGTGCTTTGGGGTGGGGGGGCCCCCCCATGTTGAGTGCACGCGGCCTGGTACGGTTTAGGAGGGGGGGCGCTCGCTCGCCCCCCTTTCCTGGCCGGCCCGGTAGCGTGCTCTGACAAGGGTCTGTTGTGGACTTGGGAGGGACCCCCACGCCGATTTTTTTTGGCGTTGGGGTTCCCCTTTAAGTCCATACCAGGCGGCGGGGTCAGCGACGTCTCCTTCGCGGGCCCCGCCTACCTGGAGACGCGCTCGAAATGAGCGGACTTTCCTCCGCGTGTGGGCGAGTCCGTTCATTTCAAAAGTAGGGCGGATAGTATGGCGGACTTAGTACGCCGTATTAGTCCGCTCAAAAAGTGGTGTGTGTGGTCAAGTCCGTTCATTCGAAAGTATGACGGACTGTCCGTCGGATTGTCTGACGGACTAAGTTGGCCAGACAGTCCGCCGGTGTGTACGCGGCTTTAGAATAAATTGGAACAGAGTAGGAGGAGAGTAGGAGGAGAGTAGTAGACTGGCAAAGAAGTGGAGTAGCGTAGAGTAGGAGTACAGTAAAAGAAAAGAGAAAAGTATTAAAGTAAAGAGTAAAGTAGAAGTAGAGAATGAGTACAGTTGAATTTGAGTAGAGTGGCATAGAATAGGAGTAAAGTAGGAGTGGAGTAGAGTTGAATAGGAGTAGAGTAAAGTTAGGAGTAGAGTAGAGGTATAGTAGTGTAGGTCTGGTCAGAGAGGGATTACTTTGACATAGTTAGCCAGCTTAAACATGTATTGCAAAATATATGAACTCTCTCTATTTTTATACAAAGTTGGCTAGAAAGGGAGTATAGCAGTGTACAGAGGATTTGTTCAGAATGTTTAGTATTAACATATGGTCACGTCCTTTTAACACCTGATACGTTATATAGTTGTATGAGTATTTGCATTTAAGCACAGGTATATCTCATTTATATTGCATAGTACAGGTCAGTGACCAGACCTGAACCTGTAGCTCTACTACAGCTTGTCTATGTGCCCCGTATTGGCGCTATATGTACTGAAGTATGCTATAAGAAAGTAGGTATTTGCATTTTGCAGAGTAGAGTAGTAATAGGAATAGAGTAGGGTAGGGACTGATCAGATATATATATATATATATAAGTGACAAGAGGCTGTGTTTAAGCACGACCATAATTTAAAACGTATGTTTAGCTAAATATTTTTCATTTTTCTGTTCAAATATTTTTATTAATATATAAAAGGTATCATTACACAAATACAGAAGATCGTACAGTAGTGAGCAGTTACAGTATAAGTATACAGTCAATGTTAACGGTACAAGGCTAACGTAAGGAACATAATAAATCAAGTGAAAGCATCCAAGATCCAGTAGTTCCGTCGGATCGCTTTAGCAAAAGTCATCTACTATGGATCAGAGATAAACTGAAGGGGGAATCCTACCAACAGGAGGTCCCCAAGTAGGGTTAATCATCCCCAAACTGGGGAACAGAAACCACTCAAAGAGTTTATAAAGTCAACCAACAAAAGAGAAAGAGATAGAAGGAAAAAGAAACAGAGGCAAGAAAAGGTAAAGTAAGGAAAAAGAGCAAGGAAGCACAGGGAGAGAAAGGGACAGAGATGGGGCAGCGGGCGTCCCGGAGTCCCCAAGGGTTTCAATGAGAAGGGGGCGTCCCTAGGTAAAAACTAACATTTAAGCTATGGTACTAGAAGATGGGGATCAAAATTTGGGGATAGGAAGTGGTCCACCCAAGGTTGCCAGATCCTACTGTAGAGTGGGAGTTTATCTAAAATAATTGCTTCAATTTTGCTATGAATCATGGCCTGGGTAACCCGGTTTTTAACTTCAGGGATGTGCAGAGTCGCAGATTTCCAGGCTTTTCGCGATGGTCTGCTTCGCTGCTGTAACTACCTGAAGAAGGAGCCATGTCTGGGCTCGGGTAAACTTGCAGGGTATTAGGTTTAGTAAAGCAATCGCTGGATCTGGCGGTAGAGTACATTGTAAAAGCCTGGAAAGGATAATAAAAATTTGCTTCCAAAATTCCGTCACCACCGGGCAGGCCCACCAAATATGAAGGTGCGTGCCGGGCTCATTACACCCCCGGAAACAGTTTGGAGAATAGTTTGGCACAAATCTGGATATCCTGGCTGGAACCAGGTACCAACGCATTAAGACTTTATAATTGGCCTCAGCTGCAATAATATTTTTCATTTTTAATCAGCACCAGTGGTGATATATACATTGAGTGAAAAGTGTCCCTTGTGCTGGTGGCTGCTGTTTTCGTTGAAATACTCTGCCCTCTGCCCCCTTGATCCACCCCCTGTCCCGTCCCCCCCCCGTCCCCCGTCTGTAGCTGTGATCGTCCATTGCAGTGGGGGTCACTGAACCTTTCTTCAAAAGTGTTGACTAGGCCCTTTCCACTCCAATGCTCCATTCATAGAAGTCAGGGTGGATAAAAATCGATGATTTAAAAAGAAAATATCAGATTTTTTTAATTAAAATTTATATATTTTTTTATATAAATTGTATTTTTTTCAAATTTATTTTAATAAAATGCTTTTGGGGTAAACATCTACCTAAAGATCATTTTCGATTTAAAGCGCACCTTCAGCCATTATTTAAACTTTCCACCTATTAAATCTTCTGCCCTTGTTTTCAATTTGAATAGTAAAACATTTTTTTTCTGCCAGTAAATACCTTATACAGCCCACTTACTCTTTTTTGTCTGGTCATTAGCCTAGTCATTATGGCATCATGCACAGCTCTCTTTCTCACTCTCATGAGGGTTTGCCTGGAAGGGAGGGGGGATAAGAGGGCCAATGAGAGCCGCAGGGCTGCAGAGCTGGAGGTATGCCTCTGTGTAAATCCAGCAAGTGAACAGGCAGCAACTTCGGCTGCCCACAGTTAAAATGAATGCAGCCAGACTCAGTGGAGGGAGATTTCTGCAGCATATTTGGCAAGCACTGAATCACAGTATATATAAAATAATATGCAAAGAGGTTGGAGGGAAGCTTAAAAAAAATGCCTTTATTACAAACTATGTGAGCAGACTGCAGTTCCTCTTTAAGATTAATAATTTAGTTTATTCTGCATGAAATGGAACTTAGTTATGTAGCATGAGGCTGTATATTCTGCAATATTTACATTTTGGTAAACTCTTTTAATGAATCCAAGCTCTACGAGCAGCGATAACATGCACTGGCAATGTTATTGTTTTAATTAAATAAAAGAAGTTTAGTAGTTCTCCAACTATGTGTCATTAACCTAAAATCGGTTCTGATATCGCTGTTTTACTAACCTGACAGTTTATTATTCTAAATAGGTAACCTTCATTAGGTTTGCAAATATTAAAGATTCCAACTAACAGCAAGAATAAGTCCTTACATTTAATAAGCACCTGTCATTTCAGATCCATTATGGCAGTGCATGTTAGTGGGCATCCACTCACCTGCTGCAGCCACGTCCCTCACTTTGTTGTGTCACTGCCGCTTCGCCAGCCGTTTTATTAAAGTGAATGGGACTGTCGGTGAGTCAACAGCGGGTCTTAGGAGGAGCCGCTGCAGGACAAAGATGACAGTTGCTCTTTAAAAATTATGATTTAAATCGAGTTGATTTAAATCAAGCCTTTTTACTAGGGATTTAAATCGACTTGATTTAAATCAAATACACCCTAATTTAGGCTGAGATTAAATTACACACAGGGGACTCTATTTACTAATTAGGTGACTTCTGAAGGAAATTAGTTCCACTAGATTTTAGTTAGGGGTATCAGAGTAAAGGGAGCTGAGTACAAATACACACCACACTTTTTAGAAATGTATTTGTAAAAACTTTTGAAAACCATTTAGCATTTTCCTTCCACTTCACAATAATGTGCCACTTTGTGTTGGTCTATCACATAAAAATCCAATAAAATACATTTATGTTTTTTGGTTGTAATATGACAAAATTGGTAAAATTTCAAGGGGTATGAATACTTTTTCAAGGCATTGTACCTTGCAGTGCCCAGCTGCATTTGGCATGTAGTTGTAAGTAGAGTAAGGAAAGAAACCCCACTTGTTAAGAGATTGAGGACACTGCCAACTGCTCTGCTATCCTTCAGTATCCAGTGTTAATTTATCAGCCCCACACAGCTCTTCCAAGTGTCGCTTGTACCGCCACTTTTCCTGGCAGTCGCCCCCCTTGTAAAAGCTGCTCCGGTAATGTAGGCAATGCCAGTGTAATATCTGTGAGTCTGAGAATCTCGTAATGGACTGCTAGCATTACTGTTACCTCCATCAGCATTCCTGCACTAATAATGTCAGTGTTACTATGTCTGCTATTCCAGCAGTATCTGGAACTGTTATCCATATTATGCTGCAGTTGCTACAGCCACATTACTAGTGATTGCCAATTGTTGCTCAACCCCTTCTCTGTGTTACCTGCAACTCAACAAAATAATAACTGTTCAACCTTTCTCTGGACTTTGTGCACTGTTTTTCCAACTTACGGGCCCCACTCACAATCATGCTATACAGCCTTATGCCGCGTACACACGAGCGGACTGTATGGCCTACTTAGTCCATCATACAATCCGACGGACAGTCCGTCCTACTTTCGAATGAACGGACTTGACCACACACGGATGCACAAACAGTCCGTCGAAAGCTTGCGCGATGACGTGTACAGCACGTACGACGGGACTAGAAATAGGAAGTCCAATACACAGCAAAGCACCCTTCCGCCGTGTAAATCCTTTCTGGGCATGCGCCATTCTTAGTCCGTCGAACTAGCATACTTACGAGCGGATTGTCCGCTGAAACCAAAGTACGACGGACAGAATTTTGAAAAATCCGAAATTCTTAGTACGCCGGACTGCACGCTGAAAAAGTCCGCTGAAGCCCACACACGAGCGGACTGTCCGCTGAAATGTGTTTCGACGGACTAAGTACGCCATACAGTCCACCCGTGTGTACGCGGCATTAGAGGACCCAACTTCTGGCCAGCCAATAAATATGCATAAAATGTCACCTATATCTCAACAGTGGTGGTGGTGTGTCCATTAAGGACGCACAGGCTCCACCCTCTTTCTCCAGCCGCCCCCCTATATGAATAATGGATAGAGTCATGCATTACATGACTCTATCCATGGCTGCCGCTGCCACCCCCTAATCAGGCATCCGGCCCCTTTTCCGTCACCTCATTGCTGATGTCACCATGGGGTAATATAAGGCAGTCGTGAATAACTCAGCATTTAGACAAGAGTTAAAATATCTGAAATAGGTTGTAAACCCACAAACACTGAAATTGGTATTAATTCTAAAGATGGAATGTACATTTGGAGAAAAGAAGAATCTCCTAGCAGTGTGAATGTTCCTTATGGAAAGAACAGAATTGCTCAGCCATTTGATCCCAGAAATATTTAAATATGTTAGGAACTATAGGGCCAAAGCAAGCGACTGAAAAGAATTACATTCATCACAGATTTAGCATACATGCAGCAAAGATTTGCCCAATAACTTTGCAGAATTCATTTCAGATATTTGCCATTCAGCTACATAAATACCGGAGAATGTTGTAGGTACAGTATATACAGACCAATCTGCTTGGATTTGCCCATCCTTTTTAAGCAGACCTCCATATATGGGAAAGGAAATGGGAATATGTGCCAAAATGGCTGACTGGCAGATAATCAGCTTTATGAGAACCTTGTCTCTTGATGTCTACAAATTGCCAGGGATTTTGATAGATCCCATTACACTAGTTTTGAGAGTCTTTTGTTTCTATGGAACATCATTTGTGCCTTTTGCCTCCAGTCAGCGGATGGCTTGAGAAATCCCCACCTGTAATTGCAAAGATCAAAAGCAGCTATGAGAGGATATCAGAGACTGTCTGTGCGCATCCACTCTTCATCTTTCAGGGGGGAGACAAAAGACAGTGTGTGCGTGAGATGATGGGATCCCTGTCGTTTTTTTTTACTTGCTCATAATGCTGTCAAGTATTCATAACAATTGGTGTGTTCTTCTAAAGCAGCAGCCCATGATAGACTCTAAGTGCCAGTACTCAGCTTATTTTTACAGACCTTCCTATATGCTTCATTTTACAGACCTCTTACATTCAGACTCGATAATATTAATATTCTGCCAGTCTCTGCTTAAAGGTACACTCTAGTCAAAGCTAAAAAGAAATCCTTGGGATGCCTACTGGCATCTGCTGAGTAGTCCACCCCACTACTTTTTTTTTTGTAATTTGGTTCTCCTGGAACTCAACTGCTGGTGATCCTGTAACACTCTTCTTGTTTTTGCTCACAAACAAAAAAGCTGTAGAAAAAAATGCTGGTACTATAAAGTGTGCCAGAGCCATCATTTAGATGATAACCTGCTTTGGAAGTTTGGATCTCACTAGTGATTCAGGAAGCAGAGAGAGAAGAAGCCATAGAGCATAGGTTTCTAAAGAATCCTGCGCAATCATCAAATAAAGCCACATGATTGGCATAATGTTTAAGGGATGGGGCAAGTGACATTACAACATTTAAGCAGAAAGGTTGAGGTTGGACTTTTGGCTGAGAGTCTGGCAGTACAGATACCTTAAGGGGTATTTCTATGTGATTTTTACCTGTAGTGCACAATTTCACGTGAGTGCAAAATTAGCTTTTATTATTAAAGGTGACAATATTTTATAGAGATGCACTATGGAGGAATGTTTTTGTTCTCTTTGTGCAAATTGGTTAAGTAAGGAAAAAAAACTTATCTGAGGAATAACAACAGGAGGAAAGAGGAAGAGAGACCCCACCAGGTTTGGAAGGAGGAAAGTGAAAGAATGAGAGATTATGTTTTTAAAGTAACCTCGCTCTTAACGGGGAAGGCATGCTATTGACCTATTTTAACTTATAGGTCCAATAAAGATGGTGAGCACTTGGTATTTTGAGGTTGTGGCATAAGTGGTGATCATGGCATGAGTAGAGAATAGACTGCAAACAGGCCCGGCGCTACCACTAGGCGGACTAGGCAGCCGCCTAGGGCGTACTGCCACCCAGGGTGCAGCCATGGCCACTAGAGGTGTTGTTTAAATAACTGGCAGCAGAGCAGCTGAATCACGATGGTGCGCCCTGGCATCTTCCTGTCCTGCTCCTTCGGTAAGGGGCACCCCCTCCTCTCCCCCTCGTTTGAATGGCAGCTCCCTCAAATCGCCCAGTAACTCCTCAGAGGGCGATCTGCAAGGGACGGAGTCCTTTTCCGTCTGAGTTAGGAGAGAGGATTAGCTCTGAGGGCGGAGTTGTAGGGCATCGCCGAGGGGTGGGGTTGGACGGTCCTGAGTGAGGAAGAGGGCGGAGTGTTTGGACAGTAATGGAGGAGAGCGAAATCAGTATCCAATGATGTGAGGAGCCAGTGTGGGGCTCCGTACTCATCACACTGCTCCTCATCTGCCTGAAGGTGAGTCACCTATGCACATAGCTTGACTGTCTTGTGTGTCTGTGAGATGAGCTACTGCTAGGGGGACTCCAACCTCCCTACACAGCTGTCTGCATACTGACTCCGTCCACCCCCCACCTGTATACTGTACACCCCCACCCTCCACCTGTATACCCCCATCTCCCACCTGTATACTGCACACCCCCCACCTGTATACCCCATCTCCCACCTGTATACTGCACACCCCCCACCTGTATACTGCACACCCCCCACCTCCACCTGTATACTGCACACCCCCACCCCTATACTGCACACCCCACTTGTATACTGCACACCCCCACCCCCTACCTGTATACTGTACACCCCACCTGTATACTGCACACCCCCCACCTCCTACCTGTATACTGTACACCCCCCACCTCCACCTGTATACTGTACACCCCCCACCTCCACCTGTATACTGTACACCCTCCACCTATATACTGTACACTGCACCCCCCGGAATACTGCACACTCTCACCCTCCACCTGTATACTGCACACCCCAGTATACTGTACACCCTCACCCTCCACCTGTATACTGCACACCCACCTCCTACCTGTATACTGCACACCCCCCACCTCCTACCTGTATACTGTACACCCCCACCTATATACTGTACACTGCACCCCCCCGGAATACTGCACACTCTCACCCCAGTATGCTGCACACCCCAGTATACTGTACATCCCAGCATACTGTACACCCTCACCCTCCACCTGTATACTGCACACCCCCTAGTATACTGTACACCCCTCACCGCCACCTGTATACTGCACACCCCTAACCCCACCTGTATACTGCACCCCATCTGTATACTGCACAACCCCACTTATATACTGTACAACCCCACCCCTCACCTGTATACTGCACAATCCCACCTCTACACCCCCACTCTCCACCTGTATACTACACCTCCCACCTGTATACTGCACACCCCCCACCTATATACTGCACCCCCCACCTGTATACTGCACACCCCCACCTGTATACTGCACCCCCCACCTGTATACTGCACACCCCCATCTGTATACTGTACACCCCCACCTGTATACTGTACACCCCCACCATCCACCTGTATACTGCACACCCCCACCTGTATACTGCACCCCTTCAGTATACTGTACACCCCACCTGTATACTGCACACTCCCACCTCTACCTGTATACTGTACACCCCCACTCTCCACCTGTATACTGCACACCCCACCTATATACTGTACACCCCCAGTATACTGTACACCCCCCACCTGTATACTGCACCCCCCAGAATACTATACACCACCCCCACCCTCCACCTGTATACTGCACACCCCCACCTGTATACTGCCCACCCCCACCCTATATACTGCACATCCCCACCCCCGCCTGTATACTGCACCCCTCCAGTATACTGTACACCCCCACCCCCCACCTGTATACTGCACACCCCCCACATCCTACCTATATACTGCACACCCCCCACCTATATACTGCACACCCCCCACCTATATACTGTACACCCCCCACCTATACACTGTACACTGCACCCCCCAGAATACTGCACACTCTCACCCCCCACCTGTATACTACACACACCCCCACCTGTATACTGCACACCCCAGTATACTGTACACCCTCACCCTCCACCTGTATACTGCACACCCCCCCACCTCCTACCTGTATACTGTACACCCCACCTATATACTGTACACTGCACCCCCCGGAATACTGCACACTCTCACCCCCCACCTGTATACTGCACACCCTCACCCTCCACCTGTATACTGCACACCCCCTAGTATACTGTACACCCCTCACCGCCACCTGTATACTGCACACCCCTACCCCCCACCTATATACTGCACCCCATCTGTATACTGCACACCCCCATCTGTATACTGCACACCCCCACTTATATACTGTACAACCCCACCCCTCACCTGTATACTGCCCACTCCCACCTCTACACCCCCACTCTCCACCTGTATACTGCACACCCCCACCCCCTACCTGTATACTGCCCACCCCCACCCGTATACTGTATACCCCACCTATATACTGCACACCCCAGAATACTGTACACTCCCACCTCCCACCTGTATACTGTACACCCTCACCCTCCACCTGTATACTGCACACCCCCCAGTATACTGTACACCCCCCACCCCCACCTGTATACTGCACACCCCCACCTGTATACTGCACCCCCAGTATACTTTACACCACACCTGTATACTGCACCCCTCCAGTATACTGTACACCCCACCTGTATACTGCACACTCCCACCTCTACCTGTATACTGTACACCCCCACTCTCCACCTGTATACAGCACACTCCACCTATATACTGTACACCCCCAGTATACTGTACACCCCCCACCTATATACTTCACACTCCCACCTGTATACTGCACCCCCCAGAATACTGTACACCCCCCACCCTCCACCTGTATACTGCACACCCCAGTATACTGTACACCCCCCCCTCCACCTGTATACTGCACACCACCACCCCCTACCTGTATACTGGACACCCCCCACGTGTAGACTGCCCACCCCCACCTGTATACTGTACACCCCCCACCCGTATACTGCACACCCCCGCCCCTACCTGTATATTGTACATCCCTACCTGTATACTGTACACCCCCACCTGTATACTGCAACCCACCTATATACTGTACACCCCCCTGTATACTGTACACCCCCACCTGTACATTGGGGGTATTACACGGAGGTGATTACATTTGTGGGGATTTAAAAAAAAAAATCTCCACCTGCCAGCTCCACCTTATACATGGGCAGGGCAAAGGGGGCGGAGTCAGAGAAGAGTTGGGGTAGCGCCAGGGGGCGGCAAAATTAGGTTTCGCCTAGGGTGTCGAAAATCCTTGCACCAGCCCTGACTGCAAACAAAATCGTAAACAAAAGACTGTGTTGGAATTTTCACAATATAATTTTATTAATTTTCATTAATATCATCATCCAAAAAAATAATTGGTTAAGTCTGTATTGCACATACAGTATCTCACAAAAGTGAGTACACCCCTCACATTTTTGTAAATATTTTATTATAGCTTTTCATGTAGTGAGTATACAACTTGTATAACAGTATAAGTTTGCTGTACCCTCAAAATAACTCAACACACAGCCATTAAGGTCATAACCACTGGCAACAAAAAGTGAGTACACCCCTAAGTGAAAATGTCCAAATTGTGCCCGAAGTGTCAATACTTTGTGTGGCCACCATTTATTACTGCCTTAACCCTCTTGGGCATGGAGCTCACCAGAGCTTCACAGGTTGCCACTGGAGTCCTCTTCCACTCCTCCATGATGACATCATGAAGCTGGTAGATGTTAGAGACCTTGCGCTCCTCCACCTTCCATTTGAGGATGCCCTACAGATGATCAATAGAGTTTAGGTCTGGAGACATGCTTGGCCAGTCCATCACCTTTACCCTGAGCTTCTATAGAAAGGCAGTGGTCATCTTGGAGGTGTGTTTGGGGTCATTATTATGTTGGAATACTGCCCTGAGGCCCAGACTCGAAGGGAGGGGATCATGCTCTGCTTCAGTATGTCACAGTTCATGTTGGCATTCATGGTTCCCTCAATGAACTGTAGCTCCCCTGTTGTGGCAGCACTCATGCAGCCCCAGACAATGACACTCCCAGCACTATGCTTGACTGTAGGCACACACTTGTCTTTGCACTTCTCAACTTGTTTCCGCCACACATGCTTGACACTATCTGAACCAAATAAGTTTTTTTTTTCATCAGACCACAGGACCTGGTTCCAGTAATTCTTGCCCTTAGTCTGCTGGTCTTCAGCAAACTGCGGGCTTTCTTGTGCATCATCTTTAGAAGAGGCTTCCTTCTGGGATGACAGCCATGTAGACCAATATGATGCAGTGTGTGGCGTATGGTCTGAGAACTGACAGGCTGACCCCCCACCCCTTCAACCTCTGCAGCAACGCTGGCAGCACTCATATGTCTATTTCCCCAAAACAACCTCTGCATATGACATTTAGCATGTGCACTCAACTTCTTTGGTCGACCATGGCGAGGCCTATTCTGGGTGGAACCTGTCCTGTTAAACCACTGTATGGTCTTGGCCACCGTGCTGCAGCTCAGTTTCAGGATCTTGGAAATCTTCTTAGCCTAAGCCAACTTTATGTAGAGCAACAATTCTGTTTTTCAGATCCTCAGAGAGTTCTTTGCCATGAGGTGGCATGTTGAACTTCCAGTGACCAGTATGAGAGAGCGAGAGAGAGAGCGATAACACCAAAATGAACACACCTGTTCCCCATTCACACCTGAGACCTTGAAACACTGAGTCACATGACACCGGGGAGGGAAAGTGGCTAATTGGGCCCAATTTTCACTTAGGGATGTACTCACTAAAGTACCTACTATATATGGTACTTTAATTGAGTATAAGTTTTGTAGCACATAATTGCTTATAGTTGATTGGAGAAAAGCAGCTCTGCACTCTGCACTGTACAACGAACAACGCCCACAAGGCTGAATTGCATTTACATTTGCTGTCTGTTACTGTCTCTTTTATGGAGAATCAATACATTTTGAAGATTTCAAAGAGCAAGCAAGGAGTTGCGGACCATCTTTTCTCATTAATGCCATTGCAGCTGTGCGACTGCCTTTCCGCACCCAGGTAGCTCTGAAAAAAATATCTAATCTCATTGGGTAGCAGCACCCTACCTCTGCTCTATTTTATGAGCCCTACACTAGGGGCGTGTGTGTGCTTGTTACATAGCTAGCTCAGCTAAAAAAAGACAAATGCCTATTAAGTCCCATTTCATTAACTGATGACAAATTTCAAATTTTCATCACAAGGGGGAAATCAAATACCAGTTGGATTGATTCTCTGCAGTTATAGTTAGGCCAATATACTTGCATATTATCTGACCAAACAATTTTTAATACAATCAGATACATTGGTGGGTATCATATTTATATAAGTCAGTCAGTGTGCTCATTCAATCTCTGTTGGATTCTTCATTGAAATAATAGTTACTCATTCATATTTCTGATGGCTGTTGCTGTGAGCATGTTGTGTCACAGCAGCCCATTGATGGTAAATGCATCAATTTGAGAACGTAGACATTCTTGTATTTAGGAACATTTTTACTTTGAGATTCTTATAGTAGCTCCAGTCATAAAAGCATTACGGTATTTTTTATGCTTCCCTTATTTCCTTTAACTCCATTTAACTCTGCATTTAATAATGGTTCCCTTGGATCTAAAGCTATTTTAATATAGGAGAATATACAGTGTAGTACATCTCTAAACACTGGTTATCACTTTAGGTCTCACATGAATCTTTCCTTTGTGTTGGCACACACATCAAAGAATATACAAGGGAAGAGATACCACTGTTCCCAGAAGTGAAAACTAAATTACAGTAAACCTATACTACTTGTAATAGTTTCTTCTGTTCAATAATGTGTATTATTGTAAATATGCTATTTACAGTATATAAGCAACAATATAAACCTAGAATTATTAAAAATATGGCCAATAATTGACTTTCTAAAGTTCACAATTAAAAAGTCTTTATTGGAGGCTGAAATAACAGCCTAATGCCTCGTACACGCGACCAGACTTTCCGGTAGACTAGGTCTGACAGGATCAGTCCGTCAAACAATCCGATTGTGTGTGGGCTAGTCCGATCGTTTAAAAAAATAAATAATCAAACTGACCTAGAAATAGAACATGTTTCAAATCTATCCGACAGACTCAATTCTGACGGACTAAAAATCAGCAAAACCGTTCGTCTTTGTGCTAGTCCAATGGACAAAATATGACGCAAGGGCAGCTATTGGCTACTGGCTATTGAACTTCCATGTTTAGGTCATTACGTTCAAAATGAACGGCCAAGTCCGTTCGTTCGGAAAGTCCTTCGGAACTCCACCAAAAGTCCATCGGGAAGACCGTCGGACCTAGTCTGCTGGAAAGTCCGGTCGTGTATACGCGGCATAAGAAACCCACCTGTGGTATGGCAAAACTCCTGGGGTGGATAGGCTCCACCATGATTTGCAAACAATATGCACACTTTTATTACTACATTCCCAAGTGTATCTGAAGGCAAAGTTTCTTTCTGGCTCAATGAACAGTCTAGGGTTTGCCTTTTTGAGATGTATTGCTGAATAAACTTGGATGAGGCACAAGGAGCTGTGGGACACTCGATTGAAATTGAACAGTAACAATCTTCACTTTGTCCTTCTAGTAGAAGCCAGGGAAATGGATAGCACTGAGACACCATAAGGAATTTCCCAGTCCAAGCAAGCACTAACACTAATGCACAAGGGATAGTATCAGTAAAGGGTAATTAGGATCATATACTCAGAGCTGTACTCTCAACGTCCCTGGATACGTGGATGCCTTCTTCCAATACCAGCCAGACATTTCTTCTGCAAACTCTCCAGTCCAGATCCTCAGTAAAACCCCTTAATTAGTTCCAGAGATTTTCAGCAAAACAGACCCCCAGCTCTAGTATAGCTAGGATCTCCACAAGCACATATAAAACTTTAGCTGGGCTGCCTAGAAGGGCAGCATCCCTTCAGGCTGGGAACTTCTCTTCCTGGACAAGAACAGGGCTGCCCCAGACCCCAGACTATTTATACACTCCCCAGGTATCTGACCCATGGAAGGGACATATTATTATACAGGATTTATATAGAGCTTACAGTTTACGCCATGCTTTACAACATTAAGGCAGACAGGACAATTACAATGCTATTCAATACAGGAGGAAACAGAGGGCCCTGCTTGTTAGAGCTTACAATCTAGGAATATCAATAAGACTTTGGAAACTTGACAAGAAAGAAGCAAGTAAAGCAAATGTAATGTGCCCCATTAATTGAGGGTTCCATGTGCTAATGAAATGCTGGTTATCCAGTAGGACCGTTAGACGGAAGGCAATTGTTGGACCACCTTCTGTTAAACTGACAGTGGTTCCTGCTGAACCAGCTACATTTTGGTATGTGTACACCAGGGATATGCAATTAGTGGACCTCCAGCTGTTGCAGAACTACAAGTCCCATTAGGCATAGCAAGACTCTGACAGCCACAAGCATGACACCCAGAGGCAGAAGCATGACGGGACTTGTAGTTTTGCAACAGCTGGAGGTCCGCTAATTGCATATCCCTGGTGTACACCATTCTTAACCTATAACAACTTTATTGTTTGTAATATTTATATTGCATTAGTGTAGCCAGGTTTGGCATTTCACAGAGATCATATCTATTCTCTATACAACATCTCTTTGATACTCCATCTACCTACAACAACATGTTACTTTGCAATTCTTCACTATATAACACAAGACTTTTAATATGATCAACTCATTAACGAACCATAACTTCTCTCTTCCCTTTTCTTTCTTTTTCTCTGTTTCCCTCTTTACTTGTGTGAACTTCATGTTGATACCAAGGGAAGGAAAAAATACAAAAACAGAAACATTCAAGAAAAAACAAAAAAAGGATTTCTCTCTCCCCCAAATGGAATATTATTATATATGAATGAAGAGCACCTGTCACTTTTTGGAATATTTTCACATGACTGCATATATATATATTTCTAAGGACTGCATTATTTTGGATAGTATATATTCATTTTAAAGATTCAAGTCACATATGAGTAAAGAGCACCTGTCACTTTTAATTTTTATTTCTTAAATGTTTTATTTTGAATTCATTCATTTTCAGCACTAGTCTCTTTTTTACGAGAGCACTATTTGCAAATGAAGCATTGAATTAATGCACTCAAGTTTGTTATACATTTTTACATATACAAAGTAGCGATTGGAAAGTGAGTTGGGATCACTCGCACTTTAGAAAACTAGAACAGCGCCACACCTACAACTTTTAAACGTATATCTTATACTACACCTAGGTGGCTGTATCTATAGGGGCAGCAGCTCCTAATGTATTCAGCCATTTGCGTGGAACCACCCATAAACCTTTTCTTAACCATTCCTTCTTTCTTTAGTAGGTTTTAAAGCAGAACTACACTACATTTGAGCACCACAAACCAAAACCTCAATTATTAATAATTCATGTTTAATACTCAAACCAAACTCACCCATCCATCCATGTCTCTGTGTGTTATTCTGCTGAGAAATCAGGGCAGAGGATTCATGTGGCATTTACTTCCTAGATTCCATCTGCCCTTAGATCAGGCCTGCAGGCAGGAGGGTGTGCTAAACTATGAAAATTCCTCCTTCTCTACTTTCTCTACTGAAACCTCTGGGATGTATGATATAATTTTGCCTAGGCCTGGAAACCAAAAAATAACTGAGGAAATGTAAAAAAAAAAGTTTAAGCCAAGGAAATATGATATACTTTCCTATCTATTTACTGATGCTAGCATCATACGGACAGGGCCAGATTAAGAACATCGTGGGCCTGGTGCTGAGGATTTTGATGGGGCCTTTTATAAACAATAAATAAATAAAAATGCTAACTATTTTTTGTTATAACAAATTAAATGAAAGAGAGAGAGGGAGGAAGAGAGAGCGAGAAAGGGGATGAAAGAGGTGTGAGGGGTAAGGGAGGGAGGATGAGAGAGAAAGGGGGGGATGGGAGAAAGAGGGAATTACATCAACGCAGCCTGGCCAAGGCAAATGACGGAAGGCACAGAACCCAGAAGGAAGACCGGGTGAAGATGTAAGTGCCAGGGCCCCGCCGGACTGATCACAGCACAGCACTGGAGGTCTGACAGGTAAGTGTACCCTAATGTGCTAATATGCTGGGCACACTTGTACATTATGGCATAACCTCCCCAAGGGCCTCTAAAAAGTAGTAATGTTAGAAAAGTTTACTACCGCTTTACTATCACCGGAGCCTCTCATGGGGCCCCTACTGACCCTGTGGCCCTTGGGCAGTGCCTAAGTACATGGTTGTCAACATTTAAAAAATATTTTAGGGATGCTTTTTTTACAAGTGCTATATTTAGAGTAGCTGACATCCCCTGTGTTCCTCTATATATCACAATAGTAATTACAAAATAAAATAAGTACTAATAATGGGGCAGAACAAATATGAGGACTGTGAGATTTCCTTTAGTTGAACTGACAAAAGTGCCCATTCTAGAGCTGGTAACATTGAGGAACATATCATTTTAACATATAATTTTAAAGAACAGTTTTTGTGGGTAAGAGGCATAGGGGAGGAGTGTGGATGGTATAAAAGTGTGAAGTATGTGCAGGTGAGGGAGAGGAATGTGGAGGGTCTAACAGTGGGCACTATGTACATGAGAGGAGTGCAGAGGGTATGGCAGAAGGCACTATGTACAGGAGAGGAGTGTGAAGGGTAAGACAGTGGGCAGTATGCACAGCAGAGGAGTGTAGAGGGTATGAAATTGGGCACTATGTATAAGAGAAGAGTGTGGAGGGTATGACAGTGGGCACTATGTACAGGAGAGTAGGACAGTAAGCAGTAATTACAGGAGAGGAGTGTGGAGGGAGGGTAAGACGGTGGGCACTATGTATAGGAGAGGAGTATGGAGGGTATGAAAGTTAGTAGTATGTACAGGAGTGGAGGGTATGACAGTGGGCACTATGTATAGGAGAGAAGTGTTGGAGGTATGGCAGTGGGCACTATGTATAGGAGAGAAGTGTTGGAGGTATGACAGTGGGCACTATGTATAGGAGAGGAGTGTGGAGGGTATGACAGTGAGTAGTATGTACAGGAGAGGAGTATGGAGGGTATAGCGGTGGGCACTATGTATAGGAGAGGAGTATGGAGGGTATGGCGGTGGGCACTATGTATAGGAGAGGAGTATGGAGGGTATGTCGGTGGGCACTGTATAGGAGAGGAGTGTGAAGGGTACGACAGTGGACACTATGTACAGGAGAGAAGTGTATGACAGTGGGCACTATGTATATGAGAGGAGTATGGAGGGTATGATAGTAAGTAGTATGTACAGGAGAGGAGTGTGGAGGGTATGACAGTGGGCACTATGTATAGGAGAGAAGTGTTGGAGGTATGGCAGTGGGCACTATGTATAGGAGAGAAGTGTGGAGAGTATGACAGTGGGCACTATGTATAGGAGAGAAGTGTGGAGAGTATGACAGTGTGCACTATATATAGGAGAGGAGGATGAAGTAATCTGGGAAGGAAAAATGTAAAGGTTTGTGGAAGGATGTTTAGGGACTGCGTGGTGGTTAAGCAGGCCATACATGGATTGAAATTACACCAATTAAGCAGAGACCAGCCATAGTCGATCTATGTATGGGCTAGCTGGTTTTACACAAGTCAACCTATTAAGCGACTTGAGTGCAACCAGCCTGTCAGGTTTTCCCCAAAACAATCAGTGCTGCCAGCTATAGTTAGCAACACTAATCATTGTATTGACTGGCAGAACACAATAACACTGCGGGAGTGATTGTCCCATTCACAGGTCAGCAGGTGAGAGGGTGTGTGGGGACAGGCTGGGGAGAGATACTAGTCAGTCCCTGGGTAGGCACTGGTTAGTATCAGAGCCAGATACACACAGGTTACATACGCCAAGATCATTAGAGCGAGAGCAATAATTCTAGCACTAGACCTCCTCTGTAACTCTAAACATGTAACCTGTAAAAAAATGTAAAGCATCGCTTAGTACACAACAAAAAATCGTGATAACTTTAGTGTTTTTTTTTTTATGAATGAAAAAGTTTCTTTCCAACATAAAAAGTTGCAAATAACACCATTTTATTCCATAGGGTGTTGGCTAAAACAATATATAATGCTTGAGGGTTCTGAGTAATTTTCTAGCATAAAAAAATGATGATTTTTACATGTAGGAGAGAAGTCTCAGAATGGGCCTGGGTGGCAAGGGGTTAATTATCATAAGTAATATACAAATAATTATTATGAGCTCTGTGAGTTCATCCTCTCAGTCTGCTGCAGAGTGTTCCAGCTTGTATTTAAACTGGCCGCTCTGTATGCAGCTTCTGACAGGCTGTGCAAGGAGCCCCGTATCTCCGGAACTATAGATGATGGCAGCCCCATATTTTAACCAGTGCTGGGGTGGGTATTTAGCTACATACCCACCAAATAGGGTCTCTGTGACTCCTGATCGCCGAGCTACAATCCTCGAAGTCGATCTTTTTTTTTTTTTTTTTTTTTTGGGGCAAATGGGCCTATTTTGAGAAAGGGGCCTGGAGCTGCAGCTCCAATAGCCCCTATGTTAATCTGGCCCTGCATACGGATTAAAAATAGTCGATGTTGATTGAGGGAGTGAAGTGTCACTATAAAGCAGAACTGTACCCATAACAAATTGATAAAAAATAATACTCTTTAGCAAGGAACATTCCACATTCATAATTATGCTAGCAAAATTAGTGTGTGCTGTAAATTTCCTCCAGCATTGCTCCTGTTCCTTCTTGCCAAAGGCTGTCCCTGAGCAGCAGTAAAATTTTAGGATGTCAGCAAATAGGCCTCTAGTGGCTCTGATTTTCGCCACAGTGCCAAAAAAATAGAGTGCAACTGAGCATGTGCATAGCATGCCAAGACATTGTATTACTGGTTTTTAAACAGTGTAGGCACTTATTTTAATGTTTTACGCTATACCTGAAAAAGGGGCCAGTCTGAAGTGATCTAGCAGGACTCAATTTTATGGCTAATCCAAACAATATCCATATTTGTTCTGCTTAAATTGTCCAATATCCTTAAATATGAAAAAAAAATATATTGGTGTAAATACTAGTTACTCAATTCAGTTAGGGTATTATTTTTTAATATTGCCCGACAATTTCAGGTCCTTTACAGGAATAGGATAGGATATAAATATTAGAAGGCTATTTGTTGTCATAGCAGAACACAGCATATCCCAAAGCACAGTCACACAGATAAAATGTTATTCTCCATTGGTGTCTAGAGAGGGGCCAGGCAAAACTGGTTAGCTTTATTTTGACTCCTTCACCTTTGCTTAGAGGCTCTTTCAACACAAATATAAAAATCAAAAGATGCTACAATCTTAATAATTGTTAAACTGAAAAAGTCCCCATCTACAAACAAAATCCAATTATATCTCAGCAATGTTACCCCTCTTTACAGGCCTAACAAAAGCTAATCATTTCAAAGAGGTATCCATCTAAATTATTTGCAGCTACACCAATTGCTACACTGTTTTTCCACAATATCATATTTTAAAAACAGCTATACCTTGATCTGCAAGATTTATATTGATTTACATATATCTTCAATTAAAGAATTAAAATCCTAAGCATCCCTGCAGTGGAAAAGTCATTTTAAATACCTTGGTATTGGCAATTACAAGATATATTACACAATTTACAAAATCATTTGAAAAATTAGACATCTTTTTAAACACACTTCTTATGACACAGTGGGACTTACCTTTTATAAACGCATGAAGTCTTTTAAAGAGAGTCATAAAACTACCACCATATTATATGGGAAGTTAGACCCACAAGAATGACACTTTCAGCATTGTACATTCTATCTGATGGTGGGGGGTCTAATCAGTTTCAGTTATATTACTTGGCTGCAGTTTTAGTTAAAATTTGAGTATGGTTGACCCATAATATAAATATCCCATCTGTTGGCTGTAAACTGCAGTTCTGGGCTCCAATATAGTAGCCTAATATCCTAGGCACCCCTTTCCAACCCATCTATCACATCTCTGATAACTCCAAAAGTTTGGTCTACATCTGAATAGACATGTAAAGCAGACAGTGAGTGGTCTTCACATTTCTCCAATTGGGTAATATAACTCTTTCACTTTAATGGTCCAATCTAATTTACAGGTATGGGATAGGTATGACATTACATCTATACAGCATTTCATTCCTTAAAGCATATTTCCTACATTTAATGAACGTTATCTATTTAACAACATGTACTTCAGGTTCCTTCATGCTAGCTTGACTCGATCTTAGTTCTTGGATTGCCCTCAATTAGATTCCGATTAAGTGAAATATCTGTTTATTAAATGATCTCTGTCTAAATCCCTCCAATCATCATATGCCTGCCTGATTCCAAATTATCTATTACCTATTAGAAATGTAAGCAGGCATTCCTCAACTTACCAAAGAGGCAATAAATAGGATTTCACATTTATTGCTTCTATTTGGATTAAAATCTAACTTTCAAGTACAATTCATACATGTAAAAGACTTGTGACCCATCTTCTTAAAGCTCATAATAGTTATTGAATATTTAGTGCTCAAATTGGTCCTGATGAAGTGGAAATATTCTATGAAACAGCATTTTCTATAGCCACTATGTACATGATTAGGATGGTAAAGTCACTAAGTTGCTAACTTACCATGTGCACCTGAATGTATTTGAATCATTTTTTGATTTGGACTGGTACAGATCAATAAATGATCTTTTTATCAGTATTGTGGCATCTCTCAAATAATATATTTAAAGGTCCTGTTACATAACATTTCTTCTCTTAAAAACGTCACTACACAGAGGAGGGTTTTATGGCTTAAAAACAAGAAAACCCTCTCCTGGGTGATTCCCTGATGTAGTTTTACTTAAAGCGGAGTTCCACCCAAAAGTGGAACTTTCACTTTAAGCACTCCTCGCTCCCTTACATGCCACATTTGGCATGTCATTTTTTTTGGGGTGGGGGAGTGGGTGACTAGTTTTGAGTGGGACTTCCTGTCCCATTTCCTACTATGGGCCACCTAGGTGACTCCTTCTCTCCCCCTAGGTGGCCCCTCCATCTCGGCAATCTTCTGGGACATGTCACAGGTCCCAGAAGATTGCCTGTCAACTCGGAGAGTACAGCATGACTCGCACATGCGCAGTACGTGCCCGGCTGTGAAGCCGCAAGCTGTCACGGCCAGGTGCCCACAGTTTCAATGGAGGTGCCGCGGAGAGGAGTGAGGATCCATGTGGCTGCATCGCTGGACCGTGGGACAGGTGAATATCTGTTTATTAAAAGTCAGCAGCTACACTTTTTGTAGCTGCTGACTTTTAACAAATTTAAAAAAGCCTGGAATTCCGCTTTAAAACTAGATAATTGTGTTGTGGTGCCCAAATAGGAGCCGCTGGATAGGATGTGTCCTCTGTTCTTTGCCTTGGCCATCTCAAGAACCTTAGCCGCCTAACACACAAGGTTGAGTGTACAAACATACCATATCACAGGAATTCACTGAAGGTAATACTTAGTACCCAATGAGAGTGCTATATCACAGAAAACAGGCACCAAAACCAAGTAGTAAATGCAAACGTAATATATTGTCACCCAGAATGGTGATAACTAGACAAACATAAAATGGATTCACAATGGTAATAACACAATTTAGCATACAAAGTGATTAACAGTAGGGACTAGGCATAAGATAATATTTGGTGTCCAGATCAGCTTAAACAGCAGCAAGGCCACCTCAAGTGCAGCAGTGGGCAGTAATTTAGAAGTTTCATCTACTGAGTGCAGGAACTATACTGTTAGAACTCTTTTTTTGGTGGCGGTTCTTGTCATAGGGGACTTGCAGAATAAATATTACAGAAGGTGCAGTCCTTTGAGATTTTCTTCTACAGGCTATCATTGGGGCCCTTTAAGAACATTGGTGCACTTAACAACAATCCCAGTTAACCTGCATGCCGTATAGGTACAGTATAGGTATGGTATAGTTTAGGTATAGGTATAAGGTTGATGTGGTTCAGATGCAGTAAAGGTTCAGTATAGTTTTGGTATAGATGCAGTCAAGGTTTGGAATAAGTGCAGTATAGAGAGCAGTGTGGGTTCAGTATGAATTGGGTACACTTGGTGTCCTGCTCATAGTGGCTCAGTCCCTGCTAGAAATATTACCAATGGGCAAGAATAGCCCTCTCACTAGTCCCCGGGATTCTCTGGTGAACTCTTGCTGTAGAAGGGGCCCCGCAGTCTCTCTCCGAAGACCCTGGTGATCAGTGGTGGGAAACAGAGAGTTAATGGATTCTCCAGTCTACCTGTAGCAGTGGTGCAGGTGTGATGTGGGTGGGGCTGTACTCACTCCCAGTCTCAGGATTGGAACTCCATTAGTATGGTCTCCTGTTGGCAGGCCAATAACCAGACAGAGATACTCTCTCTTAAAGTGGTTGTAAACATTCCATTTTTGTTAAAATAACAAACATGCCTATACTTACCTGCTCTGTGCAATGGTTTTGCACACAGCAGCCCCAGCCCTCTTCTTCTGGGGTCCCACGCTGGCGCTCCAGGCCCCTCCTCTTCATCGGGTGCCCCCACAGAAAGCCATTTCCATGGGGGGCCGTGTGTGGGTTCGCTCCTGAGCCCTGCTGTCTGTGTCAATGGACACAGACAGCAGGACATGGCCCTGCCACCCGCTCCCATGTCACAGCTTTTGATTGACAGCAGCAGGAGCCAATGACTCCTGCTGCTATCAATCTGTCCAATGAGGAGAGCGAAAGTGCCTGAAACCACTGCGCTTGTGCACATCACTGGGTGGGATTGGGCTCAAGTAAGAAAAGGGGGGGTTGAGGGAGGAGAGCTGCAGCACAGAAGGTTTTTCACCTTAATGCATATAATACATTAAGGTGAAAAATCATAAGGCTTTATAACCACTTTAAACTCCCTCTGTGTCAAGAGGAAGAACTTTCCTGGGCAGTTTAATAAAAATCTCTCCACTCTGCTTTTCCTACTGAACAGTGTCTATTGGGATCTGTAGTGTAAGGAGTCTATTTGTCCCATTATATGGCTGCCATGTCAAACTACAACTCCCAGGATTCTCAGTGCTCTGCATAGAAGTCTATGAGCTTGCTTGGCTTCAGATCTACCCCTGCTGGCTGGAGAAGAATAGTGCAGCCTAACATCAGTATCTTAATAGAGGGAAAGAAGAAGAATAGGCAATGTCTCCTGCTCCATATTGGTGTAACCCTGCCCCTGGCAACACGTGTTCCCTAACTTTAAGTTTAAACCTTACCTAATAGCCATTGTTGTGACCAAAAAATTAGTGGCCCTAACTGTGTTCTTATAGGACAGGGTGCAGGCATGTGGGAGAGTTGGACGAGAATTTGAAAAAGTCAGGCCCAAGTAAACAAGAAAAAAATTAAACCTAATGAGACAGGTGCAGGGCCGGGACAAGGGGTGGGCAGGAGGGGAGGCTGCCCCTGGTGCAATGGTTTATTGCAGGGGTAGGGGGCACCCTGACCCTAACCCTAAGGGAAAGGAGGGCGCAATTTGGCATCTTTGCCCTGGGCGCTGGATGACCTTGTCCCGGCGCTGGACAGGTGCATAAGAAAGGGTTTTATCACTAGTAAACGTTATAAGAGGTATTGTGTGGTATCTGCTCTTAGGTTTGACAGGTCTACTTTAATTAGGTCATTGATATTCAAGAGTTTAAACGGAATTGCTTCTGGACTGATTCCCAGTTTTCACTTCATTGCCAAAAAAATATTATTATATCCATTTATATGCCACCAATTTACGCAGTGTTACATACTGTACATTCACATCAGTCCCTGTTCTCAAAGTGCTTACAATTTCAGGTTCCTATCGCACATGCATACATACATGCACACTCATACTAGGGACAGTTTAGACATTTAAACAGGAGCCAATTAACCTACCTGCATGTCTTCGGAGTGTGGAAGGAGAGAAAAGAAATCAATGTAAGCACAGGGAGAACAGGCAAACTCAATGCATTTAGTGTCCTAGCTGTCCTAGCTGGAATTCGAACCAAGGACATGGTAAAAATGTTAACTCATACTATGAAACACAAACAAAAAAATTACCAAGAGACTGTAATTCAACCTAATGCTCATTATTATGTTTTTTTCATAGAGTGTGAGCTGTTGGATTGTTTTGATCTGTATAAGAACAGATCAGGAATCTAATTTTAGAATTTTTAGATATTTTGTTTCCTGTGTCTTATTATCTGTTTAAACAAGCCAAACAAACTTCAACAGAGGAATCTCAATTGAGAATGAAAGCAATTTCCTTTTATGTTTCCTTAAATGCTGGCAGAATGTTTGATGTGAATTTATTGTGTTCCACTGATGAGTGTGCAGCTTGTTATAAATGACTATGTAATTATGAAGAATAACTCATAGGAAAACACAAAGAAAGTGAGGAAATTAAATCCACCAGCAATATGTAATTCAAGGATACTAAATCATTCAATTATTGTCTGCGCAAAGGAAAATGTCTTGAATTTAATCTTTACAAGTGAATATTTGTTCTATTCCTGGTCAGGCTATGAATCATATATACATAAGTTTATTCCTCTGGAAAAACAGAATGTGTGGTAAAAGGGTCCTGGTGCAAAACCTTAGTACAGACACACTTGTATTACATTATACAGCAATGTACAGTATGCAGGCACTGAAGCACTAATGTGCATATGTGTCCTCTAACACAGTGGTCCCCAACCTTTTTGGCACCGGGGACCGGCGTAGTTGAAGAAAATTGTGCCAAGGCCCAGTGGGGTGTATGCAGCTTTTCGCGGGCAATTTATCGGGGCGATGGCTGGCGTTGGCGCTTCAATCATCCCGGCACCATCATTGATATGATGTTAGGATGATTGAAGTGCATTATTTCTATTATTACATTGTAATATATAATGAAATAGTTCAACTCACCATAACGCAGAATGTGCCAGAGTGTCACTTTCCATGTCGCCTGTCATCAGATGCAGATTGTCACTTTCCACGTCGCCTGCCTTCAGATGCAGCTTGTCACTTGCCGCATCACTTGTCACCAGAAGCATTTTGTCCCTTGCCACGTTGCCTGGCACCAGATGCTTTTTTGTCCCTTGCCATGTCACCTGCCACCAGATGCAGCTTGTCCCTTGCCATGTCACCTTGCCACGTCACCTACCACCAGATGAAGATTGTCACTTGCCATGTCGCCTGCCTTCATATGCAGCTTGTCACTTGCCACGTCATCTGCCACCAGATGCATTTTGTCCCTTGCCACGTCACCTGCCACCAGATTTGGATTGTCACTTGCCACGTCCCCTTCCATCAGATGCAGCTTGTCATTTGCGAGGTTGCCTGCTATCAGATGCAGCTTGTCATTTGCCACGACACCTGCCACCAAATGTGGATTGTCACTTGCCACCACATGACTGTTGTCACTGCAGTGGTGGCAGCACAGGTGTGCACATTAGTTCAAGCCTGGACCAGTGTAATGCCGCGCTGTGTCAGCAGAGGAGCAGTAAAGCTGGTGGGCAGTGAGAGATGATCTCATCTCTCTGTTCCCCCGCCTCACCTCCAGCATTATAGCATCCCCCTGTGAGCGCGGAAGAGCGGCGATGCGGGCAGTTGGAGATGATCTCATCTCTCTGCTCGCTCGCCTCCGTATAGCGGCCCTGCTGTGAGCGCGTAACAGCGGTGATGCGGGCGGGCGGTGAGAGATGATGTCATCTCTCTGCCTGCTCCGCCGCCGCTCATCAGATACAGTGCAGCCTTCGCGGCCCGGCTGCAAGCAGGCCACGGCCCGGCAGTGGGCCGCGGCCCGGGGGTTGATGACCCCTGCTCTAACATATCCGCCAAGGCTCATGTAGAAAGAGCTGAAAACCTCTAATCCCCTCGTGCCCAACCTGTGACCCTTTGGCACTTTTGTGCAGCCCTCAGGGCCCCTGCAGGCATCAATATGTGTTATCCTATTGCCCTGTCAAAACAGTGATTTCGAGCAGTCTCACATAATATGTCAGCAGTCTCTGACCATCTCTTATATCATGTCTGCAATCCTTGACTTTCTCCTGTACCATGTCCACAGTCTCTGCCCATCTATTGTATCATGTCTGCAATCCCAATTCTCTCCAGTACCATGTCCACAGTCTCTAACCATCTCTTGTATCATGCCTACAATCCCTTGTATCATTTCTGCAGTCTCTGACCATCTCTTGCATCACATCTGAAGTCTCTGACCATCTCTTTCATCCTGTTTAGAGTCTCTGATGATTTATTGTATCATAAAAAAACAAAAACAAGGATAGACTTGGGGGGCACACCCTAAGAATGCATAAGATTAGATGGTGCAGCTATAAGACCGACAAACAGAGGAAAAGATTACAGCGTACACATACTAAAATTACATTTAAATCCCAATGTAAAACACCTGAACATATTCAGCAAGTAAGCAAAAGATGGGGATTTGGTCACACTATATGACCACATAGTGCTGTCTGATCCTGCCAGTTTCTCCCCACCCCTCTGTAAACTGACCACGGTGAATCATGACTGCTGAGACCAGACACCGTGGCCAGTTTGTCTCACTCTGTCAACAGCAGCCTGCGATCTGCTCTCCTCTCTGCTCCTGTGCCCTCTTCCCCCTACCCTCTCTGTCTGTGTGTGAGCTGCTCCTCCCCCCTCCTGCTGCTCTCATAACACTAACCTGTATACACCATCAGCACTGTCTCCTATTGCAGTGTCCCCCTCTGTGAATGATTTATAAATATAAATGCTGTAAATACCTAATTTAACCACTTTGCGCTGGAGGGCCATCCTGGGACGTCCTTGACTTTCTGGGGTTATATCTGAATGATGCCTGTAGCTCCAGACATCATTCAGATATCGGCTTTGTCAGCCAGCGATTCCCTACACCATAAGAATGATCAAAGCAGCTGTTCTGCCACTTGATCGTTCTTACGGGCAGCAGGAGCGGACGCCTCCCTCCACCCTCCGGTGCTTCTACCGACTCACCGCTTCCATCAGTGAGCAGGACACAGGATCCCCCGGCCCCATATGGTGATCATAGAGATTTCCGGTGGACCAGATGGTCGCTGGAGTCTCTGATCATTCGGAGACCAGGCGCGATGTTATGACGTCACGCCCGGCCTCTGCATTCAAAAAATGGCATCGCCTCGGCTGGGAAGCCGTGATCGTTTTTTTATTTTATTTTAGGCTTCCCAGCCTAGAGTTGGGATGTGGGGACCCCATATCTCACTATAAAGAAGACCAATCATGCCATATTCCTATTATTATTAAGGAATGTTTACATTCCTTGTAATAGGAATAAAAGTGATACATTTTTTCTTTAAGTGTCAAACTAAAAAAATAAAAGTAAAATGAACAATAAAAAAAAAATTAAAGCACCCCTGTCCCTGTGAGCTTGTACGCAGAAGCAAACGCATACGTAAGTCCCGCCCACATATGAAAACGGTGTTCAAACCACACATGTGAGGTATCACCGCGAACGTTAGAGCGAGAGCCATAATTCTAGTTCTAGACCTCCTCTGTAACTTAAAACATGTAACCAGTAAAAATTTTAAAGTTTGACGCCATTCCACAAGCTCATGCAATTTTGAAGAGTGACATGTTGGGTATCTATTTACTCGGCGTATGTTCATCTTTCACATCATACAAAAAAATTGGGCTAACTTTACTGTTTTGTTTTTTTAAAGCAGGAAACTGTTTTTTTCTGAAAAAAACATGTTAGAAAAATTGCTTCACAAATACCGTGCGAGATAAAAAGTTGCAACGCATTCTCTAGGGCATTGATGGTGAACCTTGGCACCCCAGATGTTTTGAAACTACATTTCCCATGATGCTCATGCACTCTGCAGTGTAATTGAGCATCATGGGAAATGTAGTTCCAAAACATCTGGGGTGCCAAGGTTCGCCATCACTGCTCTAGGGTCTTTGCTAAAAAAAACAAATATAATGTTTGGGGTTTCTATGTAATTTTCTAGCAAAAAAATGAAAATGAATTTTACATGTAGGAGAAGTGTGAGGGTGTGAAGTGGTTAAGAGCCGAGATTGTGATCACGTGACCAGCCAGCTTTCTCCTCCCCTCCTCTTCAGATCAACATCAGCAGGAGAATCTCAGCCATGCCCGCTGTATCTCTCAGAGGTTGGAAAGGAGAAAGCTGGCCAGTCATGTGATCGCAATCTTGGCAGTGAAATGAGGTATTTGCAGCATTTATTTTTATAAATCACACAGAGGAGAATACTACAATAGGAGGCAATGCTGATGGTGTATACATGTTAGAGTGGCTTAACAAGCACTTTAAGCCCACTATTACGTCAAAGTACTCCACTGATAATGGGTACTTTGGACTTAAGCATTATGTGTCCATATAGTGTGACCAAATCCCCATATTTTTTGCTTATTTCCTGATTATGTTCCGGTGTTTTAAATAGCCTTGCAGGATTTAAATGTCATTTTAGTATGCATGCACTGTGATCTTTTCCTCCATTTATTGTATCATGTCTGCAGTCTATGACCATCCCTTGCATCCTGTGCACAGTATTTGTCCACCTCTTGTATCATGTCCATAGTCATTGGACATTAGAAAGGACACCATTTTGGTTGTGTGGATAACACCCAAAGAGCCACTATGCAGGCTCTGAACGCCATCCCACTTGAAGACTTCCAGGGGTGCTATGAAGAATATAAAAAACACTGGAAGCTTTGTGTACAGTATACTCATAAGGTGCACACTTTGAAGGAGACCATGTTCAATTGCAACATTTTTCAGTAAAATAATTTTTAAAATATAATTTTCATTACTTTCTGGACATACCTCGTATGTCAGAATACACTGATCAGTGGCTGCAGCTGGTGATTGAGGGAAATTCTCCAACATATCCCTTAGACAGTAGATGATCAAATGATTGACTTTCCAGGAAATTTGGATCAGTGTATGGTCACCTTAGAGTTTAAAATACTGTAGGTCTGGGATGTTGAAATACCGTTCAGTTGCAACAGCTAACTACTCTAAAAGGCTGACCCACTAGGTTTTTCATAATGTACGAACAGTTTGCAGACACACAAGAATAACCGCAAGAACAAAATCCATGTTTTTCCTACCATCCGCTTTCACAACATTGTATATAAAACCTGTGCACAATCTCCATTCTTACCAACATAAAACTCACTACATGTTACATTCTGATTGTAGAATCTCCAGGGTGTAAACCAAGTAAAATTATACAAAAATACAAAATGCTTTGCAGCAATGACACCCAAAGGAACTGCTGGAAATGTTGGGTTCCCCTCCTGTTTCTAGTGATGACACACCAATAGTGATTTAATCGACATTAAGCCCTAAAGAAAAGAGGTAGTTAACCACTTAAGGACCGCCGTATTGCCAATGTACGTCATTACAATGGCACCGGCAGGCACAAGCACGTACATTTACGTGCCTGCCTGTGTATTGTATACACAGGCAGGGAGGAAGTGATGTAATTCTCCTCGGGGCGGTCTTTTTGACCGGACTACGAGGAGAAGACAGAAAGTAAGTGTGCACCAACACTACACTGACATGTAGGCACACACAGGCACACAAACCCCCCCCCGATCGCCCCCCGCCCCCCCTCCCCCACCAGTCACAGTGTCACTGATTGCAGCAGTGATCATTTATTTACTGATCACTGCATTCAGTGTCAGTTGTAAAAGTAAAAACTGTCAGGGCAGTTAGTGTTAGGTCCAGGGTAGCCCCCTACCACCCCCCAATAAAGATTTAACCCCCTGATTGCCCCTAGTTAACCCTTTCACCCCCTTTTGCCAGTGTCACTAAGCGATCGTTTTTCTGATCGCTGCATTAGTGTCACCAGTGCCGCTAGGTAGCTAGTTATTTTTTTAGGTTCACCGCCAGGTTTTTATAGCGCTAGGAACCCCGATATACTACCCAATAATGGTTTTACCCCCTGATTGCCCCTAGTTAACCCTTTCACCCCCTTTTGCCAGTGTCACTAAGCGATAATTTTTCTGATCGCTGCATTAGTGTCACTAGTGTTGCTAGGTAGCTAGTTATTTTTTTAGGTTCACCGCCAGGTTTTTATAGCGCTAGGTATCCCCATATACTACCCAATAATGGTTTTAACCCCCTGATTGCCGCTAGTTAACCCTTTCACCAGCGATCACAGTATAAGTGTCACTGGTGACGCTGGTTAGCCAGTTAGTTATTTAGGTTCCCCGTCAGGTTTTTATATAGCGCCAGGGACCCCCATATACTACCTAATAAAAATTTGAACCCCCTGATTGCCCCTAGTTAACCCTTTCACCAGTGATCACCGTATAAGTGTTACGGGTGACTCTGGTTAGTTTGCTTTTTATAGCATCAGGGCACCCACCATTTATTACCCAATAAAGGTTTAACCCCCTGATCACCTGGCGGGTGATATCAATTAGGTTTTAGGGTCAGGGTCTGCGTCGCCCCAGGCAGCGGTAGGTTAGTGCCAGTACCGCTAACACCCACACGCAAAGCATAAACCTCCCGTAGTGGTATAGAATCTGAACAGATCAATATCTGATCTGATCAGATCTATACTAGCGTCCCCAGCAGTTTAGGGTTCCAAAAAAATGCATTGTTAGCGGGATCAGCCCAGATACCTGCTGGCACCTGCGTTTTGCCCCTCTGCCCAGCCCACCCAAGTGCAGTATTAATCGATCACTGTCACTTACAAAACACTAAACACATAACTGCAGCGATCGCAGAGTCAGGCCTGATCCCTGCGATCGCTAACAGTTTTTTTTGGTAGCATTTTATATTTAAATCCGGAAGGCAGTGCTTGGTTTTCGGGGTCCCGTACGTGGCTAGGCTCCCAAAAAGTCCCCCACATGTGGTATCCCCGTACTCGGGAGAAGCAGCAGAATTTTTTTTGGGGTGTAATTTGACTTATGCCCATAGCATGTGTGAGCAATATATCATTAAGTGACAACTTTGTGCAAAAACAAAAATTGTAAAATTCCTGCAACTTGTGGCAAAATATAAAATATTTCATGGACTCAACATGCCTCTCAGTAAATAGCTTGGGGTGTCTACTTTCCAAAATGGGGTCATTTGGTGAGGTTTTGTGCTATTTTGGCATTTTATGGCCTTCGAAACTGTGATAGGTAACCCTTAGAAACCCTGAAGGCAGTGATTGGATTTCGGGGTGCCGTACGCAGCTAGACTCCCAAAAAGTCCCACATATGTGGTATTCTCATACTCAGAAGAAGCAGCAGAATATATTTTGGGGTACAATTCCACATATAACTATGGCATGTGTGAGCAATATATCATTTAGTGACAACTTTTTGTAAACTTTTTTTTTTTTTGTGTGTCATTATTCAATCACTTGGGACAAAAAAAAAAATATTCAATGGGCTCAACATGCCTCTCCTCAACTTCCTTGGGGTGTCTACTTTCCAAAATGGGGTCATTTGGGGGGGTTTTGTGTTATTTTTGCATTTTATGGCCTTCGAAACTGTGATAGGTAGTGAGGGGTGAAATCAAAAATTTGCACCCTTAGAAATCCTGAAGGCAGTGATTGGTTTTCGGGGTGCCGTCGCGGCTAGACTCCCAAAAAGTCCCACATATGTGGTATCCCCGTACTCAGGAGAAGCAGCAGAATATATTTTGGGGTGCAATTCCACATATAACTATGGCATGTGTGAGCAATATATCATTTAGTGACAACTTTTTGTAAACTTTTTTTATTTTTTGTGTCATTATTCAATCACTTGGGACAAAAAAAAATATTCAATGGGCTCAACAAGCCTCTCCACAACTTCCTTGGGGTGTCTACTTTCCAAAATGGGGTCATTTGGGGGGGGGGGGTTTGTACTGCCCTGCCATTAGCAGTGCCTGCCTATTTCTTGAGGTGCTAAATTTTTTAATTTACGACTGTCTAGGCAGTCGTAAATTAAAAGCTGTGTAAATTCCTGAAAATGTACTCTAGTTTGTAGACGCTATAACTTTTGCGCAAACCAATAAATATACGCTTATTGACATTTTTTTTACTAAAGACATGTGGCTGAATAAATTTTGCCCTAAATGAATGACTAAAATTGAGTTTATTCGATTTTTCTTATAACAAAAATTAGAAAATATCATTTTTTCTCAAAATTTCCGGTCTTTTTCCATTTATATCGCAAAAAATAAAAATCGCAGAGGCAATCAAATACCATCAAAAGAAAGCTCTATTTGTGGGAAGAAAAGGACGCAAATTTCATTTGGGTACAATATTGCATGACCGCGCAATTACCAGTTAAAGCAGTGCAGTGCGAAATTGTAAAAAGACCTCTGGTCCTTAGGCTGTTAATTGGTCCGGGGCTGAGGTGGTTAAACAGGGCTGACAGTAGTAAAGGCAACAGGCTGATAACAGCGGAATTATGTAATGATACAAGGAAATTAATAGAGCCGGTATTTGTTTTCTTTACCACCAGTGAAGGGCCTTGTCTAAAATGCACTGAGCCAGTCGGGGATGACATTACAAGCAATAATAAACAGCAATCAGTGTCAAGAATATTGCCAATCTGAAGTAAAAGGAATGTAGCCAACTATGGGTCCTAACTGCAATCAAAAACACACTAGCAGTGGCATATTTAGGGGTATTCAGCCCACACCATTCAAAAGCAGTGTTAATTTCGTCAACAAAAATATTTTCATCTACTGAATTAATACTATTTTAGTCAACTAAAATATGGCTAAAACTAAAACAATTCAGATGACTAAAATATGACTAAAATGGCATTTTAGTCAAAAGTCTAAAATACAACTAAAGCTAAAATGGCATTTTAGTCAAAAGACTGACTAAAACTAAATAGAAATTTTACATCAAAATTAACGCTGCACTACCACATAAGAATATGTAGGGGGCATCTACTAAGCTGCTAAAAGAAAAATAAATAAGAAAAATTATTTTCTTATTTTTTTTTTCTTGATATTTAATCTAGTAATATATTCAGGTAATATGTGCAATGGCATTACAGTCAATAGAGATTACAGTTTTTTTTATTTTTTTATATATTTTTAAGTTCAACGTCTGCTTGTCAAAAATCTATATTTTTGTTTTAAATATGAAACTTAGATTCATGTAAAAAGATATATGTCACAATAGCTAAATCTGTGTCTGTAGTGAATGTTCAAACCTTAATAGCATCAATAATTACATGTTATTAGATTTTTACTCCAGCAGTATATAATGAGTTTGGCGATTCTAAAGAAATGCTTAAAGTGTTTGTTACCCTAAAAAAAATTGATCCTGTTCCCTTGAAGCATGTTATACAGCATAGTGCTTGTGCTGTGGAATTTGGCCCCCTGTATAACCTATAAAACCTGGCTGATCCTGCTTGGTTCTGCCCTCCCCCCTGTAAACAGTTTATCATGGCTGCTGAGCCCTGACACTCTGGTCAGTTTACAAGCCTCCATCACCTGCAGCTCACCTCTCTGCTCTCCCCCATCCTCTCCCCCCTCCCTCCCTGCCTGTCTGCTCAAGGCACTGCCTGCCTCTCTGCTCCTGCTGCTATAAAAAAGGATATTATATTTATATCATCACATCTGTTATATAATGCTTTGTGCCACGGTGTCTTTGCTATATAAAAAAGATGCCGATTTCTATTTCAAAGTGTCTCCCAGCGCTCACGTGACTCCTCGACTCTCTGCTCCTCTCCTCTCCTCCTCCCAGCTGACATCAGTGGGAGTTCTTGCCCCCTCCTACTGTAGATGGCACCCAGGGAGAGGAGAAAGTTGAGGAGTCACGTGAGTGCTGGGGGACACTCTGAGAAAAGGTAGAAATCGCCATTGTATTTATATAGTACAGGCAATGGCGCACATAGCAATATATAACAAATGGGATGGTATAAATATAATATAGTGGCTTAACAACTACTTAAATAATGCATTAAAATTTAACTAAACCCATTAGAATTTAGTCAACTAAAATGTACTGGAGATTTTAGTCAACTAAAATATGACTAAGACTAAAACAATAGTAATAAGAAAAGCCGGCAGAACTGTAATCCTTGAAGTGTAATTTATTGGTACATCAGAGTGACAATAAAACAATAAAGATGACGCGTTTCGGCAATAGCCATAGTCAGCTACGACTAAGGCTATTGCCGAAATGCATCAGATTTATTGTTTTATTGTCACTCTGATGTACCAATAAACGGCACTTCAAGGATTACAGTTCTGCCGGCTCTTCTTATTAGTGTTGCATTGGAGTATGTTGGGACATATCGAGCCTCGGCACCTGTGAGTGGACCTGATGTATGGATTGAGTTGTCCCTGCAGAGAGCACTGTTACCTTTATTCCTTTCCATGTAAGACTAAAACAATTCATATGAATAAAATACAACTAAAATTAAAATGACTATAACTAAAACTAAATTGAAATCTGGCGTCAAAATTAACACTGTTCAGAAGGTGCCAACATTCTGCACAGTATCCTTGGCCTTGTCAGACTACAGGCAGGAGCAGTAAGAGTGGAGTGTTTTGACATCACCCTCCACTTGCTTCAGTTTCAGCCCCCAACAGCTGTCACAGCATATAGCTACACCACGCCAACCTGTGCACCAGCAAGCCAAATGGCCTGCTCAAATGCTGTGACCACATTGTGAAGCATTATGCAACACTAAGCAACAATAGCCAGATTTCAGGACTCACAGTCCCAAAGTCCCTCCGTTGACACTCTTACTCATCATTCTGCTCACCAGACACCAAGCCACAATTGAAGAAGCCCCCACCTATAGTAGGACACTGTTAAAACAAACAGTGCAGAAACTCACAGCCTTCTTTAACACTAACGACACTCACAATTTATCCCCCATGTCAATCTGGGAAATACATAAATGTTGACCAAGAACACAAGGAATAGAGGCCTCCATTGGAGGTATAAAATTGGAGCACAGTAGCTTTCTTTCAAATACAAAGGTGTATTATAAGAAGTAATTTCATAAGAAAGAAAGAATGGCTAAATTTTCTTTGACTTAAGGGAGTTGTAAAGGTAGAAGGTTTTTCATCTTAATGCATTCTATGCATTAAGATAAAAAGCCTTCTGTGTGCAGCAGCCTCTCCAGCACCCCCTAATAGTTACCTGAGCCCCAATTCTGCAATGTTCACAAGTCCCTCGGCTGTCCTCCTGAATGGTTGAGACACAGCAGTGGCAACAATGGCTCCTGCGGCTGTCAATCAAAGTCAGTTAGCCAATCAGGAGAGAGAGAGGGCAGGGCCGAACAGCAGCTCCGTGTCTGAATGGAACCCACCAATCCCAACATTTCAGGCTTGGGGGGGATCCTTAATAAAGTAGCTGTATATACAAACAATATACTTTTTTGCTATCCAAACCAGTGGCGGCAGGTGTTTTTTTTTTGGGGGGCAAACAACCAACCCCCGGTCGGCAAACAACCACTCCCCCAGTTGGCCGGTGGCACCCCCCACTCCGTCAGGTCACCCACACTCCCCCAAGGGGGTTTCGCGGTCGGTCGGTCATCCAGCACTTACCCCATCTAAGTTCCTGGCAGGCAGTGCTCCTACGGGTGACAGGCGTCTCCTCCTCCTCTGCATCACGGCGGCTTTTGCCATGCATCTCCTCCTCCTAGGCGTCCAATAGGATCGACTGTCCTTTTGGCCAATCGGGTGGTGCTTCCTGATTGGCCAGGAGGAGGATCAGTGTGACAATAGCGAATATTCATTCACTATTGTCACACAACTGGGTGGGTTTGGAGCGCAGTGATCTGGGCCCTGAGCCCACCCTTTCTCAAAGCCTATTAGAGCCTCTGGCTCTAATCATATGCTTTAAACCATTGGAATACATGAATCCGGCACCCTGTACATAGATTAGGGGGCAGAACGCATGGATGGGGGGGGTCGTCCATGCGCCCCTTAATGGAAGGGCCACCATTGAGCCAAACTTAAACTCTCCATTCCCAGTTTTACTGCTAATGTATATGTATGGAAAACTCCAACAAGATCTCCAACTATAGATTTAAAGTGGTTCTAAAGTCAAACTATTATTTACCTTAATGCATTTCCTACATTAATGTAAAAAAAAAGCCCCACTAACTGTCCCCCCCTATCGCTAAACACTTACCCGTCTCTTCTTACTGATCCAGCACTGTCTTGGCTGCAGCACCACTCATCTCATATCCTGGTTTCACAGGAGACACTATTGAACTATTGGCTCCTATTGCTGTCAGTAAAAATCCTGTGAGAAGGGAGCGGGGGCCTGACTTAACAGCACTGTGTGTGTCTACGGGCGCACACAGCCCACATTAGGATCATGCCAAAATGGATGCCCCCCCATAGCACAAGGCTTGCTAAGGGGCACCTGGAACAAGGAGAAATGGACAGCACAAGTGGAGACTTACAGAAGAGGAAATAACATTAGCATTAAACAAGAAAAAACAATTATCCAATAACAAAGAAAAGGTTATTTTGTTGTAATACCAAATATAAGCCAATCAATTCACGCCCTTTCTATGGCTGCTGGCAGCATATTACACTGTATACTTAAGAAATAAATATGACTATTTCAAATAAAAAGATTTAGGAAAATCATTTCCATTTTCAAGTTTCATTTCCACCACCCACTATGGAAAAAGTAATCGTTCCTTTGTTGCTGTTACTATTGTTAATATTTCCTGTATCATAAATTTAAAAGAAAAATGTATCCGAATTCATTTTAATAGAACTTTGTGGATGTTTTAATGTTCAGTTGAGCTGTAAGTGTGAAATAAGCGTTAAAGCAAAAAGTTAATCCCCAAACCAATCATCCTTCTAAATTACCAGAGAAACATTTTTGTAAAACAGTTTACCTTGGAAACAGAATCCTTCACATTAGTGAGTAATTTTCAGGTCATGATCAGAAGCAAGTAATATGAGGTAATTGTTCCCAGAACATATTTAACAGCTCCAAGAGTGAACTGTGGTGGGTCCTACACAATAAGGGAGTTTTGTAAAAATAATTATGAGGTATACAGTATCCCATCAAATGAAAACAATGTGCCTAACACTCTTAAAATTATGAACTGTGTAATATTTATAAAATGTACAATATTTTGAAGTCTTCTATTTGTAGAGCCCATTTCTGTGAATGTAAAGCTCATTCTAATACATTTGTGTAGCGTTTATTTACATAGGTCAACTTTATATCATTGTTTTAAAATGAAAGTACATTTTCCTTTTTCATATTTTAAAATGAGGTCAAATTTAAAAAGGAAGCGAAGGCATTGGAATAATTACAGTGTATCGTTTGGAAAACCCTAGTATATACAATAAAATCCTTGACTTGAGCAAAGTAAATAGTGAACATACCATAAATTTGTCTTCTAAAAATCAGGTCACGTGGTCCAGCTAGGCCTGCTTCCTGTTTTAAAAGATAAAAAGGAGAAGAAGAGTTCACTGCAGACGCTCAAGCTGGTAACACAAGGGATGAATGGATTTTTTTAATCAAAATTTGCTTAGGTTTGCTTGAAAAAAAAATCATCTGCTTTCAAAAAACCTTCACATCTTGCTTTAGAATCCATATGATGCCGTTCAAGCGGTCATGGGGAAAAAGGTGGCTTCATCCAAACATGGGTATAATAAGGGTGTAGTTTTCTAATGACAGGCCTACAGGGCATTCAGTTTCAGGCAAAAACAGCAATCCTGACAACACATGGACTACAAATGGGAAACATGGTGGGTTAGTGCTTAAGCTCCTTGAGGGCAGGGACTGACGTAAATGTGCAATATATGTAAAGCACTGTGTAAATTGTGTGTAATAAATAAATATATATATATATATATATATATATATATATATATATATATATATATATATATATATATATATATATATATATATATATATATATATATATATAACTATAACTATATTCAGTTAATACATAGTAACAATATGCAAGCTACAAACAGGTAATTATGACAATACAGAAGTAGCAAATGGGCAATCAGGGACTATGTGAAGGGCAACAAATAGGCAATATATGAAGGGCAACAAATAGGCAAGTGTGACTATATGTGTTCAACAAACAGGCAATCATTTCTCAATACCTTTTGTACACTGGGTAATTTTTCACTTTTTAAGCATTAATATATTTAAAATATATCTAATATATATTTGCTGTGAGTTCTGGTGCAGCTTTGTTCCTGTTTGGTTCCTTTTGCCTTTAGCATTCTGTTTTGGGATGCAGCCAGCATACTGAGTTGTACGTAATACATTTTCCTTTTCAAATATGATCTAAAATGGACAATCATAAAAATACACTAGTAGCAAACAGGTGTTTGTTACAATATGTGGGGCAACAAACAGACAAGCATTACAATAACCAGAACAACAATTAGGCGTTCATGACAATATGTGGGCAACTATCAATCATTAAAATACATCACAAGAAACAGGCAATCATGACAACTGCAAAAGCAGGCAGTTATAACAATACACAGGGGGGAAAAAATGGGCAATTGTGACAATATGTGGACAACAACTTGGCTATCGTGAGAATACATGGTCAAGAAACAGGAAATCATGACAATTATTTAATGTTTCCCCAAATGTCCCTACTCCTTTTTACAAATTCAATTTATTGTAATGCAGGCCATACTACCTGCACCTGCTTAGGTGACCATAAACATGAAATTACAGTTTTTGTCTGAAATAGAAGAAGAACTAAAGTGTACAAAAGCCAAGAAGACCATGCTTGAAAAACAAATAAATCAGCCAGGTTAGAAAACGTTGACTGATTACTATTGCTTTATGACACTTATGCTCTGCTTCCACGGCCTATTTTCCTGATCAGAAACACTCATGCATCTAGTGTGTCCTTCCTTATTTGGTTGGATGGTTGGATTGTGCATGAGATACTTAAATTTGAGATGATACCCCACAATTGTCAGAATCAGGAGACTGCTGATCTGTCTTTGGGGTAATTAAACACTCCCATTACTGAGAGTGGGAACTACGAGCATAGAATGATGGTCATTATGTTGCAGACCTGGCTGGCACTCAGCAACAGGTGAAAGACAGGAGTCAGTAATTTTTTATGATCTCTTCTGTCTATAGGAGCCCCCTTTCAAATTGACCATTTAACAGTTCTTTGGTTTACCCAAGTTCAACTGTTTATCAAACCCCTCGTACTTAGGGCAGGCAGTTATATCAGAGACTAGGTTATTTAATTTAAAAGAAGGCACTCCCAGAACTGGAGCAGGGGCAGAGAATGCAACCATGGGTTGGAAATTCAAAAAGTTAATGTGTATCTACAGTCAAAACATTTGAAAAAAACATTTTGGACAGAGGTGTGTTAAGACCCCTGTCAAGTTTTTATTACTGTGTC
Organism: Lithobates pipiens; assembly: GCF_037356315.1. Classification (NCBI taxonomy): domain Eukaryota; kingdom Metazoa; phylum Chordata; class Amphibia; order Anura; family Ranidae; genus Lithobates; species Lithobates pipiens. The sequence goes on from NW_027507764.1 coordinate 471,671,916, forward strand.
CGTCTCTGCTAATTAGATTCACCCTATTTATCCCAGTATCCATTGTCACCAAGACAGAAAGTGAGGGGGGAAACAAAACTTTGGAGTTGCCACTAAAACAAGAGATGAGAGAAAATCTTCCAATGGGAAACCTGTTCTGTTAAAAAAAAAAAAAAAAAAATGTATTACTTATATGGAATAGGAAGTGAATGCAAATCTTCCCAACAGAACAGAGGCAGAAACAAATAAATTGAAACATGTTAATCCTTCCTGACACTATCCAAACTAAATCAAAGTGTTGGCTCTACATACACTTTACTAGTATTAAAATACACAATGCAATAACTGGTAGGTACAGGGAGATATAATGTAAAACTGTCAATAAGGGACCAACTCTAAAGAGCAGAGAGCTAAAGAGCATAGACAGTGGAGTCAGAACAAACAGAAACCAGGATAAGACACAGCAAAGGTGCCTATTAAATAAGGGAGATGCCAGGGCCCAAACAGGAGCACAGAGAAACAATAATATGGAGCAAATGGACACTAAGAAATGTGGCAGGACAACAATAAAGACTGGGTTCAGATGATTGCCAGGGAGGACCATAAAGAAGCAGCTGCAACCAAACAGCAAGAGCTGAAAGGCAGCAAGAGGTAAGGTAAAGCACTGCTGTTTTTTAAAAGGCTTTCTGTATGTATGTATGTGTGTTTATAGGTGTGTGTGTATGTATGTGTGTCTATGCATGTATGTGTGTGTGTGTACATTTGTTTATATGTGTGTGCATTTATATATATGTGTGTGCTTATATGTGTGTGTGTGTGTGTGTGTATTTATATATGAGTATGTATGTGTGTGTTTTACATGTATGTATACCCATATCTATGCCTGTTTAATCCTGAACCCTATATGTGTACAATCAGAATGGATTTTCTTTTTCTTGCTTGTTTATAGCACTAGCAAGAAAATGCTGTTCCTCTGAAAAGCGATCCATGCTCAATATGTTGCCTCCTGACTGCCTGTTTTAACCCCTTAAATGCATCATCACTATGCTGCAACTGCATGCAATGCACACAGTTGCAGGGTGGTTGTAGTGCAGCCCCATTCACCTAGGGGTATACTTCAAGGGTGCCCTGACTGAAAAAAGATTGAGAAACACTGGCATAGAGGAACCGATCTCTCCATTTTGCTCCTGCAGCTTCTTAATGCATGCGGGAGGGAGAGGAGCAGAAGCAGGGGGAAATGGAGAAATTAGTTCCTTTATATGCAGCCACTCACTTGCGACCGGGCCCTGTTGTTCCGCCACAAGGCTTGGAGGAAAGGGCCCTGTCCGGGGGTCAGGGGGGCCCTTCATGGTTTCTTGCATCGGGGCCCTGAAGGTTCTATTTATGCCACTGCATGACAGAATCAGAAAAAGTAGAATATAGAGGCAGGAGCTGGGGTGAATGCAAAGCAAATATCACAAATCCTGGTGCAAGTTTAAAATACTGGCACTGGCTGTTAACAATGAATTTACATTTAGAATAATATGCACTGCTGGAACAAGGGAGAGGTGAAAGTGGGCCAAAGCAGGGCCTGATAGACATGAGTGACAGGCAAAAGTAGGCTGTAGGCTATAGCAAGGACTTATAGACAGGTGAGAGTAGGCCAGAATATGGCTGAAAGACAGGAGAGACAGGTAAAATAAAGGCTATAGCAGTTCTTGACCATATTGTTATTCAGCAAACCATTAGAAAAGCTTACTGTGTGGACATTCTTTATTCAATAAGGTGGGCCTCAGGTCTGGAGTATATGGGACACAATATGGCTGAGTTTCCCCTAAAGACAGGTATGAAGATTCGGGGCAGAGTCCCTGGCTAGCTTGACAGGAAGCCACAGCAAATCCAGATCATTTAAATACAGCTTCGGTCTAATGTTTTAGGACGTGCCAGGCAAGAATCAGAAGCAGCTGCCCCTTCTTGCCACCAATGTGAATCCAGCCTAAGATGTAAATCCTGCCCTGGTCACACAACAGAAAAAGAAGGTGGGTAAATTAAAAATATACTGCCTATTGTAAAAGAAGATAGTTATAGTTTAAAAAGGGCAGAGATTAGAGACATGAAGTAAAATGTCAAAATAGGGGGTAACGATCTTTTTAGTGAAACTAGTATTCATTTAAAATTTAAGAGACTTCTGTAGGGTCATGTTAGATCACAGCTGAATCAAATTCATTTAATGGAACAATGCTTTAGGTGTTCTACAAAGCGTGTTTTCTCATTAGTGGCATTGCGATAGCAAGCCAAACTTCTGCACATGATGTGAGATTAAAGATTAGACAAAATCAATTACTTTAATTTCACAATAGACCTTGTGTAAGTGCAAGTGCTAATGAGAATGTTCCTGAACATTCTCTGACTTGTTGGCAAGCTAATTAGAGATGAATGAAGAGACCTATTCATGTAGTTATTACTGAGTTATTACTTTTTTGTTACTCTCTTTTAATAGGAACACAACCCAAAGTAATCTTGTGTTTTTTTGCACTAAATACAAAACTTTCCCCTTCTGGAAGCTCCGCCATGACTACTGGTCATATCTGCTCATCATATATAAATGGTTAAATAATAATGGGTGGTATTTTAATTATGAAATTGTTTGAGCAATTTAATATAAATTAATGCAATCTGCAGTCCAGGAACTGATTATCCAACAATAAGAAAAAATAATATTAAAGTTGAATTCCAGGCAAACAGCCAAATACATAGCTAAACAGTGAACTGTCCTACCTGCAAAAGGATTTGTAATTCTGTCCAGATCCATTTGTGAGTCATACACTTCAGCCAGGCAGTGCAGCTAGGATTGTGACACCACCATACATGGCGACACCATACACAGCGACAGGGGCAGGTGGGGAAAGTCATCCCGGCCGGGAGAAGACAGCGATTATTGCTAGTGGCTAAAGCAGCGGCCAGTGATAATCGCAACTGAATCCAGCAGGCTGGTCGTGCCCACTTTGATTGATCGATCAATCAACCTGGTACATTCAGTCTACCCACACACGGTTCGAATCTATGCTGGTTCCTGCTGAACTAGCTGAGATTTGAACTGTCTACGGCCAGCCTTAGTGTCCAAAAATGCAATGGTGTCATCCCTCCACTCCACAGCACAGCCTGCTGATTGGAAAATGATAAAAAAACAACACCATACACATAAATCTGCTCACTCAGACTCCTGTCATCCTGTTTCCTATCAGGGCATGTGCTTGCAGTATGGCCTCATTGGCTCCTAGTATTGCCCCTTCCTCTGCCAGTCTGCCATATTAAATAATGACATTAGACATTAGTGCATCCCAGTGGGAAACCAAAGTAAAACAACTAAAGTTAAGCCTAGGTGGCTAAATTCCAGCGTAAAAAGGCATATTAATGAGAAGAAACTGTCCTTTAAAAATACAAGGCGGGGGGGTACACCATTGGTATTCCAACATTACAAGGTATCAAGGTATGCAATAAGAAATATAAGAGTGTGATCGGGGAAAATAAAATATCCCATGAGAGACATATATTGAAAGAGAGTACAATAAAATCCCCCTCAAATCTTTCAAATATATTTATAGCAAAAAAGCAAGGTCAGAGCATACTGGCCCCGTAAAAGATAATCAGGGAGTTGGTTACAAGTGACAAGGAAAAGGCAACTGTATTAAATACATTCTTCTCTTCTGTTTTTACAAAGAAAAAGGAGGGGTATAACAAATAAGACTACATGGTTAGTAACACAACATGGAACGTACCCTTGTATCTAACAGAAGCCAGTGTTAAAAAACAAAAACAAAAAAAAAATGAATGTGAATAAGTCACTAGGAGATGGCTTGCACCCGATAGTCCTCAAGAAATTCAGCCATGTCTTAGCCAAGCCATTATTTATAATCTTTAAAGACAGCTTAGAAACTAGAATGGTACCAGCTGATTGGCGAAAAGCTATGGTACCAATATTCAAAAAAGGGCCAAGATATATATATCTGGAAACTACAGACCAGTTAGTCTATCATCATTCATATGTAAACTATAGGGAAAGACAAGGGAACACATGCAAAAATTTGTTGATGAAAAGGATATTACCGGTAATAATCAGCATGGATTTATAAAGGATCGTTCTTGCCAGACTAACCTGTTAACATTGAGGAAGCAAAGCCGTAATATGGATAGAGGAATGGCTGTAGATATGCTGTGTCTGGATTTCACCAAGAATATATTACAGTTCCCCATAAATGCTTAATTTACGAATTAAAGTGATATTAAAAGTAAATATGTGTCCATAGCAGCTTGACTCTGCCCCACTCCACTGGCTGTGATTGTGAGCAGCAGGAGCCAATGGCTCCCTCTGCTGTCTCTCAGTTAATGAAAAGGCAGAGACCCTGGAGAGCAGCTGCTCTCATGCACATCGCTGGATTGCGATCAGGCTCGGACAAGTATTGGGGGTGAGGGCTGCTGGAGAGCTGCATACTGAAGGTTTTTTACCATCATGCATAGAATGCATGAAGGTAAAAATCTTTCAGCCTCTTGGACCATTTTAGGGTGTATTGGTGTATGTACCTGGATAGAAAACTGGTTACATAGGGTGGTGATAAATAGTAGAGCTGCACAATTCTGGCCAAAATGAGAATCACAATTTTTTTGCTTAGAATAAAGATCACGATTCTCTCACGATTCTCACAGCGTAAAATCGTTCACATTATACAGAAAAAATTTGGGCTAACTTTACTGGTATTTTTTTTTTAATGCATTAAAGTAATTTTTTCCCAAAAAATTACATTTGAAAGACCACTGCGCAAATACAGTGTGATATAAAATATTGCAACAACCACCATTTTATTCTCTAGGTTCTCTACAAAAAATATATATTTTTTAATGTCTACCAATTTCTAGCAAGAGAAAAAAATTATTTTAACTTGAAAACAACAACTGTCAGAAAATGGTTTAATGTCAGGGATCCTCAAACTACAGCCCTCCAGCTGTTGCAAAACTACACATCCCATGAAGTATTGTAAAACTCTGACATTCACAGACATGACTAGGCATGATGGGAACTGTAGTTCCTGAACAACTGGAGGGCCATAGTTTGAAGACCCATGGTTTAAATGGTTAAACGTTCCTAATTTACAGAAGTCTGTTCCTTTGATGTAAAAGACAAATTGATACAATGTTTAGACATAACATTCCACTGATAGAATGTTTTAAAACTTGGCAGACTGCCCAGACTTTGACTTTTGATGGCTGAGAGCAGAGAGAAAATTCTCT